>NC_141689.1:283589434-284189434 GCF_964263255.1 Lissotriton vulgaris | reverse complement strand
CACATTCTGTTGAACTGTTAATGACCAGGACCAAAACACAGCATCTGACCAATAGCAGGCTCACGCGATATGAGCAAGTCATTCTTGCTGCAGAGAACGTGACCCTCAAGAGATGCTTCATCTGTTTTGAACCCTGCCACTTTGATGCCACTCCCAGGTGACATTGATGATGATGTATGTACAGACCATGATTGCCTTGATGTGACTGAACTATGCACCAAACCGAGACCCGGCATCGTGGATGAGCCACTGACTGACCCCGATGAAGTTTTCTTTGTCGATGGCTCATGTGTAAGAGACGAAGTTGGGCAGTTGAGAGCAGCTTATGCTGTTTGTACAATTACTGGAGTTGTGGAAGCCGGATGCCTGGAAGGAGTACACTCCGCTCAGGTAGCTGAAATTATTGCTTTGACGCGTGCCTGCCTGGCAAGCAACCAAATTCGAGTCACCATATACACCGACAGCCAATATGGTTACGGGGTAGTTCATGATTACGGGCAATTATGGTCTCAAAGGGGTTACATGACTTCTTCAGGTTCCCCCATTCGAAATGGAGAGTTCATACGTTTGCTGTTAGAAGCTTTGCAATGTCCAGCAGGTATTGCAGTTGTAAAATGTACCGCCCACACTAGGAATATGGACTTCGTGTCACAAGGCAATAGATATGCCGACGAAGTCGCGAGATATTGTGCAGAACAAGGCTACTCTTTCACGGAGGTGGAAGTGGGCGGAATAAATGTAAGAACTGAATTAGCCATGATATTGGAAACTGTAGACACTTGGGACGAATTAAAATGTATGCAGGAAAATGCACCCGATTTTGAAAAGCAAACCTGGGAGACCGCAGGATGTGTGATAGGTGAGGCGCATTTCTGGGTTTCAGCAGATGGGAGAGCAGTGTTGCCCAATGAGATGGTGAGCCCAATGGCCAGACAGATACACGGTCCAGTACATCTAGGGAGAGATGCTATGCTGAGAGTATTCAGACAAACCTGGTACAACCCTAAGTTCAGAGTAGCAGCAGAAGCAGTGGGCCAGCATTGTGTGACCTGTCAGCAGTTGAATATAGGAAAAAGAACACCAGTTACCTTAAGTCACATAGGGAGGTCTGGAGGTCCATTCAATAGGATGCAAATTGACTTTATTGAAATGCCAAGGTGCAACCGCCTTCGTTATGTCCTGGTGGTTGTTTGCATATTTTCCAGATGGGTCGAGGCATACCCTACACGCAGGTGTGACACCCTCACAGTAGCCAAGTTACTGCTTAGGGAACTCATTCCGCGATTCGGGGTACCGGCCTCTTTGGAATCAGATAGGGGAACACATTTCAACAGCGAGCTTGTGAAAATGATTTGTGCAGCCCTGAACATAGACCAGAAATTGCATTGTAGTTATCGACCAGAAGCATCAGGAATTGTGGAGCAGATAAACAGCACCATCAAAACTCGAATTGCCAAAATGTGTTCATCAACGTCCCTGAGTTGGCCTGATGCTCTGCCATTGGTCCTTATGAGCATCCGTAGTACCCCAGACAGAAGAACGGGACTATCACCACACGAGGTGTTAATGGGGAGGGCGATGAGATTGCCATCAGTACCAACTGCTGCACTGTTGAACATCACTGATGATATGATCCTGGACTATTGTAAGGGGCTGTCTGACGCCATTCATTCTGTGTCCCTTCAGGTGCAGGCTGCCAAGGTTCCGTCGTGCCAGGACCTGTGCCATGACCTGTGCCCTGGAGACTGGGTGCTTGTGAAAAAGCACGTAAGAAGAAGCTGTCTAGATGTTCGTTGGCGTGGGCCCTACCAGATCATCCTGATCCCGAACACTGCCGTGAAGGTGGGAGGCCTGCCCAACTGGATCCACGCGTCGCATACGCGGAGGGTTCCAGCACCTCTGGAAGAAACAGCTCCTCTCTCGGATGGAAGTCTAGCTGCGGACCGAGAAGCTATAGAGGGGGCCAGCCAAGCTGTAGAGGTGCAAGAAGAAGCTGGGAACGTGTCTGACCAAGCTGAGGACGGTCAGTACAACAGCGAAACGGACGACGCTACCGAAGGAGGAAGCAGCTGGGAGTACGAATCAGACACCGACCAGTCTGAAAGAGAGCGCGAGCAAACCAGAAGGAGAAGGAGTAGAAGGGTAAGGAGTGGAGAAGCCAGTTGGCCGCAAAGAAGGAGTTCTAGCCTGAGGTCCACTCCAGAGAGAACCCTTGCTCCAATATCTGAAGATTCAGACCCGGATGAAGGTGCTCAGGGCGCTGAAGCACCAGATCTGAGAAGGTCAAGGAGAGTACGTGTGCCTAACAGAAGATACGCCACCCCTGAGTGGTCATATCTGGTGACAAATGTCTTGGGAACGAACGACAGGGAGGATACGAGCGGTGGTGGTGACCAGCTCTGAACCCATCCTCACAGTGGAAGTACAGCTGTTAGTACCCGGAGTCGAAGCAGAAGGGTCACTAACGTTCACACTCCCCAATCCTCCCCGCCTAAGCAAGTTAAAGCACATGTTTTTCACCGAATTGCAATTCCCTGACTTTGGAACAAAGATAACAAGCCATGAAGAGCACATTCTTCGTCTGGAAATATTGAACTATGCTATCCAAGCCGCAGGCCCAAGCCTCGTGGTAGATGCTTAAAGACTTTGTAAATAAGCAAGAAAAAGAAGATTACCTAGCGCCTAGGAAGCAGAGAATCTTAGGGACCTTCCTATAAGTTGACGGAGAAGGGCTAGGGTTGTCTGTGTTAAAGCTTTAAAAGACTTTTGCAAAAGGAGATTGCCAGCTTCCGATTGTGTGGTTCTAAAGACTGAAAGGTTAAAAGAGACTGTAAAGGAACAAAGAAGAAAATAATTTTGAGTTGAAATAGAAGGAAAGAACCATACTGTCTGAGGAAATGGAGACCGGTAGTCCGAATCGTAGAGCCAAATGTATAATAGGCACACTAATAGTAGGGGTGATACTTCTAATAGCTTTAGTAGTTACTGTATCATATGTAAGGGGACATGAGAGGGAGGCAAGGGTAACAGATGAGAAGTCTGTAGTGACACCAAAACTCACTGTTGCTGGTAAGAAAGGGGAAAACATACAGGAGAAAGCGTTATTAGCAGCAGAAGCCCGTAGGTTACACATGGATGAGTCCCAAGGCGACTATAGGTCAAATGCTTATGCCAAACTTTTGTATGAATACGTGGATGCCATGGATGTTAAAGATTGCTACGTCTGCATGCAGCTGCCGGCGTCTGTAGATGAAGGCATTAGATATCATCACCTCCCGTTGACATATGGCATTACATGTAGCTTTTTGCTTAGCATATTTTACGGAAGAGATAGTTTTGAGTATTATTTCTCTAACTATGATTCCGTGTTACCAGAAGTCCCAAATTACAAGCAAATGAACAAATGGGACTACTGGAAGAGTGAAGACAGATTGGCCAAGTTTTTCATCCCTTGGGATACCTTAGATACTTCACATGCACGCAGAAATAACCTGACATGCAAAGTGTCAGAAGTCGAAAAGAAGTTTATAGGGCAAGTGGATGATCGATATAGAAGGCAAAAGATTTTGAAAAAATCAGGACAATGGAAAACAGATTGGACCGAGGAAGAGAAGGCACATAAGAGAAAGGGTAGTAGTGGTTCAATAGCGTTGGATAAAACGCAGAGAGGGAAGTTATGGCTTCACAGAAGCAAAACGTACTACGAAAATGTATTCGTAGGGGAAGTCAGTTGTGAACATGCTTTCAGATTAGAGTATTACACAAAGGATTTCTTGAAAGGAATGCAAGTGATTCCAAATGTATATTTTGTATGTGGAAGAAATGCTTACGTGAGACTACCTGACAATTGGTATGGATCATGTTACTTGGCGATTGTCTTTCCCAAAATATACCATGCTCAAGACTTAGAGATCATCGAGGGCAAGGCCTCGACAAGAGGGAGAAGAGACCTAGGAGATGCAGAATTAGTTGGAGATGTATTTGGAGCTGCATTTCCTCTCTTAGGACTGATCCTCAATGATGTCAAAATTAGACGACTGGCAACAGTCGTAGACAGGTTGTCTGCCAGCACGGCTAGATCCTTAATGCTGGTGGAAGGAGAGATGCAATCGATAAGGGCCATGGTGCTTCAGAACCGTCTTGCATTAGACGTCCTGTTAGCAAAAGAAGGCGGAGTCTGTAAGGCTTTGAAGGTCCAGGAATGTTGCACTTACATTCCAGACAATTCAAAACCCCTTGAGAAAGTTATTATGAATATAACTGATATTCACAAAGAGATCGAAGACCTAACTAAAGTAAATGTTTGGGAAAAAGTGGGTCATGGAATGGGAGAAGTTGGAGGTTGGTTTGCCAACCTAGGGAAGAGTTTTGTATGGTATGTGCTGAAACCTATCATCATAATAGTGATCTGTGTGATCCTGTTGTGGGGACTGGTGAGGTCATACCAATGGTATAGATCAAATAGATTGGAGAGATCCAGAAAAGAGCAGTTACAGAGATTAGCTGCAATGCAAGACAATCAGTACCGGAGTCTGAGGGCTCTAGAAACGCAGAAACGAGGGGCATTAGCAATTAGTTCAGTTTAAATGTTGGTGATGACCCCTAGAGGTCATCAAAGGGGGGAACTGAGAGAGCGCAAACTGAACAAATTGTATGAGTACACTAAAATTACAAGTAGTACGCGCAAATCATAAGAGAAATGCTATGAGTGCTGAAAATATATTCACCTATACTTCGAAATGTGTAGTTAATCTAGGGATTTCATATAGAAGTGGAACTAATGCAGAAATGTGTGAAAATGTATAACCTTATTAGATGTGATTAATCATGATCCATGTCATGTAGCTGCTAATAGAAGAATGTCATGCTGCAAGGCATGGAAGGGAACGGGCCTTATGGCTAGGCCAGAAGGGTTTAGAAACGTATATTCCTTTGCATTGACATGGATTGCACTAATGTTAAAAATGATTTGTTTATTCGTTAGATTTATATTCCATAGATGTGTTTTATTAATTAACAATAAGATGCTAACATGGTATTTTAGTTTGACCTTTATGAGAATTGTTGTAGGCCTGAAGTGATAAAAGGGTTTCTGATTTGCACGTACTGGTACAGACCGAGCTGTGTCAGGAAATAAGTTGCAAAACGTCTGTTAGAAGTCTATGGGAATAGGGATTCAGCTACGGATGTCGGTCTGCATATGTGAGGGGGATCCAATTAATAATTGGATGAATAGAGTTTTGTTCAAGAGACTGGTGCAGACATGGAGGAGGGTTCAGGAATGTTTTAGGGGGTATCGGCGGGCCGGAGAAGAGTCTGAGAAGCAAGGTCAACGCTAACGCACGAGGCCCAGAAGAAGATCATCATGGAAAAAGCCAGAATCGACACCACGTGAGGGGCGTCTCACGAGGGGAGTCTCAAATGTTATTGTGTTTGTATTAGGGTCAGCACCCCGGGGTGGAGTTAGAGCAGTTACCTGAGGACCCTGCAGAGAGCGGATGGGTAGGCAGAGAGGGGTCATGACTGGCGATCATAGGTTTTCACCTAGAGACTAAGTGTGGGTGATCTTCTTAGGAAGTCATTCACAGCTGACACCTTTTGGTAGGTTGGGACTCTGTTAAGTAGGGATACCATCTAGAGCAGGGTAGGGACAGCCTAACCTGAAACCTTCCCTCCTCTTGTAAATGACGGAGAGATCACAATATGTGTCTATGCTTGCAGCCCTTTTAATTCTGGAATTAGTCCTAGTTGTGTTCTTTGCTCGCCTGAGGGCTTTCCGAGAGCACATGTATGTAGTGGTGCCTATATACCTTTTGAATCTCATTTTGAGATGCCTGTATTTGCAGTTAACTTTGACTCTATAATAAATCTTTAAAAGCTAGAAGTAGTTTGTGGTTTTTCTGAGTTGAGTCCATCATTAGCAAAGTTAACCTGGTATTGGATGCACTTTCTTTCCTTAATGACAGGCAATAAAGGTTCAGTCGACCAGATCGGGGTTTAGATCTAGAGTGATAAGATAGAGATCTAAAACCTCGCCCCTGCACATCCAATAAATCACTGGTATTTTTTGGCTGGAAGATTCCAAAACATCTTCCTCTACGTAGACTTCTCTCTGATGCCTCTTCTGCCTCAGCCCAGCAACTACCTGAAAAGAGAAAAACAAAAGACAATAAGGCTAAGTACATGATAATTGTTAGCACGCACACTTGCTAACAATGCAGTATGCAGATAAATAAAGACTTGAATGAAAGAGTTTCACCAACAATATAACTAACTATATGCATATTCATATAAGTACGCCAACCACCCAAAAACTACAAGATAAAGTTTTGCATTGTCCCAAACAGCACACAAGTATGAGTCACATGCTAGTGGGCACACAGGGTGCTTGTATGAAGAGCAGCATTGCAAAAGCATTGCACTAATTGTAAGCCACATAATACGGGACACTAAAGGAGTAGTAGGAGCAGTGGCATTTTGAAACAACGTAAATGAGTGTTACGAATGGCATGAGTGAGAGTGAGGGAACTCTTAGTAATTTTAAGCAAAGAAGAACTCCACTCTGAAAACGAAACGTGTCCCACTTACTGTATTCTCCATCTTCAGAGAGACCAGAGTCGGGTGAAGAAACTAAGATTCTAGGACAAGTCCGGACTTTCAGAGCGTTTGTGATTTTTTTGCCAGGTACCATTTCATAACACCACTCATGAAACGACCCAATGAAACAGTGACACTTGTAAACTCCTGTTCATATGTAACATTTGGTTTCTCTGTCCACTAGGCACTTTCCAAAGTCACAAGGTCCTTGGAGTATGATCCCTGCTCCACTATTACCCCCAGAGATCATAGCAGATAAACAAAGGAAACAATAAACGAGGGACAATCTAATGATCCTCTCTCCCCATAATAAACGGTGTCATTCTAAACGGATGCACTGAAGGAGACATACCTGCGACCTACACAAGAAAAGGCAACTTAAGCTCTTTAATTTTAGACTATATGATTTGCAGTCAGGATCTGTTTGGCAGAGTCTCAACACTAAGTATAAAATGACAACAGGCAAGCAATCATGCAATATTAAGACTCGAAACTGAAATAACACTGCAACTCACCTCCCCGAGGCTCATTATGTACTTACAAAGTATTGTACTTGTAAATCAGGTCCAAGGGCGATTAATATGGAAATCCACCATCTTTAAAAAATCAACTTCGAAATTGTCAACGCACAAGTATTACAATTCATATTCTTCAGACCCAATAGTAAATTTTGAATTAGACCTCAATAAAATAATGCAAGTCCTACAAGTGTCACTAAAACAGCGGGACTCTCGAGAAAAAACTCACAGAAGAAAGAATACAGATGAAAGAGCTACCACATTAAACAAGCTAACCCGTCTACAGTATTCAGAGACAAGAGATCAGGAACACGGGGGAACCGAGAGCAGGCCCAAGCAACAAGTAAGTTTGGTGACAAACTTATCATCTTACACTTTGAATGACGCTGAAAAAGCTGTTTTGAAAAAAGGCCTTGGGTTCATACCTACCCCTAAATTTGACAAATTCAAGTTATTGTGTGAGCTCAATGAGTTCTTTAGAAAACTGAGATTGAAGAGTTTCTTTGAGAAGAACAAGGACACTGAACTCACTGAAGCAACCAGAAGCGATACCCCTTTCAGACTTAAATCCAACTTCACCCCTCCGACCCATCTTGTACCACCAGAAGTTCTAGCTTTTGAACAGGCTGTTTTACATGAGGTTGAATTTCTATCCTGCCCACCTGTCTTCAAAAATTTGAGAGCAGTGGAATATCAGGCAATACAATCACTGAAGAAAAACAACACTATTGTGATTAAAAGTGCCGACAAGGGCGGAGGCATAGTGGTGCAGGATAAACAAGCTTATGATACTGAATGTAGACGGTTATTGAATAATACTACCAACTAAACTATTCTGAGAGTGGATCCCACCGAAAGTCTCCGCGATGAGATTCTAGAACTGGTTTCCGCAGCAGAATCAGATGGGTGGCTATCAAAACGAGAAGCTGATTTCCTGACCTCGTCAGCTGGCAGAGTACCATATGTCTATACTTTGCCGAAAACCCACAAGAACATCTTACCTCCACCAGGGCGCCCAATTGTCTCCGGGATCGGTTCACTATTGGAACCCCTTTCGCAATATTGCGATTTCTTTCTGAAACCACTGATACAATCGACTGAGATCTACATTAAGGACACCAAAAGCCTCTTATCTATGCTTAAAACCATTGAGAAACCAGAGGAACCTATACTCCTGGTCACCCTGGACATCGAGAGCCTTTATATCTGCATACCGCAGGATGACACCATCAAGGTAGTGGCTGATGCTCTTGACCAGGCTCCCTGGGATTTTACAGTACCGAGAGGTTTCATGGTAGATTGTGCAGCGTTAGCCCTTAAAAGGAATTATTTTGAGTATGAGAACCAAATATTCCTTCAACCAACAGGGACTTCCATGGGCAGCACTTTTGCCCCTTCGGTTGCGGGATTGTACGTCTACAGCTTCGAAAGAAAACACATTCTGGCCCCCACCAACCCATTTTCTACCAATATCGTCCTGTGGCAACGCTACATTGACGATATTTTGTTACTATGGAAAGGAGATGAAGCATCCCTACTTCCTTTCTTCAATTGGTTGAATACTTGTGATCCTCATTTGAGGTTCACACATGAATATGTCAGAGAAAGTATCACCTTCCTGGATATCACTATTAACAAAAAGGAACATCTTTTGCATACTCAAACGTACTATAAACCAACCTCAAAAAACAATCTGTTGTTGTTCAGTAGCTTTCATCCCCGTCCGTTAAGGGAGAATCTCCCCTACGGACAATATCTCCGCATAAGGCGCAACTGCAGCGAGCTGAATAATTTAAAAAAACAAGCAGATGACCTGACGGAGAAGTTGAAGGAGCGCGGCTACCCGAAGAGAATACTCCAAAAAAGCCGGAAGAGGGCACACAATCAGAACAGAGATGCCCTCCTGGAGACATACCCTAAAAACGCCCAAGAGGAGGTTCCTTTGACCTGTGTGACCACCTATAACAGTTTGTCTAACGTGTTTGAGTCGTAGCATCCAAAAGAATTGGAAGATTGTAACGAGCAACCAACTGAGCTGGGAGAAGCCACTTTTTTCCTACAAGAGAGCGACCAGTTTAAAAGACTCTCTAGTCCATACCCGCCCAGTAAAGAAGCAGAAAAGCCAGGATTCCACAGTATTATCCACTTGGGGACTGCCACCGGTTACGGGACACTTTCCATGTGGCGATTGCAGCATTTGCCATTTAACAACCCATACCAAATTCCTGAGCTTGGAACCTGGAAAACAATGGGAACAACGGAGTCATACCAACTGTAATACCAGCTACGTAGTGTACTTGATCACCTGTACCTGCTGTCTGAATTACGTTGGTATGACCACAAGACGTGTCAAGCTCAGGATTTGTGAACATCGAAGTAGCATTCGATGTAAAAGGAATGCTACTAAGCTGACAAATCATTTCATTCAAAACAATCATACGCCAAACGACATGCGTTGGACCATCGTGGAACAAATATCCGGTGATGAGAAGACTCTTTTTGAGAAGGAGCAGCGATGGATTCATCATCTATCAAGCCATCGTACAGGCCTTAATGATGATATCGCCTGGGGATCGGTACTACGACGTTAATAACAGCTTCAATTACCACTCATTAAAACATTTTGGGCCTTACGTTGGGTATGTTCTCACATTGGTTAGGACCACATTACCTTTAAGTGAATCGTAGGACCTCTGTGATAGCCCCTCCATTATGATACATAACGTTCCTACAGGGGTTTTAAGCCAACATACAGATATTTTCCCAAAAACTTCCCTTGGTAGGAATCTGTTCCCTTGGGTAATTTTTGAAATTTCATTTGCTCTGGAGGGGGCCTTCTTCTAGTGGGAAACAACATCCACTTTATAAATGAGTTGCGTCGTTTAAATAATCCCATTAATAATTAGGCTGTCATCTCATTTATCCTGCTGGATGATTTTGGATGAAACTTACATAGACGTGGTCTTTGCCGGCAATGTGTTTTTTCAAGGTGGGTCCCTTTTCATTGCAGCGCGTTTTGCCATTTTCATATGAAATGGATGCAAATCTCCCTGTCACAAAAGAAACAAATCTAACTTGCATTCGAAGTGGCATGGACTAGTGCTCGTGTAATTTTGCCCCATCCTTTTTTCATAGTATTATGGCATTTACAAACGATTAACGAAATGATTACAAATACTCTATGAATACTTGTAAGACTCGCCTAATTAATCCACCTTCCGACTTTTTAACACACTGAGTCGGATCAATATCAGTACGGCCCCTTTAACATCTCGGGACATTTCTAAGATCCACGCGATCACATGATGCGGTCACGTGCTAATTCCAGGAAGTACGAAAACAAGCAGCGCCGTTCACTCGGCGTTTACACCGGGCCGTGGTGGTGCCAGAATAGGTATTTAGCGGGGAGTCGCCTGCAAAAATTTAAGTGCTGATATCCATGCGAGAGTCGAGGATCTAGCGTGTTACTACTAGTTCGATTCTTGTACTGATACTTGTAGATCTTACTTTAATTGATTTGTCCCATTGGTTGTTTATGTATAGATATGCGGCGTGAAGATAACCCCTCACCGCGTTCGCCCATGAGGACATACATTGACATTCCTCCTGTGAGTTTAGACAGAGACCTCCCTGTCTTCCATTTGTATGATTCAATTTTTGCCTATGGAGCCTTCTTGAGACTATTTTTACGCTATTATCAAACAAAGTGTACTGCAAACTTGTTGTTTTCTATTTAAAGATTTCCACGCTGTTATTCTTGATAGCGGTTGGATGTTATGTGTAGCCACAAGAATTTGGCGGCAGAATATAATTCACTTATTCACAGAATGCCAAACAGGTTGTGATGTTAGATTATGTTAATCGCGACATTTGGGAACACTGATTAGCTATCCCATTGATTAATCTGACTCTACTTCACCACAAAGGTGGTTTTAAACTGGGTGAAGGGACTGAGTGGTATTAATTGGTACTGCATCTTATTAGTTGAGATCGTTTCATTCTAACTATGGAAACATTTCTCTCTACAGGTACCAGACTCCAGCAAAATTGCTGTAGTGGTCTTGAACGGCTTATAGCCGTAAGTATAATAAATACTAAAGGAAAAAAAAAAATTCTTTTTCTTTTCACACAAATTCCTCATTGGCAGGGTGCACCTTAAGGCGTGTACACCACCGGAGGATCACATCATATGGTCCTGATGAAAGCTGAGCGAATTGGGCTCTAAAAAGCAGAAACATGTCGACCAATCTTTTCCACTATGGACTAGGAGTCTTTAATAACTGAGACTAACCCTATGGGTCCATTTATGTCTGTTTTTAACCAGTGCAAACCGGACTATTAATAAAGTAGTTGAAAGTCACAAATTTGCACTTTTTAATTCTTTTTCACTGTTTTGCACTCACCTAGCTTGATTTGGCCGGAATACACCCTCAACACACACAAGAACCAGCTCCGCTGTAAACAGGCGTTGAAGCACACTGGAAAGACACTAGGTCTTTCCAGTGGGAACCCAGTGATGAAGCATGTCACTACTAGGTTGGTGAGTGAGGGTTCTTAAATTACCTTGCATTGTCTTATCCCTCTGTTTTCCCTTCCACCTCACATATTATTTTGAGGTCGTTTGTTTGATTCTCACTCTTCAAGTGTCCTGGACCACCTCAAAGACTGGGCCTTTTCGACCTGAGTGATCCCCTTTAATCAGTCCGGGTTCCCACAAACATTTTGTAATGGATAACATAGCAGTATTACAGACAATTAATGACAAATACGTTGTTTTAAAATCGCAGTTCGTTTATGCCGTCCTTGTTAATTTCTCAACAGCGTTCGATAGAGTGGACAGACCTACACTCTGGAACAAGCTCAGGAGTCAGGGAATCCCAGAAACTCTTCCACATTTAATTATTTCATTACACTCAGAAACTTGGTGCCAAGTACAAATGGGAAAAGAAAAGAGACTTACTCATGTTATGTTATGTTATCATTATTTATAAAGCGCGACAATTACCTGAAGGTGTCCTCGCGCTAAACCACTAATTCTCTGAGATTTAGGTGAGCTATCTGGGATTAGTGAGTGAACAGCCAGGTCTTAAGGCCTCTCCGAAAGGTGAGTAGGTCTGTGACATTTCTTAAAAATGGGGGAAGGTCAATCCAGGCCTTGGCTGCACAAAAAAGGAAGCTTTTTCCTCCCCAGGTAGATTTTTTAATAGATGGCACAGTCACCAGCTTGGCTCCTTAACTCATCCAATAGCCACACCGAATGGTATTGGGCAAGATTGCCTGCTGGCTCCCCTCCTCTTTTGATTATACCTCAATGACCTCCCGGTTAGTTTTCTGTAGGTTGGTTAATTTCCCTTCGAAGATTGCATCATGTAAAATTCACATAATGATGTATGCCGATGATATAGTAATATTCAATCTTACCCCATTTGGATTACAAAGGAACTTAGATGTGCTTACAAGATATACAAAATACTTTTTTTGGTTCCAAATATAACAAAAACAAAAGTAATACCATTCAGAGGAAAAAAAACATTATCCATAATTCAATTGGACACTGGGAGGAGAATCGCTAGAAGTGGTAAAGGAATAATCTTATTTGGGGCGAATATTCACCCAATCAATACAAAACTCCACTCAGCTGCAGCACTTGAGTCATAAAGCAGATGTTCAAGTGGGGGTGTTACAATGCTTATATTCCTCTTCCGGGCAAAGGCACTTCTTTTCCTTGTTACAGGTCTATAGTTCTAAGATCCTCCCATGCTCTTATGTTCTGGAATATATTCCAATTAACCAGTGGCATCAAATACAAACTAAAAAAGGGAAAATTCTTCATAATTTGGTTATGGTCCAAAAAGCTGTCCCTGCACAAGCACTGCATCTGGAATTTTCTCTAGTCAGCTCCTTTGCCAGAGCCATCACCAATATTTTAAGCAGGGCCTACAATCTTTTACATGCAGATCAAGGTACCGTAAGATTTTCACTAAAAATGGAGACATTCGAGCCAGAATCCACAAAGTATACTTTTAGCCAAAACCTGATTATTGCTTTTAAATTATCAAACGGCACAAGTGCACTCTTGAAATTATGGACTCCAGCCCAATTGAAGCTTTTTTTTAAAACATCTGACACCAAGGATCAGTTTCGAATTGGACATAATGCACTGTTCTAAATTGCATCATTACGAACCCTTTGCAGAATCAATTGAATATAAACAGGTTCAACAATATATCAGTTTTTCTCTAAGGCATGGAATCTGGTGATGTATAATTTTATTGCGGCTTGGGATACTCCCTTTTAAATCATTGATTTTTAAATGGACCCATAAATAAAATGCTACCAGTATATGCGATCTCTGCAAAGGAGGAGTGCAAGATCTGAAGCATGTTTTGTCGGCATGCCCGAATTAGACATTGGTTAAGGCTAGAAGGCGCTACTTAAAAAAAATCCAATTCATAAATAACAACACATCTGTGAAGAGTCTGATCTCGCTTTTTAAATTTCCCCCAGATGAATTTGGGTGCCATAACCTGTTTACATTTTAAAAAACTTTTTAAAACTTACATTGAATGTTTTTACATATATTGTTATAACAAATGTCATGCTTTAAATTTGTTGTTCTCAGTAGAGAACTAAATCAAATAAATTAAAATTGAAATTTGAACTTGGAGTATAATTGAACCCCAGAGGTCTGACACTCCAGAACACACAGACGTCTCAGAGATCAGACACTCGAAAGCAGACTAGAAGCAACCATCCGGTACTGAATCTTTCTCCTCCTTTCCTTGTTATGTTTCCCCTTGGTGCTTTCTCCTTGTGGGTTGTTAGAAAGCTCACAGGGGTCAGTACAGTTTGGTATTGGTGGGATGTGCATCGTACACATTGCTCCTGCTGGGTGCAACGGTTTTAGGTTGCATCTGTTGGCTCATAATTTGAGTTGCTCTGACAATATGTATTTAACATGCACACACTGCCCAGCACTGTACCCCTTATGTACTCTACCACTCACAGGCACACATACACCCAGCATGTGCATTTAACATGTACACACCGTACCCTTCATGCATATCACCACTCACAGGTACACATATATCCAGCATGTGCATCTAAGATGCACACACTGTATCCTTCATGTATTTTACCACTCACAGGTACACATAGAAAGAGAACATACCCTTATTCTGCATGCTCTGAACATCACTACATCCTCTGGTACTGTACCACTCATAGGTATATGAAATATCAGCACATGAATATACCATGCATACACTTCTCAGTACTGTATTATCCCTGTATGGCACCCTCCCCAAGCACACATACAGCCAACACCACTTCTGCACTGAGCAGCACTTCTCTTTAACCTGAAGTAGGCCAAGGATGAGTGTGGCATTCAAAGGAAACATCCACATCTGAGTAGAGGTACTGTAAATGTATTTAATCTTACAGAGCTGCCCGCATAGATGTTACACAGCCTCCGTGTCTCTTCAGCGTCTCCCAACCAACATCGAACTCGCACTCCTGGAAACCCACGGAACACTCTACATTCCTAACATTTCTGGTTCTGGTCAAACTATAACAAACCCACAACAACAGTAAAGAACACTTCATTTACTCTTCCCCTTGAACACAACAAAAGCTATAACTAAACCAAACCTCACCCCACGTGAAAACACAATACAATATGCCATAAAAACTAAAAACAAATGCTACACAAAAAATGTAACAATAGCCATCCCCTATCTCAATATGTGAGATATGAACCCGCCTAACAAAAGATGACATGAAACATACAACAAATTTACAAATCTGCAATAAATAACAAACAGATCATGAACCAAAGATTATTGTAGAACCTCAAAGGAATCCGTATAGGATGATAGATTTTGTGCACATCCGGTTGGTACTTGCATTGGTGCAGCATTCTTTAATTCACTTTCCTATGGTGCCACACTCAATGTCCGTCCCTCTTCTGAATTTTTAAGAACCCAAACCTTGAGAGGCTTTAACCACCTTTGTTACATTCTACCAATTAGTACCAGAAACTCTCACCGCACTCCTTTATTATCTAACCACCTTTTAAAAAAAAATTATTTTTATTAACTATGCTCATATTATCAGACAGTACAAAACATTGGTCATACAGCATTTGATAAAATAAAATTTTTACAATTTAATATAAGGCCGGCATAAACACAAGCCGGGCATTCAATTCAAGAGACCTGGTCCCGACCCACTGCTCATCTCCCTGTATTCCCACCAAGGCCCCCAGATCTTTTGGAAAGGGGCGACCACTCGGTCCCCCCGAACGTATGGTTGGGTGCCCCGATCCTCCCGGGAAACCATTTTGGGCGGGGGCGTGGCTCGGCTGGTATGCCCGAAGCGGCGTAGCCGGGGCGCGCCTTTTTCCCGCCCAAGAGGGGTTGTCCTAGACACCTACACCGAAGATCACGCCCAGTAGGCGTACCGGAGGAGGGTACACGCCCTCCCGCAGAAGAATAAATAGAGCGGGAATCCGAAGAAGCGTCCTCTTGTTCCTGTGCTCTGAAGGCTGCACCCACTCGTTGCTCGTGAGCCCTCGACGGAACAAGCGGCAATTTTAGACCCACCCACCAGCCCCTTATGGCAATGTTTGGTTAAATAAAGTTTTGCTGAGATAGGCCTTTTTTCCTTTGTAGAGAAAGTAAAGGAATGTTTAAGATAAGGATGTGACTTCTGCCTGTAGGATAATGTTTTTCTTTGTAGAAGAGAGCAGTTGATGGCACAGAATTTTTTTTTTTATTTTTTTTTTATTTTTCCTTCCTTAGTAGGTAAACAACTGTCGTATTTATTTGTTGGTCGGGCGGTAAGGTCATGATCGGTGAGCAGTAATTTCAAGGTCCTTAGAGGGGGGCGCCACCCAGAATGGATGAGAGCGCCCGGGGGGAGGCGGCCATTGGCCCCTTCCACGGGCAGGCGGCACCCACTAAGGATGGGTCGCCTAGGGGGAGACGGCCATAGGCCCCTCCCAGGGGGGAGGCGGCTAGATGCCCCTCCTACTAATTTCCCGGGGGCCGGATATCCGCGACGGCGGATAGAGAGTGTGGGGATGGGGGGGAGTCCACGCTGTCCTTCCTACAGATACCTCACACGGGAACTCGGACGACCTTTAAGATGGTGTCGAGTGAAAAGGGGGCCCCCACCACGACAAGGGAAGTTACAGTTGGCAATGAGGGTAGAGTCCTCTGCGCATGCGCCACTCACACCGTGAGGGCGAGAGTTTTGGTAGTAGGGATCTGACACCGGTTAAGACTTTGCCGTTGGCCCTTAATGCTAGGATGTACAATTTTAATTTAGAATGTATGCATTTTCAGGATGTTAGACTCGGCTAGGAAACCTTTGTATTAGAGATCTGTTAAGGTTAGCCAAAGAACATGTCTTCATCGAAATGTAATAAATGTAAAATTGTACATAATGATGAAATTTTTATTTAATGTTTTAAATTTTGTTTCATATTTTAATAAATACGCCCGGGAGGGTGACTCCCTCCCGCCTTCCAAAAGTTCTAAACCTGTGTCCGACTTCCCATCCTTGGGGATTGTGTTGAGAGGGGGTGGCGGGCATCCCGGCCATATTCCATTTTTTAGAGTATCTCCAACTCTTATAAATAGTCTCCTCCGCCCTTTGGCACCAATCCAGGTCTCGCTGTCAGTGGTCCGATTGCGGAGGTGCCTGTGCCCACCATCCACTGTCAATATTTCATCTCACCACCCCGGCCGCCAGCACCAGCCAGATCTCATTGTACCTGGACCAGTCAGTGTCCCCCTTAATCATTAATAGTAGCCACCTGGGCTCCAACGGAACCCGAGAACCCACCACCGCTGCCATCGTATCTGTGATTTTGGTCCAGAAGGGCACTAACATAGGGCACTCCCATAATATATGATAGAAGGAACCATTCCCTCTGCATCCCCGCGCACAGAGGGCCGACTGACATCTGCCCCAAGTATACAAGTGAGTGCGAGGTTAGTATTAGATTATGTAGAATCTGGAGCTATACCAGCCGAAACCAGACGGCAACTGCTACTTCGCGCGGGCTCTGCAGGGCATCCTGCCAACCGTCATCTTCCAGGGCACCTATGTCGCTCACCCATCTCTCTCGCAGCGATACTAGGGGGTCAGGAATATTATTTATGAGCTTACGATAAATAGTGGAAGTGAGTTGCTCCGGGATGGAAACGAGGAGCAGCCTATCCTCCATGGAGGAGTACTCCGGAATGGATGTGCCGCTCCGGATGTTTGAGCATAGGGCATGCGTGAGGCGCAGGTAGTTATTACGTTGCGTGTCATGCATATCATATTCGTTTTTAAGATATTCAAAGTGGCGAGGGGCATCCCTCTTCTATATGCCGCCCATATATTCGATGCCTATAAGCTTTCAACCCCAGAAGCCCATTAATCTGGTCACTTCTGTAAACTGCTCACCGGTCCATAGAGGGGATCTGCCTGTCAGGGAGTCCGTCCACCCCAGAAATTTGTTAGCCTCCCTCCAGCACTAGACCACCACCCCATGTGCGCCAATGCCTCCGTGGCTTGCGGGCGTATAACAATGGCTCACAACTCCCACCCGACATCACCAACCGGTCAACCCTGTAGGCCGGTTCCGATCTGTCCACGTACACCCAGTCGTTGATTACCTGTATCTGAGAGGCCCAATAATATAATTGTACGTTGCCGCTGTCTCAGAGCAATGTCCGTACCGCCTGGAATATCCGTTTGAAGACCCAGGAAGGAATCGGATACAGTGTGTTTTGCAGGATGTAGAGGAGTCTAGGCAAGGCTAACATCTTTAACATTGCGGGTCGCCCCATAAGGGAGAGAGGTAACGACTGCCAATAGAGCACTTCAGTTGTCAGGCAGAGGAGTTGAGGCTCCAGATTTTTGGAGTGAAACACCCCCCTATCCCTGGTGATGAACACCCCTACATACTTAAATCCGTCCAAAGCGATTGATGTGGGACACCGGGTTGGTATCTACGGAGGAGGGCCTGATAGTGGGTAAATAACGGACTTTGCCCAATTGATTTTGTATCCCGAGTAGTTACCGAAAAGTTCAAAAAGATGCAGCACTATGAAATGGTACGACCTGCCCATGTATAGTACAACGTCGTCAGCGTAGAAGGAGATACGCTCTTCCCAGTCGTCATTAAGCACCAGACCCCAGAATGACATGTCCCTCCTGATCCAGTGGGCCAGCGACTCCAGGGCCAGGGCGAACAGGAGTGGGGAGAAGGGGCATCCCTGACTCATGCCCCGTCAGAGGGAGAAGGCTCTGGACACCGTCCATTAACTCTCACTTGCGCTATCAGTTGCTCATACAAAAAGCGCACCCAACTACAAAATATCGGGCCTAGACCGAGGCGTTGGAGAACAATAAATAAGTAGGGTCATTCGATACTGTCGAATGCCACTGAGGTGTCCAGCGCCATCAAGGCAGTCTGGGTGTTCCCCACATCTTCCGTCATGTAGAGCACGCCGTACAGGTGATGCATATTATGGCGGGTTCTATTACGCGGCACGAATCCTGACTGGTCAACGTACACGAGATCTGGCAGGACCTGGAGCAGCCTGTTGGCCAGGGCCTTTGCTAAAACCTTTGCCTCGACGTTAATGAGTGAGATTGGTCAATATGAGGAACATTGATTGGCCGGCTTGCCCTCCTTGTGGATCACTAGTATCGTGACCTCTCTCCGGTCGGGCAGGAGTCTCCCCACCTGTTTTTTTTTTGTTTATATCTTTTTATTAGAGTTTTGTAATTACAGAGTCCCAAGTGGGGGCATCATACCAATCATATGTCAGTCGTTACACACATAAAAGATTTACATAAAGTTCATCATTATAACATATCTGTAACATATGGGGTTCATTCCGCCTGGCGGGATAGTACATACTCGCTCGTGGATTTGCAGGTGAGTAAACTAATTGTACAAGAATGTGTCTCACTCTGTCTTGTCCCATGAGCTACATGTTGGCGGAAGTATATATGCATGTCGTCCCCATGTTTGTCTATGTGTCCCCTTACTAGGCAGTCAGTCACTAACATTCAATGTGTATTTCAGTATTGAAATCACCTACGGAAACCGAACTCAAAACTGTGGGGAGGAACTTCTTCCGAGAACCTGAGGAGGAGGAGGGTGCTGAAGGCGAGCAAGGGCGAATGGCTGTGGTGGGCGGAGGGCGTGCAGGTCACTGGTTCAAGGGGTGAAGGTCGCGAGGGCTCCAGGGGGGAAGTGAGCATTCTGTTGGAGGTGGCAAGCATTGTCCCTGTCGGGGTTAGGCGCACAACATGTCACATCCAGCCAAACGAGGATCTCATTCTCCTAGCACCTGACTTGGTGGGTTGGGGGTGTTGTGAGGAGTCACTGGGGGAGGCGGGGATAGTTCAAGTTCAAGTTTGGGCATTTGTATAGCGCACTGCTCACCCAGAGGGTCTCAAGGCACTTGGGGAAAGGGTTAGTTATTTGTCGAATAGCCAGGTTTTAATTTCTTTTCTGAAGGAGATGTGGTTTTGAGTTAGTCGGAGGTGAGTGGGGAGTGAGTTCCAGGTCTTGGCAGCGAGGAAGGAGAAGGATCTGCCCCCCATGGTGGAATTTCGGATGCGCGGGACAGCGGCGAGGGCTTGATTGGACGATCTTAGTTGGTGCGTGGGTTTGTAGAAGGACAGACGAGTGTTGAGGCATTCGGGTCCTAGATTGTAGAGGGCCTTGTGTGCGTGGGTGAGAAGGCGGAATGTAATTCTTTTGTTGACGGGAAGCCAGTGAAGGTCTTTTAGGTGTCCGGGGATGTGATCTTGGCGAGGGATGTCTAATATGAGTCTCGCTGATGCGTTTTGGATGCGTTGTAGTTTTTTCTGTAATTTTGCTGTGATTCCGGTGTATAGTGTGTTACCATAATCCAGTCGACTCGTGACCAGTGCGTGGGTGACAGTTTTTCTTGTCTCGAGGGGGATCCAACGGAAGATCTTTTTGAGAATGCGAAGTACGTTGAACTGGAGGATGAGACTGCGTTGACTTGTCTGGACATCGAGAGAGAGGAGTCTAAGATAAAGCCAAGGTTACGTGCGTGGTCTGTGGGTGTGGGTGCTGTGCCCAGAGCGGAAGGCCACCAAGAGTCGTCCCAAGCAGAGGGGGAAGATCCTAGGATGAGTACCTCCGTTTTGTCTGAGTTGAGCCTCGGTGTGTCATCCGTTGCTGTCTCTTGCTTAAATTGTATGAGCAGCTGTGTCCATTCTAGGGAAATGGGATGTTTGCGTGTACCCTTCACCTCCTCCTCCCGTAGAGTGTCTTCTTCCGCTGCCCCCACTTGTTTACTGCCCCTATCCAGGCTGCTTCCAGGGGGCCCGAGGGGGCTCTCCAGGGCATGGCTATTGCTCGCTTTGCAAGGATTAGGGCGAGGGATGCAAACCGCCATTGCAATTTTTCTGATTTTTTCCTTATGTAGATTCCCAAGGCACAGACCTCCCATGTATCAATATGCGGTAGGTTAACCAGTGTGAGGAGTAGTTGGTGTATTTTGGTCCAGTATCGTTGCAGGGAGGGGCAGTTCCAGAACATGTGTCTAAAGTTCGCTTCCATCGTCTGACATCAAGGGCAGCTAAATTGTGTGTCTGGATAGTACCGGTGCAATTTGTCAGGTGTGAGGTAGGCCCGATGGAGTATGTTAAACTGTATGTTTTTGAACCGCGCGTTCCTGGACACTTTCTTTGTATATTCCAGAGCGCGCGTCCACTCTGTGTCGTGGAATGCCCTGCCCACATCGTCTTCCCAGGATTGTCTTAGGTTATCTAGGGAGACATTAGTCAGTTCTCTGATGGCTTTGTAGTGCCAAGTAACTAGGTGTCTGCCTGCTCCCATACGGAGTATTTTGTGGAGTACCGGGTGTGTGGGGGGTTACCCATCCCGTAGATTCCAAAACTGGCGGGCACTGTCTAACAGTTGCCTATGCGTTAAAAATTGTCCGTGCGGGAGGTCATACCAGTCGACTAGCTGTTCGTAGGTTCTCAGTTGCCCCTCATGGAACAACGCCTCCACCTCCGTCACATCGTGATCAGTCCAGGTTTGTAGGGCTCTAGTAGTGTAATATTTTTCCCCTCGAGGGAGACCCACCAAGGGCAACAGTGGGGAGTATAGTGCCTGGTCTTTCGACATTCTATGGACGCGCATCATGCACTTGCGAGCTATGGAGACCTGAACCGGGTGTGTACGGGTCGGTTTGGTGCCAGGCAGGAGCATCCTTCTTATGGCTGGGAGGGGTATCCTACCGGCTTCCATTGTCATCTCCCCGACGCATCTCTCTGCTGTCCTGTGGGATAGCCATTGAAGCTGTGCAGCGAGGAAATGTGATTCAAAGAATGTAGCTCCTAGGCCTCCGCCCGTGGTGGGCAAATAAGTTGTGCGTAAAGCAACTCTGCACCGGCCATTACCCCATATCAGCGTTGTGAGCAAGGCATCCAGTTCCCGGAAAAAAGACTGGGGCGGGATCACTGGGAGGTTGGCAAAATGATATAGCAATCTGGGCACCATTATAATTTTTGCTATGGCCACCCGGTTGATGGGTACCAGTGGTAGAGTCTTCCAGAAACTCACCGTCGATCGCAGACCCGCCAGCACTTTACGGTGGTTGCCTTCGTACAGGTCTGTCGGGGAATGATAGAGCCGCAATCCCAGATATCTGGGGGCCACCGAGCTCCATTTCAAGGACTGAGGGCCCATCACCACGTCGTGTGGTGCCAGGTGGGGGTGAAGTGGGTAGATGGTCGACTTTTCCCAGTTAACCCTGAGACCCGAAGTGTCACCAAAGTCTTGCAAGGTTTCCCATATCATGGTGAGATCTCCCGTCACGTCCCGGACGTAAATCAGTAGTTCGTCCGCGTATAATGATACGCAGTGTGTTGTTCCCGCAATCGAGATCCCCCATGTCGTTCCCTCCCGCCGCAGCCACGTGGCTAGGGGCTCAACCGCCAGTGCAAAAAGGTGCCTAGTACCCCTCTCTAACGGGAATGAAGCAGATATAAGCTTACCGACTCTCACCCTGGAGGTGAGTCCCTCATACAAGAGTTTTGTGTATGCCATTAAAGTGTGGCCAATATTTAGCTTTCGGAGGTCCGCAAACAAATGGGGCCATGTCAGAGTATCAAACGCCTTCTCTAGATCGAAGATCAGGCATGCTGCGCGGGGGAATCTGTCTTGCACTCTATCTTGGATATGGAAGAGCCGTCTCAAGTTATGTGAGGTGTTGTGTCTGGGCACAAATCTGCATTGATCAGGATGTACCAAAGTGGGGAGAATTTGGCTATAGCGGTCGGCCAGGATTTTTCCCAGAATTTTACAATCTGTATTCAGGAGTGTAATGGGTCTGTACGAGGACGGGTGCGTGGGATCTCTATGGGGTTTTAGAAATGTCACCATCGTGGACTCGTGAAATGATGCAGTCAGGATGCCTTTGGATAAGGCTTCCCCATATGTGGACGTTGGGTGGGGCACTATCAGAGCCTCAAAGGTGCTATAGTATTCTAACGGTAATCCATCCATCCCGGGTGTTTTCTTTCTTGCGAGAGACCCAATAGCGTGCTTGATATCGGAGACTGTGATCATACTGTCCAGTTCTTTCTTGTCTGCGGAGGAGAGTGTAGGGAGCGTTAGTGTGCCCAGGAATTGTGTTAGCGTACGTGGTGTAGCCGGTGTGGGGTTCCGGTACATTTCAGCATAGTGGGTACGGAATATTCTCAGAATGTCTAGTTGGGAGGTGCGGAGGTGCCCCATCTCATCCACCAGTTCTGTGATGGGTTGTAAGGTCGTGTCCTGTTTGGCCACCCACGCCAGTAGTGCTCCCGCTCTATTGCCCACCCTATGTGTCCGTGTAGCGTACACTCGGAAGTTGTATTTACGTAAATCCCGCAGTGTTTCCGCGTGAGTGAGTTTCGCCGCCGCGAGCTGCGCTACTGCGGCCCTCCCTTGGTCCGCAGCGTGGGCCAGATCTGCCAACGCGGTCTCTGTTTTATGTAGTGCCTGCTCCAGTGTTCTCTGCACCCCTACTACCTGCTGAATACAGTGTCCCCGGGAACTAACCTTGTATGCGTCCCACTCCATGGCACTAGAGGAGGTGGAGCCTGCGTTGTGTAGAAAGTGTTCCTGAATGAATTCCCAGTGTGTTTGGCAAAAGGCCTGATCGGTAAGGCATTCTTGGGGGAGTCTCCATGTGGGGATCGGAGGGTGGGGTGGCGGCCATCAAAGGGTCACGTTGTGTGCGTCATGATCTGATACTATATGCCCTAGTTAGTCAGTATGGTGTATTTTGGGCAGAATATCTACGGAACACAGAAACCTGTCAAGTCTCACCTGTAGGTCATGGGGGATGGAGTGAAAGGAGTACAACCTGGCAGTCAGGTTCTGCACCCTCCATGCGTCCGCCAGCGCCCATTGTTCTACCCAGTCACGGAACCGTTCAGTTTGTTTGTGTGCTGGGGAATGCAGTGGGGGAGGGTGCAACCTGTCTAAGTGTAGGTTTAGTACACAGTTGTAGTCCCCACCAAGGAGCCAAGGTAGCTCTGTATGACGGGTGAGCACAGTGGTTAGCTTCTCCCAGTATTGAGCCTGCTCTGTGTTAGGAGCGTACACACAGCGTATCGGTTGGCCTTCTAGCCATCCAATTATGATTGCGTACCACGCCTCTTTGTCGATCAGTCGGGTCCGCTCTTTAAATGGCACACCGGGCCTAATCCATATGAGTGTGCCCTTGGCGAAGACAGAATATTTTGTGGCGCATACTATGCCCCGCCATTTTCTATGAAGGCGGCCTACCTCTTGTTCCGTCAGGTGTGTCTCCTGTAGGAGGGCCACCTGTGCCTGTTGTCTTTTGATGTAGGCATATATCAAATATCTCTTAGTGGCCGTGTGCATTCCCCTGACATTCAGAGTCACACATTTTAGGTCTGTGGTCGACAACTTAGGTATCATGCGTCACCTGGTCAGTCCGTGGTTCCTTCGGAGTGATTGTTGCCTGTCAACCTGCCCCTCCGCTTGACCCGTCCCCGCCCCGCCAATATTGGGTCTGTTACAGTGATCATGCCCTCCTCCTCTCGCCCGCCCGAGGCACCCAAGAAGGTAATAAAAAGGTAAAGGGGGATAAACCATAACTTTGGGGAACATTCCCAACTAGGGGGACCCATTGCACAGGGCAATGCGTCCAAACTATTCTTTGTGCAAGTTCTTTAGTTCGTTGCTGCGGGCGGTGGTCAGGTAACTTCCCCGCTGCTGCCGGCTCCGCAATCAACGCGGATGGACGTTAAAAGTGTTCCCTCTGGCATCCCCGTTATTTCGATTCCTTGGCACTGATTTGGGGCGTTGTTGTCTGGCCTGGTTTTCGTGAGGAGTCCCGGTAGTCGTCACATTTCCGTAGATAGCCGATTGGGCGGCAGCAGGTTCACATAGCAGTCCATAACCAAAGAAGTCGCTTTAACACTGTGGTTCCGGCTTTTACGTCTCTGTTACATAAGCAGGTCCACAGTTTGGGGCGTCACAATCGGGTGCAACACGAAGCCCTCCCGGGAGGCGGGTGGCTCGCTGACCTCGTTTTCGGAGCTGAACAGACAGGGTTCTCCTTCCACATCCGAACCTCCCCCCCCGCAGGGGCCAGGGCTGACACTGCTTGAATCGCTTTTCTGCGCTCCGCTATGATTTGTGCAAGGTCTGGGGAGCCAGTTTCCGTCTCACTAGATTGGGCGCTGAGCTGCGTCAGGGTGACCCTGCGGCCTCGTCTTCGCGACTGTCACCGAGGTTGACTGCCTTGTGTGTCCGCCATGGTCGGGCGGTGGGGCACATGCTGCTCCACCCAGGCGTCCGCCTCTTTCGGGTCCGTGAAGAAGTGCGCAGCACCATCATGGATGATCTTGAGTTTGGCCGGGAACAGGAGGGCCTAATGGATGTTCTTTTGACGAAGTGTATGCTTTATCGCCGCCTGGAAGGTGGCCCTCTGTTGCTGCACAGCACGGGAATAGTCGGGGAAGAGCATCACCTGTTTATCCTCCACTTGCAGTCGTCCGTGCATCCTAGCCGCTCGGAGGAAAGAGTCCCTGTCTTGAAAGTGTAAAAGTTTTAGCAGGAACAGTCGCGGGGGCAGGCCCAGCTTAGGTTTGCGTGCTGGTACTCGGTGCACTCGTTCAATGGAGAGGTAGGGAGTCAAGTCTTCAGCAGGTGTGAAGGTCGCGATCCAGGTAGTGATGTATTGGATTGGGTCTGCCCCTTCCGCTCCTTCTGGCAAATTCATGATTCGGATGTTACTCCTCCGGGAGCGTCCCTCCAAATCGTCAGTTTTATATTCCAGGGCCTAGATCCTGGATTGTAGGTCTGTAATGGCGCGGTGGTGTTGTTGCACTTGTGGTTCCAGCGCCTGTATTGCTTTTTTGCCCTTGGTGACTTTGTCTGTCAGCTTTCTGTAGTCGTCTCTAAGGAGGTTGAGGTCCAAAGCTAGAGGGTCGAATTTGTTCTCTATCACCACTCTGGAGTGTTCTATAGCTGCGAGGACTTGGTCTAGCTTCCTAGATGTGGAGTCATCTCTGGCATGCTCTTCCTGCGGCTTAGTTGGGGCTGGTGGCTAGGGCGTCATCTTCTGTTGGTCTGCCGCCAGGGTAGTCCCCGCCACACCTCGATGGCCCATGATGGGGAGCTCTGGATCCGCTACACACGTCTTCACGACCGACGGTGGGCAGGCTGGGATGAATGCTCATGGCTATCCTCCCGGTGGGCGTGTCGGCCACCTGTGCTCTATGCGGGGCCAAAAAAGCAAGGCGTCACCCTTCCTCGGACCGGCGGCTGCTGATCTCGAGAGGGGGTCCAGAAGTACAGCAAGATGGCTATGTCTCGGTCCCGCGGCCCAGGGGCGACCAGTCCCAAGGGGGCAGCGCGCAGTGGCACGACAGTGTCAACGAGAGCTCACCCCACCCAGAGCCTCTCCGGTCAGTCCGGGCCCGGCCTCGTCGCTACTTCCCAGGGCGGGGGTCCTCCGCGTTGCTCCCTCGATCTTCAATGTCAGGCCGTCTGAGTTCCTGCGGCTTTTGGATGTGCCTTCACCATCAGTGCACCTTTCTCTCTGTCCACTCGCGCCCCATTGGCTGCCGGCAGGCGAGGACAGGAGGATGGCACACCTCCATGCCCGTTCGCCGCACGCACGCCGGACGGTCAAGCTGGTCCCTTTTCCACGTTCTGATGAGGGATCCGGGCACCAACCCGCCGGGACATGTGGAGCAGTGATTTAGCGGTACTGGGCCGCTATTAACCGTGCCCCCAAGTCTGAATTTGCCTTCTCCGTGCTCAGAGTCGCCGGGGCAGTGCCGCTCCCTTCAGGATGTTCGGGGGTGCGCGCTACTTCCCCCCGGTGCCCCTGATGTGTGCAGCCCCGCGCCAGTCGGAGGCCTCACCAAGAGGGGGGGGGGTCACTCGAAGCTCTGCTGGGGTCGCCCTCTACTCCTAGGCACCGCGGGTTCTCTCCGTCATGCAGGGGCCCAGCGCGTCTCCTCCAGCGCCTCTCCTAGCATCCAGGGTTGCCGTAAAGGTAGTATGGCCCGGCAGGGAGTGGGTACCTCGCCGCGGTCTCGGCCAGCCTCTCTTCACGGGGGCCCTCCTTCCTCAGCTCCACAGATGTCGACAGGCGCCGCCGCCTCGTCCCGAGCCCTCCAGCGCCCTTCTCAGTGTCCAGGGCTGCAGTAGTGGTGGCACGACCCGGCAGGAGTGGGCTCCCCACCGCAGTCACAGCTTCCCACGTTCCCGGGGGTTCTCCCTCCTCGACTCCTCAGATGCCGACCGGCGCCGCTGCCTCAAAATCCGGGCCAGGATCTGCCAGGATCGGGCTTCATGCGGTTCACCTCGGGCGCCGGAGCTTTACCCGGCGGCTGCCATTTTGTAGGGCTGCGCGCAGGGATTATGAGCGGAGCTCTTCGGACGCCTCAGGGACCATAACACAGGATTATGGGCACATCAGGACGGCCCTAGGATGTTCCAGTCCCAATTTCTGGCCCGATGCCGCTGTAGGAGGTGAGGGGATTAAATGGGCTGCTGTTGATGCGGCCCGGCAGCCGGAGCTTTAGAAAGAGCGATCCGCCATCTTGGACGGCTTGGCCAAGCCCCCTAGTCTCCTCAACTGTTGTGCTTCAAGGTACATCTGTAGGAGGGGGCCCGTGATAACGTTCGCCTGATGCTTGAATATCACCATTGGTTGCCCATTCGGTCCCTGCGCCTTCCGAGATTGGAGGGAGTTGAGAGCCTCCGCTATTTCCTCCCCGGTCAAGTCAGCCTCCAATCGATCCCTTTGAGCCTGAGTCAGTGTGGGCAGCATAAAGTCCTGCAGGAATTCCGTGCAGTCTTGTTCCGTTTGAGTGCATACTGGGGTGTAAACCCATTCAAAGTACGATGCAAATGCCTCCGCTATGTCTGTGCTAGTGGACACTAGTAAACCCGTTGTGGCCATCACCTCCACCACCCATAAGCGTGCCCTGTCTCTGCGTTCGAGCCACGCCAGGAGCATCAGGGCTTTGTCCCCCTCATCATAGATCCGGCGTTGCATGGTCAGGGAGCAGGCCGGCGCCTCGTCTTCTGCCAATGCCCTGAGTTCCTTCTGTTTCAGGGCCAATGTATGGCGGCGATCCACTGTAACCGCAGTTTCAGGGTCCCGCTCCTGATCCTCTATCTCTTTTTCTAGCTGCCTGATCCGAAGTGACTCCTCTTTCTTCTTGGCCCCAATAAGGGCCTGAGCCTGCCCTCTCAGGACGGTTTTGTATGCTTCCCAAAGCGTGAGATGGGACTCAGCCAATCCTCGATTCTCTTCTACGTAGTGCTGTGAGCCCTCCCTTAGTTTGTCACCCACCCTGTCATCCCTAAGGTGA
Organism: Lissotriton vulgaris; assembly: GCF_964263255.1. Taxonomy (NCBI): domain Eukaryota; kingdom Metazoa; phylum Chordata; class Amphibia; order Caudata; family Salamandridae; genus Lissotriton; species Lissotriton vulgaris. The sequence goes on along the minus strand of NC_141689.1, from coordinate 284,161,412 downwards.
CACTGGTCTATTCTCGGGAATGCCGCCTTACTGATTACCGGACCCTTGAGAAGGAGGGCGACTGGGGGTGGTCAGAAATTCCCAGGGCTAGAATGTGGGGGTCTATGTAGTCACCCATCTGGTCAATACGCGCAAACAGGTGGTCCAGTCCGGAGAAGAAACCATGTCTGGCCGAATAGAATGTGCACTGTCTATGTGTGGGATGATGCGCCCGCTACAGGTCCCCCAGTCCCATAGTCTTGATAAAACCCAATAGTCCTTTCTATCCTGTGGTCTCCTGCCCCCCGCCTGAGTGGACTAAGTCAACGTTCATTACAGCGCTCATGTCCCCCCCACCAGAAGAGTCCCCAAGGGCAGGTCAGCCAGAAAGGAGCCCAATCGTGCAAAGGTCGTGGTGTTTAGGCCGGGTAGGATATAACATGAGCTCAACACAACAGTTCGCCCATCCCAACTGCCCGCCACTGCCGCCATGCATCCCGAGTCATCAGCCCATGAGCCAGTGATCACCATGGGGAGGGCCTTTCGAATCAAAATACCTACCCCCCTTGAGCCTGAGGTAAACCCTGAGTGGGCCACCTTTTTATACCCAAAGCGGTTGAGTGCTTTACATCTACTGCCATGCAAATGTGTCTCCTGCAGGAGAACCACATCAGGGGAATGCCGCTTCAGGTGCTGGAACGCTAAGGTTTGTTTAATTTTGTTGCACAACCCATTGACGTTCCACGTACATATCTTAACCTGTGTCTGTGCTCCCATTAAGAGTTCGGGACCCCAATCTCCTTGGATATGTCAAGCCTCCCCATGCCCCACCAGAGCCAGCCTCCCATGCAGAAGAACAAATATGAATATGAGTAAAACAGAATATTCCCCCAGAACCAACCCTCGTATCCCCCCAACAACCCCCTCACTGCCTCCCTGCCTTTTGAACTTGCAGAGCATCTGTCGCCCCATAATCCCCAAATCAACTTTGAGAGGGAACGTAAGCCTGCAGTCAACAGAAAGAAGTATACCTACTGAGCGGAGGATACACCCATGGATATGGATATAACACAGCAATCAACAACCAACTCCCCGGTGCCTCCCCCAGCACCCCCAACCCCACCTGCAGCAACATGGGTATCAGTAAGGCGGGATATCACACCATAACATGTCCAAGGTGCTTAAGTTCAGCAGTCTGGAATGACTCTCCGGGATCCAGTCCAAGCCCGGGATCTCAAACTCCAGACTCACTCTCACCTTCAGGGCAGGGTTCCCCTGCCAAGTGGCACATCCCACCATCATCTCGGACCATCCTGTCCCTTGTCCAGATTGTCCGGTCCCGAGCCGGCTGCACCCCCTTGTTCCCAACCAGGCCGACGCTCGGTTCTGCTTGGGCCTCCGCTGCGGCCCATGGTGCGCCACTCTTCCAGCCAGTCGCTGGCTTCTTCAGGCGAGTCAAAAAAATATGCCTTACTGCCATCCAGGATCTTGAGACGAGCTGGGTAGAGCATCATATACTCCACTCCTTGCTCCCGGAGAGCCCGTTTAACCCCTTCAAAGGACTTACGCTGGCACTGGACCTGGAGAATGAAGTCTGAGAAGAATCCATTCGTAGCGTTCTCAAGGTGCAGGTCCCCCAAAACCGGGGACGCCTGCAATATGGCATCACAGTCCCTATAGTTCAGGATGCGGGCTATGATGGTGCGTAGATGGTGCTTTGGCCTTCCCCCTAGTACGCGGTGTGCCCATTTCACTGAGAAGAAATTGGATAAGTGTTTCGGCTTCAGATGGTTGAGTATGTGGTCCTCTACAAACCAGTCTGTGGACGGCCCCTCCAGGCCCTCTGGGACCCCTACTGTGCGGATGTTATTCCGCCTCGATCTCCCTTCTTGGTCCTCTAGTCGTGCGTATATGTCTGTTTGGTTTTTCGTCAAGACTGCTACCTGGTCCTCGAGTCTCTTTGTCTTGGACTGGAGGCTGCCGATACCAGTCTCCGCTTCTGCCACTTTGTCCGACATTTTCCGGAAATCAGCACAGAGCAGATTGATCTCCTCCGTCACCATCAACCTTGGCTCCAGGGTGCCACGCAGGTCCTTTATTGCCGCCATGATGTCCCTGAGTGAGGGGTCAGGGCTGCCGTCTGAGGTGTCTTCCTGTCTGATCGCCACTTGCAGGCCCTCTTCCTTACCCATGGACACTGTATATTTATCTATGTGATTGGATTGGCCTTGTCCTAGCAGTCTAGTGCGGCCCATGGCAGGGGTGCAATCCCGGCATACACGGCTTATGGGCACCGCTGGTGGAATCACAGTATGACCTAGGGGGCTTCTGGTGCGCACCTCCGGTCCGACTTGCTCACTCCTCAATAACCCTTGCTTCCGTGCAGGTCAATAGCGACAGTCCAATGGGTGGCCCCCCTCCGTTAGGCGGATGCAGTTCCAGCCCACTCGGGATGCTGCCGGGCTCTATCAACCCGCATCCCGGTCTCCCGCCACAGACAAGGGGACAAGAACGAGTTGGGTGCGGGCACCGGGGCAGCCTATTCCCCCACACTGTACACACTGTGCTGCCTGGGTCTCACTCACAGCCTTGACTCAGATGATGCGGCTGCACCAATGTCCCAGTGCCGCCCAGCTACTCACATGCAAGCCTCCGTCTCCAGGCCGCCGCTCCAGCCCTTAGTCTGCAGTGGCGCTGCTATTTCAGGGTCATACCTCCATTGCAGTTGGCAACACTGCCCGCCCCACTGTCAATCTCCAGGTTTCGGGGATCCGCTGTGCCGCCAACCGGAGCTCCGGGTCCCGCTGCCAATCACACTACAGGATGTCAGTCCGGAGCGCTGCCTGCCCCTCTACTCAGACGCCAGGGCCTGTGGATGTACGTCGGGGGCTCCGTCTCTTGTCGACGAGGTCGGCCAGCGCTGGGCCCTGCTGGGTTGAGTTGCAGCTTCCCTGTTTCTCCACCTCCGTGCACGCCGCTGTCACCACTTCAGGACGGAGAGAGCGCCCTCTCAGAAGCGTGTCCCACCGCTTCCAGGCTGATACTCCACCCGGCCGCTCACTCCGCGCAGGTGGGCACCATTTTGCCCCTGGGGTCCGGATGGCCCAGGGCTCAGCAGCTCGGAGTTTGGAGGGCCAGGGGGGTTCGCTTCAGACACTGCTGCACCCCGTCTCTTCTCTAAGTCTTTCGACGCCGGTTGGTGCCACCGCTGTCACAGATAATGTCGGATATCGGGTGATATAAATTTGACTGCTAGCGCAGCTCCTTTATTTTGTGGCCATCTTCCTCAACTGCAAGCCACACCCCACTAGCCACCTTTTTTGATAACACTTCATCACTAACATTTTCCTTGAAGGATTTGACCCGTTTATGGTTGGCAAAATTCTCTTTCTGCCGTAACTGGGCTACACCCAAGTTCATCCCTGCCTTTGTGTCCCAAACACGCACATCAACACCAAACTTTACACACTTGCTCATCAAACTTGGGCACAGCTTGGTAGCAGGCTTCCAGCCCCTCAACAATTCAAAAGGGGAAAATTAGGTGCTGGAATGTGGAGAAGTCCAGTAAAACCACAACATGGACCTATTAGTATTAACCATGACACACCTGTTGTTAACTATGACACAGTGCATGCACTCTACCTGACCATTAGTTTGTGATGCTTTAGAGACGTCTTCAAATGCTTGTTACCACCAGCTTGAAGAAACCTCCCAATCTCTTCATTGACAAACTGGACCCCATTGTCCAAAATCACAAACCCAGGATACCCTTCCCTGAGATAAACTTCCCTAACAAAATCAAATCGATAACTGCACAAGCATTTGGTTCCGTTACAAACTTGATCCCTGGCCTCTTTGAGTACAAATCAACTGCCAAGAGTGCAAAGCATTACTGTCTTAGCAACTCATTAAATAGCCAACCAGGTCAACACCAATTTTTTCCAAAGTTCTCGCAGGATACTCAATGAGTTGAAGAGGTGACTTCCTCGCAGACAACCCCTTCTCTGAAGAAAGACATACCACACAATGCCCACAAAAGATTCAACCTTCCTATCCATAGAAGGCCACCACAAAGTTTGTCTAAGTCTTTTTTTGGTGACGGTTGCTCCCATGTGACCTTCATGAGCAATCCTGATTAACCTAGATCTTAATCCCATAGGCGGTACCACTTTGTGACCTCTTAGAAGGAGACCATCATCCACTGAAAGTTCATCAGAAACCTCCCAGAAAGGTTTCACAAATGTGCAAGTGCATTTTCACTAGGCCACTCACTGGCAACATAATCCAACACACTTTTCATAACCTCGTCCGATTACATTTAATCTCTCCATTCACGCTCAGTAACTGCACAACTTTCCCCCAAATCCAATGAGGCAAAAAAACAACTTTCTCTGTGGTCTTCACCTTCCACATTACCTTCCTGAATCGCAAAACAAGACAAAAAAATAGATTACACATTCTTGCCCCCTTTGATATGTACGATATCTAAATGTAATTGTAACAGTTTGGATGACAGTCTTGAGATTCTGGGTGTTTGATCTTTAATTTTCTCCCCAGACAAAATGGAAACCAAAGGTTTATGATCTGTTTTACTGTAAATTTAGTACCTCAGATATATGGTTTGAACTTCTGAATTGCCCACCAATAAGCTAAAAATTTCTTTTTTGATGGTTGAGTAATGAATTTCTGTGTCCCTTAACACCCTGGTGGCATAACTAATAGTGTGCTCCACCACACCATTTTCCTGTGTCAAAATGGCTCCCAAACCATAATTAGAAGCATACATCGTGAAACGACAAGCAAGCTTGGGGTCATATGGTTTTTCAACATTTTAGAGCTTGCCAATTGTTTCATGATCCACTCAAACGAATCTTGTCAAGAACTATTCCAACAAAACGTGAACCTTTCTCTAAAAGTTTAGTTAATTGTAAAATGTGAGAGGCATAATCAGGGATGAGCCGGGAATAAAATTCACACATTCCCATATAAGATGTAAGAGCAGTTTTGTTACAAGGAGCTTGTACTTCAATGATCATACTGACCAAACCTGGCCTACGTTCAATGCCATCCCCCAACACCACATGATCTAAATACTCAATCCTATTTTTGCAGAATTCACACTTGTTGATCTTAAGAACCACACCTTTTTCCTGGAGCATAGAAAGGACACAACTGAGGATGACTTCTTGTTCCTCTTTAGTTTTAGCAAAAATTAATACGCTGTCCTGGAAAGCGACTACACCATCTAGGTCTTTGAGCAATTGAAACACGATCCTTTGAAAGACCGATGCCGCCAAGGCTAGCCCGAACGGCATCCTACAATACTGAAAAGTACCCATGGAGGAAACAAAAGCAGTATAATGTCCGGACTCAGGTTCTAATACTACCTGGTGGTAGGCAGTGGCAAGGTCAAGTTTACTAAACCATTTTGAACCCGAGACCGCAGCCAGCAAATCAGAAATCTTTGGAAGCGGGTGTGAATCAACCCAAATTGCCTTGTTTAGGTTGCGTAAGTCAACACAAATCTGAAGTTTCCCATTCCTCTTATGGGCTATTACAAGGGGAGATAACCACAGAGAAGATTCAATTGGTTCGATAACTCCACGGTCAAAGAGCTTCACTAATTCTCTTTCTAAATCCTCCCTGACAGAAAAAGATACATTTCTCAGCCTATGTTTGACAGGAATGGACCCATCTTTGACTTTCATTTTGTGTTGAAAACACTTAATGGTTCCCAAAACTATCCAAAAATACCTTGGGAAAACTTGCACAAATCTCCTCGACAGTACAGTTACCCACCGTACTTGCTTCACTCACCCCCGCAATGAAGACTTGGTCTACAGTGCCGGGCCTCAAAATCATGTTGAACAAACCTTGGTGAAACCAACCCAAAATACATAAACCTTTGATCACAACATACACCTTTCCAAAAATCTTTCTGCCCCACCTGCCCCATAAAACTAAAATATCTTCAAAAAATCCAGCCAATTCAAAGTGTCGGCCCTCATAAGATACAGGAGCCCGGTCAGGAAGTTCCAACACTCTTCCAGGCCACAGTTCATCGAATAATTCTTGAGTTATTGTAGATATTCTTGCACCAGAGTCAACCAGCAGTTTAAATAATCTATCTTCAATAGATATATCTACAAATGGGTCCACACAAGTAGATTGATCACCTGTCTCCATCTTGTCATCTGCAACCACTAGAACCATATCTTGGAGATCTTCTTGCAATTTGTCTAGTTTATTTTCAGAAACTTCTTCTCCCAGATTAGCAATTACAGGGCTGATTATACCTGCCTGTTTACTTTGACTCTGGCACACTTTGGCAAATTGCCTAATTTATTGCAGATTCTGAATGCAATATTCCTCGAAGAGCAAAATCTTCCAGTCATAAAATGTGATGGATTTCCACACCTACAACACTAATTTGTTTTTTAAATACATTCTCTCTACCTTTGTGCTATCTCTTTCAGTCTTTCGTTCTTCTAGTTCTCCTACGGACACTTGCAATGTTTCAATACTCTTGGCTATACCTAAAGTTTCCTCCAGCATAGGATTAGTAAAGGACAACAACTTCTGTTGTATAGCTTTGTTAGAACAGTGACAAATGGACTGATCACGTACTAATTGATCCGATTCAAAATGGCTGTTTGCCACCAATCTCCGGAGAGCAGAAACATATGTGTCAACATTTTCCCCTGCCATTTGCTGTATCATAATGAATTTGTGTCTCAAAACTACTATACTAGGTTGAACATCAAAACCTTTTTCTAATTTTTTCACACATTCAACGTAGTCATTGCATTGCTGCACCTCAGAATCCTGTATATTGGGTAAATGCATCAAATAGCTTGCCCTTCAAAACCCAAGGAATGTTACAATAAACACTTCTTCCACTCAGAGCAAAGCCTTTTAGCCCCTATGGCCCCTAAATAGTTGTCAAATGCATCAAACCAGTTTTTCCATCCAACAGGAGGTTCTCGTGGTGATTACAAGAAGGGTGGAAGAGAGACTGCATAGTCCACCTAGAAAACTACTGGGAAGCAAAATACTGTGAACCAAAAAATCTGTGTAAACTAAACAAAATTCAGCTTTAAAAATAACAAAAAACAAATAGAGAACACAGCATAAGGGCAGACTCTAAAAGCACAAGTAAAATCCAACCATTCATGATGGTGTACGTGAAAACCTTAGCAGACAGTCACAAGAAAACGAGGCGCACTCTAGATTAAATAGCCATGCAAATCTAGTAAGGACAACTTCCAGTTAGTTACACACACAGAAAACAGCTGTACATGTCAGTGAATACATTGAAATATTTCATAAGAAGCTACATTCTTCCAGGACTTCTTTAGGGATGACTCACTGGCTGTAGCGGACACTGGGTATTTCCCCTGTGGGCCGGAAGGGTGGGGCCTCGTTGTAGACAGCTGGGGGACATTTTTTGTGACTGGGGGCCGGTTTTGAACTAACACTGCAAAATCATCCCCTTATAACTGTGCAGCAGCAGTTTTCCTGCCGGGCATCACCCCCTCAGCACAATGAAGGAGCGTGACGTCACTTGCTTGCTCCTTGATAATGTCCGGTGTAGCTAAAACGCATGTGGAACGCAGATCTGTGCACAATGCAGAAGTGTGACTTTACTTGCTTGCTCTGGGCTAATGGCCGTTGTGCCTGAAAAACATTAGGCTGAGGAGAGCGGCTCAAATGGCAAAATAAAAAAAAGTAACAAACAGTTACTGCTGGCCCAGTAAACATAGGAAAAGGCTGAAATGCTCTGAACACTTGTGTTTAACTCTCTGTCCTGTGAGAGTTCGACTGACATGTGGGTTCTCTGGCAGCTCTGCTACTTGTCGTCATCGTGGTAATCCAAGGAAATGTCCACGACTGACTAGAGGTACTGTGAATTTATTTAATCTTATAAAGCTTACCGCATAGACGTTACGCAGCCTCCGTGTCACCTCAGTGTTTCCCAACCGACATCGAACTCGCACTCCTGGAATCCCAGGGAACACTTTATATTCCTATTAATTCTGTTTCTGGCCAAACTATAACAAACCCAGGACAACAGTAAGGAACACTACAATGAGTTAAGCACACAGCAGCAGAACCTTTAAAAGGTGAGTGAGCCAGTAGGCTCACTTTAGTGACAGAGGTTAACAGGGGCAAATTCACCCCTACTGATCACTGCACGATGTGCTTTCACCACCTTGCTCGTACTGCTTAACTCCTGGCAAAGGCAGTAACCTTCCACCACTGTGAGGGTAGTGTTTTGGGAGCCCTTCCTGGTCCAACAAGACAGCAATCCTTGAGACATGCCTATGTCATGGTGGCCATGCATGATCTGTGTTTGCCTATGACGACAAAAATCAGCATTAGGGATCCAGACATCAGTACAGTTGGGCACTCAGGGCTTGGGTGCATGTACATTACCAGGAAGAGGACTTTCCGGTCTCAATAATGCCTAACTGACCATAAGACTCCAGGTCATAGAAAGCGTTAAGTTCAGTCTCACCTTCAACCTCCAATCCCACACTCACATCACCCCACACCTAAAGAGCTCCACTGGTTCTCAATCTAAGAACGAGCACTCTTCAAACTCCTCACGCACACATAAAATGCCTTACACAGCATTTGTCCAACGTACCTCAACAACTGCATAAAGTCCCAGAAACTTTCCTGATACCTTCAAAATGCCGGAGTTCTACTCATGTCCCCCTCCCTTCCCGCACATGCAGACCCAGATCTGGCCGTCATGCCTGTTCTCCTCCCTATCTTGAGACCCAAGGTCCCGACCCCCACGCACTGTAGCTTTTGGTTATACCTTTCTAAGATAACACAAATTTCTCAACATGATCTCTATAGGTTACACATTCTTAATGTTTTATTTCGACACCGGAATATGCATTTTAGACATAATCATCACAAAAACAATGCATATTCATGAAAATATAATCACATTACATTTCTCACATTTTATACATAAAGAAATTAATTTCCACAAATTCTTCTGTGATTCCTTTTAAATGCTCAATGCATTTCGGGTCATACTAGACCCTTCATCGGGAGCCTGTTTCATCTAAAAAAACAATGCAACACAATCATCAGCAACCTCTCCATGCTGAAGAATTCAAAACAGTATTTACAATTATTGTGAATCTGGATGCTTTTTACTGTGTTTATAATTCCATGCAAGGGAAAGGAGAGGCATGTGTTTGTGTCTAAATTCAGCACAAGCACACAGAAGATTAAAAACATCATAAACAGGCATTGGGTGCTTCTAGAAAATGAAGCAGATTTCCAAGGAATGTTCAGCGTAAGACCGCTATTTCCCTTCACGAGGTCAAAAAATGTAAAAGAAATTTTGAAATCCCCTTCCAGAAAAATAGATCCTACATCACACAGAGGAATGAGGAAATGTACCAATTGTGTACACTGTAACAACGTCATCGTAGGAGGAAGTCTACATCATCCCTTATCTGGTAAAGAGATTAAAGGTCCAAGCTACCAAGGAGAGATAAGCACAGATTCATTTTGTGACTTTTGTGGTTCACCCTGACAAGGATTGTGTTTGTTGATTAAAACTGGTTTCACCCCCTCAATTAGAAACCCAGTTTCCTACAACAGCGTAGCATAACATAACATAACAGAACATAACATAACATAACATAACATAACATAACATAACATAACATACATAACACAACTAAAAAGGCTATGATAAAGTGGGTGTGCTGCATGGCATCTAGAATGTTCACAAACCAGAATGTGTCCCAAACATATACAAAAACACACACAGACACACTCACACACGTGCATTCATATGGAGCTATAAATATTTTTTAAATGATTGCTGCGTATGGTATCTGAAAAAGTGTTTTCCTGTATAACACACCACGGACACACTGAACTTTTACAACTAAAAGGTTGCTCTCCATGTTATTTGGGTAGCTGCAATAGCTCCATGCCAAGCATCTATACACAAACCAGAACTTTGTAGGGTTTTTTCTAACCTTTGCAGTGGAGGTGGTACATTCGCAATTTCAAAAGTGAGAGTTTATGTGTTTCCCACTAACCAGCATTAGCACATTGGGTACTTGTTCTGTGAGAGAAAGAACACCTTGACTGTTCAGGTAACTTGGAGGAGCAGTCATGGCCAAGCTCAATGGAAATGGTGTGAAAGATAGGTTGAGTTAAAGTATGTCAGTTGGTGAATATGGCTCCAAGGCTCCATTTGTAACAAGCATTGGCAAAGCCAATAGCCCAGGTGTTGGCTGCCAACCTCTTGGGTCTGCCACTGTTTGTTTTTTCATGGTTTATGTAAAACCCTTTTGTTGGAGGAGCTGTCAGGAATTCAACAATATAAAAACAAAAGCTAAAAGAAAAATATTTTTTAGGTCTCAAAAATCACACATTGCCGTAGCAGTACCTGGCACTCAAGGAAACTACTTTATGTGGGATGTGCTCCTTATGAAAGGGCAGAATGCCAAAACTTACAGAAAAGTTAGACAGCGGCTGTAGTAGGCTGCACCCTTACCCTATCCTGTATGCTGAATAGTCAGAAGAAAATATGACTGACACAACAACAGACCAAAGAAGGAAGAGAGTTGACTTAAAGGCCTTGTAAGTTGTTAAATAGATCATATTAGTAAAACCAAAAGGCCTTGGCTAACACCCGAACTATACATTGGAGTTGTGGACCACTGGTATCCTTGGCCCACTGTACCACTGAAACTCTAATTCAGTTACCATATACCTCCTTTACGATTTTAGTTTTAAAGGTAAATGGGCAGAACAACCCAAAGCTTACTCAAGGAAGTGATGAGGGACACAGCAAGATCCAACAATACCCATTAGGTAACAGTTAGTTCACTACTTTTGTTTAAAAGGGTACTTTAATACACAAAAATGACATTGCACAGGAAATAAGGATACACAAAGGAAATCAGAACTCTACAGAAATGTCTTAGCTAGGATCCAAATCCAACTGTGCATATAGTGCCTGCATGCAAAGCAATACATATTTTACTTTAGCATTAGAGCCTTTGGCTAGTGATATATCTATGGGCGTGTTCACAATTTGTTGCTAACTTTATGAGCTCAGAAGTTAGGCTCACTTTGCAAGCATAGGAACAGTCTTACAGATTGTTGAACATTCACTTCCATTGGGAGAATTTACAAATACTGCTTCTGAGCACAGGTCCCTGTAGTCAAAAGTGCAATTCACTGTGTCTCTCTCTATATATTAAGTTCAGCGTCCACCTGTCAGGCTGATTTACTTCAATGTAAAATATATGTGTTTGCACACTGTTCAAAGCATAAACAGTTATATAATGCAGTTGTTGTGAAACCTTCTTAGTCTAGACCCAAGCATGATGTTACAAGTGTGCGAAGATCTCAACTTTAGGGGCAGATGGGTAATGTTCAGTGACAGGTGAAGGACAGTCAATGGGAGTCCTCCAGCCCGAGGGTCTTGATTGGATACTACAGATTGTTCTGGTCCCCGTGCATCGCAACCCATGTACATGGTACAGGATATTTAAAAACACCTTTTAACCATGGAAGCACCAGTCGTGGTTAGATTTTCTTGCTGATGGGTTTCCCATGCATCTATGGGCACAGACTTTGGCAGCCGAGGCAAAGAAAAAGACAACCAACCTGGAATTAAAAACGCTGATACCTGAGATATCACTGGACAGATTTGCACATGATCTATAGTTCTGTATTAGGTGTGACTTCACCATGTTACCTCTCCCAATTTTGCACACCAGGAGATGGAAGTTTTGGGGGACCTCCAGGTTACTTGATGTAGCTGGGGCCATACAAAGCTTTCCCCTCAGCAGGGAGAAAGCAAGATCACCAACAAAAGATGCAGGCATCAGCTCTTTGGGCAATAGGTGATTTAGACTTATGATGCTAGCTCGTTTGTCCTGCACAGCAGCCTGTTGACTTCATGCCCTGAAGTGGTGCAGAACTCGCAAAAGATTCTGAAGCCCCCACACATAGCTGGGCTGATGGTTTCAACTCAGCAGGCAGAGTCTCTTCTGTAGGGTACAGTGAAGTATACTTGTGTATGCCTACTACCGCTCCTGGGGTATAGGCCATCAACCAGGACTCTCCATAATCTCTGTCCTGGGCTTTTCTTTCAATCTGACTGCAGGTGTAACCCATCTTCTTGGAGTCAGCCTCAAGGACTCAGCACTAGATGTTTCTTTGCCTTCCTCTTTTCTTTTCCTTTGAGGGTTCCGACTGAGGGCTTTCTTGGTGGTGCCTGATGCAGGCTTGGGAAGGATGCTACCTATCCAGCCCCAGCATCTTTTTATTATTTCTTCATAAGCAGGGAGTTGGAAAGTCTGCTGCCATATGTCATTGTTGCCGATGGTGTTTACGCAGCATATTTGGAGGATTTTCCGCCGACAGGTGTTGATGAAGGTCTGTTTTTGTTCGGGGTGGTCACTGTTGTCCTCCAAGTTTCTGGAAGGACTGATTTTACATTTGGGTAAAAAGCCTGATATTGGTTTGCAGTGTTAGGTCCTTGGAGCTCCAGATCTTCTTTAGCTGAATGAAGGCATCCTTTGCCAATTCTTGCCTTGACGTTAGCGTGTCTGCTGCTCTGCTTGTCTGAGAGGAAGGCCTCAAGCTCTTCCTGTGCATCGTCTGAAAGAGTGACTGTAGTAGTGCTGGTCGTGTTAGGCTTCAGGATCTTGGTTTTTCCCTGGTGGATGTTGGTCAAGTTTTTCTGATGTGGCTGCCACTTTGTCAGTCTAATCTTGCATCTGGGTATTGGAGAGTAGGGGCAGGTTGTCTGCAATGTTCAGGTCCTTGAGCTGCCCCAAAGTGTCTACTGGGTCCAATATCTGGTACACACTGCTCTGCTGTGGATGTCTTCATGTTCCAGTCTATGGCCAGTAGGAAGAGAAAAGGTGAGAGCAGACAACCCTGGTGAACTTCGGTCCTCATTTTGAAGACTTCCATGGGTTGCCCTCCATGAACTATTGTGCAGGTCATTCACTCATAAGAGTTCTTGATGATTCTTCCAAGTTCATCTGGCACACCATTGTGATGGAGATGTTTCCAAAGGGTCTCTCTGTCCACACTGTTGAATGCCTTCTCATAGTCGAGGAAGTTGACGTAGAGGGGAGAGTTCCATTCCATCGACTGCACAATAAAAATGCACAGTTTCACAATCTGGTGTGTGCAGGAGCTATCTTTACGGAAGTCAGCTTGCTGGTCTTGTAACTGAGTGCCAACTTGTTCCTTTATCCTGTTCAGAATACCTCTGTGGAACACTTTGCCCGGAATTGATAGAAAATTCCTCTGTAGTTTGTGCAGGTACCCAGGTCACCTTTCTTGGGGATCTTGATAATAATTCTATATTTAAATGTATACCTTTCTCCACTTGCAGCCTTGGTTGATTTCCTTGGGGTGAAGGTGATCTACGCTGATGACACTCAGCTTCTGTTCTCTTTTAAAGAACAATCAGAGGCTGCCTTTGTCAACTTCAGAAGGTGTCTGAGTAATAACTCGGCTTGGATGACCCAAAACTGCCTAAAGATGAACTTGGAGAAAACCGAGGTGCTCTTCTTCAACCAACAGGCCTCTCTACCCTCCAAGTTTTGGTGGCCACAAGAACTTAATCCCCCACCTGAGCCAGTGGTTCAGATTTAATAACGACCTTTCTTGTAAGTCCCAGATTCAACAAATTTCCTCCTCTTGCTTCTGGAAACTCCGAACCTTGAGGAAGTTTCCCCACTTCCTCCCGTTGGACTGTAGGAGGACGGTGGTTCATGCCTTAATTACTTCTCATCTGGACTACGCCAATGGTCTCGACTTGGGACTTCCTACCAATCTGATCCCAATCTGATCCACAGGCTGTAAATGATTCAGAATGTGGCAGCCAGACTGATCTGTAAGGTGCCTTATAGTCACTCCATCGCTTCCTACTTGAGACGCCTTCCCTGGCTACCCGTCATCAGGAGAATTGAATTTAAGGTGGTCACCCTGCCCTACAGAGCTACCAGGGGTCAAGGCCGGCATACCTGAGAGTCAGATTGCAACAATAACAACACGACCGGGCCTTGAGATCAAACCGCTTGAAGTTCCTCACCATTCCCACTTTCGTAAGATGAGGGTAGGCAGCAGAGCATTTGCTGTAAGGACCGCAAAAGTTTGGCATGCGATGCCTCTCCCTCTCCGATTGATGGAACCAGAATCAGCCATTTGGCGAGCTCTAAAAACCTGGATCTTCTTCCGTTCCTAATCCTATCTGTGCCCCATGTGATTCGACTGCCTTAGTGCCGGGACACCTCCGTGGGAGATAGCTGCGCGCTCTATACATTTCTAAATAAATATTCCTGCTTCCAGTCTGATGGCACCTTTTTCTCTTCCCTGATCCTTCCAAACATTGGGTAGAGCATTTCTACTGACGTTTCAATGTCTGCCTTCAGTGCCTCTTTAGGAATGTCGTCCAGTCCTGCTGCTTTCCCATTTCTCAGATGTTTGATGGCTTGCTATATTTTTTCCTTGGTTGGGCTGCTGCCAACGATTGACAAGTCCTTGTGGCTGGCTGTATGTCTGGTGGAGACTGTGGCACAGGCTGTTCAGCAGTTCTTCAAAGTGCTCCACCCATCTTTGTTGCTGGCCTTCATCAACCATGCTGGTCTTCCCAGCTATGTCTTTAACAGGTCTTTCTGGCTGTCTGTATCTGCCGGAGAGTGTCCTTGTTATGTCACAGAATTATTTCAAGTTTCCATGGCTTGCCGCTTCCTGGGCATTTGTGGCAAGACCATCAATGAATCTTTGCTTGTCTGCTATTAAGCTTCTCTGTGCTTCCTTGTTTGTTTTGGTGTATTTGCCTTGTGTTTTTTGCATATTCTGCTCTTGTTGAGCTGGTGCTGACTGCAGCTTTCATTTCCTTTCTCGCTTGGATTTTACAGAGCGTCTCGGTGGAGATCCATTCTTTATAATGGTATATCTTGATCCCCAGAAATTCTTGGCAGGTTGATGTCACTGTTTCTTTGATCTTCTTTCAATGGCTTTCTACTGGGTCTCTGACATCCTCTAGTTCTTGCAGGACTTGAACCTTGTTACTGAGGTTGACTGATTATTCAATCCGTTTTTGTGCTTCTTTGAGGAGGGTGGTGTTATTTAGCTGGTGTGGTTTGTCAGTTCCGTCCATGCTTTGTTCAGCTTTACGTTTAGCCTGTGTTGGAGGGTGGATTATTAGTAGGGGTAAGTATGCACCTACTACCAGCAATAAGGTGCAGGTTGTGGAGGAAGACCTGGATTATGAAGAGTACAATGTTGGCCCATTGGCTTAAACACTGAAGCCTACATCAGGTCTGGACCGCATTGTACCTCCCACTTCACCTCTGAGGATTGCCTATTCTCAGCAGTCACCTAACTGGTCACAGCAGTCACCTATCTAAACACAATCATCAGCCCTCACAGCCTTCACATCCAAGGTAGACGTGTTGCTTCTCCTACATACTCCTCCCATGACAGTGCATCCCGGGCCTTCTCCTAAGCATCTGAGGGACCTCACACCCATGGTGAGAGGCAGTTCTCCCTGGGCATTAATCTCTTCCCCACAGCCTCCCACATGCCACCCCTCCCCATCCTGGTGGACCAGATGCTTGTATCAGAGTTCATTCTATGTGGAGGGGGCTGGCAGATGGTCATGGTGACCAGTAGGAGGATGAATTTTTCCAACAACAGGCTGATGTGAAGCAGGACATTTGTGCCATAGGAGCTGCTCTGTCTGACATTACAGGAAATCCTCAGATAATTGACAGGCAGATCCGTGTCCTGGACAGGATTGAGAAATCTTGCAAAGACATGCCAAGGAGGCAAAATTGCATCATATCAATCTATATGGAAGAGAGTGCAAATCACCATGCCTTGGCCATAAAGATGATGGAGGGCATGTTATAATAATAATAAGCAAGCTTATAAAACACATGGTTACACTCACTAGTGTGTCCCCGCGCTGTGGCTAGACCTCGACAGGGACAATAATCTGGCTTAGCTAGAGGAGAACCTAAGGGCGGAAGAGCCATGTCTTCAGTTTTTTCCGGAAAATAATTTCAAAGGTTCCTTCCGGAGAGCGAGAGGGAGGCCATTCCAGTGTTTCACTGCAAGATAGCGAAAGGATCGCCTACCCATTCTTTTGACCTGTCCAGTCCCTGAAGATCTTAGATGTCGGGATGGAGTATAGGGGGACAATAGGTTGTGTAGATAGCTTGGCCCTTTCCCCTGCAGAATACGGTAACTTTACACACAGGGCCTTAAAAAGTATTCTCTCCCTCACTGGGAGCCAGTGAAGGACGGCAAGGGCATTTTTGGAGGAAGTTCTCCTGGAAAGCATTAGAACAAGGCCAGCCACTGCGTTCTGAATGCATTAAAGTCTCATTAGACACTTACTACTTGCTTCCGGGTATAGAGCATTTCCATAGTCCAGATGGGAAGTTACCAGTGCATGGACTAGGGTTTTCCTCGCTGCCACGGGAAGCATGTCTAAAGTTTTCAAGAGTCCTTTCATTACTCCAAAACACTTCCCGGCCACAATTCTGATGTGATTCACAAAGGAGAGCTGGGAGTCCAGCCACATCCCCAAGTTCTCGACCTGACTGCTGGGGGAGGGGGTCGGGCACAGAGACTGCGGCCACCAAGACGATGACCAGATCGAGGGAGCATTTCCAACCACTAGAACCTCAGTTTTTCTGCTCCTAATTTTAAACAGTTATTCGTCATCCAGGATGCCAGCTCCTGTAGGCAGGAAGAAAAGTTGGTGGCTGCCTCTACATGGGATTGTGACAGTGAGACCACCAGTTGTGTGTCATCCGTGTATGACCCAACACTGATTCCATATTTAGTAATAATCTCCACCAGAAAGGGAGGAGCTTCGCGGGCGACCAAGATGGCCGCGTAAGCTCGGAGCTCCGTGGACCGTCCGACCCACCGCAAATATCCTGCCTGAAATCCTGATCCACGTTGGTGGAATTGTATTGCTGGTGGCCTGCTGAGGCGAGGACTGCAATCGGCTTCCAAATCGGTGGTTCCTGTGCAAAGTTACGTCGAGCTGAACTCCGCTCCGTGACGGTGCCATTGTCCCTCCGGACTTCGCCACTTCGCACGATCGGACTGCGTAGTGCCCGCCTGCCGCCCTCGTTGGTGGAGTGATTGTGTTCCTGCTTGTGCCTTCTACACCCTGGTCTTGCCTCCTTGGCCCCACCTGCCTTCCGGCTGCGGACCCGGACTTGTGGACACCTTGCCTTTGTTCTCTCTTACCCATCATGGCGGGCAGAGGTGACCCGGACAGGACATCGAACAAGGGTGGCCGGGGCAAGTCGCAAACGCAGCAGAATCGCATTGAGCGATATGTGAATCTCAAGTCGCCACCTACATCGGGGGCCGTTTCTAAAGGGACCCCATCGACGAGCCCGCCGGATGGATCGGACCCCACCCTCGTGGACATCATGGGTGCCATCACGAGCCTCCGGGCCGACATGCAGCAACAGCACGAGACCCTGAACCACAAAGTAGACTCTATGGCCGTTGATATTACCCTTATAAGGGCCGACTTGGGCAAGACCAACGAGCGTGTGAAGGCGCTCGACATCAAGACCTCCAGCCTAACCTCCGACGTTTCCGAGTTACAGACTGAGGTCCGCAACCTGCGGATGACCAGTGGCGTCACTAGGGGGGTGCGGGTGGTGCGGACCGCACCGGGTGACACCGTCACATGGGGTGACACCGTTGAGCCTCTGCTTTAAATAATCGTATTGCTTTGCTACATATCAGGAGGCGAAGAACCCATTGTCCCTCGCTTCCTGATATGTAGCAAAGCAATACGATTATTTAAAGCAGAGGCTCATGGCGTCACCCCTGACACTGGCCAGCAGAGCTGGCTCAGATAGTTAAAGAGTTAAATATGTCTCTATGGCTCGGAGAGTCAGAGAGGCGCTATAATGTTTCAATCTGCGACTGCCCTGGCTTTAATTCCCAATCCCGGCGCCGTGCGCATGCGGCGCGGCAGTCAATCACTGAAGACACTGACTCACTATCGAAGACTCGACCCAGGCGGGGCCTGCCCTCACTCAGCTCAGCAGAGGTTGCTACTGTCTGCTGACCCCGATTCTTCATTGGATATAACCTCATCCGCCTCCTGCAGGAAGTGAAGGGTCCCTGGTCGTTAGAAGTGGCGGGGGGCTCGAAAGAAACAGTCAGTGCGTCGAGTGCCTGCTGCCTCATCCTGCGCATAAAATTAAATATTATGGTTGGCGGGGTCGGGGACAAGACCTTAACGGCAGCATCATCTGTCACCTAAGTGACTCACTGTGACTCAGTCACTACAGTCTCAATAATGGGCCCGTGCACAAGGCATCGTGATCCTGAGAGGTGAGCCAGGCCGGTGATCGTTCTTCACTCAATTCCCCTGCACAAGTTGGTTGCAACGATGCTCCCGATTCAAGCCACTACCAAAGACAATGTGTCCTGAGAAATGACGTTAGTGTTCACAGCAATTGAGGTAACGAGGTGTGCCAAACTATTTCTATGTGATTGAAACCATAAGAGTTTGTTACTTGGTTTACACTTCGCTCACCAGAAAAGTGCTAATGGGCTGTGCGCGTCGTAAACACAGGCAGCTGCAATGTCCTTACTGAGCTGCATCCATAAAAAAATTAGCACAGGCACACAAAAAGCATTATCAGTGGTCCACTGCAGGTCTCAGGAGTCAGGTTTATTCCCCTCAATGCTGAATATATGATCTTATAGAGGCATTCTTTCTTGAATTAAGTTATAACAAAATGCTTTCCGTGGATATTTAAAAACATTTTTATTCAGGAAATACTAAATAGCTGGACGGGTGTTAAATGTATTTATCAGCAGCGAGGTGCTCTTCTCACACTTTGAAAAGTACGGAGGCTGCCGGCGTCACATGTATAGAAATACAGCAGCTGCATATTAATTTTAAGTAAGTGTGCCTAGGGCTATATAAGGGGCTCTGGTGGTACTCATAGGGTCTTGTGACAGTGTGCGCTATAGAAGGCAGCAAAGATAAATAAACGAGTAACTTGGAGAGAACCTAATGCTAAACTTAAACACAATGAGGCTTGCTGCACAGAGGTCTTGAGCATTGCGAGTCTGAGCAATGGGGTTTGATGCCAAATCTGAAGCATGGTGAACACAGAATTTAAGGCCTGGGCGCACTGTATGTAATTTGAAGATTGCTACACACAGACATCCAGCTGCATGTAGGTCGAGTCTGAGAGATGAGGACTGAAGCATGCTATCTAAGAAGGTCTGCTGCACACAGCTACACCATGCGCTCAGACGCAAGCCTCCTGCACGCAAACAGCATGGACGGCAGCAGAAGGCAGCACAATAACTGCTAAATAGTTTGAGGCCAAGTCAGGCATAGATCAAGAGCACACCAAACTCAGCAGTCATTAGTCTTTCTGAAAAGTTGTGTCACTTGTTTAATTTACTTTTAGAGGAGCGCATGGGTGTAATTTTTGATATATATATATGTATATATTTGTTTTTCTTGCCTTCATTGCTTGATTTTGCTTGCGAGAAAGTGTCACTCATAGTCGTTGAATGTCACTCATAATTACACTGAAATTATGAAAATGTCACACTAAGCAATCTAAAACCTTGGCAGCTATGCATGTGACGGTGTATCATCCAACCCATTACCCGGCCGCAAGCCAAGATTAATTATTAGGCTGCTGTACGACGTCAGCGTCTGGACGTCAATGACGTTCAACTTCCAAACGTCACTCACACAAGGAGCGGCAGAATGCTTTTGCGTGATCCACCGCTCCACTGAACCCAGGAGTACCGCGCAGTCGATCCCCACCTGGCTCCGCCAGAGGGTTTAGCCCCCGGGGCTCGGGGTTTGACCTGATTGTGCCCCCACACCATGGCTCACAGGCGGGGGCCTCCGAGACCGGCCGGGGCCCGCGGGACCTCGTGTGCAGACTGAGGTAAGGAACGCGCCTCTGTGCTGGATAATATGCTCAACGCAGGTGGTGAATTGGAGCATTAATCACGGAAAGGGGATTGTTATGATGCTTAACACATTGGCATAGCCGGCCTCTGTGTGCACGGAGACAGCAATAACGGGTTAGTAAACACAAACACATTTTACCCTCTAGTTAACAGAAGCTCAGCTTTGCGTTGGGTACTTATGCAACGAAAGAACAGGATGAATGCATGTATCAAGGCGCTGCACGAAACACCAGGATTGAAACAATCTGTCCATGTGCGAACAGCCTCGGGTTTGACACTTTGCGCCCTGTCCAGTGGCGGTGGCTTTCTGACACAAACAGCAAGGGAACACTTTAGGAGTGTTGATAAAATAAGGTTAGGTGGCGATTGCGATCAACCGTTTATTTTTTATTTTACATGCAAATAATGAATTCCAACTTAATGTCTGGAGTAGGGATTGCCCAGGTTTTCGAACCGTTTTGAAAGCAAGAATTTCGAATCTGGAATATTTGAGAATGTGTCGGGTGAAGAGATGCCTTGAGTCACGGATCGATTCTTATAGAAATACAGCATCAAACGAGATTTGTGAACTCTTAAATGCAAGACTGGAGCAAGGAGACCAATAACAGGGATGGGCAGGAGGGAGAGAAAGAAGGGGCGAGAGGGAACGAATGAGAGAGAGAGACAGGGGAGGGGCAGAGGCGAGTGAGAAGCAGGTAGCGAGGAGAAATGGTGAAGTGAGAACAATTAATAGACAGGGTTCGGAGACAAAGAGGAGAAAATGAGAAGAGAACGAGAAAAGCAGCGGAGAGAGCGGTAAGGGGAATACCATGTGGAGTTCCACTCAGTTAATCCAGCTAGGACCTCATAGTTATTGCACATCATTTGAGTATTAACTCAAAATTCCATGTTACTGGCGAGGTGTAACAGCACGGTTCCAGTATTAACGGGTTTGGAGTTAACACGGTGCCATCACCATGCAATTTATGAACAAGGCCCATGTAGAATATTATAATGAAATGATCGCTTGGAATATGTGGCAGAAACGTATGTATATGAAAATTCTTTATAAGCATCTCAGCATATAGAATCTTTTTTTCAAAATTATTAGATTCTGCTATGAGCAAGAACATGGAGTCCATAGGTTGCTTGGTGGCAATCTTTGGTACTGGGGACCAAATTGTTGATGGGTGGTTTTTTATTCAATTTGCACATGAATGTATTTCGGTTTTGGATGTGTTTTGTGTCAGGTGGTTCAGTATATATTATTCAGGATGGGCTTTGTGGAGAAGTCTTATGGTGTTAGGAGGTTGAAAGTTAGTAATTTTGACAGTCGTCCCATTTTTTATGAGATGCTGTGATTTAGTTTATCATCTTTAGTGCTTCTCTCAAAATCCCTTTCCTTGGATTTTGCAAGAAAGTGGGTTGACAGAGAGTGGCATAATTCTTGGGAGAATGTCACTTTAGAATCAGTGCAGTCTGGGTTCTGATTTTTTTTTAAAATAAGTAGTTCTCTATGTGGGTTGATTATTTCTGAGATGAGCTGAGAGAAGTGGGACCATATGCTTTTTTGATGGAGGCTTTGGTAACTTTTGTCAGGAGTCCCAGGGCAATCAGAAGTTACTGCACCCAGTTTGTGTGAATCAGAGCTATTTACTAATTTCCACCCTAGATCTTATTCCTACTATTGCACCCAAAAGTGACTGCAAGTACATCCCTGTAGCACCTGACTCTCACGGCAGCAAAGTTAAGCAGTCCGAGGCTTACTTTAGAGGATGGTGTGGGTTAGAAACTCAGCAAGCATCAAACAGCAGTTAATAAATTGCTATCCAGGCACTACTTTGGTTTATAAAAAAAATACCATTCATTATTTGTACTCACGCAACTAGGAATACTGAGAGTAATCAATAGAAGGCCACACATTAACTATGCAGGCTTCTTGGCGCTACAGAGTAAATGGAACCATTTACAATAAGGCGATCATTTTAGTTTGCTTAGTGGGCAGTGGGTTGAGACACAGAAAACTGCCTGGCAATGGTTGTATCAACACAGAGTTAGTGGTTATTAAAAGTGGCTTCAGGAAAGGCCTGAACCAGAGAATAATTAAATACGGTGGAAACCAGTGAACTAAGTATAACGCCCAGACGCAGAGTGAACCAAACTGCAGTCAAGTGAGTTTATATTGAGCAAATACAGGCACAAATGCTCGCAAAATACAGGGGACAACGCTGGACACTCAGATGAGCGTCCTGAAACTCGCGCAGAGTACCCCTAGGTAAACAGTGGAAATGGTGCAGATTAGAAGGCAAACCCGCTGATGGCACATGAGGTCCATGCGGTAAGTGGTGAGGGGGTGACACCATGAGTTATCCGCACCGGGTGACACCAACCCTAGTGACGCTTGATCTATTCTCAAGGCGGCTGGAGGACTTTGAGGGGCGAGCCAGGCAGCAGAACGTTCGCATAGTTGGTGTACCGGAGGGGTCCGAGAATGCCGCGGCGGACCTATTTGTGGAGGACTTGGTTAAAACCCATTTGGCGCCCTCTGGACTGAGCAACTTTTTCTCAGTGGAACGTGCCCACCGGGTACCGGGTGGCCCGCCGAAAACGGGAGCGACGCCGCGACCGATTGTGGCGCGCCTCCTCAACTTCAGGGACCGTGATGCGATCCTTCAAGCTTCCAGATCGCATGGGCCACTCCAATACCAGAATGCGGAGGTGCACTTTTATCCGGACTTCACCAGGCTGGTACAGCGCCAACGCTTGAGCTACGCGGGAGTGAAGAGGCGCCTCAGGGACTTGGGTCTCAAGTATTCAATGATGTTCCCCGCGAAACTCCGTGTTGAACATAAGGGACGTGCCCTTTTCTTTGACTATCCTGAAAATGTCAGTGAATGGTTGGACACGGTTTTGCCACATCGGGATGAACAGGAGGATGAAGTTGGGGGCGCCTCGGGCGGAGCGGAACGGCGAGACTGAGCAAGGAGCTGATGCTACCCCTGCCTCGAATGACTGCCGGAATTGTGACTCGTTAATTAACGGTCTCTCCTTCATTTACATGGTGGGTGGCGGGACGTTTTCATGGAGATTCCTTACTCCTCTGGGTCTTTCGTAGAGTAGTTAATGGGGCGACAGGCACACTGCTGGTTGGGGGGGATTTTTAGTCTGATGCAGGGGTGCAGGGTGGGGGGTATGTTGGGGAGAGTTATCTTGTTTGTTAGTTTTTCCTTTCTTTCTTTTGTGTGGCAATGGGTCATTTGTGCTCCTGAACTGTATTTGATGCGGGTGTCTTGTGGGACTGGGTGCGGCGGGCTGTGGGGGGATGGGGGGTAGAAAGTTACGAATTCTCAGTTGGAATGTTAACGGGTTGGGTGACCGAATTAAGAGATGGGTGGTGATACAACTGATCAAACGTCACATGCCTGATGTTGTCCTCCTTCAAGAGACACACCTGGTGGGCAACGCTTGTAAAGCTTTGAATCGCAAAGGCTACAAAATGGTGGCACATTCGGGGTTCTCTTCCGGTTCCCGGGGGGCGGGTATCCTCGTGCGCGCGTCCCTTCCCCTAGAGATAGATGTCACCTTGATTGACGACAGGGGGCGTTACGCTGCCGTGGCTGGTAGATGGGAAGGGCGTTCCCTCACGTTGTTTTCTGTATACGTCCCCCCGGGGCTTCAATCCAGTACCTTTCAGGACCTTGGTGGTGCCATCTTGTCTATGCCGGTTGGCCGGTTAATAGTGGGGGGTGACTTTAACTCGGTTTGCTCTGGTCTGCTTGATCGTCAACCGCCCCGGGACCTACGTAACCCACAGATGTGGCTGTCCTCCTTTCTCGAGTCTATGGGCCTGATAGATGGCTGGCGTCTTCTACATCCTACGCTCCGTCAATTTTCCTTTCTTTCGGGTGCACATGGGAGTCTTTCCCGCATCGATTATGTCCTCACATTGGCGTCAGACGCATTGGCCGTTTCCGAAGCCCGCTTCTTGGCGCGGGGCATTTCTGATCACTCCCCGTTATGGGTCTTTTTCGACTTTGGGGTGGTCTTGTCAGAGCGACCGGCCGCGGTCAATCCGTGGTATTTTCGTAACATCAAGACCCGCTCTCTCCTGGCCAAAGCCATTGATCTTTATTTTTCCGAAAACGTGGGCTCGGTTAGGTTGGCCGTTACGTTGTGGGAGGCCTTTAAGACGGTGCTCCGAGGTGAGGCCCAGGCGCTCATCGCTGAGGCCCACCGGACTAGAGATTCTGACCTACTGTTTGTTGAGCAAGAGGTCCTGCGTCTCGAGTCCCAGTTGGGGCCCGAGCCGGACCCCTCTGTCTTGCATACCCTCTCGCTGAAACAAGCGGAGTACCACGGTTTGGCCGCGAATGCCGCACTCACTCTGGCCAAGGAACAGCAGGGCCGCGTGTATGATGTGGGCGATAAGGCTGGGAAGTTGCTGGCTTGGTTAGACAGGAGGGAGATGGCCAGTCGCGTGGTACCTGAACTCCTGGGAGACGACGGTGTGGTCCTTACGGACCCGAGTGCCATTGTCGACTCATTCGCTGGTTATTTTCGGGGAGTCTATGTGTCTGCTTCGGACTTTTCGGAGGCGGATTCGTCGGCTTTCCTTTTGGAGATTGACCTTCCCTGCCTTTCTGAGGACGAGATAGCGGACTTGGATAGGGACATCACCGCTGACGAGATTGCTTTGGCGATCCGCTCCCTACGGACCGGAAAGGCCTCTGGGCCTAACGGCATACCGGTTGAACTGTATAAAATCCGCCCGGACGCGGTGTCTCCGCACTTGCGGAAAATGTTCCTGGAATCCTTTGAGAGGGGCTGTCTCCCCCTGGCTCAGCGGCTGGCTACCATTGTGGTCATCCACAAGGAGGGTAAACCACGTGACGTCTGTCGATCATACCGTCCCATCTCTCTCCTTAACGTGGAACCCAAGGTCCTCGCCAAGTTGCTCGCCAACCGGCTGATTGGTGTTATTGGCGACCTCGTACACCCTGACCAGTCGGGATTCATCCCCCACCGAAACACTGCTCTCCATCTACGTCGCCTCCACGGTGTCATGGCTAGAGCCCACACCCTCGAAGAGCCGGCTGTCCTCGCGTCCCTCGACGCCACGATGGCTTTCGATTCTCTCGAGTGGCCATACCTCTGGGCAGTGCTGTCCAAACTTGGATTTGGGCCGGTCTTTGTGAGCTGGGTGAAGCTACTGTATGCGGATCCGATGGCTAATGTCACGGTCAACGGCCGCCTGTCGACGCCATTCCCCCTACATCGGGGTACTAGACAGGGCTGCCCCCTGTCGCCCCTTTTGTTCGCCTTGGCCCTTGAACCGCTCGCAGCCCTACTGCGTGTACATCCTGACCTACGCGGCATTACGTGGGCCCCTGGCTTCGAAGACAGGGTATCCTTGTACGCCGATGATATCTTGCTTTATTTGACTTCCCCCTGCAGGTCCCTCATTGTGGCCTGTGATGTGATCAGACTTTTCGGACGGTACTCTGGTCTGATTATAAACTGGGCCAAATCGTCCTTATATGTCCTTAAAGGAGATACTCCACGACTTCCCAGAGGCTGCAACATTCAGATTGCCACACGCGGCTTCAAGTACTTGGGCATCTACATCTCTGGTAACCCCAAGTTGCGATACGACCACAACTTACTCCCTCCTCTCCAGCGTCTGCAGCGTGATGTAGACAGCTGGCGTAAGCTACCGCTCTCCCTCCTTGGCCGAGCCGCTCTGTTTAAGATGATGTCCCTGCCCAGGTTCTTGTACGCCCTGCAAAACGCCCAGGACCCTGTCCCGGCGCGCTACTTTCGAGACCTTGAAGGCCTCCTTCGGACCCTCCTCTGGGATGGTCGACCCCGCGTTGCCATCCACAAACTCACGCTCCCCTGGTACGATGGTGGCATTGCTCTCCCAGACGTGCGCCGCTACTATTGGTCTTCTCAATTTGCTGCCCTCAACCACGGGTTCTATGGCCCTGTGGGTAGTCCCGGTTATGCCATGGATAGATGGCTGATGGGCGATGGTAACTATTATCGGGCCCTATACTCAAAGTCTTTCGACCGGCGGTTGACGGGCCCTACTCGGACGGCGGTCCACACTTGGCGGGCGGTCACTAAGGCACAAGGTTGGCAAGGCAGACTCACAAGGTTCACTCCCCTCTTTGATTCGGACATCCTGGGTAGACTATGGCACACCAAGGGGTTTGATAAGTGGGACCTCATCGGCATCAGCAGGGTTGAAGACATGCTCTCCAGAGGCTCAATTAAGACCTTCCCCCAGTTACAAACCGAATACCAGCTGGGCGCGACGGAGTTTTTCCGTTACGCTCAACTGAGACATGCGCTGCTCTCGGCCTCACCGCCGGACGGCGTCATTCCTGAGAGTTCCCCTCTGGAGGACAGGATACTGGATGGGCACATGCCGGACAGCGCGATCTCCCTTTCATATAAAAAATTGATTAACGTGCGCACAGATCTCCTCCTTAGCTTGCGGGACCAGTGGGTGGCGGATGGCCTTGAACTTGATGATGAAGATTGGCAGAGTGCGGTTTCCTCCCCTAAGGAGGTTGCAATTTCCTCCCGTCTTCGCCTCGTGCAAGTTAAGATCCTGCACCGGGTGTATATGACAGGGCCTCGATTAATGCGCATGGGATTCTCGCCTGACGGTCTCTGTCGTAGAGGCTGCGGAGCTCTCGCCACTTTCTTGCACATCCTTTGGGAATGCCCAGTGATAGCCTCCTACTGGAGGAGAGTGCACCGAGTCATGGAGGAGGTTACTGGCGTGGCTGCCCACGCGGAGGCTCGTAGATGCCTCCTGAACGTATGGGAGCCTTCCGACCACAGCGCTGCGCAGACTAGGTGGGTGACCCTTGGGAACATGGTGGCCAAGAGGGACATAGCTCAGAAGTGGGGTGCGTCCACGGCCCCCCTGCTGGTACAGTGGAAAGCCAACATGGACTGGTGCATGTTCCGGGAGAAGACAGTCTATGTGGCAAGAGGGAGATCTCAAACCTGGAATAAAATTTGGGGGGCATGGAATGAGTACAGGGGAGACGTGTGCTTGCCGCCTGAATCAGTCAGCCTGCATGATAATGTGTCACCCTGACCTGTGACGCCAACTGAACTCTGATGTACTGTATTCTCCTGGTTCTTCCCCCCCCCTCCTCCTTCCCATTCTGGAATCTTATCCTTGATGTTCACTTCCCTGCCTTTCCTCCCCTACCCATCCCTGACGCCCAGCTTCACATTGCCTCTATTGCCATTTTCGCGCCCTCGGGCGCCCTTTTGTTGAACTTTCATCTTAATATAAAAAATAACCTTCGATGATTATGTCTAAATCGTTTGGCACTATTTCTCTCCTGTTGCCCCTGCTGCCTTGCCTCCGGGATGTCAGGCTGAATAGCTGTGTGCTCTGTTTTTGAATAAAGGTTTTCAAAAATTAAAAAAAAAAAATAATAATCTCCACCAGTGGGTGATATAGAGATTAAAAAGAGTGGGGCTTAATATAGAGCCCTTGGGGACCCCTTAAGCAAGCACCATGCTTTTGGAATAATGTTGTCGCTGAGACACCTAAAAGCTGCGAGATTGTAAGAAGGACCTCAGCCACTCAAGGGCCATTTTATCCAGCCCACCTTTCCTGAGGCACTGTAGGATTAGTGGGTGGGCTACAGTGTTGAATGTGGCACTGAGGTCCAAGAGGACCAGCGCAACTTCCTGGCCCTCATCTACCTGTCTGCGGATAGTTTCAGTTGACATGAGCAGTGCTGACTCAGTCGAGTAAGCTGCTCGAAAACCTGATTGCGTAGGCTACAATAGGCTCTGCTGGTAAATGTGGTCCATCAGTTGTATATTGACCACTTCTTCTGCTATTTTCACAAAATATGGCAGGAGTGAGACCGGACAAAGGTTTTACAGCTGATTCTCACTCACATTCGGCTTTTTTTTTATGGGGTGGATAATCGCTTCTTCCTAGCTTTTTGAGACCACTCCCAACTCAAAGGAGAGTTCAAGGAGGTTCCTAATATAGGGTACGAGGATTTCCAGGCTATCTCACAGAACTTTCGGAATAGTGGGCTCCCTAGGGAACTGGATTTGATACTTAAGGCTATGCCTTTGTGGTATTTAAATAAAGAGGGAGCTCAAATCTGGAGAGGTAGTCTGCCTTCTCCACGTTGGCACTCCCCTCGCTATTGGTACTCCCATTATGTGCCTCATCCGGGAAGGTAGTGTAAATCCTTGCTACCTTCTCTGCAACGAAGTCTGCCACCAAATTGCAAGAATCAACCGATCTGCTTTTGGAAGCCGTAGTTCTGGCTAGTGACGAAATGTCTTGGAAAATTGTGAAAAGTTCTCTAGAAGAGTTCTCAGCTTGTTCTATCCTATCATTGTAGTATGCGGCATAAGTTTTTCTTATTAGGGAGTGAAGGTGCTTTATTCTGATTTTATATTCAGCCTTCCTGTAATCTGGAAAGTCTTCCCTCCATACTCGTTCAAACCGCTTGTAGGAAGTCTTAGCTACCCTAAGTCCTCCATTAAACCATGGGGCCGATTTTAACTGTATCCCCGGTGCTCTAGAGGACCATGGGGCTACTCGATCTAGTGCCTCCGTAATCCATTCATCTTATAAGCTACAGGCAGACTCAATGTCTTTGCCACCCGGTGGGCCGTCCTGTTGGTGTGCTCGATTGAAGTTTGCTATTGAGAACCTAGCCCACTTCCTATGTATCTTTCTGCAACTTTCTTCGTGTTCCATCAGGTCACCCCCCCGTTCCACCACGGCTTGTGCCGCTTGCGTGGAGGGCGTCCCTGACCTTTGGTCCGGCCCCAGAAGGAGTCATACTTTCCCCAGAGGCGGGACCGGTGCCTATTTAGGTAGCAACATAATCTTCCGCGCTTTGGATGCGCCTGAGATGCTAGGCGCTGCAGCAGCGTTTGTTCTCTGTTTTTAAACTCACGTTACTGATAGTGCAACTGTTATTGTGTACTTCTGTTTTTAAAATCACGCTTCTGAATCTGTTTAAAACGTTTACCTTTCTGCAACTTTCTTTGTGTTCCATCAGGTCGCTGCCCCGTTCCACCACGGCTTGTGCCGCTTGCGTGGAGGGCATCCCTGACCTTTGGCCCGGCCCCCGAGGGCGTCATACTTTCGCCAGAGGCGGGACTGGTGCCTATTTAGGTAGCAACATAATCCCTCGCGCAGCGGACGCGCGCGGCGGGTCGCCGGCGGGGCGCAGACGGGCTCGCCAGTGCGTCGCTAGTCGCCTGGACCCCTGGTCGTTAGGCATTCGAATGGCCCCCTACGCTCGAGAGGAGCTGACTGCCATATGTACGGCACATTCGTGGCATCCTGGCTCCCTTCGTGCACAATGCTATCAATGTGGCTTTAAGGCCACAGGGATCAGTCAGCTGTCAGTATTAGCAGCCTCCGAGACTAAGTTCTTTACACAGCTAAGCATAGTGAGCCTTAATTGTAGGTCACTAGTGAAACACCATCAAGATGTTCACGAGTTCCTCACAGATCACTCTCCCGACCTCCTATTCTTGACAGAAACGTGGTTAACTGATGACACCTCGGCCATTTCTGCCCTGGCTCTCCCTCCAGGCTACCTTATATGTACTCAGAATAGACCCATGGGAAGAGGTGGCGGCATAGCAGTGATCTTTAAAGATAATTACTCCTGTACCCTCAATTCTACAAATATAACCGGTTGCGAAAGTGCGATATTTAAGATACGGATTTCTGACACTTTTACCCTTATGGGTCTCCTGATTTATCGTCCTCCTGGGTCAGCTAGTGCCTTCCAGGAGTCACTGGTTTCGACTATCTCTGCAATGGCCCTACAATCAGCAAACTTCAGTGTACTGGGGGACCTCAACCTCCATCTTGAGCATCGCGATTCATCCCCTATACTGAAGTTTCTTTGCGACCTGGAAGCCTGCCAGCTTAATCAGCTAGTTAATGGGCCATCGCACCAGGCAGGTCATCTGTTCGACCCGGTGTTTACAAATATTCAGGAAGCCTCTATTTCCACTCCTAGCCCCCTCAGTTGGACCGATCATTTCCCGGTCCTCATTTCAATCAAGATTCCAGCTAGCTGTAGGGAAAAGCCCCCACCCTTGCTGTGGAAGCGCCCCTGGAATAAGCTAGACAATGTCACGCTCGAAGCCAGACTTAAAACCTCCTGTCCAATTTGGCCCAGTAACATGGAGGAGGCCGATACAGCCTACAGGGAGTGGATAAAAGAATCACTTGATCATTTCATTCCGATGAAATGCTCAAGACCTAAGCGCGGCCAGTCCCATCCATGGTACTCTGATGCCCTTACAATAAAAAAAAGCAATGTAAGCAACTGGAGCGTCTCTGGAGGCGATCATATGACCATCTGGCCAAAATCAACTTTAGAGTAGCCACTAAAGCTTATCATAAACTTATAAAGACTTCCAAAGCCAAATACTACACCGATCTGATTAACTCCAGTACCAACCGCTCCAAAACCATTTTTTGCTCTAGTAAAAGACCTAACCAAGGCCCCGGAGAGTACAGGTAACCTGATAGTGTCCGACACACAATGCGAGGAGCTAGCCTGTTTTTTTGTTGACAAAGTTAAAGGGATCTACAACTCCCTGAATTCAGATGGACTCACTATGAATCCTAGTTCCATCATATGCCTAAATGATCTTCCATACTCACTACAATCGCTTTCGCCCATTGAGCAGATTGAGATAGATTCTTTGATCAAAAAAGTAAAGTCTGGTTCCCCGGAAGATCCCGTCAAGCCAGAACTGTTCAGATCATTACAGGATTCCATTCTGCGGGAGGGGCAGACGCTAATTAACAACTCACTTCAGTCAGCCACTATCCCCACATCCTGGAAACATGCTAAAGTTGTCCCCCTTCTAAAAAAAACCTTCACTGGACCCCACCAGATCGGATAGCTTTAGACCCATCTCCTTACTCCCATACCTTACTAAGGTAATGGAGGCTCATGTGAATTCCATTTTGACTACCTATTTGGAGTCCAATGGAGTTTTAGATGAGTCCCAAAACGGATTCAGTGCTAAACATAGCACGGAGTCTGCTTTATTAGCTGTCACGGAACATCTGAGGGAGGTGCAGGACCAGGGTGAGACATCTATACTGGTTTTGCTGGATTTGAGCGCGGCTATTGACACTGTCTCCCACAGGTTCTTGCTTGAGAGACTGTGGGAGATCGGAGTCAGGGAGAATGCCTTGGACTGGTTCG
Organism: Lissotriton vulgaris; assembly: GCF_964263255.1. Classification (NCBI taxonomy): domain Eukaryota; kingdom Metazoa; phylum Chordata; class Amphibia; order Caudata; family Salamandridae; genus Lissotriton; species Lissotriton vulgaris. Next base: position 284,130,183 of record NC_141689.1, on the reverse strand, counting down.
CGTCATTTCTATCTGACCATTCCTTCCAGGTGCACGCCCTGCCGTACTCATCCAGCAAACACTCCCTGGAATGTGGGGTCCCGCAGGGTTCTGCGCTCAGCCCCACATTGTTCAATGTGTATGTCCGCCCCCTGGCCATGCTGGCCCGGGAATGCAAGATCAAATTAATATCATATGCGGACGACACACAACTCATTTTCACCCTCTCCAAAAACACAGTGGCTGACCAAATCAAATTCCAGGAAGATATCTTGGCTATATCAAACTGGTTGTCACAGAACTATCTCCAGCTAAACTCTTCTAAAACGGAGTTACTCCTGATAGGTAAAGAAGCAAAGAAATCGGACAAACACTGATGGCCCCCCACATTAGGTCTTCCCCCTCCTCCTAAGGAGATGGTTAAAAATCTGGGCGTGAGGTTAGACAATTCACTCTCCCTGGAAACCCATGCTAAGAGAGTAGCAGGTACCTGTTATGGTCGCCTACGCTCTCTCAAACCCATTCTTGGTTTCTTTGAGCCTTGCACTCGTCAGATTATAGTCCAGGCTTTAGTCTTATCCCATCTAGACTACTGCAATGCTCTTATGCTTGGCTCTAATCTGACAGTGATAAACAGGCTGCAAAGAGCCCGTATTTTATTTGCACTACCTAAAACCTGCCATACCTCTACTATTCTCTGACGCTTGCACTGGTTGCCGATCAAACAACGTATCCAGTTTAAAACTTTATTTTTAACCCACAAAATTTTGTATGGTATCGGCCCCCAAACCCTGCAGGGACTTTGCTCCCCCTATACCCCCACACGTGCCCTCCGTTCAGCAGATTCATTTCTTGCTCGTACTATTAAGATCCGGAGGAGCAGAGTTAGTGGCCGTTCTTTCAGGTATTTGGCTCCGAAGCTTTGGAACTCGATCCCTCTAGGGGCTCAGACCACTCCTAACCACGGGACGCCCCGTTGCTGGGGTAGCCATGCGCTATACAAACTGATTTAACATAACATAACATCGTCACTACACCTGATGTCTTAGGCATAGGGGTATTAGGCATCAAGGCACTAAAGGGAACCAAATAATGATCAGTCCAAGGAATTGCAATGGGGCATTCCATTACTAGATCCCCCCAGTTGGCAAAAACCGGGTCTAGTAGTTGGCCTAGTCGGTGAGTCGGGATAGGAGATTGCAACACCAGCTGCAAATCGGCCAATTCCTGGCAGAGCTCAGCGCTCCCGTATTAGCCATCTCAAAGTGTAGGTTCATGTCCCCCAACACCAGCACTTTATTATACCGAAGTGCAGGTTGTATCACCTGATCCATTAGGCTCGATACAAACTGGGTGGAGGGACCTGGTGGTCTGTAGATTAAAAATCCTTTGATAATATAATTAGTTGCAACTGTGATCGTAAAAAAGCCAGCCTTGCTCGCAGCGATGTTAGCTAACTCTAAAGTGCATTGAACCGATAGCTTATGAATGGTGGCTATCCTTCCTCCCTGTTTTAGGGGCAGAGAGTTTGTTGAAACTGTTTCAAAGTCTTTCTTCCCTGTCAACACATGGAGGGGACCCAACACACCTACCTGCACCCAACCCAACCACCCGTGCCACTACCTGTACTGGCAGCCCGCCTACGTAAACAGGCACAGACACATGCTCCAGCACAGTCACACACCCCTGCACAGTCACATCCTCCACCTATTTAGGCAGATCCCCCCACACAAAGGCATGTCCCCCATATGTACAGGTGCATCTCACCCACACAGTCACGTCCCCCACCTGTACAGGCACATCCCCCACCTGTGCAGCCACCCTCTGACCCTGAACAGGCACACAAGAACTGTACCAGAGCCCTCACCCCCTCTACAGACACACACAAAAACTGTAAAGGCCTCCTCTGCCCCTGTACAGGCACAAGCAATAACTGTACAGTTATTGTCTGACCCTCTACAGGCACAAGCAAGAACTGTGCTGGCCACCTCTGCCCCTGTACTGGCACACGCGCATTTTTACAGGCACCCTCGTCCCCTGTTCAGGCATACCCACCAACTGTACAGGCAGAGACACAACACCTACTCACACATTGGCACCAACACAGTAAATGCACTTACTCACAGAGATCCTCACCGCCGCAATTGCAAAGTCATGAGAGAGATCCCCCATGATCACTGTAAAATGTAAATGCTCAAAATATTTGTAAATAAAAAGATCTTTTTCACAATTCAATATTTAGTTGAGTAATTGTTGATGATGGTCAATTGGTTACTCAGGTTGTAGGCCATATATGTGACGATAAATGTGTGTGAGACATGAAGATTTGTAGGACCATCTGTGTAACTAAGTATCATGTTGAAAGCATAGCTAAACTTCTACCGATTTAGACTTCCATACTTTGAATCCAGCATATATAAGAAAAAACACACGGCAGAGATGATTTTGAAGACAAAAAATATATATTAAAAATATATAATGTAGGAAATATAAGGAAACAAATTAAAAGAAAACACTCTCCACTTAAAATGGAGAAAGGACATTAAATAGATTTTCTGGCAGAATGGGCAAGGAAACCTGGAGGGGGATGGGCAAAATAAATAAAGCATGTCAGGAAGCGTAAGGGGAACCAGTCTAATTATAAGGGGTAAAATAAATGTCCATAATCCAAAACACTGTCCATTCACTGGTCATCCTCACTGTTATCCCTGCCCTCAATGTTCAAATCCTAATTCTTCTGTGGACTTGTCCTGGTTGGCTGATGCAGGACCAGACACCCCACTGCAGCGGGAAACAGGAGGGGCACGAGGAAGCAGGGTAACTTGCGACTAGCAAGGTGGTGGCAGCTCCTTGTGTGTTTGCTGACAAGAGCTCGTGCAGATTGCGAGGGGATCCTCCTCTGCATGCTGAGAAGCCCAGTATTAAACGCTGTTTCTGACAATTCCCCATGTTAAAAAACGCACCTTTTAATCTGATGCAATTGATGTAATAATTGTGATTTTAAAAATCTTTTAACTCACTAGCAGTACTGCGACTCTCTGCACCCCTAGCCCCGTTCCACCGCGGCTCCGTGCCGTTTGTGTGGAGGGCAGGGTAGAGCTCCATTGTGCCTCAAGGCCAGCTCCCCGACCAGAACGGAGTTAGCGTTCCAGCTGGGAGCGGTGTTTAGACCATAAGTAGAAGCAGGATTGTGGGCTCGGGCGACTAGCAAGGTGTTGGCAGCTCCTTGTGTGTTTGCTGAGAAGAGCTCGTGCAGATTGCGAGGGGATCCTCCTCTGCATGCTGAGAAGTCCAGTGTCAAACGCTGTTTCTGACAATTCCCTATGTTAAAAAACGCACCTTTTAATCTGATGCAATTGATGTAATAATTGTGATTTTAAAAATCTTTTAACTCACTAGCAGTACTGTGACTCTCTGCACCCCTAGCCCCGTTCCACCGTGGCTCCGTGCCGTTTGTGTGGAGGGCAGGGTAGAGCTCCATTGTGCCTCAGGGCCGGCTCCCCGACCAGAACGGAGTTAGCGTTCCAGCTGGGGGCGGGGCTTAGACCATAAAAATGGCTACCCGGAAGCTCAGCGGTTGAGCGCAGCGGGAGCGCCGTCACCGCGCCAAAGCCGTGCCAAAGGGGTGCCAGTCTGCGCCAGTCCGTGCTGGGACTGTGCTATGTGTCAGATCCCCTGGCCTCCGCAGAACCCACCATACAACGAAGGTAACCACCTATTCCAGAGCGCAGCTTCTGAGTATAGGAAACACTGTAAATATCAAGAGTTGCACTCACTTTGAAATAGATTCTTTTTGTAACCTACTTCCTAACGTCTGTCCGAACTACTCATTTAAGATTACGTTACCTTATTCACAACAAGTATCCCTCCTGGTATCTAGAAACGAAGTTAAACACATAATCTGCGTACTTATAAACGCACGTTCTCTTATAAAACATAGGGAAGACTTGGCGGAACTCATAGCCAACCAAAATATAGACATTATGTTTATAACTGAGACCTGGGCAGATCTAGCATCTGGCCCTGATTTTAGCATAGCCACCCCGGATGGCTATCATGTGATTAGACTAGATAGATCTTCTGGCAAAAGGGGGGGGCGGTCTAGCCATTATACATCGAGCCAATTTAGCTATAAAAACTGAACCATTAGACTATGATCTTGCGGAAGCTTTAGGGTTCACTATAACTCTCTCTCCTATACAAAACTTTAAGGGAACTCTGTTGTATCGACCACCCACTTCACGATTACCCTTCTTGAAATCCCTAAATTTCCTTTTAGAACCAGTAGCTGCCAACTCGGACTACACAATATTGGGAGATTTTAATTTTCATTTAGAAAATCTTGTAGATAAAGACTCGTCCAATCTTATCTCGGACTTCTCGGCCGCTGGCTTAGAACAGCGGGTCTCCTAAGTCACTCATCAAGCAGGCCAAACCCTGGATGGCTTATTTACTAACAATTCTTACATGACTTACCCTACTGTGTTCCCTCTTATATGGACGGATCACTCGGCAGTTAAATTTACTATTTTAGTCAGGAATCATAAAAACTCATCTCCTCTCATTCGCCCCCAGATTAAATGTCGCGACTGGAAAAACATTGATCCCACCGTTTTATATAATATCCTGGAATCCACGAAACCTGACGACATATCTGATCCACATGAAGCATCTAATAATTATGGATACTGGCTGAACAATACCTTTAACCGCTTAGCACCTAATAAAAAAATGCAGCCAAACCGCACTAAATCCTCCGCGCCTTGGTTCTCGGAACCACTAAGGCTCGAGAGACAACAATGCCGAAATCTGGAGAGGCGCTGGCGTATGAAATACGACAATAATGATAGAGATACATACAAGAAAGCATTGTCAAGCTACAAAAAACTCATAATTGCAGAAAAATGTAACTTTTATCGCACACAAATACAACTAGCTCGAAATTCGAGCAAACAGCTATATCAGGTGGTTAAAAAATTAGCCAATCCACCGGCTCTTGCCTCCACAGAGCCATCTCAAATTTTTTGCAATAAGGTAGCGGAATTTTTCAAGGCAAAGGTCAAAGACATTTTTAACAACTTTACTAAAAGAACTATTACTGACTCAGCCCGTTTGGAGATCCCTCTCACGTCATCGAAGCCAACCTTTGAGGTCTTCTCCTCACTATCTCAACTCTCTATGAAAGAACTTATGAACACTATTAAGTCAGGATCACCTTTGGATCCATGTCCTCCACTCATTCTCAAACCACTATCCAATTTGATAGCCCCGGTGCTCACTAACATCTGCAATGCCATGTTTCAGACAGGTAATTACCCCTCAATCTGGAAAAAGGCCACTGTAAAACCTCTCTTATAAAAAACAACCCTAAATCCATTAGAGCCTAAAGGTTATCGCCCTATTGCCTCGCTCCCCTATCCATCAAAATTTTTTGAAAAGGCAATGAACTTACAGCTGTCGAACTATATTGATCAGAATGAGCTGCTGGATGACACCCAGTTTGGGTTCAACTGAGAATGCTCTGATAAAGGCAGCAGAGGAGGTCAGGATAATCATGGACCAGGGTGGTGCAGCGGTCTTAATACTCTTGCATTTGTCTGCAGCCTTCGACCCGGTCGATCATACCATCCTGATCGACCGTGTCGCTGCAATAGGCATTCAGGGCAAAGCCAAATCACTCCTGGCATCCTTCTTGGCAGACAGAGAGCAGTCTGTGAAGATGGGGAGCTATTACTCTCCTGATTTCACTCTGCCTTGTGGAGTCCCCCAGGGCTGCTCGCTAAGTCCAACACTTTTTAACATCCATGTGTCGGACTTGGTGAGGGTGATCAAGTCATTTGGCATTGGACTGACCTCATATGCTGATGACACCCAGCTGGTCCTGGCGATCCACAAAAATGGAGGAGCAGTGGCCGCTAACTTCAGAGGGCATGAGAGCCATCAGTACCTGGATGCATCAGAATTGTTTAAAGTTAAATTCTGACAAGACTGAGGTCATGGTATTTGGTGAGCTGACCCCGTCTTGGTCCCCTGTCTGGTGGCCTTCGGAGCTGAGAACGCCCCCTTCACCAGTGTTCAAAGTTAGAAATTTAGGAGTTCTATTCGACAACAAACTAGCTTTTGTCAGCCATGCCAATGCAGTGGTCTCAGCCTCCTTTTTTACCCTTAGAATGGTAAAGAAATTGCTTCCTTTTCTTCCCCCAAATGCAGGCAAGACCCTAATGTCCACCTTGGTATTGTCTAAGGTGGACTACTGCAATGACCTACTGTTGAACGCGCAGGAGCAAGTTTTGAACAAATTACAGCTTGTTCAAAATGCTGCCGCAAGGATTCTAACCGGCACACCTAAATATTCATCTATCTCTCCCATCATTCGTCAACTACATTGGTTGCCGGTCAGAAGCCGTACAAAGTTTAAGGCCTTGTGTATCACATATAAGGCATTGAACAACATTGGACCAGAATTCTTTAAAAAGGCCATTAGTGTTTACACACCTAGTCGAACATTACGCTCATCTGCAGCCCAACAGCTCCAAATCCCACGCACAAAAAAAGCGACATGGGGAGACAAACCCTTTGTGGTTGCTGCTTCTAAACTATGGAACCTGCTCCCTTCCTATATCAAACTTAGCCCATCACTACTAACATTCCGAAAGCGCCTTAAAACCTGGCTTTTTAATCAGTAAACTTTCAATAGGAACCCCTTGCAATCTGTAAACTCCAGCGCCGAGACACCTGAAGGTATTTGTGCGCTATAGAAATCTTATAAATAAATAAATAAACTGAGAGGAAAGATGTACTTGGGGACACAACAAAAGTGATCTGGGCAGGTCGTTGGGCCAACGCAGACAATATGGTTGCACCCATGGAAGTGATGGAAGAAGTAAGGCTGGCAAAATGTCTGGCCTGTGACACTTGAAACATCCAGATCTCCTCCTTCAGTTCCTGCAAGCCCGGGGAGACCACAGTCTTGACATCGTTATATGGCTCCATCACTTCCTGGGATGCAGCCACACGAGATATAACTCATGGAGGGGTTTGGGTTGAACATGAAGGGTGTAGAGTGTCGGGGACAGATGTCTCCCTCAGCTCTACTGTGCAATATATTATTCAGTATTTACTGGCAAGAGACGACATTTTTGTTCGCGCTCTAGTTGATGCTGCACACATAGCACGATTGGGTGCTACTTAAACGCCACTATGCTGACGCGCAGCGGAGACGCGCAGCGGGCGCGCCATAGGCGCGCCGGAGGTTCGCCAGAGGTGAGCCCATCTTTGCCCATCCGTGACCATCCGGGGCCTGGGGCCAGAACGCCTGCCCAAAACGTGCCTTATTCCAGGGGTGACTTATTACAGCTTAATCTGGACAAGTCTCATCTTGAACGGGCTACTATACATCGGCTGGCTTGTGAGGGCTTATTAGTCTCACCTAGGAGCATCAGAGTGCGGCAGCGCGCTTCTAACATCTACACCCTGAGTTATGGCTTGCTGAATACGCGTTCCTTGCAGAGCCATAAGATGGAGGTCTTTACACTCCTGGAAGACGGGGAGTTAGATGTTCTTGCGCTCACAGAAACATGGCTGGAGGACTGCTCGGCGCCAGATTTAGTGGCGGCCCTTCCAGACAAGAATCTGGCAATTCATTTCAACAGGGAGGGAGCCAAAAGAGGAGGGGGAGTAGCCCTTCTTTATCAGACACGGCTGCGCGCCGAAAGGTTTCTCTCCGAAACCCTTGGGGGAGCAGAGGTTATGGGGGTTAAGCTCAGGCGGGGAGCGGTATGTGTGGTGTTCTTGGTGGTATATCGGCCACCTTGGGCCTCGCCAGACTTCCCGACTCTCTTCACGAGACTGGTCCAGGACCTGTGCACACGATATGATAAAATGGTTGTTGTCGGCGATTTCAACTATCATTGGGAAAAATCCCCCAAAGAGGGACAAGCACTACAGATCGAGGAGGCTATCTCCTCCTTAGGTCTTACCCAACAGGTCAAGGGACCGACACATGAGAAAGGACATGTGCTCGACTTAGTCTGGACTACCATGCCAGCCCAGGGTGCTACGGAAATTCTGCCTTGTGTATGGTCCGGCCATTTTCTAATAAAGGGTAGACTCGTACTGAGGGGCCACCTGTCCAAACTTGGGGATGGCTGGAAAATGGCCCGGAAGTGGAGAAATCTTGATGGGGAGAAATTGGTCCACCTCTTGGAACACCCCCCTTCAGTAAAGGAGCAGGATGTCAATGTTGATATCCTTTGCGGTCACCTCCAGCATAAACTGGGGAGTGCCATTGATGTGGTGGCACCTCTTCGTAGGGTGAAGAAGGTGGCGAGAGGAGCTGGGGCTCCTTGGTACAATGATTCCCTAAGGGAGATGAAACGTGGGGTGAGGAAGAAAGAACGGGCATGGCGTAAAAAATATGACGCCATTGCCAAGCAAGAATACGTCTCATCCTTAGCCAATTATAAACTAGCCATACAAACTAGCAAGGCGGTGTTCCTCGAGGAAAGAATAGCGGCAGCAAGAAATCCGCAAAAGTAAATCTTTCGGGTCCTGGCGGAGCTCAGGGTAAACAAAGAGCAAAGTCCTGAGTTCACTCAGGAGGACTGTCAGAGGTTTCAGGACTTCTTCGTAAAGAAGATATCCGATATTTTGGATGAAATTGCTGCAACTACACTCCTCGAATGTCCCTGCCCACCGGACCTTACCGCCCCGCTAAATATCGCACCGTTAGCTGAGTTCTCCCCAATTTCTAAACAGGAACTATTTAAAATCATAGACAGGGTTAAATCGGGTTCCTTGGTGGATCCATGCCCTCCTGATATATTCAAGTTGGCAGTACCAGGAATCGAGGAAGAGGTTTTGCATCTATTGAACACCTCTCTTCGTACAGGACAGATCCCTCTAGCTTTTAAAGAGGCTCGCCTGATTCCCTTATTGAAGAAACCCGGCTCGGACACGAAATGTTTGAAAAACTTCCGGCCCATCTCCCAGTTGCCTTTTTTGGCTAAAGTGATTGAGCAGCATGTGTTAGCTCTACTCTCGGGCCATCTAGAGAGCAACAACCTGCTGGAGACCAATCAGGCAGGGTTCCGTGCTAATCATAGCACGGAACTAGTTATGCTATCTATCCTGGATGAGCTCAGAATTCGGGCTGATGAAAAAACACCGAGCGCCCTGATACTACTGGATCTCTCCGCGGCGTTTGACACCGTGTGTCATAAACAGCTATTGTCGCGGTTGAGATCCTTTGGTATCATGGGTACAGCACATGTATGGCTTACATCATTCTTGCAGGGCAGGACGCAACGAGTACAGTTGGGAGATTTACTTTCCACCTCTGCTCCGATCACCTGCAGGGTCCCACAGGGCTCTGCCTTGTCACCCCTACTTTTCAATATCTACCTGCAGCCACTAATCGCTCTCCTGAATAGGATGGACTGCCTAGTGTACAACTACGCCGATGATACCCAGATAATCATTTGGCTGGATGATGGCCCGGGAGCATCCACCAGGCTGCAGGACATACTGAAAGCCACGGTTAACTGGATGTCCGAGAACTCTCTGAAAGTCAATCCGGATAAGACGTAAGTGTTGCCCATCTCCATTTCGGGCAACCCTTGGAGCGAGAAATTTTGGCCTATGGAGCTGGGTACACCACCGAAACCAGCGTCCGCAGTTAAAAGTCTAGGCCTATATGTGGATGACAAACTATCCATGGAAAAACAAGTCACCACGGTGGTGGGCACTTGTATAGGCCTTCTAAGACAACTAAGGAAGATCTCTGCCTTACTTTCATTCTCTACTTTGAGACACGTGGTCTCAGCCACAATTCTGGCTAGGCTGGACTACGGGAACTCCCTATATATAGGTTTGCCCCAGCGGCTGCTGGACAAACTACAGGGGGTTATGAATGATGCAGCTAGGCTGATTTATAAAAAACCCAGGACTGCCCATTCTTCTCCTCTGATGCAGGAGTTACATTGGCTCCCAATTCGTCAGAGGATTGTTTTTAAAGGACTGTGCATCGTTCACAAGGCTCTGTATGGCAAAGCGCCAAAATATTTCAAATCCCGACTATCCCCTTACACACCGGGTAGGACTTTGCGTTCGTCGGATGCCACTCTTCTGTCCCAATCCCGCTTCAAATTGACCACGGTGGGGGGTCGTGCGTTTTCCAACACACTCCCAGCCTTATGGAACAAACTGGCTCCAGAACTCAGGAAGGAAAGCAACTTACTATCCTTCAGAAAAAAACTAAAAACTGTATTATTCAAACAAGCATGGAGCAGACCTTAGGTGTACAGGTGGGATCAAGTGAATGCAATACCTCACTATGTAAATCTGGACAAACAGCGCTTAGAGACCCCAGTGGTTATAACGCGCCATATAAATTAAATAAATAAATAAATTAAATAAATAAATAATCCTCACCTTCAGCAGTTGTAAAATGTAAGGTCCCTGACTCATAGTTACCTACCAATGTAATGTTACAATTGGATATAGTGCACAGTCTGGGTGGATACAGTTGTACACTTACTAACAACTGTCATCTGTTGTGTAGCATAGTGAAACACAACACAGATGCTAAATTTGGTGTACATATGCAAACAAGGCCTTGGATATGACATTTGCTAAGTTGTGATTTCAATATTTGGCATAGTCCTTGACAACATCAGACACTCTACATGGTAAGGGCCACATATTGAATGACAATACTACTTTGTTTGTGCTGGATACCAGGAAACACATTTGCCTCTTAGTACAGCTACCTAGTGTTTGAAATGACATACGTTCAACAATGAGATTATGTGAGTAAATGTACACCCTGGATATGTTTGTATAATTTTGAGTGGAACAAGTAACACAATGTGAGCCTTTACTTCATTTCACAAAAATATAATAGTAATCATGCAAAGAAACACACTCAAAAAGCATGCATGATACAGCATACAACACCCAAACCTCTAACATACCAACAAAAGACACTGTCCAAGCTATTCATTCACCATAGCGTAGAACAGTTATAAGGCCCTTAGTTCACCAGTGATGATTATGCAAATGCTTTCATTCACAGAAATATAAATGTAAGGGTAATTTTACCATTTTTTTCTTAGAACACTACAAGTCCCAGAATGCCCCCAGAAAACAGCATTACATTTGCTCCAATGATGCATAGACCTTACAAGTACTTGCAACCATTACTGTAATAGAGTGAAAGGTGACATAAAGCACACACAAAAGGCATGCACGATACAGCATACAATACCCAACCCCCTCACATACCAACAATATACATTGTCCATGCTATTATTTCACCATAGCATGGGACAGTTATAAGGCCATTAGTTCACTAGCCATGATCATCTGAGTGCTTCCTTTCACAGAAATGAAAATGTAAGGGTCATTTAGCTTGTTGTGTTTAGAACACTACCAGTCCCAGAATTCCCTTAGAAAACTATTCCATTTGCTCAAATGATGCATAGTCTTTATGAGTACTGATAAGGTGAAAGGTGACAAAACACACATGATGAAACATCTCTCTCACCATTCACATCATACTTTAAGACATATAATGCAGGTCAGGCACTTACCAGGTCTCTGCTGCTCAAACTCCTCCTGCTGATCATGGATAGCCAGCCAGGCTGTCTGCAGGACCCTCTTGTACAGGGGGCTCAGGTGGGGGCTCTGTGAGTGGGGCTTGAAGGGCACGCCCAGGAGGTCCTGGACCTTTATCCTGGCCCAGCGTTACAACTCCTCCCAGTGCTTATGGCACCTCTAGATCCGCTGTTGTGCATAGCAATATCTCTCCAGATCTGGCTGTACGCTGTATACTCAGATGGTCTTCAGGACCCCCATAAAGCTGAAGGTACTTATCAAACACCCTCTCAATTCAATTGAATTGAATTCAATCTCACTAAATTGGGTCCCTTAGTCGTTTTGAGGGCAGGTTTAAGAAACAGAGCAGCAGGATGGCAGGGGATGTTGTGCTGAGTCGAAGATGGCAAAGAATGATATACAATGGCTGCCTCAACGTCCTGTACTTAACTTCCTGTTTTTTTATTTCCTGTGCATTATCATCGGGTTCTGGCTCGACTGCAGAGTCTCTGCCCCAATTGCAGAGTTTCCACCCCTAGTGCAGAGTTTGCACACTCGGTGGAGATTCAGCACTGTGTGTGGAAAAAAAATTAAATACACAGGAAGTCACATAAATGACCTAAAAAAGAGACAGCTTCAGCCACTCCTCACCAAATATCTCACATGGTCCCTGATAGTATCCAATGAGCCATTGACATCTGATAACAGGTGGATATTAGACATGTGTGTGTTGATGCATTCAGCATTACTTTACACACAATGTAAAATGACTATCCTTTTTGATTCGGGCCCCTAGTTATTAGTTGGATGCATGAAGGAGTCTGTTTCTGAGCATGGACAATTCAGGTTAATACATAGTGGCACTTGACCCATGCTGTATGTATGGCAGACATTTATCTTCCCTGCCACGTAAGTTGCAGCATACACAAATAACAGATATTTTCAATACCTGAACACTCATATGTTTCATGTTACAGATACTAAACACAACTCCACAAAGATGCCTACCATTGTGCATTCAGTAATGTCTGAGTACATTACATATGCAACTGGGAGATAGAAGGAGTGTGCAGTATGTTACAATGGCATCTTGCTAGCCATCATGATACAACATGGGTAACCAGTAGATTGTGGCCAATGAAATGTTGCACTTTCCTAGCCTCACTATGTCAGCACCTAAACAATTGTGTCTCAAACATCAACATTAAATTCCAATTGTAATACATGGTATATTATTTCTTGCATTTGTATTATTATTTCTCCAAAACATATCCAGTGAGTGGACCAATAAGTTTCCAACACTGCCTGTCACCCCCTTGTCACATATGCTTGTAAGGGTCAATGTCCAAAGTACAGTGTGCGACACAGCAAGCCACATATGAACAGCGGGAGGCACGATTGTTTGTAGTATGGGTAACTGATATTTCTAAAGTTAACACCTAATTGTAAGCTCACCTGTTTCACATATACCCATAGGTTTCCATCTTGTACACAATGCCAATCCTCACTGACTCCATGCAGAGACATGAATAATTGTGACACTTGGTACTGACACAGTCGTCAGATATCCAATGTCCAAGGAGGTCTAACACAAAGGCCTTGACATATAATCTTCTAAGGCAATGGAGTCCTTTGAGACATTGTCTACACTAATCACTAACATGCACAAAAACTATGTTGCATGGCCAATCTTTTATTTCTTGTCAACAGCTATTGTTTACATACATTTAGTATGGTTTAACGCCTTAACCACAGTGGCAATTTCGCTGCGGTGTGGGCGTTCTAAAGGGTGAGTGGGTCTGCGACGGCCAACGGTCATACGCAGCACCAGGGAGGGAGTGCTCCCGATGGCCGCTGGCCGATGGGAGCACGGAAGAGGTTAAAGAGTATTCTCAGGGTGGAATTTATGCACAGAGTTTTAAATGTCCACCAATCATCATGGACAACAGACTAAGAAATCACAAAGGCCGTTACACAACTGGTTCCTCCTGAGTGTCACCCAGCTGGTCATACACCTGCATACCTTGCCCTTGATTCCGATCAAGGTGAGGGTTCAGAGGTATGTGTAAGCTATCATTTACTGCAATGTTGTGCAAGACAACTTCAGCGGAGTACAGCAGCACCCCCCCTATGGTCAAGACATCAGAATTGCAACGTTAGGAGACAAGAAGTGTGCCCTATGATGGCTCGTGTACATATGTGTGCCATATTCTACCTACACTGAGGTACAGCTCTTGAACGTCTGTATGGAGTGAGGAGATGAGGAGAGAGTGCATATGCACCATCATCTGAGGAGAAAAATTATGAAATATCTGTACATGTCCCTCTTGCACCTGTAGAGTTCATAATCTGTGAAATGGTACATGTAGCGTCTGTTGGGGTCATGTATGTCACAAGGATTAGTAATTTATAATAGTTGTGTATATTAAAACAACAATTATTCATATCAGACTTGTCTGATGGGTGAGTAATTATCCAGAAGCCACATATTGAAGAAATCTTCAGCTGCCAGCCGCCAGGCAAGAGGTCACCTGGGAAATAAATGTCATGTGTACTACCTGGGAACACAACATGCTTATCAGTAATGGAGCCACTGGCATCATGCACACCCTGCACATTGATGGAGTGCCTGCCGTGTCTAGTGCAGAAGATGCATGCATTGTGGCCAGGTAACTGAAGTGCCCACTTGAGTGCAATCAATTTCACCTACCACATGTGCGAAGCATGAATAGAGGTTGAAATTCCTAGCACCCCTTTGCCTTCCTGCTAGTGTATGTGGTACACTATGTAGAAATACACTCTCTTATAGATGCAGCTCAGAACCTTACACAGGCATCGGGACTGACTTGCCTGAGAAACGCCTAAAATGTCATTCGACACCCTCTGGAAAGACCCATGAGCAAAGAAATGGAGAGCGGCTAGGTTCTTGACATAGGCTGGGATGGCGTGGGAGCGGCATGTCTCAGAGTCATGATCCTGCTCCCACTCACAAACCATGTCCAAGATGACATCAAGGAGAAAACAGTATCTGGACCTGACATCTTGGCTGGACAGCCCAAAGAGGTTAATCCTGTGCCAGAGATCCTGCCTGCTCTTTTCCTTCTCCTCATATCATTCTGCCATCTCACAAGGAACAAACCAACTAACACATTCAGTAATATGTTGTAAGATCTGAAAGGGTGTGTGTGTGGCAGCTCTGAGTTAATGTATGCAACCAGGCTGGCATTGGCTTTTGAGCTAACAACTTTCAGCTGGAGCTGGGAGGGAGATGGTAGGCACTGGGAGGTGTGTGAGGTGTGCTTGGGAGGAAGTTAGAAATCTGAGGTTTGATAAGAGGATTTACCATGTATTTTATATTCACATTTGGGCTGTTTGTGGAAGACATTAAATGACATTTAACTAGTAGTTAAATGTGGAACTGTAGTAATCAATCAATCAATCAATCAATCAATCAATCATGGCATTTGTATAGCGCGCTACTCACCCAGGAGGGTCTCAAGGCGCTGGGGGAGAGGGGTTAAGTCACTGCTCGAACAGCCAGGTCTTGAGCCGCTTCCGGAAGGAGAGGTGGTCCCGGGTCAGCCGAAGGTGGATGGGGAGGGAGTTCCAAGTCTTTGCTGCAAGGTAGGAGAAGGATCTTCCTCCGGCGGTGGCTCGGCGGATACGTGGTACGGAGGCAAGGGCGTGGCTGGTTGATCGTAGCTGGCGGCTGGGCGTGTAGAAGGTCAGGCGATCGTTGAGGTACTTTGGGCCCAGGTCGTGGAGAGTCTTGTGTGCGTGGGTGAGGAGCCTGAACGTGATTCTCTTGCTGATGGGGAGCCAGTGCAGGTCTCTCAGGTGGCCGGAGATGTGGCTGTGTCGTGGGATGTCCAGGATGAGTCGTGCGGAGGCGTTCTAGATGCGTTGGAGTCTTTTTTGAAGCTTGGCTGTGGTTCCGGCGTAGAGGGTGTTCCCGTAGTCCAGACGGCTGGTGACTAGAGCCTGGGTGACGGTCTTCCTGGTTTCGGTGGGGATCCAACGGAAGATCTTGCGGAGCATGCGCAGGGTGTTGAAGCATGATGAGGAGACGGCGTTGACTTGTCTGGTCATCGAGAGGGAGGAGTCCAGGATGAAGCCGAGGTTGCGTGCATGGTCCGTTGGTTTGGGATTGGTGCCCAGGGCAGGGGGGCACAAGGAGTCGTCCCAGGCGGAGGGCGATGATCCCAGGATGAGGACTTCCGTCTTGTCTGAGTTCAGTTTCAGGCGGCTGTTCTTCATCCACTCGGCGACGTCTTTCATCCCCTGGTGTAGACTAGCTCTTGCGGTGGCGGGGTCATTGGTGAGGGAGAGGATCAGCTGGGTATGTAGTAGGGATGTAGTGTCATTTAAACTTCTAATGTTCTGATTGCCACTTGAAGAGTCACATATGTAGGCTTTCGGTATTGGTCCTTACATGATATTTGTACACTTTTGTAGTTGTGTGTGCTTTTGACAACACATTTACCCCTCCAATGCACTCACTACACATACACATATCTAACAGGCCAGTGCCAGCATGTAGCTCTTTTCTATTTTAAGTGAGGAATGTTGTGCTATGTTGGTTGTCCACCTAGAAGTCATAGATTTCATGATGTGTGTATCTGGGCATATTTGTTGGGACATACACCAATGAATGCCCTCTTCTTCCACTGTGTTGTGTTCTGCCCCAATACTGGAGATTTCACCCCGAGTGAAGAGGTTCTGTCCCGAGTGTGGAACCACTGCCCTGAGTGCAGAACCTCCACATTCATATAGATACTACTCGTAAGCCCCTTTATGAATACTGAAAAGTAGTAAAGTTAGACTTTTTGTCTTACTTTACCTTTGTGAATCGGGACCTGTATCTTTACAGAAGTAACTGGAGGGAGCTGGAAGTGTGGGAGTGTGAGAGTAATATCAAAGGGAGGGCCCCCAGATCAGCAGAGACTTTTGTAGCCTCCCACAACTATCACAGTTGCAATAGATGCGATAATACCCAACCACAGTTGTAGCTATAGTCGGTCGACTTTTCCATAGACAGGGCTTATCAGGTTTGCTTTGGTCCCGTTTGACGAATCTTCACAAAACTTTCCCCCCAAAAAGTTCATACACCTCAACTCCTTCCTAGAAAGTTACGGGGTGATCTGTCGAGTGGGGCAGAGAAAAACGAGGGGGATCCCAAAATGTAAAATCTGTATGCATTTTCCATTGACTTCTTTATGACTGGTTATAGGAAAAATTACTGATTGGAATTACACCAAATTCGGCAGAAAGCTAGACCTTGGTCTGCAGATTGTGCTTTTTGTAATTTGGTGTAAATTCATTCAGTAGTTTTTGAAATATTAAGTGTAGAAAACTATTGTATATTTTGGCAGGTGGGCTCGTGAGAGACTTGCAGGTGTACTGCGAGACCACAACTGCGAGACCACAAAATAAAAAATGGAAGCCTGTAATTGGTGGATAGGACCACTTTTCCCTTCATGTTCATGTGGGGGCACGAGGCTCCCACGAGAGCGAGTGCTCTGACTGGCTGGATGTTGTAATTTTAAGAAATTAAATGGCCGCCACTACTGCTTACTTAGGTGTTGTAGAAATGAAGTAAAAAACGATATAAGGGAGAAGCAGAAAGGTATGCTGTCCCCCTAGTTCAGAGAGTAGATCTCTAAGGGATAACTAGTGGGATGATAATAATAGTATATTGTTTTTGACTAATTTTTATGAACTTGTGGGACTCTACATAATTGTGAATAGTGAAAAGGAATAGATGAGATCTCAAAGCACTCTACTAGTAGGAATGCATATTGTGGTCCTTATTTTTGAGAGGAAGTGTGTAAGATATAAGTACTGTTATGATTAGTACAATGCTTGATTGCAGAGGAAGGTTCAGGGGTCCTCCTCCTGGGCGTAATTGCCTTATATCCTGTGTTTGGAGGAAGCTATTTTCGAGATATTGAACCTTTTTTCCCTCAGTTAATAACCAGTTTGAGGTGTATGAGTGCCTCCTCCTCCATTTCTCAGTATTTTTGCATAAAGAAGTGCTTTATGATTTCAAATAGTGACTTTAAATGTATTTATTTTGCTGTCCAATTTTCGTAGTGAGGTAAGATGCAAATATAGACTCTTCACAGCTGACATGTGCTTCACCCTTATATGGTCATACGATCAGGGCTTCCTCAAGGCTTTCATGGGAATAACGTCAATTCTTATAGTTTCAACTAAAGACACATATTTCTTGTGGCACAAAAATCATTCAACATTGATGTTCAGTTTGCGGTCTGTGCAGCGGCATCCATCATAGTTAGGTCCCTGAGTCGAGTTTTTGCCGAATCATGAAGCACTTCGTTATTGAAAAATACTGAGAAATGGAGGTGGAGGCACATATACACCTCTCACTGTCATGAGTAGTATTACATTCTAAAAGACTCTAGCAGGAGACTGTGAAAAGTAGGGAGGAGCAGGTTATCTTTGAATACACTCTGTTATGCATACTTACTACTGTAAGAGGAGAGCATGTATCCTTACGGCTAGAGTGGTCGATGTCAAAGCTGTGGCACCCAGTTCGAGTCTCGCAATGATGCTCAAAATCCTGTGATTCTGGGGAAATCACTTTATCTCCCCATGCCTAACAAAAATGAATGTGTCCTCATGTAACGCAACTGGTGCTATGTAATGTGCTCCGATACCCGATATCTTCATGTCTAGTTCGGGCTATATAAAACTCTTTAAAACATAATAACAAATAAATAATAAAGGAGTTATACTGGAGATGGTGTTTATCAGAGCCTACTATTTACATACACCTGTCATCTGAGAGAGAGGTCTGACAGAAGAGGTCTCACACTCTCCATACACCCTATTATACACATCTGAGAGAGATATCTGAAAGGAGAGGCCAGTCCAACCACACAATTTATTGCACACACCCATCATCAGAGAGAGAGTTCTGAAAAGAGAGACCAATCCATCAACACACCCTACTACGCACAACCATCATCTGAGAGAAAGGTCTGAAAGGAGAGGCCAGTCCATCCACTCACTCCACTATGCACACCTGTCATCTAAGACAGAGGTCTGACAGGAGAGGCCAGTCTATCCACACACTGTCCTATGCACACCTGTCATCTGAGACAGGCATCTGAAAGGAGAGGCCAGGTCATGCGCACACCCTACTACGTGCACCCGTTATCTGTGAGAGAGGTCTGAAAGGAGGGTCTGGCCAAAATTAGGCAAGACTTAAGGAGGATTAATAAACTGAATTGAACTCTCTTCTGGAGGTGTAATGTAATAAAAATGATTTTGCGCCCTAACGTTTTATATCTGTTTACGGCCATCCTGCTGGAAATTGAGAAACAGTGGCTCTCTAAGATGGTGTGTATCTGTTTTAGCTTTATGTGGCAATATAAAAAAGCACGAAGAGCTGCTAGGTACATGGTGCTTCCTAACGACCGGGTGAATTTGCTGTCCCAAATTTCAGATTTTACTATTGGCCTTGTTTGTTGCAGCAAATGGGGATACTAATCACTGGAAAGCAATATGAGACCACAAACACCAAAGAGTAGACCTCCATTTAAGAGCTAACGTTGTGGTCTTTTTTAAGGAACATCGAATATAAAAAGGTCAGATTTAAGACTGTGATGGGGGCATACAAGGTTTTGAAATGGTTGACGGCAAGAATCAGACTAACAAAATATAACCGGCATACCCTGCTATGGAGGTCATCTATCTTCCCTCTCATATTTCATGATAACATTTGTAAGGGATGGGAGCAGAGGGGGATTTCTAAATTGGGAGCTCTAATGAATAAGGACCAGCTGTGTTCATTTAATGAATTAAAAGATAAATCTGGTTTGAGCAATGATTTTTTTTATTCCAACAGATAAGGGACTTTATAAGCAAGATAGGGAACAATCAATTGACTGATTGAAAACCCCAATCATTGAAACCATTAACAGGGGAAGAAGAATTGGGCAAATCTATAAACTATTGGTTGACACTATGCCAGGTGATCTGGAGGCTTCGACTGACTAGAGCTGCACCCCCTCCCCTCCCAGCGCCTTGAAACCCTCACGGGTGAGTAGCGCGCTTTATAATTCCCTGATTGATTGATTGAAGTAAACAAATGGGAGCCAAAGCTAGCGATTGGAGGTTTGAATTCTAAGAGATCATTAGAGGTTGTATCAGAGACTTTATTACCTGCTTGGCTCAGGAGTCAACACTTTAAATCTATATTTAATCTATCTCATACCCCTGCCAAGCTGTTCAGATAGGTTAAGAGACTTGAGGATAGGTGTCATCATTGCAGGGAGGCCAATGCTGAAATAGTCCACTTATTTAGTAAATGCCTGGGCCTGGAAATCTTCACCGCAGGAATTGGAACATTTATAAACAAGGTTTTG
Organism: Lissotriton vulgaris; assembly: GCF_964263255.1. Lineage (NCBI taxonomy): Eukaryota > Metazoa > Chordata > Amphibia > Caudata > Salamandridae > Lissotriton > Lissotriton vulgaris. Next base: position 284,110,216 of record NC_141689.1, on the reverse strand, counting down.
AAAGCACAGGTTGCAATCACACCCCAACTGAAGGTATTTGGTACAGATAACGACGGAAGGAGCACAATGGGGCAGGCATATTTTATATTTTTAGCCATGACAATGGCTGGCAAGGCTGCTATTAATGCACAATCTAGAGAGACATCTGTATGAATGCAGAGGTCGAAAAGCGAGGAAGCACCGGGCTTTGATATGGGCCCCTCTGACAGATTGAATGCAGATCAAAGGGGACAGCAACTAGGTTTGGGGGCTGTTGCGTACGTTCTTCTCACCTTCTTAGGAGAACTGGGAGTGTGTATAGCAGTGGAATGCGTTAATCTTTTGGCAATGAAGTATCACCATACTCCTTTTTTAGATATGTAAACAAAATACACCAGCTTAAGGGAGAGAGATGGGATGAAGCAATTAGATATTTATGTTGTTTTTCACTCTCCAATATGGTCAGTGCTTTTTTCAGCCTTTCTATATTAAGAATCCTGCCGGATTATGTGTGAATTGTCATGTCAATGATTCAATAAAAAAAGTTTAAAAAAAGAGATATAGGTCTGAAATGAAAGGCCAGTCCATTCACATGCTCTACTATGCACTGCACATCCGTCATCTGACACAGAGGTCTGAAGGGGGAGGCCAGTCCATGCACACACCCTACTATGCACACCATCACCTGAGAGAGAGATCGGAAAGGAAGGCCAGTTCATCCACACACATACCAGTCATCTAAGAGAGAGGTCTCAATTGAGAGGTGAGTCCATCCACACATGATAATACCCACACCCATCATCGAAGACAGAGGTCTTAAAGGAGAAGCCAGTCCATCCACACACTCTACTACACACGTCTGGCATCTGAGAGAGAGATCTCAAATTAGAGGCCAGTCCATCCACACACCATCCAACGTAACGAACGGAGTAACTCCAGAGTGGTTCAAAGGTACGTTCATTTACAGTACACAGGACCAGCCACAACACATATGGCAACAGGAATGGCCCTTGTCTCCTAACTGTCCTTTCTACAACCCCACGACCTTCTAGCGCTAACATTCCACCTACATACTGGTCCTCCCAGATCCCTAGTCACAGCACAGAACACAACTCTATGCATACCAGTCATCTAAGACAAAGGTCGGAATGGAAAGGTCAGTCCATTCACACACTCTACTAATAGCACCCATCATCTGAGAGAGCGGTCTGCTAGGGGAGGGAAGCCCCTCTCTACACATTACTATGCACACCCATCATTTGAGAGAGAAGTCAGAGTGGAGAGGCCAATCCCTCCCCACACGCTACTATGCGTACACATCATCCAAGAGAGGGGTATCAGCAGAGAGACCAGTTCCTCCACACACCCTACTGTGTGTACCTGTCATCCGAGAGAGAGGTTTAAAAGAAGAGGGCAATCCCTTCTCACACCCTAGGATGCATGCCCGTTATGCAAGAGATTGTTGTCATTGAAGAGGCTAGTCCTTTCCATATACTACTAGTTCCCTACAATTTTGTTGCGATCTCGCAGGACTCCCTTTACAGTAGAACACAAGCTTCAGGGAGTGAAACTTGCTGCATTAGGCTTGTTCAATCCCACGAGACACTCGTGAGACCCGCATGGGAAATTACCGGGCCTGCTACGAGGTGTTTCAAGATCCCACAAGACTCTTGCAAGATCGTATGAGTAGAAACAGAAAAAGGGCGAAGCTTCAACTAATTGTTCACAATCTTATTACATGGTCAAACAAATGATGTGATGTGATTGGCTGCAGAGGCAGAGAAGCTTAGATTGGGCTTTGGAGGAGAAGGAAGTCCCTTTGAGTTGTGCTCAGCAGATATGACTTAATTTGGAACTGAAAGGGAATGGTGACTTCAGCTGCATTTAAGAAACAGCTCGAAGCTCAGGTATTTGATATTATATATTAAAGGAACTTTGTTGAGAAGTGTCATAAAGTGCACTACTGTTGGTCAACTTATTCTACAATAGGTTTACTGAGTGAAAAACTGTCAATAGAGGTGTAGATTTCTAAATATAGCATTTCAGAAGTTATTAACCACACTGCACCAGAGCACAATCGATCACTATATCTATGATCCAATGGTGAAACAATATACACTTCTCAATCGCAAAAATTATGGGAACAGCTCCCTTGCGATAGGTTTCCAATGAGTCCTTAATATACAGTCCCAAGAACAAGACTTCAAAGAATGTTTCATCCACACTCCAAAATCAGGTCATTTCATTTTATTTCCAAGAGAAGCGAAGACACAGCAGCAGCCGACACCCGTTTCGCCCGCAGGGATTTTTCAAGGCTGCAGAGGGATACATATGCAACAACTATTGGTGATGTTCCATTCCAAACAGTGTTTGCATTTCATACACATATATTTCTATTAGCCCTCAACATGCATGGTGTTAGACAAGAGGCTTCCTTAGGTCCTCGACATATTCAATCCAAATGTTAATAGCTTTGTGCAATAACATCCATGTCCAAGAATAAAAATAAACACGTGAATTCAAAATCCATTGTAAAGGTTAGAGTGCATACTGAAAGGTGAGCCAAGTGTAAGACTTAGAAAGTAGATTAAAACGTGTGGGAGGAATACCTAGTGTAGCTAAAAACACCCGAGCAGTGTAAGAGTATTAACCTGTTTTCATGTGATGCAAAAAACCTACTACCCAGTGTGAATAAAACTGGAGGTGAATATATGTAATCTCACCTCAGAGATAAATATCTCGTTGGTGAGTACTTTAATTGCTGTCGACAGGGTATCCAGTTTGATAAACAGGAAACTTTTTAAAGCAGTGTGAATACCCAGTTCCTAAAAAATATAGAAAAAAGGTCTTACAAGCTATCGTCAATCCCTAATCCACAATATATAGTAGTCATCTAAATGACCCACTACATGAGTTAAGTTAATGACCACTCTTGAAATGCACACAGCAGTATTATAAACTAAACATTTGTTTCATAATTTAAAGTAGTGGCAAATTATTGTTTGCTTATCATCACCCTAGCTCGAGGTGTAAACTGACGATTCCTATCTCATTCTGAGAAAAATGAGTCCAAAAAACAGGGGGTAGCTACTTACAGTACCCTATAGGTCAAAATGATTCATATAAAAGTATCATACTATGTATATTCCTTCCCAACTCGAGATATAAAAAGGTTCACATCTCCCTTTTAAAACACTCTCACTGACATTTTATTTGATAAGATCTTACAAAGAATAGTCCAAATTCGGATTTCTTACCCCATAGGTAAACAGGCAGTGTTAAGCCGATATTGTTGAAACGGAGATACATAAAATTGTGGGTCTATGAACATTTCCTCTCTGCCCACGAAATCCAAATTAATATTGAACGGACCTTGATACGTCCGAATACCTAAATAACGCAGGAACGGAGGGGACCAAAATGAAGTATAATATTTCTTTCAATGTCCGACTTCCAAAACTCTCATTATTCAAAAAACCATTTGTAATGTTCGCGAGCCCCCAAATAACCACAAGACACCGTTGTGCAGTCTCTGGTATTTATTCACTATAACGCTCAGAGAGCGCCGAGCCTGCCATGCATACCGCTCCGGCACTCATGCCAATGATGGCGGTTGCGCGCGCATCTCTAAGATGGCCGCCGCCGCCGTGCGTCGCGTGGTCACGCAACGTGCATAAGCTAGACCGCAACACTACATATCTACCTTTTTTCCAAACAATGAAAACTGTAACTCACAGTCCGCCGCTCATGTTAAAGTCCTGGAACCTGGCTGGCTTGACCACTGCCCTGCCCCTGCGGGTATGTCTTACCGGGGTGGCCATGGTCTCTCTCACAGGAGTCTCTGTGCTGACTCCCCGGGTACTCGACTCAGCCAGGCTCTCTCTTGGTCCCCTTGAGTTGATATCCTTCTCCGCTCTGGGACTTCCTCTATTGCTTCGCTCCTCGCCATATTCTTCTCCTCCCATGCCTGCTTCTCCATCGAACCGTCCTTCCTCTACTCTCGTCTCCTCCACGACATTCGATCTTCCTCCTGCTTGATCCCACTGTAGCACCTTGTTGCATCTCGCCATGCGGTCCTGTGACCACACATTTCAGTCGCTCAACAGAGCAGCCCTGTCGTACACCTCCTTCACCTGCAACGGTTTGCGGTACTTGCTGTCCCCTTTTCTTTGCATCGTTGCCAACTTCACACGCACCCATTCACCTTCTTCCAGTCCTGTATCCTTTACATTCCGCAGCTGGTCATAATGTTTTGCATAGATGGCCTGGGCCTTCTCCAAGTTTGCCTGGACCACTGCCGGAGACAATTGGCTCATTATGGTCTTCTCCTTCCACACTCTATTGTCCTTTGTGAAGGGGTCACGACCTCTCAAGATTTGGAATGGGCTGTAACCTGTGCCCGTAGGGGTGATCCTGTAGGCCCATATCATTTTCTTTATCTCCTTCTCCCAGTCCTTGTTGCTTGCTATCGCTGCTTGTATCAAACTTATCACCACACGATTAAATCGTTCCACCAGACCATTGCCTGCCGGGTGGTAGATTGACGTGTGCTTGGCGAGAATGCCATTTCTCTCCATGAAGTTGTTCCATTTTTCCGAGGTGAACTGTGGCCCATTGTCGCTTAGGATCGACTTCGGAATACCCTCCCTCATGAAGGTGTTGTCCAGGAAATTTAAGATTGTTTCCGCGTTCATGACTTCATCCACTTTCGGGCCACTTCGAGTATCTGTCAATGATGACACACACATACTTTTGTATGCCTTGTCCATCCAAGATTGGGCCCAAGACCTCGATGGACAACTCCTCCCATGGGTTCTGTGGAGGTTTAAATCTGCCTAGTGCGGGACGCAGTGGCTTGAGCGTTTTGTCTGCTCCCTGGCACTGTGGGCATTCTCTGACGTATCTTTCGGTTCTTAGGTCCATACCTGGCCACCAATACCCTTGCTTGGTTCTCATTTTCATCTTGACTATCCCCAGATGTCCTTCATGGAGTAACGCTAAAATTTTTCCCACTATGCCATCGGGGGGAACCACCTTGTCTCCCCGATACACGAACACTCCTTGATCATCTACCGACAATTCCTCCCTTATTTCATAGAACATTCTGAGAGCTTCGCTGGTGTGTTTCTTTTCTGCAAGCAAAAAAAGAGGTTTCCTTTCTGCATAGCTAACTTCTAGTTTGTGACCAAAGAGGACTACACACTAATATGACTTTTTTAGTGTTATAGAGTGACACGGATAATTAGATCTGCACAAAACCTAAGGTATCTTTTGTTTCACAAATTTTATTATAAAAGAACATATGAATTCATTTGCTACATTGATTTTTCTAAAAACATTGCATCAATTCAAAATATATCTAGTGCATACAATTTAAATGCGTTTGTTACAATTAAAAACATTCAATACAATACAATACACATATAAAGCAAGTTTTAACAAAACATTATGGCTGAAAAAAGCCGAAGAAAGTCCTTTGTCGACGTGTTTCGGTGCTTTAAACAATTCTAACACCTTCTCTTCACATCCGTCTCTTCCGTTTGCTGGAGAACTTCTCCTCATTCTCGTCCTCCAACACCTCGATGGAATTATCTATGTAGTCTCTCCAATCCTCCCACTTCATGAGAGGCTCCCCTGGTTTAGGTAGGAACTGTACAGGGGCCGTCGCTGACGCTGTTGCATGCTCATCTTTTCGCTCCTTTCGGTGGTTGGGGCGTCTCAGTGGCTATTAGGGCTGCCTGGCGCGCTGTTTTTCTCTTGATGTTCTGTCTGTAATTGGGGGGTCTCTTGTTCTGCCCCTTCGCCTTCGAGGTAGCCAGCGCTCCTGCTCTGTGTGGTTAGCGTTGTGAGGTGCCCCGGCCAATGTGCTCCCTTCTCAGTCCTATCTTCTCCCCCAGTTCTGAGGTTGCCTACCTTCTTGGGGTTGTGGGCTCTGCCACGCTCTCTGGTGTCCTTCCTGCTGTGTGCAGTCTCGAATTCTGGTGGCCTGTGGCTTTGCTGGTGCCAGTTCTGTGGTTACCCTGGTCCAGCTCGATTTATAGGGTCTTTTCCTTGTAGGGGGGGGGGTGTGTGTTCTTCTTTCCTGCTATCCCGACCTCGTCGCCATTGTAAGGTTCTCGAGCCCCCAAATAACCACAAGGCACCGTTGTGCAGTCTCTGGTATTTATTCACTATAACGCTCAGAGAGCGCCGAGCCTGCCGTGCATACCGCTCCGGCACTCGAGCCAATGATGGCGGTTGCACGCGCATCTCTAAGATGGCCACCGCCACCGCACGTCGCATGGTCACGCAACGTGCATAAGCTAGACCGCACCACTACACCATTGTAAATACGACAGGTAAAGCAGTCTCTACTCAACGCTTTCGCAAACCGGGTGTCCTACCTGTATTACGACGGTCCCATTTCTTATGGTCGATTCCAAACTTGAAGCGAAACTAGTGTTTCCACCATCTTTTTGAGCTACGCCGGTAGCACATTTTTATAGCAGTAGAAAGTGGTCTGGAAGTATATGTACATTAAAATAGGTACGGGTGCTTCGAAAAACATAATATATTGTCATCCACGTAACACAGATTATTTTAAAATCTATGAACCTGTGAAATTGTGCAAAAGCATTTTTTTAAAACTAGCCCCTGAGACACATTTCAATCATTTCCAATGTTGACTCGTTATTAAAAACACCTGATATGTATGCTATTCGTTCCTTATTATTGTCTAACTGTCAGAAGTGAATAATGGACATAGTTGGAATAGATTAAAGCTATTCTAGACCTTGACTCGACCGGTACTCATGTCGAAGTCAAGACAGAAATAAAAAGAGGCCTTTGAGGCCCTACCAAGTGCCTCTTTCGAATTGTAAAATCACTGCCTTTTTTAAGAACATGGAATGTATGCAGCAGATCCTTGCAGCAAAAACTACAAGGTGGCTGAATTCAGTAACTGGATTCTCCATTACACAACAAAACAATGTAAATGTTTACACCTGGCACGTAACAACAGAACCATAAAGTTGGTATTAATAGTATCATTGGTCTTTTTCTCTTTCTTATTGCAAGACACATGATCCCTTACAGCTTCTGAGGCGAACACGGTCATATAACATTTACAGACATGTGTCTTGCAATAAGAAAAAGAAAAAGACCAATGATACTATTAATACCAACTTTATGGTTCTGTTGTTACGTGCCAGGTGTAAACATTTACATTGTTTTGTTGTGTAATGGAGAATCCAGTTACTGAATTCAGCCGGATCACTGACAGAATATAGAATGCCAAAATATCGATCTACAAAAATATCCAGGTAAAAATATAGAATGCCAAAATATCGACCTCCTATCTCCAAGCAGGTAAGTACAAAAAAATCGAATCAAAAATATCGATGTAAAAAACATAATTAGTCAAAATATCGAATCTTTTAAAATGCTTTAAATTAATTGAAAATTAATGAAATAATAAATATAATGAACTTAAACATACTTAAAATACTTAAATAACCTTAAAATTAATAAATAATTAATGTAAGTAAAAAAAACATACAAATATATATATATATATAAACCTAATATTAATTAAAAAATTACAATATTTTTTACCATAGGATAGCGGAAAGGGTAAAATGTACTATTACCACTCCAGTGAGTGCAACAGTAGGGAAAGCGTTGGATAGCGTAGTCGTAAAAATTACTATTCCCACTCCAGATAGTGCAACAGTAGGGAAAGCGTTGGATAGCGTAGGGATAAAAAATACTATTCCAACTCCAGAGATTGCAACAGTAGGGAAAGCGCTGGATAGCGTAGGGGTAAAAATTACTATTCCCACTCAAGAGAGTGCAACAGTAGGGAAAGCGTTGGATAGCGTAGTGGTAAAAATTACTATTGCCACTCCAGAGAGTGCAACAGTAGGGAAAGCGTTGGATAGCGTAGGGGTAAAAATTACTATTCCCACTCCAGAGAGTGCAACAGTAGGGAAAGCGTTGGATAGCGTAGTGGTAAAAATTACTATTGCCACTCCAGAGAGTGCAACAGTAGGGAAAGCGTTGGATAGCGTAGGGGTAAAAATTACTATTCCAACTCCAGAGAGTGCAACAGTAGGGAAAGCATTGGATAGCGTAGTGGTAAAAATTACTATTCCATCTCCAGAGAGTGCAACGGTAGGGAAAGTGCTGGATAGCGTAGGGGTAAGAATTACTATTCCCACTCCAGAGAGTGCAACAATAGGGAAAGCGTCGGATAGCGTAGAGGTAAAAATTACTATTCCCACTCCAGAGAAAGCAACAGTAGGGAAAGCGTTGGATAGCGTTGAGGTAAAAATTACTATTCCCACTCCAGAGAGTGCAACAGTAGGGAAAGAGTTGGATAGCGTAGGGGTAAAAATTACTATTCCCACTCCAGAGAGTGCAACAGTAGGGAAAGCGTTGGATAGCGTAGGGGTAAAAATTACTATTCCAACTCCAGAGAGTACAACAGTAGGGAAAGCGCTGGATAGCGTAGGGGTAAAAATTACTATTCCCACTCCACAGAGTGCAACAGTAGGGAAAGCGTTGGATAGCGTAGGGGTAAAAATTACTATTCCCACTCCAGAGAGTGCAACAGTAGGAGAAGCGTTGGATAGCGTAGGGGTAAAAATTACTATTCCCGCTCCAGAGAGTGCAACAGTAGGGAAAGCGTTAGATTGCGTAGGGATAAAAATTACTATTCCCACTCCAGAGAGTGCAACAGTAGGGGAAGCGTTGGAGAGTGTAGGGGTAAAAATTACTATTCCCACTCTAGTGAGTGCAACAGTAGGGAAAGCATTGGATAGCAGGAGGGTAAAAATTACTATTCCCACTCCAGTGAGTGCAGTAGGGAAAGTAAATACTTCATATATAAATAAAAATAAAATAAATATTAATACCAATTACAAATTAATTAAAATACTTAACACTTTTGTATAATATATTAATTATTCAATTAAAAATGCAAATAAAAATTAATTAATAAAAATAATTACCTACTAATACAAATTATTTACCAATTAACAATAAATTAATTAACAATTAGAAAATAATTGAAAATTTGATAAAATTAAAACAATTATTTTTCAATTGAATTACTTACAATTAAATTACTCCCCACCCTATTCCCCTATAAACACACAACCCACTACAGAAACTAAATTAATAAGATTAACATAATTATCAATTAATAAATTAATTAAAATTAATTACCCATTATATTTTAATTAATTACCAATTAATAATTAATTAACAATTATTTCACACTAAATACAAATAAATAAATTAACATATTTAATTATTTATAATTGAATAACTTCCCACCTTATTCCCCTATAAACCAACAACCCGCTACTGAAAATAAATTACAAAAATTAACATATTTATCAATTAATCTATTAATTTTAATTAATTACACATTATATTTAAATTAATTACCAATTAATAATTAATTAATAATTAATTCAAAATAAATACCAATAAATAAATTAACATATTTAATTAATTATAATTAAATTACTTCCCACCCTATTCCCCTGTAACCCCACAACCCGCTACAGAAAATAAATTCCTAAAATTACCATAATTATCAATTAATTAAAAATAATTACCAATTATATTTTAATTAACAATTAATAATTAATTAACAATTAATTCAAAATAAATACCAATAAATATATTAACATATTTAATTAATTATAATTAAATTACTTCCCACCCTATTCCCCTATAAACCCACAACCCGCGACAGAATTGCATTACGCAAAAATTAAATACCATAAAAATAATTAATTAATATAAATAATAAAATAAATATACACTTTTCTAACATAAAAAACACTTTAAAAATTGATATTAACTTACTTACCTCAAATTCGATATTTTTGTAGTCTATATTCTGTCCATTCTATATTTTTGTAGTCTATATTCTGTCCATTCTATATTTTTGTAGTCTATATTATGTCCATTCTATATTTTTGTAGTCTATATTCTGTCCATTCGATAATATGTCCATTCTATATTTTTTAATTCGATATTAATGCTATCCTATTCAATATTTTTGTAGTCTATATTCTGTCCAGTCGATATTGTGTCCATTCTATATTTTTTAATCGATATTAATGCAAGTCGATAATAAAAACTCGATATTTTGACTGTATACCACTGTAAGATAGCCGGAATCCTTTTAATTTAGGGATTTCATTTACACATGCCAACAGGCATGTTCAGTGCATCTGATTTTCTTTCTGGAATATATTATTCCACCTGACTTATAACCGGCATCAACCCAAAATATAGAACCCTGAGTCTCATAAGTAGTAAACAGCTTAATTGAAAAATTCATCAACGGACACTATCCTGTCTACCACTGTGTCTGAATAGAACAGATTGGTGGCTGTCTAGATAGTTCTCCATAGAAACAATGTTGTGGTGAAAGAAGCTGTTATCCAGATAATCAAGAAAGAATGTTCACCATATCATGTGCAGTTAGTAACAGTTGAAGGGAATAAAGCAGGTGAATCATAGTTTATAGATTTGACAGACATAGATGGTACCAGATGAGAACAACAGGTCATCAAGGAACTCTTTTTTTCTCAAGCGAAATCACAGAAATTCATACATTTCCTTGTCAATGTTGATCCCACACTCAACTGCGCGTAGTTTGATAATCCAAGTACTTTTTAGTTTACGTAGCCGGGACACCCTGTTGCCACCTCTCAACCCAGTATCAACAGCATCAATGCCAAGGAAGCTTAGTCTCAGTAATTCATTAGACTTATGTGTGGTGTTAAAATGTACTGCTAAGGGATACTGAGTATTGTTGTTTCTAATGGCATGAATATGTTCTTGAATCCTATCTTTTAATGGCCTTATTGTGCTCCCCATGTAAATTTTTCCACAAATGCGTTTGATACAATAAACCACAAATTTAGTGTTGCAGTACATGAAATACCTGATGGAATATGTCTTGTTGGAATTGTATTGGAAGCTTGTGATTTTATAGATTCCAAAGCAACAAATGTTGCAAGTGTAATAACCTGTAATAACCATTTGAGGCAACAGGTAGCCAGGTTGTGTTTTTTATTGGTGGAATGAAACTTGGGCACAAGTGTTGTCTTAGAGTGCAGCCTCTTGAATGGACCATAGTGGGGTTCTGTCCTATGGCATTTCAAGGTGGTATCATGAGTCAGAAGGTGCCATTGTTTTTTAAGAATCTTATAAACATCCGTTTGTTCTGTTCAGCAGGAAGTACATGAGCAGGTGCAATTTATCCAGGTTGAAAAGATGTGGAAGCAGACTAGGAGCTCTCCAGTTCAGGTGCATGAGCTAACTCCGCCCTAGCTAGGCTTTGTGAACTCCTATTAAAGAATTGTATGTATAAGAAACTTTGCTGAGACTTGTTTGCCAGCTGGCCTCAAAACAAAAAACTGTCAATTCAAAGACTCCTTGCCAGCCTGAGGTGGCTGAGGGACTGCAATTATACCAGGCTGCTCAGCATAATCTGATAAAGACATTATAAATTAATTAAGTTGGTTATTTTGTTTGTTTTACAGTTGTTCAAGTAGTTTATTAATAAAGTTGGTGGTAATATTTAAATGTTACATTATTTTGTTATAATAAAAAATGTTTTAAGTTATTAGGGATTTCTTTGCTTAATAGTTGTTATAGATTTCAATATAGTCTTTCAGTATTTTAATGTTATCTCAACTGGACATTCAATTTTCAGGGATTGCAGAAGTGTTCCTGTATGTATATGCAATTATACAGCACTATGCACACCTTTTATGCTACGGAGAGTTCTTAATGGAGAAGCCAATTACTTGAATGCCCAACTATGGTGAGTTGTCACGCAAGAATGAAATCTCAGTAGAGAGATGAGTGCTTATCCAATACAATAGTTAAATAAACTAGAGAGATGTTTCTGCACAAACCACTGTATCCTCATACTCTACTATGAACTGCTGTCAGCTGGTATAGTTGTAGAGGTGGAGAAGGCAGTTCTTTTGCAAATGTTACTATGTATGCTTGTCACTCTGGTGAGAAGTTTTAGCAGAGGTCTGTCTCTGTGCACACCCTACTATGAATGTCTGTGTCCATGGGGAGAGGTCTGAGAGAGAGGTGAGTGTATATCCATATTCAACCCTCTACACCGGTGGACCAACAGTGAGGTTTAGCAGAGAAGCTACTCTATTTCTATAGACTACTCTGCACATTTATCACCACGAAGAGAGGTAGGAACAGAGATACCAGTCTCTATTCACAGTCTGGTGTACAGTTGTTACTGCGAGGAGAGGTCTGAGCTGACTGGGCAATTTCTCTCCATAGCCTGGTTTTTATACTTGTCATTCAATACACACTTCTCAGCATAGAGTTAATTACCTGACCACTTCTTAGTTGTACATCTGTTACCTTGGGTAACAGTGTGAGCAGACATGTAAAACTCTCCTTACATATTACTATGCAGTACCACATCCAAAAGAGAGCTAGCTGTCAGCATACAGGCTAGATCCGCCACACATGGTACTATGTGCACCCCTCATCCAAGACGGGGATGTCAGCAGAGAGACCAGAGTGACCTCACACCCTACTATGCATACTCATCACCATCGGGAGAGATATTTGTACAGATGTCAGTATAGAGCCCAGCCACCACCTACACTCTACTACATAATTACTCATTTAAGAGAGGGGTCTCAGAGAAGAGGCCCTTCCCTCCATAAACTGTACTATGGTTGCTCCTTATCTGAGACAGATGTCTCAGAGGAGAAGCAGTCTCTCCTCACATCCTACTATGCACACCTGTCCGACCAGAGAGGTGTCTCAGCAGAGAGGCTAGTCCTCTCTCACATCCAAGTGCTAGAAGAAATATTTACAGACTTCAATGTAGATATGACAGAGAAAAAGCATTACAGTTCATATTCATTGTCTTTATGTGGCCTACCTAGTATAATGGCAATTGGAATTTTTCTAATAATAATAAATGGATTTAAAACAAATACACGAGTATCATTGTGTGCTATGTACCAATGCTGGTCTCATGCAAATAAAACATTGTTTTTTTTATAAATCTAAGTGATTTATATTCCCCCACGTTTATATAATGGAATTTTTTCAATTAAACTAAACACACTGGTACTATACACATTATAGATTCTGGTGTATGCAAATTATACATACTATATCAGGATATATATTCTGTGTAAATGCTAATTCTATTATAGATTGTATGTGAGAGGCTCACAAGAGCAAACTAGGAAGCACTGCCTCCTTGGACTGCACTCACGGCATTGCCTCCCTGGCTCCCACAAGCTCTCGTGAGAGCCACCAATTATGATGGGCTTTTCTGGTTCTCGCAAGAGTTTCACAAGAAACCTGGAGAAGGCAAAGAAGGGGAAAGACAGTACAAATAACATAGATCATGAAATTATAGGGTAGCTCTGAAAAGAGCTGTTTCTGTTAACAGTTTTCAGCAAGTATATATTGTTTGTGTGATTTCCAACATTTGTAATATATTTATATATTTTTATTTTTTTAATAGGGTAGGACAAAAAACTACAACTTAAGGCTGCTAGCTAAAGCTGGTGAATTTCTGTGTTTTGTTTTGTTCAAAATGTTAATGGTATCACCGAGAAATTCAGCTAATTAATTTGTTACTTTAACATTTGTTTTTTTCTACGATTATATATATAAATACATGCAGAGACATACATATTACAGTAAAATGGAGTCTGAATGATGACAAACACACATTTAAAATCTATAACACAACTTACACAAAGCCATGCAGTTGACAGTCACTTACTGATCACAAACCTTGTGCTACTTGTAAACATAGAAAACATAGAGGTTTCCTCCCACCAAAAATCACTACTACTCACAAAACACTGTTTAGCAATGCAAATGGATGGTGACAACCAGAAATGTTATGAAAATATACAATACGGTTGGTGCGAGAAAACACCCCGTCCATATTCTGGACGGGGTGTTTTCCAATGACCCTAGACTCTCTATGGGTCCTCCTATCCCCCTGGTCTGGTCAGACCATTTTTGCAGTCCCCTTGGAACTTAAATCTTCCTTCTCTTCCTCACCGCCCCTCGGCCTTACTAATAAAGAACTTAGGCGAAATTATAGGGATATCACGAATGACTCTCTTGCCCCCCCTATGACACAAGTCACTATCTCTTCTGTGAAGGATGCCAGTGAAGCTGCACTAGAACTCTCCAACTCTATCTCCAGAGCAGTAGATCTTTTAGCCCCTGCCTCTTATCGCTATTCAGTGAGGCGAAAACCCTCAGCCCCTGGTTTACAGAGCCTCTTAGGCTCTTAAGGCAGAGTTGCAGGAAACAGGAGAGACTATGGCGAAAAACTTGGGATCCCACAGATAGAGAAAAACATAAGTCTTTGCTTGGAGATTATAAGATTAGGGTCATTAAAGAAAAGCAGGCCTATTTCTCTAAGCTAACTACGTCCCTTACCTCTTCCAGGGAACTATTTAAGATCAATGATTCTCTGTGCTCTCTACAAATTCCTGATCCCATCATAGGTTCCCAAGAGCTGTGTGACAAGATCTCACAGTTCTTCCACACTAAAATCGCCGATATCTACTCTACTCTTGAAGCTCAGAGAGATTTAATGAGTCCTCAGCCAGCTTTAGAGTATTGGGTTAAGGATCCCTCCAAAATTCTGACCAACTTCCCTCCCCTTACTCTCGATCAACTTGACTCACTTTTGAATAGAACTAAATCAGAATCTCCACTGGACCCTTGTCCTCTGAGGGTCCGTAAAGAGTGTATGGAAACGCTGCTGCCCCCTCTTCTTGAGGTGATGAATCGTGCCATGTCTGAGGGCCTGTTTCCAGCAGTCTGGAAAAAGGCTATAGTCAAGCCTCTACTTAAGAAGCCGACTCTGGATCCGGAAACCCTTAAAAGTTTTCGCCCAATTTCCCTGCTGCCTGCCCCAGCAAAAATGCTTGAATCCCATCTTAATCAGCATTTGACTACCTTCCTCGATGCGTCTGGGTTCCTGGATCAATCTCAGCATGGGTTCCGAAAATTTCACAGCACCGAGTCGGCTCTTATGGTAGTGGTAGACAACATCCGATCAAAGGTCGACCGAGGCCAGACTACTTTTCTGGTCCTGCTCGATCTGACCGCAGCCTTTGATACCCTATCTCCCTCAACTTTAACAGCTCGTCTGAGGGAGATGGGGGTGGACGGCCTAGCATTGAGCCTTCTGACCTCTTTCCTTAACCAAAGAGAGCAGAGGGTCAAGCTGGAGAGTACCTCTCCCCTGCCACACCTGTGCAATGTGGGGTCCCACAGGGGTCGGCCTTGAGTCCGACCCTTTTTAACATCTATGTGGCCCCACTTGCCAGGCTAGTAAGAGCTCAGGGGATGGAGGTGGTGTCATACGCTGATGACACCCAGATCATGGTGTCCCTCTCCCACTCGGTGAGTACCTCTGCATTCAGCTTCAGGAACTGCATGCAAGCAGTCTCTGATTGGATGATCTTAAATTCACTGAAGCTGAACGGAGAGAAAACCGAGGTCCTGATCTTCGGTAAGGATCAAGACACATGGTCAAGCGACTGGTGGCCCCCTGTCCTCTGCCTTCGAAATCCGCCCGAAATCTGGGCGTGATTAACGACACCTCGCTTGCCATGACACAGCAGGTCAATAGAACTGTGTCCACCTGCTGGGGAGTCATTAAGATTCTTAGAAAAATCTCCCATTTCCTCTCCCCTCAAGCCCGTAAACAGACTGTGGTTGCCTTAGTTACATCACGGCTGGATTACTGCAACGTGCTTTATGCAGACAATAATAAAGGCCTTATCCAACGTCTTCAGACCGTCCAGAACGTGGCTGCTAGATTTGTCCTGGATGTTCCTAACATCTATAATGGAATGGAATCAGTGAAGAACAAGAAAGGCCATAAGATAAATACTGCCCGACCTGTTCAAACAATCCAAAGGTATGCAATTACTATATAATAGAAGGAAGGAAAGGACACAGTAAACATAGAAAAAAAAACGTATTTTACTCTTATACCTAGGTTCCCATCGAACTAGAAAACCAGTAGGCATAGAAAGAAGGATCATACTATGGTGCCAAAATAACATTCTTGACACTCCTATCCAGAGGTCAGTATGGCTGAACTGTGAGAATGGTGTGTTGAATGAATGGTTTACACCCAAAGTGACCACTAAAATGTAACGGAGGGATGGGAATGCTCCCCCATGTACACTATGTAAATAAGGGCAAGTCCCAAGGGCTAATCAGAACCACTACATATATATAAGTTCATCAAAACCATGTGTAGTAGGCCGAATGAATTGGTCAATATAGATGTCACTCAATATCTGTTAAGTAGGTGTGTTCATCCGCAATAGAGGGAAGGTTTTGTAAAAATGATGAGATAGAGGCTAAAGATAAAGATTCATTGAAATTTAACTTTCTATACATACAGAAGGATTCCTAATTTTGGAAGACGGTGACCCCAATAAACAACCGCTTTGTCCTGAAGAAGGTGTTCCCGCATCCAGGGGGTCAACACCGAAACGCGTTGATGCATTTTGTTCAATATAGAATCCAAGTGGAGCCTAGGGAAAATCAGATATTCATGAATTCTTGATACTGTGATTCCCAGATTTAAAAGATAGAAGGCGATTGGATCAGGCAATGGTGTAGCACAAACATCTAAAGCTACCATTTGAAGGGGGTTTTTGTAGATAAATGTAATGTGTTTTGATTCAATGATCAGGATTTTGCAAATGTATTTATTTGACTGTGCCCATAGTTTATGAGATTTTGTGGACAATTTTGTTCAAATGTCATGAAGTAAAACGTGCAATGTTTTTTTAAATTGTTGTTTTATTAGATATGCTTTCAGGAACCTTTTTCTGAAATTTTAAACTGACCTGTGAAGGATATTTGTTTATCCTATCTTTTAAATAAAAGATTGTAAACGTTACATTCTAGTGTGGAAACTTTAACTGGACGTATCTTTTGAATAATGTGTGTTGGATGAATGGGCTACAAATAGAAGATAGTAACTTTAGCTAAATAGTGAAGCAGTCTTTCCAGGGATTTTCCATTGACTTTCCTTGTCTTTAGTACCCTGTTCCTTGGAACACGTGGTGTCTTCTCTCTTTCCTTAACACCTTTGGTCTGATGTCTGCCAGCATCCCTATAGCCCTCTGTGGAACAGAACTCCAGCTTCGAGTTTGGGAGATCTGGCAATAGTGGTAGGGTCAAGTGAATGCAAACAGTACTAATAACGTTTTAACCTTTAAAACCAATTATCAGGATCATTCTAATGGCCGCATAATGAGAGCCTCCTTTTGGGTTTGCTTGATGGAGGTGAGGATGATGAAGCTGGTCAGACCGACTGGTCTTTGAAGACAGTTGTCATTATAAAGAAAGAGATAATTAATAATATTCCTCAACAGATTTTAATAAGCATTCTGTTTTGCCGGTGCGTGACACCTTTTTAGATGATGACATCTTCATGTATATAACAGTGGAGGGGAAAAAAAATCTGACTCTATTGGGAGAGTTTCTGATGACACCAACATATTGCCAATTAAAAGTTTTTGTACAACGAAGTTGAAATTCATAATGAAATGGAAAATATTTTGTAAAATGGAATGCCCTAGCTGAGAAAAAAAACACTCAAGGTACATGATTACAAGTCAGGTGGAGCGGTATTCCCAGACAGATTATCACGGCCACCTGATCACTGGCCTGGGGTATTTACCTGGGAACAGCAGAACTCCAGGCCCCAATGTTACCAGGTGGTAATTCCAAGTGGTAAAAATGCATGGAACTTTGACTACAACAGAATTTAAGTCACGCCCACCCCCTTTCTCCACCCTGATTCTTTTCTTTGGCAAGGGGGAGCATTCACCACCCCTCCCCCTCTGCTTGTGGTAATCTTCCACTTCCCTCCCGCCTTCCTTCCCCCGACCCTCATCCCACACAGAAGACCCAACACACATTTCCTGCTCGGAGCAGGTGGGAAATGTGAGCTAAGACCCTCAAAGGATTCACTACTGTTGAATATCGCATAGTAATTCCCCGTGTAGACAGTTATTCCCCAATTCCGAGTGGTTTAACTCAGAATAGCATGGTACTGCTAGGGTGTTACTGCACATAACAGTGAGGAGTTGGCACTCCGCCAGTGCCCTGCAAGTCGCTCCCAGGGCCTAAATTGGATGCTCTGCTTCTTTCAAAATATATTGATTTTTCACCCAATAAGGTTATGGAATCAAATAGTAACCTTGAAAACAGCACCAGCAGCCCTGGGAAGAACTATTACCTAGTTTCCA
Source organism: Lissotriton vulgaris (assembly GCF_964263255.1). Classification (NCBI taxonomy): domain Eukaryota; kingdom Metazoa; phylum Chordata; class Amphibia; order Caudata; family Salamandridae; genus Lissotriton; species Lissotriton vulgaris. The sequence continues at coordinate 284,091,914 of NC_141689.1, read as the reverse complement.
TGACAGCAGTTTACATACAGCCTCTGATATATTGCCTGTTGTCATGGAAACCCTCCTTCTCCCTCCACCCCTCGGCCCTTCTTGCTCTCATGAGATGACTGAGCGGTTGCTCTCTCACCAGGACCCCATCCGCTCCTCGGAGGTGCTGCATCCATGATGTAACAGTTTCCTAATTTCTCTCCTTGCTCTGTTGCTCTTTTTCATTCAAGCAGAATTCCAGAGTGATCTGCCCTTACAATTGAATCACAGCATTCCCAATTAGATGTATGTGCATTTGGGTGGATTGAAGAACCACCCCACCCTCGGGTATTTTAATGGGACAGCGCTGTATGTTAAAATGTATAATAAACAGGGTTTTCTTATTCACGTGCCTGTTGTTTCGTGCATACATTCAGTTCGTTCCTTGCGCAGTCAGCTCGTCCTACATACATTTCAGTATGTGTATGTATTAAAAAAATGTGACTTGCATGGGACGATTTGACATTTGTTGCACGTCAGTTATTGAGGAATGTGTGAATAGGTGACATTGGTGTATACATGGAAAACCCTGTGACCGCTAAAAACACCCTGTTGATGCGAGGAGGCGTGGGAGCTTGCGGTCCAATCCTGCATGACATTTGGAGCATGCGCACTGCCATGAAAGTCTTCCATTGTATTTCAATAATGTTGGTGATATGGAGAAGAGCCCTTCCGGTCCAAGGTTCAAGTGCATTGATTCACTCTAGGAGCAAAGCCTGCAGGTATGTATGTGTCCAAGGGAATATATATCCGGTGTCTGGCGGTGAATGCTGGCTGGAGGGTCAAGAGAGGCCATAGGTGGGGAAGGCCATTATAAAAAGTGGAATAAAAGACTGGAAATGGATCCAGCAAAGGTCACAGTTGACTGGGCATGCCCTACAAGAAGACTTAGCTTTATCTACTGCTCGGTTGATGATATCTCACCTCCTATCTCAATAAACATGGACATATAAAGGGTTGATATCAGTGGCATTGTAGGAATCTGCTGTGGTGGGCAGGAGCAAAATGTCAATGACACTTGAACGGATGGAGAGCACGTGCACATGGATACCTATTCACCATAGCAGTGATAGCCACTCTTTAGTTATGGTCAGTGCTGAGTTTCTATTGGAAAGGCACGTCTTATTTTGTTTGTAACTTTGCTGCCCTTTGATGAGTCTGCATAAAACGCTTAAAAAAAGTAAATCTGTGTTAGTTTTGTGATGTCACATTTCATCCAGGTGTATTCAATGTGGGGTGAAAAAATGAAGGGGAGGGGTTAAAAGAGTTGTGTTTCCATTTGAATGCTCCCATAAGAAGCTTTGGACTCTGATAACATCTAAAACTGCTGCACTGAACTACACATTGCAAAATGTGCTGGACAAGTTTCATAGGATTAAATTATGGAAAGAGTTTGACACTGAAAAGGTGTTTTTGCTTTGCTTATAATTGTAGCACACGTTGAATAATTTATATGAAATTTGCTTAGCATGTTTTTGCTATCGTCAGTATTTTAAAAATATGCAGATTCAACTGGGGATACAGTTTAAAAAAGTGTGAAAACAAAATGCTTGTTTGCTGGTACCTGTGGCATTCTTTGATCAATTCACCCAAATTTCAGCAAACAATTTGGATATTTATTCTTCTATGGGTTTGGCAAGTTTTGTGTACATGCATTGGGGTCGGGGCAGTATGATAGTTAAACAGGGAGTCATAAAAGTGTTCATTTGCAGATAGCATAGGCACTGTTTAACAACATTGTATGACATTTTGTAGGCTATTAGCAAGTTTAGCCCAGTGCAGGGATTGCAGATCTCAGTGGGATCTAACAAGGGCTGGGGATCATATATATTTGATATGGAACTATCTTTTAGTCATTTCATAGATCCACTAATTTGGCAAGCACTTGGCATGTCTGATATGTTGAGGTTCATGCATATTTCATCAAGGATGGAACGGTTAAATGGGGCAAACAAGAGTTACATTTGTCACCCCTTGACAAACCTACTTGAAATTCATCAGGAATTTACCTGCTCTGATTCATGCTGGTATTTCAAGCTGAGTTAAGCATAGGATCCCAGGATTGATGCCTATCTGACAGGGGGAAATATCATTAAATGGATAAGGGGATTGTAAAAAAGCCTTGATTTGCTCACTACTGTAGCACTATTTGATGAGTTTGTGTGAAAGTTGAGCTACCAGAATTAAGTTAATTTTAGAAACCACTGGTCCATTTCACAAAGGTAAACTGAGATGAAAGTCTAACTTAACGACTTTCGGTATTCACAAAGTGCATTTACAAGTAATAAAGTTAGACTTTTGACTCAGTTAAACTTTTTGGTCTTAAGTTTAACTGAGACCAAAACTTTAGTTTAACTTAGACAAAAGTCTAACTTTACTAGTTGTAAATGCCCTTCTTTAAATGCCGAAAGTCGTAAAGTTAGACTATCGCCTTAGTTTACCTTTGTGAATTGGGCCCTACATGTGCCTGCCGGCGGCATGGGAGGTTAGTTGCCTTTCGGAAGCCGCTGTTGAACACAGCCGTAGGCTACATGCAGCATTGGTTAGTACAATGTGTAGCTAAGCCCTGCAGTGAATTCACACTGCACACTGCTCAAGGCCAATGAGAACGGAATGAGATATGCAACATGAGACATACTCATATTCCCGCACACTGGCCTGTAAAACAGCTTTACCTTTCTGAATAAAATCATAGCTAATATGAAGTTATGGTTAGCTTTGATCATAACACTTTAAAGTGTTGGAGGCTCAGCTAATGCATGTAATTTTTAACCAGCTCAATGGTATTTGTTTTTATTAATCTAGGAAGGGTGAAGGGCTGAGCCTGAAGGTCTATGATCTGAATCTGTCACCTGGAGGGGTGGAGGCCCAATAGAGCACCTGGTGAAAGTACAGGTTGCACCTCTGCTCCTGAACAACTCATTGCTCAGAAAGAGTGACATTTTGAACGATATGCAGGACAACCTTCTTGGGCATGAAACTGACTAAATGTATACTAAATGTAAACACAAAGCAACAAGCAGAATGGAATAAGTGACCTAATTCGTGATGAAAACCTAAATATGTGAAAGAAACCCATTTTCCCTGACTGCTGTTGTGTAAAACAACAGATGACTGGGGTGATTTCTACTCCAGAAACATTCTGATAGAAAGAGATCGCACTGGGAAAACAATGATTCACTTTACAATAGTAGAAAATATTTATTTATAGATATTCATTTATATTTGTGGCTTCATGTAGCATTGAGCAGAAATGGGGGCATTATAGTATTTCACAACAGTATAGTAGGCTCAAGTTAAAGGAGACTCAGCAAAAAATATACAGTTAACACTGCATAATTGTTTTATTCTGAGGACATGACATAATTAGACAGAACCATATTAAATGAACAGTAGGATATACACACTGTGTATAATTTTAGCAATGTGGCATTATCAGAACTCCTTTCAGGGGGCCATGGTGCACGCAGGGGCTACGGCCCAACTATGGTGTTTGAGGACTTTTGTACTCCTGATGTCCTAGGGCCTGACCTACCATGGCTCCTGAGCAACTGGGTGAAGCACCCCTTCTGCAGTTGACTCTCAGTGGTAGCTGTGGACGAGCAGTCAAAGGCTCTTTCAGGGCGGAGAGGGGAAGTGAGATACGGGTTAGTGTACATGACTCATAACTCAAAGCGCACTCAGTAATTTCAATAAATCAATCTCCCATCAAATACTTATTTTTATATTAATAAGAAGTACTTTGTCTTTAAATCTACGCTTTCAGGGAAGTTTTACACCATTGGTAAGCAATAACACAATCCCAATCTCTATGGGCAGTTTTTGAATACGTGTAAACGTTTGCCGGTTACCTTACGTTTTGGTTCCTTGCGGATGGCTTCTGGAGGCTGCTCTAGATCGCTGTAGCCTGGAGCATGTCCATTACTCCCGATATCCTGGTAAATGAACATTCGCCCCTCGCTTTTTAAAGGGTCAGCAAAAGCTATCATTGAGTCTTACAAGACCGATACAAAGGGGAGATGGGCCGTAGCGAATATATGTATGAATGAAAGATTGCTGGCTATAGTAGGGTATTATGGACCTAATGTAGACGATCCCTCAGCGCTACAGGCCCTCTACGCATATCTATTGGATGCTCCTTTTCGCATTATTATGGGAGGTGATTTCAACCTACTAATTGACCCCAAATAAGATAGGAGCCCTCCCAAAACATTCTCTACTCCACCAAAAATAAGGAGTTGGCTAACGTATACCAGGATGACTTAGGTCTAATCGATATATGGAGAGGAAAAGGTCAAAAATCTCAATTGTTCACGTTTAAGAATAAAAAATTGGGCCATTCTTATATAATTCATTATTTCTCAATCAATAAATCACTAGGGGGTGAAGTGAAAAAGGTTAAACATCTTCCAGAACATCTCTCCGATCATTTGGCAGTATTGATAGAGTTTGAATTCCAAAGTGCACAGTCTCAGCCCAAATGGACTCTGGATAAAACTTTGCTTTTAGAGGCTAAGATAATAGAGGAAAGTCAAAGAAAAATTCCTAGAGAGAAAACTATACTATTATGCTCGCTTTACTGCCTCATTGTTGTATCCCATTCATCCAGCATACCTTATTCTAGTGCACATCAAGTATAGTTACCACGCTAAAATGTAACGTTTACAATCTTTTATTTTTCATAAAACGGAAGAAATATATCCTTCACGAAAAAATTAAAATTTCAGAAAAATTCCTGAAAACATATACAATAAAAAACATTATACAATACAATGCATGGCATTCGGACCAAATGTCCACAATATTTCATCAAATACAGACAGTTTAAAGTAAAAACATTTGCAATGTCCTACTCATCAGAAAATCACAACATAATTCTTGATCAAACAACCCCCTTCATTCAGTAGCTTAAATGCTATTGCTACACATTGACCAGATCCAATCGCATTATGACCTTTGCTATGGTACCTGCAGTACCAAAAATTCATGTATATCTGAGGCTACCTAGGCTCCACTTTGATTGTATGTTAAAACCAGTGCGTCGACGCGTTTCGGTGTTTAAAAACCATGGATGCAGGAACACCTTCAGGACAAAACAGTTCTTTTGGGCTCACCGTTTTCAATTTTTGGTATCCTTCTTCAGACTATTTATGCATACAGGGCTGTTGTTCTCATCTGGCCTTTCTTCTTCTCTGTGGTTCTGTCCCTGAACACTGCAGTTTTGCAAACACGAGAACGAGGCAGAAATGAGGATCTACACTAATACAGAACATATCCAGTTCGATATAAGTGTGGAACACTACAATTGGAAGTTCCCAATCCACGTTATCCCTGGCCAAACAGAAGTCAAAGTACGAAAAGTAGATTCCTTTACCAGACAACTGCAGTGTTCAGGGACAGAACCACAGAACAGAAGAAAGGCCAGATGAGAACAACAGCCCTGTATGCATAAAAAGTCTGAAGAAGGATACCAAAAATTGAAAACGGTGACCCCAAAAGAACTGTTTTGTCCTGAAGAAGGTGTTCCCGCATCCATGGTTTTTAAACACTGAAACGCGTTGACGCACTGGTTTTAACATAGAATCTAAGAGGAGCATAGGGAGCCTCAGATATACATGAATTTTCTGGCTGAAGACGGCTGGAATGCCAGAAACCGGTCCTCGGAAGCTTGTTTCCGGTCCAGGGAAGGCATGGCTTGGCAGTTCGGGCTGGACTGTTCCCATGAGGCACAGGGTCAGACTGATTTGCATATGGCCATGTCTGAACTGGGGTGGTGTGGAGTGCAAAAAAACGATGGATTTGGGCCCAGATCTCTGTACTGGGGTGAATGTGTGACATTGTTCTGCATTCTGTCCATCAACTGTGGTTTTTGCATTTGTCACCCCGAGTGGGATGGGTATGCTCAGACGTGAGTCCCATGCTCTTCACACCATAGAATTCAAGCAAGCCGGGCTGAAGACGGCTGGAATGCCAGAAACCGGTCATCGGAAGCTTGTATCCGGTCCAGGGAAGGCATGGCTTGGCAGTTCGGCCTGGACTGTTCCCATGAGGCACAGGATCAGACTGATTTGCATATGGCCATGTTTGAACTGGGGTGGTGTGGAGTGCAAAGAAACAATGGATTTGGGCCCAGATCTCTGTACTGGGGTGAATGTATGACATTGTTCTGCATTCTGTCCATCAACTGTGGTTTTAGCATTGGATCAACTGTCAGCACTGTCTAACGAGGGTCTGTCTAAGTTTAAATACTACCAACTTACAAGTTGGGCTAAATCCTTGGGAAATGATGGGGCAGGAAATCCAGAACTGGAGTCAAAATTCCAAAGCGAAGTCGGGAAGAAAGAGATAGCATTTTGGTATTGGGTGCTTATCAATGAAGGACGTGAGGAATTCACCCTACCCATCAAGAACTGGGGGAAAGCACTGCCTTTGCTGGATGTATTCTTATCATGGCAAGTATCTGCGGCTGCATGTGGGGATATCATTAATTCTGCACCTCTCAAAAAGAATTATCTATTTACTCTGCATAGAGCATATTGGTCACCCAAGAAGTTGCCAAAATTGAAAAAGGGAGGGGTGAAGTGTTGTCCTAAATGTGATGAAGAACGAGCCAACGACATCCACATGCTCTGGCAGTGCCCTCGACTTCGGAGTTTTTGGGAAAAAGTGGGTAAGACACTCTCAGAGGTATTCCATCAAGAGATACAGGTAAGCGCCCATTTAGTATTGTTGGATTGGAGCTAGATGCTAGTGGAAGACCTAGTTTTAGTAGAGAACAACGAAATCTACTCTTTTTACTGGTATTAGTCGCTAGGCATCAGATATGTATTAAATGGGTTAATCCTTTGTCACCTACAGAGGAAGAGTGGCTAAATTCTGTGCTTAGAATAAACCTGCTGGATAGAGCTGGTGCACCTATTAAAAGATTAAAATTTTGGAACATTTGGGAACAGTATGGTCTGATAAAATACTATAACCCTGTGTGTTATTGACCTGACAAAGTCCAATGATTAAGCCCAGCAAAAGTCAAGAAATGGGAGATGGCGGTATAGGTTTCGACTCCCTTTAAAAAGGAGTGGGCAAGTAGCGTATGAGATGCCTGATGCCCATTGGGATACTCCCACATAGGAAATAGAGATGTTTCTAGTGTGTCGGGGAAGGGCCACGTAAAGAGGGAACAGGAAGAAAAGGCTCTCTAAACAAGGTAAATCTTGCCAAACTCACTCTCTTTTTTTAAAAACTTTGCGTTATGAGGACTATAAAAAGAAAAAAAAATAAGCAATAACACAATCCCCTTGAGGGCGAGACTCTGGTGTTTAACTGGCAAATCCCTGTTCCACTCTCTTCCGTATTAATGTAGTCGGGTTATTCCCCATTCATTGGTGGCCGTGTCCAAGGAATGCTCACTAATAGGCCTTACTCAAGAGTCTACTTTGACTCTTTGAAACAGTCACAAATTTATTTGGTACCGCAGCACCCTTAGCGGCGAATCTCCCAGGGCCTGACACCTCAGTATCAAATCTTACCAACTCCAGCAGCAGGAAGTGTTCAGCGTTACAGCGGGTGCCAGGCACTTGCAATGTTCCATTCCTGCTCAGCTGAGTTGGTCTGCACGTGGGAAGCGTAGCAGCTCCTGGGAGGCGCAGGCTCTCCACTGAGCAGCGTGGCCACCTTCAACAACAATTGGGGGTGCTCATATCTTCCGTTGGTGCAGTAAGTACAGCTTTTCCCCACATAGTGCAAGGGGGTTCATCCTCATGCTCCCCAGTGGGTCCTAGCAATGAACTGAAGTTCTCTTGACATCCTCCAGAGTCCAAGGGACAAGGGCAGGTCTTGTTGCTTCTTTCACATCTGCAGGTTGCAAAGCCAGTTTTCCTGAATGACAGCCTGAAGTTATACAGTTCCCTGAACCGCCAGACCCTTCTGTCATACAAGGTTTAAGAGCAGCCACCTATACTTCGGTGGTCCTTCCTGGCTAACAGGGTCACTGCTCAGGCCCACACAGCGTTGGTGTTTTGAAGCAACTATTACTTCCACAGTGGCCCCACCTGGCATACAGGGTCTGCCCTTCTTACGGCTTATTTTCAGCCCCAAGTTGTGATTTAGGGCCTGGGTCTTTGAAGTGTTATGTTCGGGTCAGTTTTTACAGCTGGATTTTGAAAGTGGTGGGGTGTAAATTTCCAACCCAAATATATATTGAGCGAGCAAGCAAGTTGAACAGGAAAATACATGCACGGGGTGCTAAGGAGGTGCACAAAAATATTGAAACAAAATTGTTGTAATGGTGAATTTTCTGAAAAAAGAGGATTCAGGCTGACTCTGAGTGCAGGGGGTGATCACTCTCTTTATAGACTGGCCTAGTTCAGGGCAGTCTATGAGTGAACGCCCCGCACTCATCTCTGAGGGGTGAAAATGTCAAGAGAGACCATTAAACGACCTACAATCGGTGTTGCAAAAATATAGAAGCAAGACTGAGTTCAAGAGAGCTTCAGCCACTCCTGCTGTGTTTCTACAGGTTGCCAGCTAAGTGTTTAGGGTACCGTCACACCACATACGTTTCATATTTGTTTCTCTTACCGTAACTACTTGCTTTATATAGAGCGTTATTACCACTTATCTGTCGCTTTGAATCTCTGTCAGTAGCAACCAGGCGTAATGGTTCTTAACTTACCAAGCCTATAATGCTATAAGAGCCTAGCCAGGATTTGGACTCCTGACCGTCAGATCACTACATGAAGGGGTAGTGAGTGTTTAAACCTCTGAGCACTTCTGCCAGCTTGTGAGATGCCCACGACAGGTTATGGCCTCAGAAATCACATGCAACACAGCTCTGGAGATACCTTTCCTTTCAAGCCAGTGAACTCTTTCAATATTCAAGACAGCATATTTAAAGTGGTTTGGTTGTAGGGGAATCAGTACAGTCCTGTTAGCCTGTCTCGGGCAATGGTCAATAAGAGGCTAGGGTATAACAGTGATTTATAACAGTGATGTAGAGCGGGTAGGTGCAGTAGGAATCAGGATAGGCCCACCAAGGATAGACTATCTGCACATATTCCCACTTTAAAGTACCACTTCCGGACAAAACGGGAGACATCCTTTACATTGCATGCGATACATTGCATGATATTACAACGCGGTTGTTACAACCGCGTTTTTATATTACAACGCGGTTGTTACAACAACCACGTTGTTACATCGCAAACCATTATAATTCAAGTTGTTACAACCACTTGCTGTAGGGGGCAGAAGGTGTTGGATTTAAAATCCGACACCTTCCCTACTGTTGCACAGGCTGGAGATGGGATAGCATATTCAGACAAAACTGATGCTACCCCCAACCCTCCAGCCTGACTCCAGGCCTCGGCTGCTCGTACATGTAGGGTAATGCCGCCGTCCTTGAGGGAAGAAGCGAAGATCCCATAGCTCACCTGCGACTGAGGACGACAGCTGCCTGCCTCCTCTGTGCCTTGAGGGGTCCAATCCCATGGAAGTGGGACCCCCTTCAGATGAACAGCATGAGCCAGCGTCGGCCCACAGCTGTAACAGGGCATCCTTTTGTTCCATCTAAAAGCAAAGGCCCCGTAGAGTGGCCCCTGCAAAGAACAGACTCCTCCAACATCTGGTTACCTTGCAGAGGAAAAGACATGCCCGGTGAAAAACTGACCCCCTGCAGCACTTCACCATCGTGCCAACTTTTTTTCTTCTTTTGTTTTAGCTATTACATAACATCTGCTTTTTTCATTAGGCCGGTTACTATTCACTGGTAGGAGGCCGTCCGTGGTTTTAGGAGCTCTCCGTCTCAAAATATAGAAGTGCTGGCACTCAGTTCCAGATTGCCCTGGCCCATTTAAAGCACTGCAGCTAAGTAAAAGGGATGCTGTTAGTCCAGCGCTTCATCAGCTGTAAGAGTGCACATACTGATGCTGTCCCTCTTTATAGTGTGCCTTTGGATTTAACTCTTACTTAGCATTTAGGAACGCCGCTATACATCTTGTATGATATGTCCTTATGCATTTAGCTGCCAGTGTGACATGCATTAAGTCTTAGTGCACAGTCATCAGTCACAGTGTCCATGCATAAAGCGTCTGCTTGCACAGTCAGTTTTTGTATAAGGTAGATCACTCTTGTCTTATCAGTCACCAATTTACTGTCATCTGTGTCCAGACCCTTAGAACCCAAGGGCATATTTACAAGGAAAGTCGCAAAGTATGTAATTAAGCCAAAAAGCCTAACGACCTGCTACGTCACTTTAGAAACTTAGGGACTTTAGGAACGCAGGGCTGCACCATATTTACAAGAATATGGTGTAGCCCTGCATTTCCCCCTGCTGTGGTGCTAAATTTAGCTGCCTAGCACCAATGCAGGCGCCCTTACACCATCGTGCAAGGGTGTCTGCGTTGAGGGGAATGATTGTTTATGTGCAGGAAGGTGTCCCTTCACTAAAACAATCGGAAATGATGATTTCAAACTTCTGTGTGTGCTGCTTAATGCTGCACACATAGAAGTTGCAAAATGTCATTTTTTTAATGATTGTTTACTATTCAAGGGACACCTTCCTGCACATAAACAATCAAAGGTGTTTTGCTATTTCCATGTGGGCTGTACAATGCAGCACACATGGAAATCGCAAAAATGAGGAGAAATTAAACATTTCTCCTCGTTTTTGCAGTGTAAGACCAGGATTCCCTTGTCTTAATTCTGGTGTTGCCCCATATTTTCGTCACCCTTGTAAATATGAGGCAGTGTCAAAATCAATGGTTGTTGCAGAAGAACGCCCACAGCAACACCCATTTCCCTCCCCTTTTATCCTAAGTATAGCGTGAAAGGCCGCCATATTGACATGGCAGCGTTAAGCAATATTATGTGGCTTGACACTGCCTTGTAATTAAGACGCAGCCAGTATCGCCATCACAACGTCTTTAAAAGTGACATGGTGGCAATAGGGACTTGTAAATATGCCCTGTTGTGTCTGTTCACCATTAATGACCATATGCAGTCACTTTTCCATACTCTGCGTTATCTGTCAGCATTGTGCACACTCAGTCTCCATCCCCCATGCAGTCGATTACATTCCTCCATGCAATACAGGGGGGTATTTCCGAGTGCCCCGGCGTTTGTGCCTGATTTGCTTGCCCCAGGGGCACTTTGGTATTACAGAAGGGGCCACAGAATCTTGTGCATTCCCTTTGTTAATACGGATAGCTATAGCGCTATCACCATAGGATATTCCTTCATGTGCATGGGGTGTGGCCCCATGCAAACGAGGGGATCCCTTTGCCCCATCGCCCATGCCATATTACAGACGCAGGCGCAGAGGCAATGAAGATGTCAGGACGCGCACTGACAGACCCCCACCTAAAAATCGGCACACTGTCAGTGAGCCCCCGGATGACAGCCCTCTGGAGGGGGGAACAGGGTCCGATTGAACCCCTCAGACATCAACTTGCAGGTGGGCGCAGTCCTTCACTGCACCCGCCTGTAAGGGGATCGCTAATCCCCCTTCAGAGTGCGCCTGAACAGAGAGCGGCCTCAAAACAGCCGCTCCATGCTTTACTTGACTGCATTGCCCTGGGGCAGTGCATTCACTGTAATGCAGTGCATTTTTCTGGCGCGCCTTTTGAAAGATGTGCCCATTGCTAACCAGGAAAATGTAGTCAATAAACTGCATGTGTAGTATGTTCAGCAATTAGGGCTCCGAATTAACCAATGGGCAACCTGCAATGTCTTAGGAAACACGTAACAAACACATGAATAGTGTAAGTCCACAAATAGGCCCATGCGACTATTCCATTCTACCGCCCCTCACAGCGCTGTAAAATGCGTCCGTGCATAAGTGCCATTGTACCTTCTGCTTGTTCTCTCTGGTTCCACTCTCAGGGGAGATAGCACTACTTTCCCCCTCATGCTCTGCACTCACCTTACGCCGGGAAGATTCAGCCCGAACTCCGATGCCCTGTGCCATCATCCATGCACAACGTGTAAGTGAAAAGGTGAAAAGGTGCCAGTGTACTCGTGGTGGAGCACAATGTACACGAACTGGCTGAGCTGCCCACAATCCATACCATGCAAACGTGTCAGTGCTTTCTTTTCCAGTAACCTCATTTCTCCTTCTGCCATGCTCCGTCAGTGAGTGTGCAATCAGATGCCGTTGTGCCATAGCATCATTGTCAGTACACAATCAGATGGCTGAGTCACAAGTCAGAGTCAATCAGATGCTGTAGAGGCATAAGGAGGAAAGTGGCTGGTGTGTGAGAGCAGGGACTTCTGCAGCATCTTCAGAAAAGGAGCCTTTTTTTCAGCAAGTTCACTCATTCCAGTACCATCCTGTAGGGCACAGTACCAGGGTCCTTGATCTGACTTCGATATCCTGGATTCATAACTACTCTTGGAGCTTCTTTAATGTGGAAGAAAGCTGTAGGCACCTCCGTTCCCCCTCTTTCATTATAAACAACAGCAGCAGTTGGGTCGTACAGGTCACTGACACCCCCACTACAACATTCTTCCCATCGGCAATTACAAATACTGCCCTAAATAGAGTCCTAATTTTGGCAATGTATTGAAACACGCCCACTAATGTGACATCACTGCCCTGGCAAATGGCTCCTGGAAATGGAAATCTCGCCCAACCTATTCATTCACACTGCCCAGGAGGCCACATTCCAGGCTGCAACCCGTCCACCTACCCATAAAACACACATTCAGCTAACTTTGTGTCTGAGCAAAATGTATTTTCAGCTGCTCTGTGTTTCTAATCAGTTTTTGTTTCTTCCCCGAGGGTTTAGGGGGTGATGCCCCTCATGCCTATTAACACCAGCCACCCCTGGTTGGGGTCCTGCTTCTTTTGAAGTGTAGACTTTCCTCTCTCTTCTTTCTCTTGAAAGGCTGTGGGTCACATCAGGATAGACTAGGAAGCTGATAGTCCCACAACACAGGCCATGGAGTGACTATAGTTCACACCTGGATGCCAGCCCCAGTGATATAATTATCAAGAGGGTAATCTTAGGCTCCCAGTCCTACTCTTCATGATTCCTTCATTAGCCCCATTTACTTCCTGAGATGTATTCAGAGTCTTTCATTGTGATCTATCACTGAACCAAAGAGCATCCTTTTGAAGTGTACTTTCCGATGCTCTCTCTCGCTTCTCCGGAGTGTCTCACCCAGCTTACAGGAATGCTGCATATAGAAATTGGTCCTTCCATGGATTGTACTTTTCACAAGGACACATACACCCAGCACATGCTTTCACTGCACACGCACTGCACAGCACAGCACAGCACAATATCTCACATGTAATGAATTCCTCCCAGGCATACATTCAGTCAATACATGCAGCAATAATGCATTTACTGCACAACACTGCTCTATTCCTGTTCAGTACCCCTTCTAGGAACACATAGAACCAGTGCAGTCACAGCTACTGCACAACTCTATACATCTAACTGATGTAGGCCAAAGATGAGTAAGCGCACAGCATCGGATTTTTTAAAAATGTGAGTGAGCCTGTAGGACTCACCCCGTTGGCACTGGGTAAAAATGACATGTTTACTCCTACTGATCACTACATGGTATTTGCCACCATTAAGCACATGCTGCTTAACTCCTGATGAAGGCTGTAGCCTTCCACCACTATAAGGATAGCACTTTAAGTGCCCCCCGTCCAACAAAACAGTAATCTGTGAGAAAGGCCTATGTCATGGCATACACATATAATCCATGCTTGCCTATGAGAAAAATCAGCAGTACAGATCCAGACAGCAGTACATGTGGGCACTCAGGGCAGGGGTACACGTCCTTCATCATGTAGAGGATTTTGTCTTCCCCCAGAGCAAACCAACCAAAACCAACTCCTAAAATAGAGAGGTTGGGTGGTCAAAAACGACGGGAAAGTCCATCATCACTCTCATCGCTCTGTGCTCTGCTACAAAGTCTAACCATTGCAAAGAAAAATACCATCTCATCAACTTGGGATTCCCTCCCTTCAAAGCCATTGCGGAGGAACGCCAATAGCAACACCCATTGCCCTCCCCTTTCACACTAAGTATAGCATGAAAGGGCGCCATATTTACAAAGCGGCGTTAAGCAATGTTAAGTTGGCTTAACACTGGCTTGGAAATAAGACTAAGCCTGTATGGCCATCGCAACGTCTTTAAAAGTGACATTAGGTCGATAGAGGCTTGTAAATATGCCCTGTTGTGTCTGTTCACAATTAATGACCCTATGCAGTTACGCTTGCACACTCTGCTGTAGATGTCGGCATTGTGCAGACTCAGTCTCCATCCCCCATGCAGTTGATTACATTCCTCCGTGTAATACAGGGGCGTATTACCGGAGTGCCCCAGGAGCACAATGGGTGTTTGTGCCTGCTTTGCTTGCCCCAGGGGCATTTTGGTATTACAGAAGGAGCTACAGAATCTTGTGCATCCCCTTCTGTAAAATGGATAGCTATTGTGCACATAAAACACCAGCGCCATCACCAAAGAATATTTCTTCATGTGCATGGGATGTGGGCCCATGCAAACGAGGGAATCCATTTGCCTCTTCGCCCATGCCATATTACAGAAGCAGGCGCAAATCACCAACCGGTCTCTAATCGCTTGCTTAGGGAACCCGTCCTGGTATTCCCCTGTGAGATAACCTCGGCAGGGTATCCACAAGGTGAAAGCCAGGCATCCCGCCGCGAGGGGCTGTTGTGGAGATTAAGCAAGCTATTGCCCAGAGTCGCAGAGTGTGAGCCCGTGAATCGAGTAGGCACCGGAGCGAGAATTGTCGAGTCCATGGACATTTTAGGACTCAAGACCCCGCCTGGCTGGGAATTGAACCCTGGTCCCGGGCTGACCTCTGCTTCCAGGTCTGCCTCCTCTAACCAGTGAGCCACACTTCTCCACAATTTCATATAAGGCCTGCACCTTACAAGCGACATCAAAGCTCACAAACCACTTCACAATATCCTGACCTTCCACATACACATGGACATTCACAGGATCTTTTACAACCATGGCCACAACCTGGTCTGAACTCTGGATGCAGAATCACTGATCCCAGATGGAGGTGTCATTGCTGTCATCCTAAGTTTCTCTCTCTCAAGCACTATTGTTTTCCTATCCAGCACTCTATCATTTCTTTCCTTCCTCTCTGCTTTTCATCCCTTTCTCTTTCCTTTCCTTGCAATTTCTCTTCCCATTTTCTCAGCCTATTTCATCTATCCCCTCGACTCCTCTCCTCTTCGGCCCAGTGAACCATTCTTAGCTTCTCTCTCTCTCTCGCACTCTGGCTTCCTTATCTTCCTCAGCCCTGGCTTTCAAAAGTGTCAACTGCAAGCTCAGGGTCTCTGCTAGACTCAACCCACTCAAAGAACTTACTCCTGGAAGTAGTGACAGCAGTGCCATAGAAATTTGAAGTGATGTAGACTCCTGAAGTATTCTAGAAACTAAAGGTGGTGAGTGTCTTGGTGAAACTCTGGATAATGCATTACCAGACAAAGTAGATGAGTGTCTGAGATATATCTTAGACCCTGAATCTACAGCGCACTCTTCCTGGGTTCCTACCATGGTTCCCTCTACAGAGACAACTACAGCCTCATCCCTTTCCCCTAGTGCCTCAAACTGGTACCTAAAGAAATTAACAAGGACCTCTCTGTCCCTACTCCTAGGAATCCTCCACCCTCTTTCCCTACATAAATCATTCATCTGATGTATGGACATGGTACTGAGGTCGATTCCAAACCCTGTAATCTCATTGCACATGTTCACCTTTGTGCGTTGAAGAAAAAAATGGACTTTTTGCAATACTGGCACAGCTTGTAAATGGCCAATGCCACAACTGTATGCAGGCATCTAAACCTTAGGCAACCCACTGCTTGGGGCCAAATTCCTGAACAAAGGCTCCCTCGGGGAGGGGGTGAAGTGTAGAGACAGGTTAGTGAACACGACTAATGTCAATAACTCAGTGTCCAGACAGTTACTTATTCTTATATATAAAAAAAAAATCATTTCTAAATCTATGCATTCATACAAGTATTATGACATTCACAAGTAATCACATGATCCTTTGAGGGTGGGGCTCTTGTGTTTAATGTGCAAATCTCTTTTCTAGCTTTTTTCTTGTAAGGTGGTCAGAATTATTCCCCATTCACTGGTAGCCACATCCAGGGACTGGTCACTAGTAGGCCTTACTCAAGAATCCACTCTGACTTTTAGAAAACAATCAAAAGTGTCTATGGTGCTGCAGCACCTTTAACATTGATTCCCCCGGGGCTCAACAGGCTTGTATCAAGTCTTTTCTGCACCAACAGCAAGGGAGCATTCAGCATTACAGTGGGTGCTCAGTAACATCGATCTGCATGCAAGATGTGCTGCAGCACCAGGGAGGCGCTGTCTCTCCTCTGAACAGCAGAGCCTACTTCAACAGTGATCAGAGGTGTTTCTGGCTTCAGTTGGCATGCTAAATTCATATTTTCCCCGCACTGGGGGAGGGGGTTAATCCTCATCTTCTGACCAGGAGCAAGCGATGGAGCAAAGTCCTTTTGACATTCTCCCGAGTGCAGGGGGCAACACAGGGGCAGGTCTCTGTGCTTCTTATCCACCCCATGTGTCAGGTTCAGTTTTCCCGGGCAATGGCCTTAACTTTTGCAGTTCCAGATACTGACAGCCCCTCCTATCATACAGGGTTGCTGCATTACCTGCTGGCAAGGCATTGATCAGTACTGCATAGCCACCTGTACCACGACAGCCACTGCTGGTATACAGGACCGCCACTAAGGCCCGCACAGACTTTGGTGCTTCGTCTGTTTTGGACTTGGCCCTTTTGGCAGGTTCACCCTTGAACTTTTTGGCTTAACTCTGAGATACTGGTAGTGATTTTTGGCCTCCCGGAATTTAGCACTGTGGCCCAGTGTAAAGTGCGTGCCCTCTCTGAGTGTGTGTGTTGAGATTTGCCTGCCCTCCCATAGGAATGCATGGTGGATATGTGTGTCCATGGTAATTCCTGGTATGAGAGGAGTGCAGGGTTGAGTTTAGTATGTATGAACTTGTGAGAATAAATGCTGTGCAATGGTGTGCGCAGATGTATGGTGACTGGTGGAGAAATGCCACTTTTAGAAGTTGTCATTTCTGTGTGCTGTGTGTCTGTCTGCCTGATGTGAATTGCTTCACTTCACTTTGATAACTTTATTTCGGTCAAAGACCATAAAAGTGCAATAAAATATGTACAAGCATAATAATAAAACATAAATACTTCAGAATTAAAAAGTTATTAAACGATGGTTATCAAAGGAGTATTAAAGCATAAAAACAGTAATCCATTATTCCTTTTGGATAAATGCAGTTCTTCTCCGCCACATGCCGAATAGAAACCGGGAAACGGCAAAAACAATGAGAGGGGCAGTGTCATAAGTTAAGACTCTACAAGCATGAACACAGTTTCTAAAACCCAAGTTTTTGTATAATGGGATAATCCAGCACTTCCGAATTTCACTGTATGCTGGGCAAAAAAAGAGGATATGTATAATGTCTTCCCTGCCTTGATTACAGGCAGGGCAGTTAGCCTTCATCGTTTTTGCCCATCTGGATGTGAATGCCCCAACCGGTAAGGAGCCGTGCCTCAATTGAATATATAGTTTTCTTGCCAGTGGAGGCTGCACCAGGTCCAAGAACGCCTCCATCCTGTATTCAACTTTTGTTATGAGGAACTCAGTGGACAATTTGCCCAGGGAAGTAGAACAGTGTAGCAGTTTGAGGTTATGCGATTTTACAGCTGCCACCAGTACAGTCCTTTGCATCCTCATACAGCTATCCTTCGGTGTATCCCAAAGTTGGGGAAGACCAATTTGGTAAAGGAGAGTCTTAACATGTACCAACCAGGGTATATTCTTGGTCTTTAGCTGCCCCCAAATAGTATTGAATTCTGCTCTAAACGGTTCAAGCTCCGGCACAGACCAGAGCCTTCTCCAATAGAGCAGAGGTCGAGCTGCCACCAAATCAGTAATAGGTTCCAGACCCAGGTCCAAGCGTAATGGTAGCAGGGGCGTGCTTTGTGGAAGACCAAACAGATGGCGCATGAAAGAATGCTCGACTTTCATTAGATTACATGCATTAGTGTGTCCCCATAGTTCAGCAGCGTATAAGGCTGCAGACCTGACCTGTGTTTTGTATATCTCTAGGGTAGGGGTAGCCAGTTTAAAGGTTGAGGCACTATGGAATCTGCCTACGCCACCCATAATCTGTGCAAGTCTCAAGGAGGATTTAGAGACTTGTTGGTCCCATGTGAAGTGTTCAGTCAAAGTCACCCCCAGATATATAAAGGTCTTAACTCGCTCAAGTGGGGTTCCATTCAATGTGGGGTTTGGGCGGGTGTGCCTCGGGGGGGTTGAAGATCATAAACTTGGTTTTCTCCAAGTTGATCTCCAGACCCCGAGAGGCGCACAAAGAAACAAACCCGTCGAGAACCTGCTGGATGCCCGATGATGTCCGCGACAACAACAAGGTGTCGTCCGCGAACATCAGAGCAGGCACCCTACCAGTAGCCAGGCGTGGAGCATCATTATCCCTGACACATTTAAGTCTATCTATCAGGCCGTTGACATACAAGCTAAAGAGAGTAGGGGCCAGTACGCAACCCTGGCGTACTCCCCGAGTAACAGGGAAACGATCGGATAATTCCCAGTTTTTCCCACACCTCACCTGGGCGTAGTTCCCAGTGTGAAGCCGGGTTAAGGCATCTAGTAAGTAAGGAGGGAGACCAAGTTCCTCCCTAGGGACCAGATCGAATGCGGCCCGCAGGTCCACAAAGACAAGGTAGATGTGAATTGCATGTCTGGCTTGTGATTGACAGGTGCTGGATGGTGTGGGTGGCTCCAGGAGCCAGGATGAGTCTGCCCAGTGGTGAATAGGGAGATCTGCATGTAGATGGGAGGGAGGAGGTGCACCTGGGACCTGAAAAGGGCTGTGCCTTCCCTCCACAATGACGACTCCACCCACTTTGGTGCGTCTGATCCCTGAGCCCCCATATTGATTAAATATTAAATATTAATACATTATTTTTCATTAATTAATTAGCAATTATTGAATTTAATTGTGCAATTATTTGTAGGTGTGTGTTGTGGATTTTTTAGTGCTAAGTAATGGGCAAAAATTGTTTTTTATTTTCTTTGGTAATAATAAAATATTTAAAATTATATATTAATTATGTTAATTTTGGAAATTAAATGTAATAAAAGTGTTGATTGTTTTGTTTTTTACTGTTTTGGGATTCAGCGCTTTCCCTACTGTTGCACTCACTGGAGTTGGAATAGTAATTTTTACCCCTCCCCTATCCTGTGCTTTCCCTACTGTTGCACTCATTGGAGTGGGAATAGTAATTTTTACCCGTACGCTATCCAGCGCTTTCCCTACTGTTGCATTCACTGGAGTGGGAGTAGTATTTTGTACCCCTCCGCTATCCAGTGCTTTCCCTACTGTTGCACTCACTGGAGTGGGAATAGTAATTTTACCCCTCCGCTATCCTGCACTTTCCCTACTGTTGCACTCACTGGAATGGGAATAGTAATTTTTACCCCTTCGCTATCCAACGTTTTAACTACTAATATTTTTATTTTGTTTTTAAATGTTTGTATTATTTTTTTAAATAGTTTAATGTGTTAATTACATTTATAATATTTTATTTTAAATTATTTGTATATGTGTTTATTTTATTTTTATATAATCAAAAAAGTTTATAAATTCAATAAAGATAATAGTTAATAAAAAGGTATTTAACTAAATATATGTATATGTACACTTTTTTGTGTGTTTATATTTAATAAATTAAGTTTATTTGTTATAATTATTTGAAATATATATTAAATTAAATTAATTTTGTTAATAATATTAATATTATTTAATTATTTTATTTTAATGTATGTTATTTTTTAAAGTCGATATTTTTTACATCTATATTTTTTACATCAATATTTTTGAGTCGATGTTACTGTATTCACCTGTTCAAGTATAGGGATTTAATATTTTGTAATCAATATTTTTACATCGATATTTTCTTCATCGATATTTATGTAATTGGTATTTTAACATGGAACCAAACAAGCATCCTGTGGCCGGTTAATAATAATAATAAGTAAGCTTATAAAGTGCATGGGTACACTCACCAGTGTGTCCCCGCGCTGCAGCCCTCAACCCTGTCTGTTGTAGTAACATGAAATAGCTAAGAGATGAACCTAAATGTGGAAGAGCCAAGTCTTTCGTTTTTTTTAAAAGAGCCTTTCTGATGGGTATATCCGAAGAGCGAGAGGGAGGGAATTCCAGTGTTTGGCGGCCAGGTAGCGGAAAGATTTGCCACTCATTCTTGCTCTTTTGAATACTGGAATCTTGACCTGTCCCATTGCCAAGGACCTCAAGGCCCGGGTAGGAGTGTAGGGGGACATTAGAATATGTAGATAGCTAGGTCCGTTTCCCTGCAGAATCCGGTGACTGACACAGAGGGCTTTAAAAAGTATTCTCTCCTTCACCGGGAGCTAGTTTAGGGCAGCGAGGGCATTCCTAGGGGGAGCTCTCCTGGGCAGCATCACAACAAGGTGAGCCGCCGCGTTCTGAATGCATTGAAGTCTCTGCACACACTTACTACTAGCTCCTAGATATAAAGCAGTCCAGGCGAGAAGTTACCAACGCATGGACTAGAGTTTTCCTGGTTGCCACGGGAAGCACATCTAAGATCTTCAGAAGGCCTTTCATTATTCTGAAGCACTTCCTGGCCATAACTCTGGTGTGGTAATCAAAGGAGAGCTTAGAATCCAGCCACATCCCCAAGTTCTTAACCTGGTTACTGGGGAGGGGGATGTGCCCAGGGTCTGCGGCCACCATCCCCAGGACCATATCGAGGGAGCCTTACCCACGATAAGAACATCTGTCTTGCTGCCATTTAACTTTAAACAGTTACTTGACATCCAGGCTGCCAGCTCCTGTAGGCAAGTGGAAAAATTGGTGGCTGCCTCTTTATGAGATTGAGATAGTGACACCACCAATTGCATGTCGTCCGCATATTACACAACACTAATGCCGTATTTCACAATAATGTCTGCCAGAGGGGCCATATATAGGCTAAAAAGAGTGGGGCTTAATATAGAGCCCTGGGGAACCCCTTGAGCCAGCACAATGCTTTTAGAAAAATGCGGTTGTTGGGACAGCTGAAATCTTCGATCCTGCAGGAAGGATCACAGACACTCCAAGGCAAGTCTATCCAGCCCTCCTTTCCTGAGGTGCTGTAGGAGCAGCGGGTGGGCAACGGTGTTGAATGCGGCGCTGAGGTCCAACAGGACCAAGCCACCATCTGATCTTCATCTACATGTCGGCGGATGGTTTCTGTTGACAAAAGAAGTGCTGACTCAGTAGAGTAGGTTGCCCGGAAACCCGATTATGTAGGGTGCAATAAGCTGAGCTGGTTAATGTGCATTGTCAGTTGAGTGTTGACCACTTTTTCAGCTATTTTAGCAAAATATGGCAAGAGTGAGACAGGTCGAAAGTTTTCCAACTGACTCGCACTCACACCCTGCTTTTTCTTAATGGGAATAAGAACTGCTTCTTTCCACCTTTTTGGGACCACACAAGATTTAAAAGAGAGATTAAGGAGATACCTAATATAAGGTACTAGGATCTCCATGCTCTCCTTCAGAATTTTTAGTGTAGTAGGGTCCCTTGGTGAACTGGATTAAATGCTTAAGGCCATGGATTTGAGGTAGTCACAGGAGGGGAGGTCAAATCTGGAGAGGCAGTGTGCCTCCTCCACATTGAACAACCCCACCCTCTCCGAACTCCCATTGCGTGTCTCATCCGTGAAGGTGGTATAAATCCTGGCTACCTTCTCTGCAAAGAAGTCGGCTATCAGATTGCAAGAATCCACCGAGCTGCTATTGGGAGCCGTAGTTCTGGCAAGTGACGATATGTTCTTAAAAATTACGAACAGCTCTCTGGAAGAGTTTTCCGCTTGCTCTATCCTTGTATTGTAGTAGGCGGCCCGAGTTTTCCTTATGAGTGAGTGATAATGTTTTAGACTAGTTCTATAGTCGGTCTTCCTATGCTCTGAAAACTCTTTTCTCCATATTCGTTCCAAATGTGTGCACAAAGTCTTAGCTCTCCTCAGTTCCTCATTGAACGATGGGGCACATTTTGACTTTCTTCTTGGTTCATTAGAGGACCACGGGGTTACTCTGTCTAGCGCCTCAGTAATCCGTTTATCTAGTGTGCTACAGGCAGTTTCAATATCATTGCCTCCCGGTGGCCCACCCTTTTGAAGGGCATGATTGAAGTTAGCTGCTGAGAACCTAGCCATTTCCTTTGCAGTCTCTCTGCGCTTGACATCTTCGGAAATGGGGTATTAGGTATCATGGCGCTAAAGGGGACCAGATAATGATCTGTCCACAGGACTGAATTAGGGCTTTCAATTATTAGACTCCCCCCCAATTGGCAAAAATTGGATCTAATAGGTGGCACAGTTGGTGGGTAGGGAGGGAAGATTGCAATACCAACTGTAACGCGGCCAAATCCTGACAGAGCTCTTGCGCCACAGAATTAGCCATATCATCAAAGTGTAGGTTCATGCCTCCCAACACCAACACTGTAAAGTACCGAAGTGTCGGTTGTATTACTTGTTCCCTAAGGCTAGATCCGAACTGGGAGATAGGACCTGATGGTCTATAAATTAAAAAACCTTTAATGACATAATTATCGGCAGCGATAATTGTAAAAAAGCCTGCTTCGATGGCTTAGATTTTCGCCTGCTCTAAGGAGCATTGTACCAATAGCTTATGGATAATGGATATCCCACCCCCCCTGTTAATTTGACGATCCAGTCTGGTGATCCCATAATTCAGAGGGAGGGCCTCAAGGATTTCAGGCGCAGAATCCTCATTCAGCCAGGTTTCGGTAAGAAACATGACAACTGGCTGGCTATCAACAAGGCGGTCGTGAAGCTCATGTTTGTGCTTGCAGAGGGATCTGCAATAGGCCAATATTAGCTTAAACTTCTGCTCTATCCCGGTTTGCTTCCGGTTAGCCTCCATTGCATAGGGGCAGTGACTGCAAATCTTCATTGTGGATCCCATCTGAATACTATGCTTGCATCGATCTGGGATGGGGGAGATAGCGTATGCAGTTGCTCTGAGGTATATTTGTGACTTGCTAAAAAATGGGCAGGGGTTCTGGCCCCAGGCCCTGGTTGTGGGGTATTACCTCTCATCTAATGGTTGGGTCTGAACTGGCGCGGCAAAGTGAGCTAAAGAACGATGATGGATTCAACCCAGATTTGTGACTAGGGGTGATTGTCTGAAAAGTGTCAGCAGTCCGTCCATCATCTCCTTGTGTTTGCTTTGTTTGCCCTAAATTGTCAGGGTATGCCCAGATGTAGGTCCCTTGCTCACTTTGCCACTGGATTCAAGCAATTCTGGCTGATGTGGGTTGTTACCCCGAAACTGGTCCCAGGATGATTGTTTCCGGTCCAGCGAAGACCTGTTTTGGCAGTTCGGGCTGGACTGTTTCCATGAGGAACAGGGTCAAGACTTATTTGCATATGGCTGAATCTGAACTGGGGTGACTAAGTGAGCTAAAGAACGATGATGGATTCAACGTAGATCTGTGTCTGGGGTTGATTGTCTGAAAAGTTTCAGCGCTATATCCATCGTCTCCTTGTGTTTGCTTTGTTCGCCCTATGTTGGCAGGGTATGACCAGACATGTGTCCCTCGCTCATTTTCCCACGGGATTCAAGCTAGTCTGGCTGATGAGGAGTGTTACCCTGAAACCGGTCCCAGGATGCTTGTTTCGGGTACAGGGAATACCTGGCTTAGCAATTCGGGTTGGACTGTTCCCATGAGGAACAGGGTCATGACTGATTTGCATGTGGCTGGGTCTGAACAGAGATGGCGAAGTGAGCTAAAGAAAGATGATGAACTCAATTCAGGTCTGTGACTGAGTGTCTGAAACGTTTCAGCACTCTGTCCATCCTCTCCTTCTGTTTGCTCTGTTAGCCCTAAGTTGGCAGGGTATGCACAGAAGTTGGTCCCCTGCCCACTTTGCCGCTGTATTCAAGCTAATCTGGCTGATGAGGGGGTGTTGCCTCAAAACAAATCCCAGGATGGTTGTTTCTGGTCCAGGAAAGACCTGGCTTGACAGTTCAGCCTGGGCTGTTCCCATGAAGAATGATTTGCATATGGCTGGGTCAGAACTGGGGTACGAAGTGAGCTGAAGAACAATGATGGATTCAACCAAGATATGTGACTGGGGTTGAGTGTCTGAAAGTTTCAGTACTCCATCCATCGTTTCCTGGTGTTTGCACAGTTTCACTACTACAGAAATTCTACTGGTGGCCAGGTCTATACAAACAGACCAAGGATGTTATCCTCAATTGTGACATCTGCCAGCAGATGAAGTTTCCACCATTGCGTGCCCCCCACAGATACCTCTAATAATTTCAAACTAGCCTCTTGCTTATTTCTACCTGGGGCCATTGCAGCCCCTTGTCATCAAATAGGGTTTACACTTATATCTTGGTTGTTGTGGATTCCTTTTCTCAATTCCTGTGTGTATGGCCAAAGCGATTGGCTGACACCCAAACTGCTATAAAAGATCTCTGAGACTTTATCGGGACACACACAGTTGGCACACGACATTCTGACTAAGGTCAGACATTTTCCTCCAAGGCTTGCACAGAAGCCATTGGAATTTTGGATATTACCCTGTGGCATTCTTCCCCGCACCATCCGAGGGAAATTCAGTCATGAAAAGGAAAAACCAGGACTTAAAGTAGTCTTTAACAGCTGGGGTATTAGGCTCAGGCAGCAGTAGGGTCCATACTTTGTATGGGATTCAGAGAGTACTTAACAAACTGCCTAGAAAATCCCTGGGTGGTCTGATTCCCAATAAAATCCTGTTTGGGGTAACTATGTGGGTCCCAGACCTTGACAGACCCAGCACAGTGGTGGCATAAACAGCATTTGACGTGCAAGAATGTCTGGCTGTTTCAGCTACAGGGACGTCCAAGCAATGTTGTAGTAAAATATACCACCAGTGGAGAAGTAAAGGTGGTCCCCGTGAGGCCTGGCTGGATCCCGAAGTTTTGGCATCTGGTCAGGGTGAACATTGTGAACAAGAAAGAATTTGAGACATCCTACAGAGTGCTGTCCTGGCTGTTGAAGGAACCAGAACTGTACTTCTTCCACCCCTTGCCCGCTGAAAAAACAAGAGATTTGATCAAGCTACACTATGTGACTGATTCTCAACAGTAGACCAATTGGGCTCCTGGGTAGCTACCTGCCTCCTCTCACTACCATACAGGAAGTTCAGATGGAAGCTTTGATAACTGATGAGGGATCCTCTCCCAGACGGAAGATCACAGTAGGAAGATCACAGTAACCAACACCAAAGTATCTATATTGCGAGTTACTACATCAATTGTAAACTCTAATAGAACAGAAACACAGATTTCAGTTTGAAGTCCTGAAACGAGTCCTGTTTAGGTCAACGCAACACAGATCGAGCCAATTCCCAGTTCTACAACTCCTGCAGAGTTGCCATAAATAGATCGGACGGCCTCTGGCTACTTCATCAACATTGATGACTTTTCCTTGGATTCATCTGTTCTACCTGCATTACCACCTCTACCATTTTGGCTAACACTGCATGTTTTCTATCTTTGGCTGAAAAAAACGTACTTTGTGCCTCCATGGTTACACTTTATTTGCATTACTTTTCCTGATCCTTATTGGATTTGTGAGAGTCTTTTTCTTGCTTCTCAAGGGAACTATCTCCCTGAACCTAAGTGTACACCTGGTGAACTTGGTTCTGAAACCACACTTGTCATCACATAAGTAACAAAGAGACCTTTCCCAGGTGAACATTTTCCATGAAGCGCATGGTCACACTGACCTTTTACAAATTCCATACCTGTTTAAACTATCCTTAAATTACATTGTCACCCTGTTGGAACTGGCACTTTCTGGTTGGCTGAGACGTTGCCCCATCCAGGCAGAACTTACAACTCCTGTCAGGAGTAGGTGATTATACTCACTTAATAACCTGCGCTCACCCTTAGGTAGCTTGGCACTGAGCCATAAAGCTTATCACAGAGGCAATGTGTAACGCCTTGGCACAGCACTCTCACACAATAAATACTCTGAGCCTCACAAAAGAGACTTCACATAAGTTGTGTGTAAATAAAGTTTGTATTCAACATACACATTAATTAACACAAAATGGACATCATGTATTTCTGGTACAAAATCACATTTGGAAATATTACTAGTAGTACTAGGCTCAACCATGTTAAAATTACAGCAGTAGTATGCACATTTGGGAAAGATCCTACGTTACCCCCAGCACCCATATGGGGTGCAAAACGCTGTTAGAACTAGGCCCACCCTGGCAACTATTACAATTCAATGACACACAGTTATATGGAGCACTCCAGATCACAACGATATCAAAAAGGTGTACACACAGATAATGACAACACTTTTAAACAGCACTGTGGGTCAAGGCCGCACAGGTAAAAAGCAAAGGTAAAAAGCAAAGGCAAATATAGTATTCTTTTGGCAGGGAATCAACGTGTAAAGCAACACCGCCATGCTGTGTAATTAATAAAATGCAGCACTCATGAAGCCACTCACCCACACTCACTAAACACTAATATACAGTGCCACGGAGAACAGGCAGATCCGTATGAGTACGCTCACAAATACAAGCACACAGCACCATAATGCGGAACAACTAATATCTGGCAGGACAGTTGGTAATACACATGCATACCCTATGGTCCAAGCCCTCCTCCACCTTTCTGCTAACACCGACTACCCTACACCCACGGGTTGGAGCTAAACCAACCTCCCACTGGTACTAGGATGATTGCAGCCAGAGTCACACTTAGTCAGGGTTCCAGAGAAGGAGGTGGGGGTAAGTGGCAGGGCTAATTAGGTGGCAGTCAACAAATAGGTGTTTTCCCACCCCTTGGGAAGTTCACTCATGGGATGCAGAGCGGAAGACAGCTGAGGGTGATAGTCGTTCAATGAAGGGATTCCACAATGTGCCTTCCAGCACCAGCCCATTTCTGTAAAGCACAGGAGAGGTCACACAGTATTTTGAGAGCTTCCGATCTTTCTCAGAAGAGAACCAGGTAGTAGTGCCCATTTCGGGCAATACTACCTGGCAACACAAAGTTGTGGGGCCAAGTGAGGAGAGGGCAATTGATCAGCCACACTGAGGGCACACAAGGAACAATCAATGTATGGGGTTGAAGCAGATGATCCCCTCAGAAGAAGGAGGCACCCCGCCATATATACATTGATCAAGGTAGCACCCAGGCAATCTAGGAACAACGGAACATAAATCCACTCCTCCACACCTCCCTGCAAAAGAGGCACACCTCTGGGGCACATTGATATGAGTAGCACCGGACAGTTCCCGTCGCACACAAGGAAGCGTTGCAAACTCAATACCGCCATGGAAATGGGGCAAAACACCTGGTGTGCATTAATATGGGTCACGCCAGGCACTACAGGACACACACAATGAAGAGCTGCAAATTTGGGGCCTCCCTAAAAATGAGCCACAACGCCTGGTGCACATTGGTAGGAGTCACACCAGACAATTCCAGTCACACACTGGAGTAAGTTAAGCAGTGCAGTCAAAATCTGTGAATTAGACACGGCATGCAGTTGGCGTGTCACCCGAGATAGGCCATGAGGCTCCCCACTGTGGAAACCAGAAGATGATGTGGGCCCTAAAGAAGGCACCGCTCCCCAGGTGTCACATGTAGACAGTATGGGTCCCTCGTGGGAGGTCTTTGATGTCCCTAAGACCTCCACAAGAGAATAGGCGGCAATCCAACAAGCCCTTGGAGAGCAAACTCCAGGGTGCCACACAGCAGCAGGTAATTGTCCCAGGCCAGCCACTATTCAGGAAGGGTGCACAGTCCCTTCCAATGACAGTAATTCTCCTTGTGCGCAACAGATTTCTCTAGCAGTGGGCACCATGCAGTTCCAGGATGTCTGGTCCGACGTCCCCACAAGTGTATCTCTGCCCTGCTTGAGGCAGTTGTATGCAGATTTTAATCTTCAGTGGGGCCATGATCTGTCTTCCCAGAGGGCAAGTGCCATAACCTCTCCATCTAATCCAGCTAGCCCTTTAAATGTCAGAGGTCTATCGTTCCAGTTGAATTGCCCAATGTTTATAGCTGTCACTGGGGACTGTACAGATGTGCTCCCCAGCCTCCTGTGTGGGCAGGAGTTACATTTAAAGGCACACAAAGAGTTTTATAGCAGAGAAATGCCATTTTCTAGAAGTTACATATCTAAGTTATTAATGACAAATCCACCTTTTCCACAGGAGATGGCATGTCATGGTGAATCCAATGATAGAAAACATTATGAGGCTGCTCCACTGTCTAATCCAACAGGAGCACCTGTTGGCCACGTTGAGGTCAGCTGTAGGTACCTTACTCTTCACACAATGTAAAATTCACTTTGAGATCTTCCACCATTACACCTTACCATACCAGTCAACGCTGTCCGCGTCCGCTTCGAACATTGACTTTTTCCTGTCCACTCTGCCTTTCCCTAGATTAACCCTGGACCAACGATCGGACTTAGAAAGCCCCATCGCCCCCGCAGAAATTTGTGACGCAATATGGGCCTTTGCCACCTGGAAATCACTGAGCCCAGACAGCCTCCCAACCAAATTTTATAAAGTCATTGTGCAGCTCTTCAGTATTTTTACGTGAGGGCGCTTTTGTGCTCTCACCTTCCGGACTCTCTCTGTGAGGCCACACTTGTCTCCCTTCCGGAGCCTGACTGATATCCTAGGATGCTGGGCTCCTATCGACCACTAGCGTTATTACATACAGATTATAAGATATGGCAGCGAGACTGGCACTTTCAGTGCCGTCTCTCATACATGCAGACAAAAATGGGTTTGTCCCAGCCCGCACCTCCTCGCTCAGTATACAACGCCTTTTCCACTTATACGCTATTCCCCATACACCGGCCCATGTTTGGGATGCCTGCTACTAGATCTGGAAAAGGCATTCAACACCCTTGAATGGGCCTATCTATTCAAGATCCTCCTGTCAATACTGGTCGCCATCTCTTATCTGGAGATATGCAAGGCCTTGCAAAGACGATATAGAACCAATCCCACTTCATGACCGTACCTACCAGTTTGATTCATTGCGCAAGCTAGTAGTCTGATCATAAAAGGGGAGAGGGCCCTTCTAGATAGGTCCTTAGATCCCCTGCCAAGTTGTGACCTGGGTGAAACACAAGAAGGATGGTACATATGTAGGGAAATACAGGGTGAGTAATGATTGCAGTGTATTTTACATGAACCAAATACTGTGTATGTGGGTCTCATGGCCTGTGGGTGTAGCTCAGTGTGAGGGGGTTGGGACAATAGAGACAGGTCCCTGACACTCCCATGATAAGGTATTGGACCCTGATATCTTCGCATGATGAAACTACTCTATGAACAACAAGCTTGGGGGTCAAAACAGGGACCCTTATATCTGAGCCGGTGCGGGTGTACAGTGGCACTTGACAGGGTTGTCCCCTTTCCCTCTTACGTTTCTCTCTGGCAATACAGCCACTGGCCCTTGCCATGCGTTCATCAGTGGGGATCTGGGTATACCAATGAGTGATGGGGTGCATGCCATATCGCTGTTGGCATACGACCTGTATCAAGGATGTCCACTCTGTTCCGGAGCAGGTCCCTCATCTCCTAAACAAGTTAGCATACCTGTCTAGATTATGCGTAAACTGGGGGAAATCTTGCTTATTTCCATTTGTTTCCACCTTGCCTGACCCAGCTCTCATTATTAATGGAAAACCGGTGACCTGGCAACTGACCATGTTCCACTATTTAGGCATCTATCATGAAGACCAGGATCTGTTTGATGGTAATCTTATATGAATGATTGTCTCCTTGCCGTCCCAGATATATTCCTGGAAGATGCTCTCATTATCGGTGGCTGGGCATATTGCCTTTCGAAAATGGTGGTGCTTCCCTGCCTACTCTATTATTTTACAAATGTACCACTGTACATCCCCCATCCTTGTTCCAATCTCTAGAAAGACTGATCCATGACTTAATATGAAATAAATCCTGGTGCAGAGTGTGCACTCTCGAAATTGTATTTACCAACTGATCAAGGAGGGTTGGCCGAGCCTAACTATGAACACTATACCTTGCTTGCCAGCTTCAGCGGGTGGCTCAATGGTTGGCAGAGATTGCACCTTGCATACACAGAAACAGATAACCTTGCCTGGAGTTTGGGGGCCCTCCTCCATCTGTTCCACCCAGGTACTAAGACGCCCTAGCCAATACAACTATACGTGCCGTACCTTTGTTTTCGCCGCAACTTATATCTTACTAAGCATGCTACGCCCCATGGCCCTCCAATCCAGCTGCTTGGTACACCCAGGGGCTGAAGAATCACATTAACGGTGAAACTGATGGCTTGGCATGCAGTAGGCCTACATAAACCAAGTGATTTAAATTGTGATGGCTCACTCCTTCCATATGAGACTGCAATTAGAGGAACATAACATAACATGGTTATTTTTAAAGCGCATGTTCACAAGTAGGCATCTTAGCGCTGAATAATAGATGTTTATTGCTGCCCAACTCAATGGTATTCATCATCATTTGACTTTATTACAATCTCAAGGATTCAAAAAGTACATCACAGCACAGCACAGGTACATAAAATGGTATTCATTTTATCGTCCTAAGATGGATGACAGGCTGCGTGGAATGCCCTGGGATCAGGGCCGGCTCTAGGGCGGTGTGACTGGTGCTACCGCACCAGGTGCTGACTTCAGGGGGCGCCGTGTTTGCAAGTTTTAGTTTTAAGAGCACCTGTTGCCGCATTCCTTGCCTCCAGAAATTTCCAGGCAGCAATAAAAATGTTGCAATAACTCAGGTGATTAATATTCTTCCTTGAGAGGCATCGGAGTTTTGTCTAGTTGAGGTTTTGAATGATCATAAATTAGCACACAGGATTAACATGCCTGCCGCAAATGAGCTGATTTGCAGAATCGGCCCATTTGGGAATGGGAAAAAGGCTTTTGGGATGTATCATCCCAAAAGGCCATCACAAAATAAAGAATTGCAAAATTAGTGATACCCTAAATTGTGAATGCATTTAAGGAATCGAAAATTGCGATTCCTTAAGTGTAATTTTGGAAGCACCCAAAATCTGCAATCTGGCCTTAAGGAATGGCAAATTACCCCCAACTTCAAGTTTGTGGTAATTTGTGATTTCCTAAAAAATTTCGCTTTTTTGCATTTTTAGAAGTGACATGTGGCGCAGATGCATGCCCTTAGGGCCTGTACGTGTGACACATGTGCATACATGCATATTTCAGGGTGGCAACAGGGTGTCCTTTTGGCACCCTGCGCAATTTGTGAATACCCAGTGGCCCATATAAATGAATGGGAAGCCATTCCTTATATATGGAATCGCTATTTTAATTGCGAAACATACATACATTGCATTTTGCAAGTCCTTAATAGTGAATTGGTAAAATTCACTTTTAAGGACTCACAATATGCAAGTTGATTCATCTGCCCCATAGTATCAAGTCTGGTGATTGGATTTAAAGCTGTGTTTGGATTAATACCATTATTTACCACACTTTGTTCTCCAGTCTTTTTGGAGGAGTTCCTACCATGCTTCTGCTTATCAGCTGTGGTGTTGTCATTTTCCTCCTGATCCAACAAGAAAATCATCAACATGGAGTACACATATCCAGCTTAACAAAATTGCTAAAAAACTTAGGTGCACTATCTGGGACATAAGTGGCTTTCTGAACTCAGTGAATGCTGGATGTTGTCCTTTTGCAAAAGGGATGCTCTGCAAGCAAACCCTGTCTTTTAGCGCATGCACAGCCTGGGCCGGACTGGCTACTGGGCGTTTAGGTGTGCGGCCGGGATGAGGGCTGATTTCATTGATGGGGACCTGAGTGTGCTGAAAACATTCATTTTGCTTTGTTTATTTCGAAGCACAGGCAGGTCCCCATCAACGAAATCAGCCCCCACCACAGTGAAATTAGCCACCAGCTCGACAGCACACCAACACGCGGTAGCCAGTCCAGCCCTGTGCACATCTCATCTTAATATATTGTTGATCTACTCTGGATATATATATTTGCCACTTTTGCAACATGCTTGTTGTAATGGATCAATATAACCAGCATCACTGCTTGAGGAAGATCCTGACGACTGAATTGCATCACTGTTGTTATTCGAGCCTTTGAATGAAGCACTCTCACCATCTCTGAGTGCTTTAGAGCTGTAACTATTACCTGGTTCCGCCACTTCATGAGTCAGCAACAAGATGCACGCCTGGATCACCTTTCTCAACAATCACACGTATGCTGCATGTGATGTCATCAAAATATCATCGGATGATTCCCAAGAGCTACCCCTTGATTTGAAAAGGAACTTGCAAAGAAAATTGTATTCATTAGAAAGACTGTGTCGAGTAGAATAACATTTCAGTCTGCTATTTTTTTTTACCATTTTCTAAGTCCCATAATTTTTTACTTTTTCAATTCGAAATAATCAATATCCTGCCTAAATTTGCTTAGCTGCCAAAGCACATCTCTCATGTATAGATATCATGTTATGATAATGCCTTTTATATGATGTAATATTTTAATCTTATCGCTTGAATCCTGCACAGCTTATAAATATTTGTGCAAAGCTTACAGCATTGTTTCATGCTATTTGATGCAATTTTTGTTTTATTATTGTTAATATTTCTTTCATGGATTTATGTTAGGCATAGTGCTGTATAACTCCCCGTTGTGAAAGCATTGATCTTACTCAAACAAATTAAATGAAACCACTAAACATACATCTGCCAAAAACCAT
This sequence comes from Lissotriton vulgaris, assembly GCF_964263255.1. NCBI lineage: Eukaryota > Metazoa > Chordata > Amphibia > Caudata > Salamandridae > Lissotriton > Lissotriton vulgaris. Next base: position 284,058,995 of record NC_141689.1, on the reverse strand, counting down.
GTCATATTTAGACGTATAAGCCAGGGATGACGTAAAGACCCTAAGGCCAAGAGTCCATTTTATGACCAATCATTGACCTGTCAACCGTTGACATAAATATTGTTTGCCCTTATCCTTCACCGTACCTGTGAAAGTGTCAAATCATACAGACAATAACATTGACAAAAGATCTAATGCAACGTCCATCTGGGACAAAATGCGGTGTTATCTGTATTTCCAGGTAAGATGAAGAATATATCATAGACAATGCAGTCTGAATTTATGTATTTTTGATATACTGGTTGATACTGGTTCACCGGAAGATCCTCATAGTGAGGTCTGCAGGTTATGTCTGGAATGTAATGGAAAGTCCCCATGTAAAATAGGAGTCGGTGATCAACCTTACACAAGTCCCATCAAGTAGCCTCTGAGGTAGAGAGGCCCTTTGCAACAGATAACTGTGCAATCTCCTGTCAGAGACTGCTAGACTGCCGAACTGCTGCAGCATCCATTCCAATGCTGATAACTGATACTCAGCGATTCCTGAGAGGAAAGAAGCTGAGTCCAGCTGATGTGTGTTCCCTTTTGAGGGAACTCTCTCCATCCTTTAGATAAAAGTTATAAACAGGTATGCAGTGCACTGAACCCCAAGATTCTCTAGATGCAAGTTAAACTACTCCATGCTCTCAAATTATAGCATATAGAAGTAGTCTTTAGGGTGTTAATTTGCCAAATAACATTCAAACCATGTTAGAAATGTTCATACTATTTTCGTTGTTAGTGGCATTGTTTAGTGCTGTTTCAATTAGATTCTTTGTGGTTATTATTTATGTGCTAAGTAACAGGATGACACTGTTGAAATAAACATTTTTTATGGTGTCCTATTAACAGCTTTTTTAAGTCAGTGGAGGGGTTCATACATTATGCTAAACCATGGGCAAAGGGTGACAGAGCACTTTACATTACATAACAGTAGAAAGTGATACACTGATCCATAGATTTATTGGTATATAATACAGAAGACAAAGAAATGCCGTGCATACATATGGAAAACCTGTATCGATACAGTATGCAGCTCATGTAAAGTCTTTTAGGAAGAGCTGTTTTATGCTCCCTTGAAACAGGGACTGATGGACCTGTATGTTCAATGATACCATTCCATACCTTTGGTGTGTTACCGGAGAAGTGTTTTGGAGGATGGGGACTTTATAAATCTAGGAATGTCCAGCTTTAGCAGAGCATGGGTTTTTATGAAGCTGTTTCTGTAGGAGAATTCACATTTCTGTGATAGATAGTCAGGTTTGTTCAGATGAATTGCCTTATAGGTTTGCATGTAGTCGTCACTGGTTGTGAACTGTTAAATATCTTCATCACACAACAAGTTAATTGATTCTACCTATTGGTTCCCTTCCTAGTGTTTGTCCACTCCAGGGCCCCACAAATTAAGGTGTTCATTATATCTCATTTGTTTTAGGCACTCTCAATTCTTCATGACTTTAGATCTTCATATACATTTCCTTGATGTACGCTCTCCTTTTATGTAGGTGTCAATTTTTCTGAAACTGGTCTGTCCCCTCCAACATGCTCTGCCACAGGAAGCAAGGCTGTGTACTGTTAAAATGAAGGCTTTGGACATTCAAATAATAACACCTTTAAACATAGGGTGATTTGTTTGTGATATTCTAAAAAACAGGTAAATCAACCAGCGCATTGAGTGGGGTTGTGTGGGGGTACAACAACCTGTATGCTCGTACGCCTTGAGACCCTTGCGGGTGAGTAGTGCGCTATACAAGTATCAATTTACATTACTCAAACATTGGTGCATTGAGTCAATTTTCAGGCATCCGTGAGTTGGAAAGTCAAATGTTGTGGAATCAAGCAAACTCTTAGTTTACGCAACAAAGCAATATATTTTAACATCCAATATGGATGTCATTCCTTATTGATCTGAGGTTTCCTTTAGCCTCAAGTGTGCTTGCTAAGTTTCACTGCTCCACTAGGGCTAGAAGCCATGATATTCAGGGTAGTATATCTGAACATTTCTGCAAAGTGTAATCTCATTTTCAGTGTTGGTAACAAGAAGTGGGATTTTAGGCGCATAATTAACTGAGCATTGTATTCATGAATCACATCTTCGCCTCCAGGACAGTTTGTGCTTCCTCCATGAGAAGCTCCTGCCACCTGCTCATTTAGGTTTTGCTGACAGCAACACGGGCTTTATCTCTTCTTTTTTGGCTTTAAAAGCCAAAGAAGCGGAGATAAAAATATCACCCTATCAACAACAGTGTGTTAACATGCAAAATCGCATGTTAGCACCCTTTTTCACTACGCTTCCCCTTTGCATCTCTAATGAGAAGTGGGCATTCCAGAGCAAACTAATAGGAGAAATGTCGCTAAGCGACATTTCTCCTATTATCAAGCTTCACGCTAACCCTGTTAGAGACAAAAAAAGCAGCGCTAAACACGGTTAGCACTGCTTTTTTACGTCTGCTAGTTTTCAGACTTAGCCATGTAATCCAATGGGAGGTGGATTACATGGCTAAGTCCACCATGGGCTATCAACATAGATATCCCTATCCTTGTAGTTTTATCGCTGCATTACCAGCGATAACCTCCCAAAATGCAGCTTTCGCTGGATTTATTATCGCCTAGGCGGTTAGTGTTGTTAATAACGCGATAACCAGGCGATATTATCCAGTGATAGTGGGCGTTAAAAAGAATTAACGCTAAGCGCCCTTAGCATTAAGTTTCCCTGTTCCTTGTTAATATGCCCCCAAGTTTCTCTCACATGATGTTGTACCATAGACAGGTAGAGAGAAAAAACATATGTAAACTATCCTAAAATTCATATCATTTAGCATTAGGCTCTAACTGACCTTTTTCATGTGAGAGCTCTGGTCAACTGAAATGACAATTTTCTTTTCATTATGTACTGTGCTGCTTCCCATTTTTACATTAAATGCACGTTAGACTTGAGGGTTTCCCAACGTGTTGTGTTTTATTTTTAACGCACCAAAAGGTAGTCTTTGGTAATTAAAAGCATAAATGTATTATTGGATAGTTCCATAGGAAAGTCATGATAGGGGAGGATCCAAGTGGTGAAAATTGGTAATACCACCACATTACAGCTATGTATTTCTTATGCCCCTGACCCCTATTCCCCGAAGTACTCTTAAAAAAATGACCACAAAATTAAATCCTTGAAGTGGGTGAAGGGAAGGCACAGCATAAACAATGTAAAACTGCAAGTAGCCATATCTTCCGATGGCCTTTGGCGGCCTAGTATGAACATTTACTTCCTACCACACCAGCTCTTACAAGTGGTATTCCTGACCCATCATGTTCAGCACCACAGATTTGGGCCAACTTAGAAAGGCACTTTCTAAACAGTCTTGAGAGTCGGCGTATTCTGGTAAATAAAGAATCCTCTCCCTAAAGCAGTCCACCCACTTGCGATACCTTGCTACATGCTCATAATATTGGGCATAGAAAGCTAAAGATCAGTACATTTTTCCATACTGGTGCACAGCTTTGAAATAATGTCGGATTCCAGATTGGGGTAATTCTACTGCCCAGAATGGTCTTCTTGTTGTCTCATTTCGCTTAAAATATCCATACTCTATTACGTTGTGAAATGAGGCACAAACAAAGTTGTGTCCTGAATATACAATATTTGGGTTTCTGAACTCTTTTTGAAACCTACAGAGGCTTTCACACTATTATATTTGCAGCTGCAGCGATCCCATGACTACACGTAGCAGAATGGTCATCATACCTATTGACACACATGAAGGTCTGGGAATAGGCAGACCTAAGTTTAGGTACTGGAAAATCATACATAACTGGCAGTGTAAACCATATGCACGCTGAAGGGACAATGTCCCCAGATGCATCTTTCAGGATGTATCAATAACTGCTCCCTGACTTACTGCATGTTCCATGGTCCTTTCCCACTCCTGCAACGTACTAGGACAATGTGTGGTAGACAATGACTGCATTGAGTTGGTATGATTTCCAACCGTAAGTCAGACTGGCTTTCATGATATCTCGGATACTAAAGGTGTTATTGCACGCTACCATAGATGTATCACCCACCATCACCACCTCACTCACAGTGACCATAGTTTGTATACTTAGGGCCATATGTATCAAGGAACCAATTTGCGATTCTGTAATAGCGATTTTTAAGAAATCGCTATTTCAGAATCGCAAAATGGTATGTATCAAGAAAAACGCATTTCTTTAGCGATTTCTTGATATTCCTTAATTGCGGATTCGCAAATTGTGAATTTACAATTAAGGAATACTTTCCCATTCATTTCTATGGGCCAGGAGGCCCATAGGAAGGAATTGGAATTTTTTCTCAATTTGCGATTCGCAATTTGCTAATCGCAAATTGAGAATAATTTCAAGGGTGCAGGGGTGTCCAAAGGACACCCTGTTGCACCCCTGAAATAAGCATAGGTGCACATGTGGTGCACATACATGCCCTAAGGGCATGTATGTGCGTCACATGGCACTTTGAAAAATGCACAAATTTGCATTTTTCAAGGAATTCGCAACTTACCACCAACTAGAAGTTGGTGGTAATTTGCGATTCCTTAAGGCCATTTAGTAAATTGTTTTGCCTTTTTTACATTGCATTTAAGGAATCGCAAAATTTGCTATTCCTTAAATGCAATCGCAAAATAAGGAATCGCAAATTTTGCGATTCCTTATTTTGCATTGGATTTTCCTTCATGCATATCATTTTGCGAATTCGCATTGGCAAAGCCGAAATTCTGCGAATTTCGGCCTTTGCGAATGCGAATTTCAATGATACATATGGCCCTTAGACACTTCCCAGTGCAAATGACCTTTACCAAATAGAAAGCCATCTGAACTCATCTGCATGGCTTCACATGAGAGGCTCATGTGTAGGCTACTTGATCAAATTTGAGTGGATATTAGGGCACATATCTTGACTCTTATACTGCAGATTGACCAACTGCTGAATCTTTGACTTTATCCCGATGCACTATGTTTCCAACTTATATTTGAACCACACTACCATGTTCATACAATGTTTAAAACTAATTTTAAGTCTACATCTTTGTTTAATGTTTTTTCTGGGGACTAGTTGCTGTTTCATGGTTGCCTCTATTTGCTTATCGATTGGCATTGTACACAGGGTGACTCTGTGATGGAAGCCTGATGGAGCTATTAATTATCTATTTCTTCCCTACCCTTACAACAACATTTTCGAGGATGGTCCTGCAGTTCCTTGCCCCATACCTATATACCCCTTTTACTTCATCTTGTCAAGTTCCTAGCTTTACTCCCTTTACATTCCTACCCTCCTATCCCCCCCCCAGCTCTCTTCTTTGCAACATACCTTAGTATAATGTTTATATTCTATTTGGAATGTTTGGCCATTGAAACGTCTGCCTTGTTTTGTTTTGTGATTTTGATGCTCTGTTGTGTAAATACCATGATCTCTGCAACCTTTGTTTTCATTATTGTGAACTATCAAATCAGAAAGGCATCATTATCGTCTTCATTATCGTCACATTCCTTTCCCACTTTATATGGAAACATCAAGGAGTGTGAGGAATATTGGCAAGTTCTGAATCAAAAAATCATCTTTTTAGATCGAGCCTTGGTAGCGCATGCACAGTCTCTCAACATGCTGTAATCTGCTCTAGGGGCTTCGACCACGCCCATCACTTTTGATTGGTTCTGTTTTTTAATCATAGCAGCCTCAATCATTCCAAGGCTGGAATGAGCTAAAAGAGAGGCACGGATCTAATCCTCCATTCAACTCTGAGCCTTTGCGTAAGTCTCAGGACAATTGGAGAAAAAGTCATGAGCCCTTGATGAACTTAGCGCATTACATTTAGCAAACGATTAGCAGTTTTCACTAACCCCAAGGCGCTTAATAATTCTGCAGGTAGGATCCAGTCCTGACTGAAGCATCACAAATTGAAGGTGCTTCGGTAGGAGGTCATGGCATGCCAAGAATCGCACAGCACTGCAACATCCTAAGAAAAATACTCAATATGCTACTCTAACAGACCAATACAAATAAAAAGAAAGTCAAATAGAGCCCTGCATTGTGATTAAAGTGGCTGCCATTGTGGTATCAGCTAAGACGTGGAATGTAGATTTGCATAAACAGTATCTATAAGCAGGGAAAAGACTGCAAAGCATTTTGGAAGAACTGGGAGGTCATATGGACACAGTGCACACTGTAGATTTTGCTCTTCAGTAGAACACACTCCTCCCTGCATCCCCTTCACCAGTGCTGAATTGTGGTTGCTGTAGTTAGCCAGCCGGCCTCTACAACAATTTGTATCTGCATGCCGGGCACTGCTCCTCAGTTATAAGTAGAGGGTGCAGGGTCCCTTGTGACTCATACACGGACTGCCAACACTGCATCCCTCATTGTGTCAGTTCCTTAGCCGAGTTAGGCCTCCCCTACCCTCTCGAGGTCACCATACCCCACCGCACAAAATTGGCAATGAGGGGGTACTTACCCCGCGGCCGAACCACTCATGTAAGGTCAGGCGTCGTTGCAGCGGATGGAGTGACGTCCATGGCTGCATTCACGTGGAGCAGCAACCAGAAACTCTGGCAGTCGCAGCCTGGGGACGCGGGGTGCCACTGGTGAAGAAGTGCACAGAGTGGCAGGCGTGCAGATTCCCTGCCAGGAACCGGTGAGGAGAGGAGCAACTGGTCCTGGCATCCCGCTGGTGAGATGGTGTGGTGACACAAGAAGGTGGGGAGTACTGCTGCGCGACATCTGCAGAAGAGGAGCAGGAGACAGATAGACACAGGAGGTGATGGGAAAGTGGCACCGTGGAAGATAGAGGCTGCGCGGATGACCCGGCAAGGCGCGCACAGTAGAGGAAGCATGGCCTACCCCCAGCACCAGTTATGAGCATGTGCAGGCCACAAGAGCAACGCAGTCACACAGAGGGAGAAAAATTAAACTCTAGCAAGGAAAGGAGGGGTGTCGAGCAGCAGAGAAAGAGAGTAGCCCAATAAAAAATAAATAAGGACAGTCTGGAGAAACTTTACCCCACGCAGACACACAACACCAGCAGCTAAAATAAAAAAAGAAAGAAAATGGCTGGTGAGGCCTATACTCTGCATTGGAGGTAACCTGTCAGAGCCAACAAGACACACCCAAAAGAGACAACGTCAAGGCTAGATAATGAAGAACAGGAGAGACAACAAGAGAGGTGTGCTCAGTCAATGCAAGCAGCATTGGCACCTTTTAGTCATTTGGCTGATCCAGCACCACGTTGGAAAAAGTGGATTGGCAGATTAGAAAATTACTTTCTTTCAGTGCGCGAAATGGATGCGGCAGTCAAAAGGTCTACTATGCTCCATATGGGGGGATAAGTTATATGACTTACTCCAAGATCTGCTGAATACAGGAAACCAGGATGATTACACTACAGCTGTAGCAGCACTGGATAGATATTTCGACTCTCAGCTTAACCCCGATTATGAACATTTTAAACTACGATGGGTGCGAGCACGAAGTGGAGTCAATAGACATGTTTTTCTTGGGCTTACAAAAACTGGCAAGCAACTTGAGATAAGGGCACAACTTATTCAGGGAAACTTCTCCACCAAGCCGAGAAAACTAATACTTTGCCAACCAGGAATATCTCTGGATGAGATACTAGTTCTAGGACTCTCTCATGAGCTGGCGGATGTGAGGGCAGGAGAGATGGGATCAGCGCTAGGCTGCAAAGCGAAAGCGAGTTTTGGCGGCGATGCCAGGGATGATAAAAGAAGAACGGGTGAATGCCATTCGGAGAGTAATGGGGTGAGGCAGAGGTAAACCTGTGACCGGCGCAACGTCAAAAGTGTGTGGGAACTGTGGATTCACCAGTCACCCACTGAAAAGCTGTCCAGTAAAAAGAAATTTTTTTCGCAGTGTGGGAAGGCCGATCACTTTGCAAGAGTATGCAGGAGTGAAGGAAGAACAAAGAAAGCCGGAAAAGTAATGGGCTGTATCGGAAAAGGAGGACGATCAAACTTCAACAGCGTGGGTCAGTAGACAAATGATGCAGTGCGAAGAAGAGGAAGATGACGAGGGAGACGTGTTTACAGTGGCATTTGCTGTCAAACAAAATCAGAAGAAGAGGTCCTCTCCCATCTGCACTGTCGAGGTAAACGGGGCCAGCATGACAGCACTTTTCGACACAGGTGCTTTGGTGAACATCCTTGATGGTGAACAGTATTCACAGCTCAAGCCATGTTCACCGTTAGGAAAGACTAAATCCAAGATATTCAAGAAAGCCAAGATTTTCAACTACAGAGTGGACCGTCCCATCCCACTTCAAGGAGTAGTTGAGGTGGATTTGGCAAAATGGGCCCACTGAATTACGCACCAAGTTCTGAGTCACAAAAGAGAGAGCAGGCGTGCTGCTAGGGTGTCACACTGCAGAGGATCTGGGCTTCAAATTTTGTGCAAACCAGATACATCGATCACACGTTGAAGACATCATGAGGGAGTTTCCACAGCCCTTCAAGGGATTAGGATGCCTAAAAGGAGTCAAAGTCAAGCTAAATATTGACAAAACTGTTGAGCGCGAGTTTCATCGGCTGCGGAAATTTTCCAGAACACCATTCGGGAAACTCAATTGTTGTGTGGCGGTTTAGGCTCTGAGTGAATTTTCCCGATTCATGCCCTTATTTAGGTACAATTCACATTGCCCTCATATAGGCATAGAAATCAATCCCTTATTTAGGCATAGCCCATGAGACCCAAATACAGGCATGGCTACTTCCACCCGTACCAAACGTCACAACGATTTCTTGGAAAATCGGCTTAAGCAGTTAGGTAACTTCCCCTTGCTTGAATATTGATTTGTCCAAGAACTCACGTACTTTGCAAATAACAACTATTCCCTAGGGGTTCTTTCCTGACGTTATTATGCTTGACTTTACGTCAATCTATGGCATTTCTAAACACCTTCAAGATATAAATATACCTTCACTTGCTGTGGCAAACTACGGTGGTTCGGAGCAGTTCGGCTATCTACTTGCCCGACGCAGCTCGCTACAGCAAGTGCAGAAGGAAGCCGACCCTCCAGCAGACGCACTGATCAAGAGGCTGCCTTTCTCTCACCGAGAATCCAGCTCCGGTGTTTCCAAGCTCCCCTTGCTGGGTGCTGGGAAATCGAGTCCTGAGACAGAGATACCAGACCTCCTTCATTCTAACCAAGGTATGGAGCTGATTAGAACCTAGAGAAACCTTTGGTACATTCTTGGCAAAAACAACTAAGCCTATGCTACACAATACTTACTTCTTCCCGCCTATTAGACTTTGGTTAGGTACATTGGGGTAGGCGTATTTAGAAGCACCAGTTGAGTATTTTAATCAATGTTATTTATGTATGTATTTTTATATGGCTTAGAAATCATACAATGCTTTTACAGTCTTATTTTATAATACTGTTCTCGCTGTACGCATTATACTTTGCAGTCTGCTTAACGATTGTAGCAGTTCACTTCTCTTGTATGAGAAAGAAGACTGTTCAATAAACCTTTTTATTGAAAACGCCAGTCTCTCTATTTCTCTACAAACTCTGTTGAAACAAAGCATGCACGATTGACTGAGTGAAATACTTATCTATTGTTTCCGCAACTCTAGAGATATATTTCTTACTCTTAGGAAACAAAGTAGTCATGTTTATGCGGTTGTCAAACACAAATCCCTTCTTGTGTATTCGAAAAAGTTTCTAGTGACCTCTGAGCTAGCTGGCACTCACTATTAAGTTTAGTATATTCGATAGAGACGTAGTCGACCTCCGTCCTACGTCTAATCTATAGGCTATGTTATTCCAATGCACAGAGGCTAATGGGAATATAGGAACTACACTTCACTATCTGGATTAAGTGGCGTTCTCAATGTAAGTGACGATGTTCTAATATTCTCAGAGACCCTCGAGGAGCACCATATCAGACTAAGAGCTACTCTACAGAGATTGGAAGAACAGGGTCTGACTCTTCATAAGAACAAGTGCTCATTCTACACAAATGAGGTGGAGTACTTCGGGTATCGATTCTCGAAGGATGGTCTGCAGGTGGTCCCAGCAAAGGTGGAGGCGATCAGGGCAGAAACCAACCCCCATAACCTGACAGAAATGCAGATCTTTCTAGGGGTTGATAAACCACTGTGGACATTTCATTCCTCAGTTGGCGATCCTGAGAGAACCCCTACGCAAGTTAACAAAGATGGACAGGCCATGGGAATGGACAGAGGAAACTGCACAGGCATTTCAAGAGGTGAAAGGAGCCTTGACACGAGGCGTAACAGTGGCATACTTCTGGCCGGGAGGAAAGATGGAACTCATCGTGGATGCCAGCCCGGTGGGGTAGGAGCTGTCATCTTGCAGCAAAAAGAAGGGGATGAGTGGCTGCCGATTGCGTACGCCAGTCAGGCGCTGACAGAGGTACTCACAAATGGAGAGGGAAGCCCTGGCCATTTGGTGGGCATGCCGGCATTTTCACATTTATTTGTGCGGACACAGATCCCAAGTCATCACAGATCGTCAGCCTCTAGTTCCATTATTCACTGGGACAGCACAAAACGTGCCACCCCACATCAAAAGGTGGGCAGTACAGCTTAAACAGTACAACTTTGAGGTGTCCTATCATTCTGAAGCCAGCAACCCGGCAGATTATCTGATGAGACACCCTCCGGCAGATGGCCGGCAGCTCCGATGGACACAGACGGAGGAGTGGAAGAGTTTGTGAGAGTCACGACGGAGAATGCGTTCCCAAGGGCCATGTCCATTGATGAGCTGGCTGAAGCAACGGCACTGGATAGTGGGTTACAGAAAGTTAAAACAACCCTAAGAGCACATAAGTGGAAAGATTTTCTGCTGGGAACGAAGGACCTTGTAGATGAACTATGAGAGATGCTTACCAGCCTGTGGAAATGTGGCGACGATTTAAGTGAGAGTGCTGAAGGTCTCATACTAAGGGGCCAACACATAGTGGTCCCGAGAAGTCTATGGAAGCGTACCATTGAACTGGCACATAAAGGGCATCAAGGTATCGCAAGAACAAAGACACAGCTGGGATCGAAAGTGTGGTTTGCGGCTGCAGACAGGATGGTGGAACACATAGTGAGGGAATGCCACTCATGTCTCATAACAGGAGCAGAAGGAACAGTTCATCCCCTCATCACAGAGGCCCCCAGCATGAAGCCTTGGTCGAAGGTCAATCTTTATTTTGGAAGATTTCCTGATAGGAGACTCACCCTTGGTTGTGATCGACAGCTACTCGAAATTTCCGGGTGTGGAGCTGGTACGATCAACTGCCTTCAAATTTGTCAAACCGGCGATGGAGAAAATATTCGCTATGTTAGGGATTCCAGAGGAAGTTAAAACAGACAATGGTCCGCCCTTTCAAAGGACAGATTTCAAAGTCTATCTGCACAGTCTCAAGGTACAACATCGAAAGAGTACTCCTCAGTTGCCACAAGCAAATTGGGAGGTGGAACGCTTTATTAGGACTTTAAACATGGCTCTGTGCATAGAAGTAAATCAAGGACAAAATCCTGAAGTGTGCTTTTACCAGTTCTTTAGGACTTACTGAGAGACACCGCAGTCCACAAAAGGATGTGCCCCCCGTGATGTATTAATGAGAAGACCAGTCTGCGACTTAGTGCCAGTCTTCTCAGAATAGGCTCCAGCTGCCCTGGACGTATAACTGGCCCAGGAAACGAGGAAAATCCCCAATGACCGAGCTAGCAAAGCAAGGAAAGCTCAAGAGACAACATCAGAATAGGGGATGTTGTGGTGGTGAAAGACTGGCATCCAGGGTGGAAATACCGGACTCCGTTTGAAGCTGAGAATTGGGAAGGGGTTGGAATCAAAGGAACGATGGTCATGGCAAAAAGAGGAAATGTTGAGGTGTCGAGAAACAGTTCGTGGTTCAAGAAAGTGGGGAGCCAGAAAGGAGGGAATTCCCCAATCAATGGAGAATGGAGGACTCGGTGTTCGCCAGTGGCCATCAACGACCATGAAGGTCAAGTAGGAGAGGAAGATGAACTGGGCGACTTTGGGTCACCGAAACTGGGGCAGTCCCCACAAAGAACTCAGGAGGGGACAAGTCGTGCCGAGGTGGTGCCGGAGAATGCACGGGGACATCCATATCAGCTGAGACCCAATCCTCAGCCGAATAAATGGTTAAAGGACTTTGGGCCAGATGTAGGTGGCCAAATACCGGTCGGTAACGGCCGATTTCGGCCGTTATCGACCGGTATTTGAAGTTTTAGATGTAGGGTAGGGGGCTTAAATTTGACAGAATCGATAAATTTTTCGATTCGGTAAATTTACCAATTTGGTAAAATACTGAATCGGTAAATTTACCGATTCTGTAAATCTAGATGTAGGTGGCACTGAAAACAGTGCCACAGGCCCTTAAGAATTTGTTATTTACCACAAAATAATATTTCGTGGTAAATAACGAAGTCCAGTGTAAATGCACATTTGTGCATGTACACCTGTGCCATGTGGCACACATACATACCCTAAGGGCATGTCTGTGTGTCACATGGCACACAACCCAGAATCAGGGGTGCAACAGGGTGTCAAAGTGACACCCTGTCCCCCTTGACAATTCGATAATTTTACCGAATCAGTATTTACCGATTCGGTAATTGACATTGATTCCTATGGGCCTCAAGGCCCATAGGAATCAATGGCAATCACCGAATCGGTAAATACCGATTCGGTAATTACCGAATCATACCGATTCTGTAAAAATTACCCATTTTTTTCCTACATCTCATTTACCGAATCTAGAATACCGAATCGGTAAAATTCGGTATTCTAGAGTCGGTAAATGAGATTTACCTGCATCGGGCCCTTTGTCTGTTAAAAGCCTCCCTTTACCTGTCGAGGTCACCATACCCCACCACCACAGTTGCTACATTTGATTGGTCTACAGTAATCTGCTCAGAATGAACACAGTTGTAGCAGGCTGTAGTTTATTTCCAATACGGCACTGTTGAAAGCCCTTACCTGTTCAATGCCTCTTGTTTCTTAGTAATCAGCCACCAAAGCCTTCTGTGGGTGAATTCTTTCCAAGAAAAACTGATTTTACGACTGTTGAAACTAGTGACTGATGAAAGAAATATTGTATTTATTTAATGCATATCCCGCATTGCAAAGTGTAATCTAGCAAAATACAGTAGCGCTAAAGAGGTGTAGTGCATGGTTTAATTGACATGTAGAGACACATTGCTTTCTTTTTATTGCTTTTTTTATCTGTATATATTTACCCTTCTCACCGAGCCAATTACCCTAATTTGTCAGTTTGTGCAAAATTACCACAAAGACTCAACAGTTTAATCCTCGCAATTGAATTATGGCAAATTATGTGGGTAAAAATACAAAATTCTACGTTTCACAGCGTGGAATTGGGGGAAACGTGCATGATTACTACATTCTCTCCATTTCGACCAGCAGCTGGTAGTGATGCCACAGCTCACCAAGAGAAAACATAATCTTGCAGTATCAGTAAATCTCAACAAGCATTGGCTCATCATTTAGCATAGCTCTCAGAATGATGCTCTTGAAGGCGCCTCACTAACAATTTGGGCATAGGACAAGCAATGATCGCCAAAGATGCTCTATCTCATAATAAATCCCTTACAAACCTCGCACCAACCAGTATTCATTCACTGTTGGGGCAATGAGCAGCTTTTCACCATGTTGCCCTTGCAAAGGACATCATTTGCAAGGCAGCGTTAACTGTTTCCAAGGTCCTAGGAATTGTGCGGCAGGGAAGGATCAAATGATGTGACTTAGTTGACTGAATTATGCTGCAAGAAAAGGCACATTTTGGCCCATAATGTGGCACATTTTGTGATACTATCAGTTGAATATCTTGTCATTTTATTTATGGAAGGATTGTCTGGGCTAAGGTTTCACCTCAGTATTACCAATTTAACAGTCAAATACAGCAATAACCAACTGAAAGATGGCCAGTCAACTTTTGCAAAAGGCCTTCTACTGCGGGAGACACGTCACAACGGGTTTAGTAACTTCTGATCTGTTAAACTAAAATCAAGCTTTTTTCTGTTAAAATCTGCAGATTGTGCTGCAGATGATGGATTATGTGGCAAATCCATAATTATGCGGAAATGTTGCAGCTGCAGAATCGCACAATTCCAGTGGCCCTGACTGTTACTAATGCTGAACATGATCTAAACCAGATATGTATATGTTGTGTTATACAGACTCTGAATTAACAACTTTTGCAAAAAGAATATAGTGGAATACTGCTTCACCAAAACATACACGGGTTCTTAAACCAGTACATTAACATCCACTTCATGAGGTGCAGGACCAGATATACTAACATGTGAGCTGGGCAATGGAATGCAAAATGCGGCTGCATTACGTTTACGTTTGCCTGCATCAGAATGTTGTGTTGCATCAGACCCACAAAGCATAGCTTGGTCATGATGTCTGTCCACGTGCTAAAAACGCATGGCACTTGTGATGTACATGGAGTAATACATTGCATCTTGGTGCAAAAAAAGGCATAAATGGCCGAACAACATTTTCAAGTTGTCCCTGCTAATAGAGACCACACCCAGTGAAGTGTCAAGGACCAACTATGGCACAGTCTGAAAGCCACTGGAAGTCTTGGAGCCAAGAGAGCATGAGAGCCAGGTACCGGAAGATAATGCTGGAAGAGAAAACTGGGATTCACAGATGAGGCAAAATAAAATCTTCATTGCTAAAGTCACCACAATGTAGTTTTTCCCAGATGAAAATGTGAAACTCACAGACTTTATATTTGTCTGTGAGTTTCACATTTTCATCTGGGAAAAACTGCATTGTGGTGTGACATCCTTGCAAATCTCAATGCAATGAGACCTGCGAAAAGGACTGTCGAAAAAATTAAGAAGAGGTGAAATAATATAGAGCCCTGAACAAAACAGGAATTGGCTACAAATAGGAAGACAGCACAATTCAATGGGTGGTGCACAACATACCCAGGAAGGAGTCAGCGCTCAGACAGGGGCATGGAGGAGGAACCAAGACCAGGATGGCGAATCCATGCCTGGTTTGCCCCGCATGTCTATATCTCAACCAATGAAGTTATATAATGCAGGCCAAGAACAGAAAACAGATGCAATGAATGAAAGAAAGTGCATGCACGTGGAAGTGCAGGCATCCAAGATGCCATTCACTGACCCTGACCCCATTACAAATTTACCATGACGTATCACATAGGTGCAGTAATAAATCACACGTGAAATTAATCTTATTGTTATTCTGAGCCACACATCAGCAATGTAGTTGACTTTCCACTTGCACTGCAGACATATCCAGCAGCAATGGTAGATGCTTTGTGGTAGATACTGAAAGCTACCATTGAAGATTACATTGCATCTTTGGACCTATTGTCCATTGCAATGAATTATCCCAAATATAGCTTTGGCAAACATTGGTTGCAAGTTACTACACAATACAATTCTGCCTCTCTAGAATTTAAATCAATGTAAATCTTAGGTACTGATATTTAAAAAAGTAAAACAAACGTCTGTGAGTGCAGTATGCTGCCAATGTAATTCCTGAAGAAGCAAGAACCTACCATATCAATTATTTCCTTCTTGGGTGAGTGAAACCATTGTGGCAGACAATAGTACTCATCCTTCCAAAGATATTGCCATGACCGGTCATTGATGCATTCTGTGATGATGGCAATGCGGACATGCAGCTCGAGACCCTCACTGACCCACACATAGTTAGCCCACTAGCATCAAACACATCGCAAAAGCTCTATCCACATCAATAACTGGGAAATATATTCCCACAGTTGACACTAGTTAGAAGGTCCACAAATACTAGTTCAAGTTCAGGCATTTGTATAGTGCACTACTCACCCAGAGGGTCTCAAGGCGCTTGGGGGAGGGGGTGTATTATTTATCGAATATCGAAAATACTCAACCACACCTCATGGCCTTCAACAGCTAGGGACATCAGATGTCAGAAATCCACTGCTATTGTTGATGAAGATGGCGGGACATGCCCCACTCTGATTTGGAAACCTGAACGGACATTGAACACACAAATATATTGGTGGAACAGGTAAAGTACAACAGCTTCCTGATAGGTAAAGAGAATACTTTAATGGCCATAAAAGAAGCTTTTGTGGCCAAAACAGTACTGAATAACCGAGAGAGATTTACTGAAAGGTATGTATCCTGGCCTGGGAAATGTTGAAGTGCATACGTCAGATGCATGAGCATGTCAGTAGACATCAGTAAGCCACTTAAGACACCGAGCAGAAAGATTAGCAGTCTTACAGGTGGCTTATACCCCTTTACAATGCATAACCTGAGCATCAGCAACTCATCAGATCACACAGGGATATTACCATGGTTTTGTAGCACATCACTAAAATGGTGGTTCCTTTCCTACCATCCAGCCCCCATTAAGTCTTGGGAAGGCGGGATTTTTGATCTCCTATCTGATTACTCTAGATCTAAATCCCAAGTCAGGTCGACTGAATCTTTGTTGCCTGTCATAGAGTAAAAGCAATCTACTACCAGGTTAATCAAACCAATAATTGGCACGACTCTGAAGAACCACTTACCACGAATCAGTTTTAAAGATTTATTATAAAGCCAAAGTTAACTGGATATACAAACATCTCAACAAAAGGTTCATCAGGTATACTGGCACTAAAACGAACATAAATTCTCTAAATGATCTTAGGCGACAGAAAAATATTACTAGGACCAGTTCTAAAATCAACAGGTTTACAAGAATAGACACAAGTTGAAATTTGAGTGTCATTTACAGAAAGAAAAGAATCAGGTTAGACTATCCCTACACTAGACTAAGTGACATCCCTACTTAACAAGCCCCTGAGTTAAAAGGTGTCAGCAGTGGTGACTTCCAAAGAAGTTCACTCACTCTCCCTTAGTCTCTGATGTAATCCTGTGCATTGAAGTCGTGCCCTCTCTGCCTACCCATCCGCTCTCTAAGGCTCCTCAGGCCATCTGCTCTCTCTCCACCCCAGGGTTCTGTCCCTAATACAAAATCACAATTTCAGTTGAAACGCCCCTCAGAGACGCCCCTCACGTACACATCTCACGTGGTTTCGATTCTGGTTTCTTCCATACCGAAACTCCTCTGGGCCTCTTGTTAGCGTTGACCTTGCTTCCCAGGCTTCTTCTCCGCTCGCCGGTACCCCCCATTGCATTCTTGGAACCTCCTCCAGGCCTGTGCCTGTCTCCCCGGACAGAGCTCTATTCATCACTCTCTTGATTGGAACCCCCTCACACCTGCAAACAGATACCCATGAATAGGGCCCCAGATTCCAACTTCCAGTTATCTATTTCGAGCCATAAAACTTAGCACAAGAATGACAATTTATGCTTAACGAGACTCAATTCTAACTAACACGTGCAGATCAAAGAAGCAACTTTATCTTTCCAGGCCTACTAAATTACTTTGCAAGAGGCCTGCACTCTGTGAACCTTTATTTCTTAAAACTAATACGTTTATACTTAATACATTTCGATTATATGGAAACACTTCTACAAAAATGATTTCTAACGCATGATCAATAATATTCTAAAATAGCAGTAAAGTAATAATCCATTGAATGTGCACTGCAAAAGCATGTTTTCGTTCTTCACACATTGCCATGAGGCCTGCATTTCTACGTTTAACAGCATTGCGTTTTCTTCTGCAGCGTTCACATAACATGGAGTTTCTAACATCACTCTAATATTTCTAAACATTACTACATTAGCTTCACACTCTATAATATGCACTCTACATTGATTAAACACTCGTAATTATGTATATTTCTATGTATTTTCGACATTTCTAAGTGCTTTGATTATTTCATGCATCTAACTAGTGAATATGGTGCACTTATACATTTTTCTCAGTTTTGCGCTCTCTCAGTTCCCCCCTTTGATGACCTTCAGGGGTCATCACCATCCCAATAACATCATTAATTCGACTCAGACAGAGCTTGTTGCAAGGCTCCCTCGCTTTAGCATTTCTAGAGCCCTCAGACTCCTGTACTGATTGTCCTGCATCGCAGCTAATCTCTGCTCCTGTTCTCTCATAGATCTTTGTAGCCTATTTGCTCTGTACCATTTGTACAACCTCACCAGTCCCCACAATATGATCACACAGATCACTATTATGATGATAGGTTTTAGAATGTACCACACAAAGCTCTTCCCTAGGTTGGCAAACCAACCTCCAACTTTACCCATTCCATGACCCACTTTTTCCCACACGTTTACTTTGGACAGATCCTCTATTTCTTGGTGTATCTCAGTTATATTTCGTATGTACTTCTCAAGAGGTTTTGAATTGTCTGGAATGTAAGTGCAGCATTCCTGGACCTTCAAAGCCTTACAGACTCCGCCCTCTTTGGCTAACAGAACGTCTAGAGCAAGTCGGTTCTGAAGAACCATTGCCCTTATCGATTGCATCTCTCCTTCTACCAACATTAAAGATCTAGCAGTACTGGCAGATAATCTGTCTACAACTGTTGCTAATCTCCTGATCTTAACATCATTTAGTATCAATCCTAGAAGAGGGAACATAGCGCCGAATACATCTCCAACTACCTCGGCATCGCCTACATTCCTTTTCCCTCTGGCTTGGGTTTTTCCCTCAATGATCTCTATATCCTTAGCATGGTAAATTTTGGGGAAGACAATTGCCAAATAGCATGAACCGTACCAATTGTCTGGTAGTTTCACATAGGCATTTCTTCCGCAGACAAAATACACATTTGGAATCACTTGCATTTCCTTTAAGAAGTCTTTCGAGTAGTATTCTAATTGGAAGGCATGTTCACAACTTACTTCTCCCACAAACACGTTTTCATAGTAGGTCTTACCCCTATGGATGCATAGTTTCCCTTTTTGTGTTCGATCTAACGCTATTGGACCGTTACTACCCTTTCTTTTGTGTGACTTTTCCTCCTCAGTCCAATCTGTTTTCCATTGGCCAGAAGCCTTTAGAATCTTCTGCCTCCTGTATCGATCATCCACCTGCCCTATAAACTTTTTCTCAATTTCTGATACCTTGCAAGTCAAATTATTTCTCCGGGCATGTGAAGTATCTAAATTTCTCCAGGGAATGAAAAATTTCCCTAATCGATCCTCATCTTTATAATAGTCCCACTTATTCAGATGCTTATAGTTCGGAACTTCTGGTAATACTGCATCAAAATTTGAAAAATAATATTCAAAGCTATCTCGTCCATAAAACACACTAAGCAACAAACTACATGTGATCCCATAAGTCAGTGGAAGATGATGATATATAATACCTTCGTCTACAGAGGCTGGCAATTGCATGCAGACATAACAATCCTTAGCCTCCATGGCATCAATGTACTCATATAGTAGTTTGGCATAAGCGTTTGATTTGAAGTTGCCCTGTGACTCGTCTACATGTAGCCTACGAGCTTCTGCTGCTAGTAAGGCCTTCTCCTGTATGGCATTGTCCTCCTTTTTACTAGCAATAGTAGGTTTTGATGTTACCACAACCTTGGATTCTGTAGCTTTCGTCTCGTTCTCATGTCCCAATATATACGATACAGTGACTACTAAAACTATAAGGAAAATAACTCCTGCTAAAAGTGTACCTATTATGCATTTCGCTTTGCGGTTCGAGTTGCCGGCCTCCATGTTCTTCAGACGGTGTAGTATTTAGTCTCTTTCTCAATGTAAGTCTTTTCTCTTTATCTCTTCAACAGTCTCTTTTTGTTCATTCAGTCTTTCTTGCACTACACCTTGGGAGGGGGCAATCTCTTTCGAAATCAGTCTTTTGAATCGCAACAACAGACAACCCTAGCCCTTCTCCGTCAACTAAACGAAAAGTCCCTACATTTTTTCTTCTTCCACTTGGCGCTAGGTTATCTTCTCAATCTTGTTTATTTACAAAGTCTTTAAGTGTCTACTATGGTGCGCGTTCCAGCGGCTCTAATAGCGTATTCCAGTATTTCTAGGCGAAGAATGGTCTCCTCGAGTGCTGATACTGATGTACCAAAAGTCGGAAATTCTACTCTGTTTAAAACTAACTCTCTTATTCGGCTCAGGTAAGGAGGGTTGGGGATGGTAAGTGTTAGTAGCCCTTCTGCTTCAACTCCAGGCACCAGCAACGCTACTTTTAGCTCTATGATGGGATCAGTGCTGACCACTATCACTTCCCTCACCCTCCCGGATTTCTGTGCACACGACATCTGCTGCTAGGTAGGTCCACTCAGGAGTGGCGTATCTTCTGCAGGGTACACGCACCCTCCTTGATCTCCTGGGACCTTCCGCTTCTGAGTTCTGTGCACTTTCGTCTGGATCTGAGTCTTCGGATATGGGAGCAAGGGTTCTCTCTGGAGTTGACCTTAGGCTCGGCCTCCTTCTTCTTTCAGGCCAACTGGTCTCTCCATGCCTAGATCTCCTGCTCCTTGTCCTCACACTCGACTCTTGATCACTCGCAGCTTGATCAGTGTCTGTTTCGTACTCACAGCTATTTTCTCCTTCTGTGGCAACGTCAGTTTCACTGTCGTCTTGCCCTTCTTCCACTTGGTTTGACACGCTCCCAGCTTCCTCCGACACCCCCACAGCTTGACTGGTCCCCTCTATGAATTCTTCGTCCACAGCTGGATTCTCATCCGAGAGAGGAGCTGTTTCTTCTAGGGGTGCTGGAACTCTCTGCGTATGGGAGGCGTGAATCCAATTGGGCAGCCCTCCGACCTTAACAGCAGTATTCGATGTTAAGACGATTTGATAGGGCCCTCGCCAGCGTACGTCTAAGCAATTCTTTCTGACGTGTTTCTTCACCACGACCCAATCCCCAGGGCACAGGTCGTGGCACAGGTCTTGAGATGACGGGATTTCAGCAGCCTGCACCTGAAGAGACACAGAATGAATGGCGTCAGAAAGTCCTTTGCAATAATCCAGAATCAGATCATCTGTGATATTCAACAAAGCTGCTGTTGGAACTGATGGCAGTCTCATAGCCCTCCCCATTAACACTTTTGCTAGAGGAGGGCAACCCAATATTCCCCAAGGAACTGGGTAATTAACATTAATAGAAAAATTGCGCCTTGAGGTATTATTTTATCTTATTGAATCTTTTTCACATGTCATATCTATGTACCATAACTCCAAAGAACATCAGAAAACGTGGTATTTCAATTCAGAACTTTTATATCATATCTGAAATCAATATATTTATTTAGGTTCTTCATAAGTAAGGCAACACAAAAACACTACTACAATCAGTAAATTCCCAGTAGTGTGTTACACCGTTGGTATAATATGTACAAACCATATATACACATAGAATGCTACTGAAAATACAGTCAGCTCAGTCCATCACTCTCTTTTTTTACAAATCCTGTTGTTGGTGATTCCTAACCCAAAACGGTGCCTGGGCGTCGACGTTTCGGTCTCTACTGTATAAATCACACCAAGACCATCATCAGGACTACTGTTGCACAAAACATTGAAAACGTATATCCTCTCAAGAATATTCTCTCTGAAGTATTCAAATTCCACTGTAGTTAACCACTATTGTAAATTAGTCCAACTTTCACCCTTGATTTTAATCTAAGAGCGTACTTGAGAACGCGAGTCCAAAATTCGACTCCGTGTGCAAAAAGTATTACTCGTATGCACCGCCATAGACGGGACCCATCCTCGTCACTTTCACTTCGCGTCTTTGGAGTTATGGTACATAGATATGACATGTGAAAAAGATTCAATAAGATAAAATAATACCTCAAGGCGCAATTTTTCTATTAATCTCCCCATTAACACTTCATGAGGGGAGAGACCAGTCCTCCTGTCTGGTGTGCTACGTATGCTCATAAGTACCAGTGGCAATGCGTCAGGCCAACTCAGGGATGTCAATGAGCACACTTTAGCAATTCGGGACTTTATCGTCCCATTGATCTGTTCCAAAATTCCTGAAGCTTCTGGTCGGTAGCTACAGTGCAGTTTCTGATCGATATTCAATGCTGAGCAAAGCATCTTCACAATTTCGCTGTTGAAATGTGTTCCCCTATCTGATTCCAAAGAGGCCGGCACCCCGAAGCGCGGTATTAACTCCCTAAGCAATAACTTTGCTACCGTGAGTGTGTCACACCTGCGTGTAGGGTAAGCCTCGACCCATCTGGAAAATATGCAGACAACCACCAGAACATATCTGAGGCGGTTGCATCTTGGCATTTCAATGAAGTCTAGCTGCATCCGATTGAACGGACCCCCAGACCTCCCTATGTGACTCAACGTGACTGGTGTTCTCTTTCCTACATTCAGTTGCTGGCAGGTCACACATCGCTGGCACACTGCTTCTGCGGCTACTCTAAACTTGGGGTTATACCACGTCTGTCTGAATACCCGAAGCATCGCATCTCTGCCTAGGTGTACTGGACCATGTATCTGTCGTGCCATAGGACTCACTAACTCATTCGGTAACACTGCCCTTCCATCTGCTGAAACCCAAAAGTCCATTTCACTTTTTACACAGCCTGCCGTTTCCCACGTCTTTTTCTCAAAATCTGTTGCATTCTCTTGTATGCATTTTAACTCATCCCAGGTGTCTACGGTTTCCAACATCATTGTTAACTCTGTCTTTTCCTGTGTCCCTCCTATTTCCACTTCTGTGAAAGAGTATCCCTGTTCTGCACAATAACGTGCAACTTCATCTGCATCTCTGTTTCCCTGGGACACAAAGTCAGTTCCTTTGGTATGGGCTGAACATTTAACAACGGCAATAGCTGCCGGACCTTGTAATGCTTCCAACAACAATCGTACAA
This sequence comes from Lissotriton vulgaris, assembly GCF_964263255.1. NCBI lineage: Eukaryota > Metazoa > Chordata > Amphibia > Caudata > Salamandridae > Lissotriton > Lissotriton vulgaris. The sequence continues at coordinate 284,036,183 of NC_141689.1, read as the reverse complement.
ATTCCCCATTTCGAATAGGTGATCCTGAAGAAGTCATGTAACCTCTTTGAGACCACAATTGCCCGTAGTCATGAACTATCCCGAAACCGTATTGGCTATCGGTGTAAATGGTGACTCGAATTGTGCTACCTGCTAAACAGGCACGTGTCAATGCAATGATTTCAGCTACCTGAGCGGAGTGTACTCCTTCCAGGCAAGCGGCTTCCACAACCCCAGTGATGGTACAAACAGCATAAGCTGCTCTCAACTGACCGATATTGTCTCTTACACATGAGCCATCAACAAAGAAAATTTCATCAGGGTCAGCCAATGGCTCATCTACAATATCTGGTCTTGGTTTGGTGCATAGTTCAGTCACATCAAGGCAATCGTGATCTTCACATTCTCCATCTTCATTGTCATTTGGAAGTGGCATCAAAGTGGCAGGATTCAAAACAGAGCATCTCTTAAGGGTCACGTTCTCTGCAGCAAGAATGACTTGCTCGCAGCGCGTGAGCCTGCTATTTGTCAGATGCTGTGTCCTGGTCCTGGTAATTAACAGTTCCACAGAATGAGGCACATACACCACTAACTGGTGTCCCATAACAATATTCTCGCACCTCTCAATGCTGACACCCGTTGCAGCAACGGATTTAAGACATCCGGGCAATGCTGCGGCTACTGGATCTAAAGTAGCCGAAAAGTACGCAACTGGTCTACGGGCATTTCCATGAATCTGGGCCAAAACTGACAAAGCACAACCTTCTCTTTCACAGCAGTAAAGTAAGAATGGTTTTTCGTAATCCGGCATTCCCAGAGCAGGAGCACGACACAAGTCCTCTCTCATCTGCAAGAATGCCATCAAACAGTCCTTGTCCCATGGTACCGGATCACTCACCTCCTTGTGCGTCAGTTTTTGTAAGGGCTTTGCTTTCAGGGAAAAGTTGGCTATCCACTGTCGGCAATAACCAACCATTCCTAGAAACATCCTGACCTCTCTCTGTGTCGTAGGCGAATTCATTTTCATGATCGCCTCTATCCTGTCTGGTGACACTTTCCGTTTCCCTTTTTCAATCCTGTGACCCAAATACTGTACTTCCGTTAGGCAGTACTGTAACTTGCTCGGAGACACCTTGTGTCCGTTCTCAGCTAGATGATTCAACAAGGTGATGGTGTCTATTTTACAAGCTTCCTCTGTTTCTGACGCCACAAGTAGGTCGTCTATGTACTGGACCAGAACCGAGTTCTGAGGCAGTACTAGACTTTCAAGATTTTTCTTCAGCAGCTGGTTAAAAATCGATGGGCTTTCTGTATACCCCTGTGGGATACAACACCATGTTAATACGCGATTTTCCAGCTTGAAAGCGAAAAGAAATTGGCTCTCCTCATCTAATGGGATTGAAAAGAAAGCCTGGCAAAGGTCTATCACTGTGAACCACTCAGCTTGGAATGGTATCTGAAACAATATCACTGAAGGATTCGGTACCACTGGACAACAAGAAACAACCATATTATTAATCTTTCGTAGGTCCTGCACTATTCTGAATTTCCCATTAGGTTTCTGCAAACCCATAATCGGGGAGTTACATGGACTACCCACGATTTCTTTCAGTATTCCCTGCTTAATCATGGAGTCAATCACGGGCTTTATCCCTGCAATTGTCTCCGGGGTCAATTTGTATTTTGGCGTTCTTGGATATTCAACATTTGGTTTTACCATGATTTTCACTGGTTCCACTCCTTTGATCAGCCCTATCTCTTCCCCAGTGAAATCCCACACTTCAGATGACACTGTATCTCTTAGGTCCCATGGAAGCTCTTCCACTGTCAAGGTAGGATACAACTCCACACACACCCTTGAATTCGTAACCTTAAAATCGGCATCATCATCGTTAGTCTGTACCTCCACTCCCTGAGGTGTGCAATATATCGTACAATTTAGTTTGCACAATAAGTCTCTTCCCAAGAGACACACAGGGCTGGAGTCACAGACCACAAACTGATGCTCATCGCTGTATTTCCCTATTTTCACTAATACTGGCTCCATCAAAGGACTAGTTATTCTTCTATTTGCGACTCCTACCACTTGAATAGTTTCCCCTGACATTGGCAGGTCCGGAACCACTGCTGACCTTATAGTGGATCGAGTGGCTCCCGTGTCCACCAAGAAGGTCGTAGGACACCCTGCTACTTCAGCCTCTACATACGGTCCCCTTTGGTCCACCTCTAGAACTGCCCCGAGGGTACAGTCCTCCATGTTACTCACGCGCTGTCCAGTCAACGGATCAACGTAGTAACACTCCTCTCCTCCTACAAAAAGTGGCATCTGTCTATAGGTCTTTCCCCCTGTCGCTATTCTGGGTGGTTGAGGGAACTGGGCTCGAGGAGCTGAGGTCCCTCCTTTGACCACCTTTCCCTGGGGTATTATTGTCCCTTTCACTATGCTACTCTGAGTTTCCTCTTCCTCTATTTCTAGTTCTCCATTTTCAGGGTTATAGGGACACTCGCGTTTCCAATGTCCCACCAGGTGACACTGGTGACACTTTGTCGTCTTTTTCAAGGTAGCCATGTCTACTCTAGGTCTATGATTTTCCTCATTGTCCCTATTCTGATTATTCGATCTCCTTCCCAAGGTCCCTGTTCCCTGTTGTTGTTGTCCACCTTTTCCGGCTGACTGCATCTGAACTAACATCAACTTCTCCTTAAGCTTTTTTGCTTTGGAATCAATTTCATCACTACAGTATCTTGCATATCTCAGAATTTCATCTAATGGTTTATTTTGCTAACAAATTAAATGTTGCTGTATCATCAAGCAAATATCAGGTCTCAATCCCAACACAAACTTTGACACGAACTGTCCTATATCCTTGGGATCCATTACATCTAGTCCGCTGTATTGTTTGAATGTTTTCAGTAATCTCTCATAATATTCATGGACTGTCTCCTTGGGTTCCTGCCTAGTTCGGTCTATCTTTACCCAGTCTATGTCCTGCGGTGGCACCTTATCTTTCAGCCATGTCATTACCCTTTCATATTTCTCCATGACTCTTTCAGACGGACCATTGGTCTGAGCATCCCTCTCCGGCTCAGATGTGGGCCACTCTACACTGACCTTGCATGCAGTCCATAAGTCCCCTGGGACTACGATGTCAAATAGGGTATTCAAATCAATCCACAGTACTTTAGAGATTTTTACAAACCTCTCTACCTGCTTATACCACTCCACGGGGTTCTCTCTCAATTTAGGAAAGGAATTGGTAAATGCAGCTAAATCTCCCCTACTCCATGGCACATGCACATAGCTCCCATTCGCTACTTCTCGCAAAGGGAAAGCTTCCATCCTCTGTAGCCCTCCCTCTGGGGACATCCCAATTGTGCTCCGCCTAACGGTCCCTTTCTTGGACCACCTTTCTTCCCACTTATCCAAAGCCCTCCATGTCCTTATCCCCGTAATCAGTTCTCTGATGTGTGTTTTTAGTCCGATTGTTCTCCTTTCTTCGAGATCCTAATCTGAATAATGCAACCTATGGTTACCCTGTAATGCCTTTGTCCTCGACAAGTCTACCATGTACTTGTCTGCTAATTCAGATAATTTCTCATGTACTGCTCTCGCTTTCCGAGTGACATCCTTTGCTATGAACAGTACCTCATCTTGTTCGTACATGTCAATCCTCTCCAATGGCAACGTACCATCTATTATTTCATCTAGATCTGATTTTACACTGGTTACATCTAACCTTTTTGCCTTTATCTCGGCTTTCAGTGTGTCATTCTTAGAGGGTCCATTCGCATCTCTCCCATCCCAGCTCCGAGCCCGACGCCTGGGTTCAGGCGAGTTATGGGGAGTCTTCCCATGTTCCCATCTTTCGAGGTCCCATGCAGTTCCATCCCCTCTTGGCATGTGATGAAATGATACTCTATTTCCCACAGTCCCACTTTGTCTGTTCTGCTCAGTCTCCCTGAATGCATGATAGGACCTCCCATTGTCCTCCCTGCTTTCACAATTCCCTTGTTGCCTAGTATCACTCAACACATGGTAAGACCCTTCACAACTCCCCATGTTCCCGCGATCCCAGTGTTGTCTATTATCGCCAGGTGCATGGTGAGTGCACTTAAAGCTATCCCGGTACTCTTGTGTCCTTCGGTCTCCCTCGCTGTGAATGAGACGAGACACCCTTCCATATTCTGCACTTCTATGCTCTAGCTCCTGTCCATTTCTATTTAGCAAATGACATGTAGCCCCTCTATTCTCTTGACTTTTGCCGTCGCACTCCTAGCCGCTTTCGCTAGCCCCACAGTGAGACAGTGTTCCGTCACCTCGACTTCCCCATTCAGCTTCCGCTCCTGACCTATCACTCTGGGTTCCCATGTTAGCGTCCCACTCTCTCAAGTCAGCCCTTAATTCCTTAAAGGACTTCGGCCGTGGTCCCCTTAGATCCATCGGTCCTCTCAGACCCCCTTGATCTATTACGGGGTCTCCTGTTTGATTTAATGGGGTGCTCCAATCTCTTGGTCCTGACAACTGCCTTTGAGAATTAATCATGTTGTTCCTGTTCTCCATTTCTGCTCTCTCCCTGTCTAACCGTGCCTGTTCCTCTTCCCGTGCTTTCTCTGGGTCATAAATCGATACTATAGGACCTATAGTAACAGGTACTTGGAGAGCGTCTGGCAATTGGTAGGACTTAGCACGCTCCATTTCTGGCACCCTTTGTACCACGAACCTTCCGACTACCCTCTGTACTGGATTAGGCTGAGATACTTCCTCGCCTTTGGCATATTCTCTATCGGCTATAGGAGGTGGTCTATACTCCCCTGTACCAGCCCCTTCCCCCTTTGGAGCTCGGCACCTTCCATGTCTCTATTGTATGGAGGCGGTCTGTCTAGCAATAACCTATTTATCAGACTGTCTTCTGTCTCGCTCTCATCATCTTCCTCTGGTGGTTTCTTTTCTCCTGTGACTTCTATCACTAGGTACAGTTTATCTACTTCGATTCTCTGCACTCTCCACTTTTTAGCTTCCTCATCCCATTTGGCATCCTGCACTGCTCTTACCGATCGTCTCACTCTTTCTTGACGCCTGTTCAGGCTCCGGTCGTACGCCGCCCTGAACCACGCATTAAGGGCTTCAAACTGTGTTGGACTGGGCAGAGGTCTCGTTGCGGTCATAACTGCTTTTAACTGGTGTAATGCTTCTAGTCTAAACGTTCCGTATTTCGGGAACGTCAATTCCTCATTCCCCTCGGTCATCTTACTCCACTCAGAAATCCACAGTATAGTATGCAGCCCAACATTCGTAGCCATGTAATGAGCTGGTGTACCCTCCGGCGGGGCCTCTTCCCCGTCGACCGATTCTCTCTTTTCTCTCTTAAAGATCGCTCTCAAGCGCTTAAAACACTTCATGATCAAATGTACAATTTTCCTACTTCACTGCGTTTGTTTACTTCCTGATGACAATCCACCAATCCTAGCGCAGTTTTTGCTAACTGGCCTATCACAGCGCGGCTCTCGAAAACCGGCCTATCCCAGCGCGGTCTTACACCAACTGGCCTATCACAGCGCGGCTCTCTCTGACGTCACTCGCCCCCTTTGCAGCAGTTCCCCTCCTTTCTCAGCTCGCGTCCCGGTCATGCATGCGTCCCATTCATACCCTGAAAAATGATTACTTCCGACCAAGCGATCACCTTTCTTGACTGTACGCCCACAGTCTAACTGTAATTGTCACCTCAACTGACGAAATATCTTTCCGTAAACGTCCAGACAATCGCCTTAACTGATAGGTTACTTACACACAGTAACTTCCGACCAGCGTCCGTTACTCATACATTCACTCTTGCATTCCCCCTATCTCGGTCCTGCGGGCGATCAATGGTACCTCATGACCCCCTTCACAACGGTTGACAATTACTCTGGATGTCCGATACACCCGAACCACTTAAGCTCTCCTTTGAACTTAAGATTTTCACCAGGTTGCGCGCGCTCACAACCCTGCCTCAGTCACACTACAGGCATTCAACTCCGCATGACATTACAACACAAAGACAACACAAAACACCACAATCTAACAACGCATGACCCTTTATACTCACTCTCGACCGTCTCTGCTGCTTTTTTTTTTCTCTCGCACCGTCAGCACCTTCTTCGGCAGGTGATTCTTTCTCTGGTCATCTCTCGATCTCTAGGGGCCTCGGGGTAATCTTAACCTAGTCTAGATCACCTTCCTCAAGAAGGCAACCATCCTCTGCTACCAACTGGGAAGGCAGGATATTTGATCTCCTATCTGATTACTCTAGATCTAAATCCCAAGTCAAGTCGACTGAATCTTTGTTGCCTGTCATAGAGTAAAAGCAATCTACTACCAGGTTAATCAAACCAATAATTGGCACGACTCTGAAGAACCACTTACCACGAATCAGTTTTAAAGATTTATTATAAAGCCAAAGTTAACTGGATATACAAACATCTCAACAAAAGGTTCATCAGGTATACTGGCACTAAAACGAACATAAATTCTCTAAATGATCTTAGGCGACAGAAAAATATTACTAGGACCAGTTCTAAAATCAACAGGTTTACAAGAATAGACACACGTTGAAATTTGAGTGTCATTTACAGAAAGAAAAGAATCAGGTTAGACTATCCCTACACTAGACTAAGTGACATCCCTACTTAACAAACCCCTGAGTTAAAAGGTGTCAGCAGTGGTGACTTCCAAAGAAGTTCACTCACTCTCCCTTAGTCTCTGATGTAATCCTGTGCATTGAAGTCGTGCCCTCTCTGCCTACCCATCCGCTCTCTAAGGGTCCTCAGGCCATCTGCTCTCTCTCCACCCCAGGGTGCTGTCCCTAATACAAAATCACAATTTCAGTTGAAACGCCCCTCAGAGACGCCCCTCACGTACACATCTCACGTGGTTTCGATTCTGGTTTCTTCCATACCGAAACTCCTCTGGGCCTCTTGTTAGCGTTGACCTTGCTTCCCAGGCTTCTTCTCCGCTCGCCGGTACCCCCCATTGCATTCTTGGAACCTCCTCCAGGCCTGTGCCTGTCTCCCCGGACAGAGCTCTATTCATCACTCTCTTGATTGGAACCCCCTCACACCTGCAAACAGATACCCATGAATAGGGCCCCAAATTCCAACTTCCAGTTATCTATTTCGAGCCATAAAACTTAGCACAAGAATGACAATTTATGCTTAACGAGACTCAATTCTAACTAACACGTGCAGATCAAAGAAGCAACTTTATCTTTCCAGGCCTACTAAATTACTTTGCAAGAGGCCTGCACTCTGTGAACCTTTATTTCTTAAAACTAATACGTTTATACTTAATACATTTCGATTATATGGAAACACTTCTACAAAAATGATTTCTAACGCATGATCAATAATATTCTAAAATAGCAGTAAAGTAATAATCCATTGAATGTGCACTGCAAAAGCATGTTTTCGTTCTTCACACATTGCCATGAGGCCTGCATTTCTACGTTTAACAGCATTGCGTTTTCTTCTGCAGCGTTCACATAACATGGAGTTTCTAACATCACTCTAATATTTCTAAACATTACTACATTAGCTTCACACTCTATAATATGCACTCTACATTGATTAAACACTCGTAATTATGTATATTTCTATGTATTTTCGACATTTCTACGTGCTTTGATTATTTCATGCATCTAACTAGTGAATATGGTGCACTTATACATTTTTCTCAGTTTTGCGCTCTCTCAGTCTCAATGAAGGAGTAATGCAGCAATCTCAGTCTGAATAACCATGAGCCACCGTGACCTGGGGAAGGGGGCAAGGACAAGTCATTGACAACAGGGAACCATTTCAAAGGCGTACTTAACATACTTACATTGTCTCTCTTTCAAGTAAGATTTTCTTTATAATAATTCGATTTCTGGCAAATGTGGGCTCATGTAAAGGTTTGATGTGTGTGAAAAATGCATCCGCGTAGGTCTGGACGCACCTAAAGTTAGCCATTGGGCACTTATCTATAAGAATTTCTTTCACAGACTTCCTTGTTCAGAAAAATGGGTTTTAGAAATGTTGACCTGTTCTTAATGTACATACTGTTTATTATTTGGGCACAAACTCGCAAGGAAAGAATGTCTGTGTGAGCGCAATCCATCATCGGCTGTCGCCAAGGTAGATTCCATTTAGCATGGCTAAGTGTTGTAAAGTGCAATAGAAAACAATAATGTAGCACACTTAGGGCCAGATGTAGGTAGGCGTTTACCGGGTGGTAACGGCCGAATTCGGCCGTTACCGATCCGGTAAGAGCAATTTGACATGTAGGTCCCTGTATTTTACAGACTCGGTAAATTTACCGATAAGTAAATTTACCGAGTATGTAAAATACCGAGTCGGTATCATTACGGATTCCGGTAAATTGGTATGTAGGTGGGACTCTTCTGAGTCCCACAAGCAGTACAAAATCGGTATTTTACCATCAAATACTACTTGATGGTAAAATACCGTTTCTGGTGTGCATGCACATGTGTGCATGCACACCTATGCCATATGACAGGCAGACCTGCCCTTAGGGCAGGTATGCCTGCCACATGGCACCCGAGCCTCTTTTGGGGGTGCCAGAGGGTGTCAAAGTGACACCCCCTGCACCCTTGTGACAGTCGGTATTTTCCGATGTGGTAAATACCGACCGGTAAATGCCCAATCAATCCTATGGGCTTCAAAGCCCATAGGAATGAATGGGCATTAACTGGTCGGTATTTCCCGCATCGGAAAATACCGACTGTTTCCGAATCGGTAATTGCACATCTGCATTTACCTACATCTCGGTACTTTTTTTTTCCGACCTCTGAAATACCGAGTCGGTATGACTCGGTATTTAAGAGGTCGGAAAATAAAATTTACCTACATCTGGCCCATAATAAGGTCCGAACAATAGATCTAGGCATCTGAATTTTGATTACATATTGCTAAAAAATCTGCCTATGATACTTTCTTTTTTCCTATTATAGCGCTTAATTCTTTGTCTGCTTCTATCATAGGTGGTTGTGTTTGGCCATCAGACCAAGTCTCAATCAGCAACTCTGGTCACCTATGTGAGGAAGTTCAATACTAAATTCACCTTGCATGTCAACATACATCTTGCTAAGTTTAGTACTTGTAGCCATAGGTGTCATTCATAACTACCCTTGGTGGTAGGGTGTCAAATATCACCAGACATATTGGTATGACGGGCCCCCTGTATTCTAATTATGGCTTTCTTTTACTACCCAACACGGGAAAAGGAGCCCATTTTACCTTTTTGTATTAGGACCCATGACAGCTTTGCTATGCCATTGTATCAAAGAGTACACCCTGTCTGTACACAGCACTTTCAAAATATTCATTAATAGTACTGTGTCTCAAAATCTAGCTGCCTGGTAACCTGGCTACTATAGACGTGAAACTGTAGCTTGCAGATTGTGTGCATATCAGTGGCTTACATATGTTTGCTTTTCCTTTAAAAGTGTGCAATCCTAAGAGGTGATGCAAATGTGACGCGTGTAATCTACAGCACTTATAACATGTAGGAAATAGTCTCTCGCAGATTAGCTAGCCTGCACTAGATGCATATTGAACCTGGTTTTGGGAACCTTAAGTGCTGAGGTGCGATTGCCAATATTGCCTCTAAGAAAAGTGGTAGAAATTCAGATAATGCAGTTTGGGAGATAATAGATACTGCTACACATGTGTTCTGGGAGGAGCCTAAGTCCAGCAGATGCAGAATTGCAACTACTTTCACATATGCAGGGATTGCATGGGGCGCACCTATTGTTAGGGCTAGGGATGGTGATCTTTGTTCAAGGAGTTATATTATAATTGTATTTACTGCTCAACCTGAATCTCTGTTCTGCAATGTTCCTTGGTAACCCAAAACAGTGTTACCCTCACACTATCAATTTTGTTTCCCAGGCAATCAACCTCTAGGTGCATTTCTTGCAAATTTCAACGGTCTGTGTCAGTCTCTGCATGTTCTGACCTCTATTGTAGTTAATTGAGGGCAGAATGGAAGAAGTCTATATATCATTTCCATGTTCCCGATTGTTTTTAATTGTTTGCATGTTTTAATTTGCATAAAGTTGTTCTGCTTATTGTACATTTGCTTACGGTACTTTGCCTTATTCGTGCTCAGTGTGGTTCTCGTAATGAAAGTAAAGCTAATCATCAGGGGTCCTAGCAGTAAACGTTTACTTATTCACTTCCACAACTACCTATATTTTGATACAACATTTCTATGAATTGCATAAAAGAATTGCCATGGTCTGTCTCAATGACTTTTCAGTGATCTGGGTGTTGGCGCACTCCTCTTCAGTCTCTGCTTAGAGCAATGCAGTGAACTGTAGCATTCTAGAGTGATATATTTCTCCTCAATGGGTTGCCTTTAATCATTGTGTCAGATCATTGATCAAAGCTTTAATATCATTTTTTGGAAGGTTTTTAATTCCAGTTGAATGTTGATCTCCCTCTCTTGACCATACATCATCCTGAAAGTCACCAGAGGGAACACACAAAGCAGTTTATAGATCAGTACATTCAGTAATATAATTCTTCCCATGAAAAAGGTTGAATTGGATTTGATTTGCTTTTCTGTTCTGGAGATATTCGCTACAGTTAGCACAATTCACACACTCACTGGCCTATACACAAATTGCATTTTGTAGTACGTTTAGTACTATTAGGGCCGGATGTAGGTCGGTCGGTAACGGCCGAAAATCGGTATTTTCGGCCGTTACCGACCGAGATTCACAAAATGGTATGTAGGGCCACATATTTTACAGATTCGGTAAATTTACCGATCGGTAAATTGACCGAATCTGTAAAATACCGAATCGGTATTTTTACCGATTCGGTAACAATGAGATGTAGGTGGGACTCTTCTGAGTCCCACAAGCCTTACAGAATCGGTATTTTACCATGAAGTCCAACTTCATGGTAAAATACCGATTCCGGTGTGCATGCACATGTGTGCATGCACACCTGTGCCATATGACAGGCAGACCTGCCCTTAGGGCAGGTATGCCTGCCACATGGCCCCCGAATCTTTTTTGGGGGTGCTAGAGGGTGTCAAAGTGACACCCCCTGCACCCTTGTCAAAATCGGTATTTACCGATTCGGTAAATACCGACCGGTAATGCCCCATTCATTCCTATGGGCTTCAAAGCCCATAGGAATGAATGGGGCATTACCGGTCGGTATTTACCGAATCGGTAAATACAGATATTTACCGATTCGGTAAAAGGAACATCTGGATGTTCCTACATATCCACCCCTTAGATTTACCGATTTTTAATTACCGAATCGGTAGAATTCGGTAATTAAAAATCGGTAAATCTATTTTACCTACATCTGGGCCTTACAGTAGTACTACTAAAGTACTACAAAATGCTATTCACAAACCTACAAGTGTAAATCTCCACCTCTCCTATCTTTTCGACTGGAATATACCACACCGTAAGTTTACTACATACTAACAAATGTGGAGGGATCAGCTGGAGTGGCTGGAAAAAGGGCCATACTTTCTGCTAAATGGAGGGGGGTTGGAGAGGAATAAGGGTGGGGTTAGGGAGGGTTATAAAGGGGTTTAAGGAGGTACAGGCACTCACCCACAAAGGAGTAAGCCCACTGCTATTCACAAACGTTTCTTCTAAAGTTATCACAGCCAAATAGGGAGCTGGAGTAAGTTCAACATCACACGTGGCTACCCACTGTTGTACAACACCGTCCCATAGAAAATAATGGCACTAGTGACTTAAAATAAAACCCTATAGGATTTAATGTTAAATTAACTTAAATTGTTTAAAATAGTTAAGAACATAACTAAATATAATTTAATGTTAAAAAATCGAAAGAAATAAAGTAATGTATTTTAATCATAAAATATTTTATCAACGTTTTATGAATGTGTAAATTAATGTAGAATTAACATTTATTAGTAACTAGTTAAATTACTTTAAATTAATTCTATGTATCAATTTCATAATTTTTAATGCACAAAAAAAATGTTTTTAGGTAGGAATTCTTTTTTTAATTTAAACGTCTAAAAAATCATTTGTAACTTAAAATATTTAAATGAAATAAAATTGTATTCCAAAATTAAGTTAATATTGCTGTAGCATTTTACAGTTTTGCCTTTACATTTAAAAAAAATATATAAGGTCCCTTCAGACAGTCGGCAAGATGCCGGCTGTGTGCAGCTGTGATTCACCACCTGTCTGACTACTGAGGAATCTTGGAGATGACAGCAGCTAGAGGGTTTTAAAATCATGCTATGGTCATATATGGCTCGACATACGGGCTGAGGCTGAGGCAAGCACTGGGGCACCCTTATGTTAAAGTGAGCCTCGTGATGTTCCTGCTAATCCGGACAGCTTCAATGCGGCCCTGGAGAAAGCAGGTCTGCAGTCTTTTCCCCGGGGTGTTCACGTGATAGGACGGGCGGGCAGGAAGTTAGTTGGAGGGTGGGATTAGGGGGTGGGGGTTAAAGGGGTTACTTAAGGGGACAGGAGGGGAAGGACCTCCTCTTCCTGTCCCCAGTGCCTCAGGGTTTTGGTTAGTTTGTCCACCCACCCACCCTACAAGGTTGAAAGGAGTGGAGATACTGGGCGTTTTTTGTTCGACAAGTTGTGAGGCAAGCCAGTTTAGGACAGAATGGCACATGTTTGTGGGACCTGGGAGGGTTGGGAATCCATGACGGGCAGAATCACACTTCCGGGGACGGGGTTACAGGTGCAGGTTGGGGGTGTGGTAGACAGGAGTGCAATGGATGGAGATGATGGAGGAGTTTGGAAGTGAAAGGGGAAAGTGGTATACGTGAAGAGGTCGTGGTGTGAATTGGGAGTGGCTATTGGAGTACGTGAGTGGATGATGGTTGACAGGCAGAATGTTTGGGGGGATTGTTAATTGTTAATGATGTTATATTGATTTTAGCTGTCATGCCTGTCCTAATAAAATGGCCTTTTACGCTAACTGATGCCTGGAGTGGTTATTGCGCGAGGGCACTTATGGCGGTGGGCTTTCAAAGCTTTCATTTGCGACGAGGCATCATGCCGCCTAGGGTTTCCAAACCCCAATGTGGGGTGGCAATATCGGAGCAGCTGGTGACAGAGTGGGGGAGACCACAAGCCAGCGCGGCCCCCCAATGACGCGAGGGCACCTCGAGGAAGGAAGACGGGACACGCTATTCCAGCTGCGGCAGGGAGCGCGAGGCCCCACCCTCAAAAGGGAAAGTAGGGGATCAGCGTCCAAGCGTGGAGAAGGGCGCTGGAACAAGCAAACCTCGGGTGATTCTGGGAATGTTTGCGGGATCAGGAAAGAACAGCAGAGGGGTGAACAGCGCGTTGGAGCTGGTGAAAACGCTGTGGTTAATTCCACTGCGGGTAGCATCAGCAGTACTACAGAGGCTCTACAAACTTTGGCTGTAAGCGGTGAGGATTCGATAGGCTCTGGAACTGTAAGTACTGTACCAATACCCTCTCTGCTCATGAATATAGACTATGGGGCTATTATCCAGGCAACTACACGGGGGAAGGTCATCACACAGAGGCAAATGGTCTAATGGGAGGACAAGGGGGTCTGGAACCGTAACAGTTTTCTAATGAGGGAATATCTGCTAATTCTCAACTGCCTGTGTCACTACAGTTGCCAGCAGGAACCCCTGATGATGGCGATACATTTTTTTCCCTTAATGGGGACTCTGAGACCTCAAATGTTAGTGTTTGCACTAGCGGCAATGAGGTATCTCTGGTGGAGGAGTCAGATTCAGGTAGTTCCCTCTCCAACCCTAGCACTCAAAAGCGGTGTCGGAGCAAGAAAGGGGGGAAAAAGAAAAACCGGGACACTACACACTGATTCTGATCAAAGCCTCTCAGGACAATTAAAATGGGACTATACCACTACGCCTTTGTTTGTTATTGATGATGGACCTACTCCTGATGTTACTACGTGCGGAGCGAGCAGTGTATCTATATAAACATCATCCACCTCCGCGGCCTCCTCCTAAATGGATCTTATTTACTCAACTCTTAAACAGAACAAACTGAGGCTTGACAGGAACATAAGAGGGCTCACCATGCTACCAAGCTGTTACAAGGGGCCATCAGGAAAATCAATAAAACCTGCACGGAAATAACAGAAAGAACAACGGTGCTGGAAGAACGAGTGTTGGCATTGGAGACAGGAGCAGAGAGCACTACTCAACAAACAACATGCAACGAATCTAGGATGACGGATGTCATGTGGACGCTAGATGATTTTGAGAACCGCCAAAGGTGTAATAATCTAAGGCGACAGGGCATTCCGGAAAATGCAGAGGAGGAGGATGTTCGTGGGTTTGTGCTCCGTTTGTTGAAGGGTGGGTTCCCTGAACTCTCACATTGGGACTGGTACTCGGAAGTGCAACGGGTGCATCGCTTCCCACTCATGCTGAAGAAAAGAAAAGGCCAAACACGGGGGAATATTAAACCTAGAGCAATATTGATTTTTTATGGCAATTTTCTGTTATGACAAGCAGTTTTCGACAAAGCACGCCCGGAAGCAAAGCGCTCAGCGGAGGGCCACTCCTTTTTCGTCCGGCCAGACTTTTTCCATGTAACGGTCGAAAGGAGGTGGAGGCTTCGCCAGCTTATCTCTCCCTTCCAATAGGCAGGCTGTGAAGTTTATTTATTGAGCGCTGCCCGTCTCAAGGTTACCCATCAGGGAAATAAGAGGGTCTTCTCTTCGCGATACAAGCGCAGGATTTTTTACGAGAGCTATCAGGAGCCTCAGCCCATAAGGACCCTTAAAGAGGAATATGTGGCTGTCTGATGTATTGGACTTATTGATGTATTGGACTTTTTGGATTTTTGTTTTTTCTGGTGTTTGCATAAGGGAGTTGGACGGGTCGTGGTGGGATGCAGTATGATGCAGGGGGCATCTCGAGGGTCTTCGGACATTTCTTGCCCTAAGATAGGGGGCGGGTGGGAAGGGGGGGCATTAAGGGTTTTGGCTGGCTCATTGGGTTAAGATATTTGCAGTGGCTTCAAGATTATAGGTATGGTAATCTAATTTTTTTTTGGAAGGCTATAAAGATTGCTGTTAATGACACGGGACAAGATTAGAATTGCATCAGTAAACATTTGTGGTTTGAATTGCCTGCATAAAAAATGCAGGATCAGTGAATATATGCAGTATTTGAATGCAGACATAATATGTTTACAGGAGACGCACATTGAAACAGGGAGGCAGAACGTGCCAGAACTAGGGGGCTACCAGCTAATTTCCTACACAACCCAAGGTACACAGACTAAGGGGGGTAGCTCTTATGGCTCAGAGGAAGAGCATTACATTTTCAAGGTCTAAGGCAGATCACTTGGCCAGATGAGCCTTGACTCTATGCAACATGGATTCTTTTTCTTTCACGCTTTGCTCGGTCTATGGCTCTGTTCTTGATGATACAGCTTTGGTTAATTGGTTAAATATGGAATTGTTTGGGTGGCCATTGCAAATGATTATCTGTGGGGATTTTAATATTAATTTGAGAGCCAATACAATGAAGCAGGGGTCAAGCTTATACAGAGGTCATAAACCCAAGGTTTTTGAATCACTGCTGGAACTCTGTCAGGCTCATGGGCTTATTGATGCTTGGACATCGCAGGAACCTCTAGATGATGGTTTTACGTTTTATTCTGCCCCACATCAATCACATGCCAGGCTGGATTTTTTTTTGTGTGCCAGAGCTTGTTGAGTAATTTTTCGATTTTTAAATTCCCTCTGGTCATGTCCGACCACAACCCGCTTGTTCCTGAGATTCCGTTCCAGACTGTAAAAAGGGAAACACCACAGTGGACCTTTGATAGAGCACTTTTATCTGATCAAGATAACATTGCTCATAATGAAACATGGGTTTCGAGGTTTATATCTGAGAACAAAGGCAGCACTCGGTGGATATCATATGGGATGCTCTGAAAGCAGGGATTAGTGGGAAAACCTCAAGGTATGGTTTGAGGATGCAGAAAGCGGCAAAAATCAATCTCCAGAAATTATGTGCCAAACTAGCAGACACAGAAACTCAACTGGTCGGGGCTATTGTTAATAGGGGAAAGGTGGGCCAGGCACAGACCAGGGTAGCCTTAGCCAAATCTAAAATATTGGAAATTTCAACAAAGAAAGCAGCAGGGATGCAGCGTGGAGATCCAAAATGTACGAATGCAGCGAGAGAGTGGGACATTTGCTTGCAGTACGCACTACACAGAGGGCGACTCAGGGAGCTCTTCTAGCAATTAAAGATTCTCTAAGGGGGGAACTCACTGAGGCCCCAGACATCTGGGCTGCTTTCAAACGCTTTTACCAACTTTCATATTCCGAAGATACATTGGGAAGCGAAGAAGAGACACAGGATTATCTAGCAGGGATGCCTGGGGATGGGCTAACTGGGGAGGAGAGGGAGAAGTACTAGAAACTCTCATGACAGCGGATGAGGTTGCAGGGGTTATTAGTTTTTTGGCTAATGGGAAGGCGGCGGGTTCTGATCTTATCCCTGGGGAGTTTTATAAGAAATTGGCACCCTGTGTATTAGAATAACTTGTTGAAGTTTTTCTCCAAGTCTAGACAGGTCAGATGGTGCCCGCCTCTTGGGGGTCGGCTAATATGGTGGTCTTTCCCGAGAAAGGGAAGCCAGTTAAGGAATTGGGCTCTTATAGGCCTATAACGCTGATTAATAGTGATGTCAAGATCTATGCCAAGATGTTGACAAATCGGTTAGCAGGAGTGATCAAAAATCTAGTTAGCCCAGTCCAACATGGGTTTGTTCTGGGGAGGAGCACATTTGACCATATTCAGAGGGTGATTGCTCTTTTTGATGCGGCCGAGATTACGGGGGACCCTATCGCGCTAATCCTGCTAGATGCGGAGAAAGCCTCTGATAGGGTCTCCTGGCTCGTTTTATGGGCAACTCTGGAGAGAAGAGAGTTCGGTGCTGGCTTTATTAAGGCTATTTCAGTATTGTACAACAACCCGGTGGTCCGAATCGCCATCATGGGGGAATCATCAGGTTCGGTGTTAATAAGCAGGGGGACGCATCAGGGGTGCCCATGCTCCTGCCTACTATTTGCTCTAAGAAAACTAAAAGAAATGATGGACGGAGCGTTGACAATACAAGCACTCGCCCCCAGTCATCTGATCTGGGTTTAATCCATCACCGTTCTTTAGCCCATTGCGCCACCCCAGTTCAGACATGGCCATATGCAAATCAGTCTGACCGTGTGCCTCATGGGAACAGTCCAGTCCGAACTGCCAAGCCATGCCTTCCCTGGACTGAAAACAAGCCACCGAGGGCCGGTTTCTGGCATTTCAGCCGTCTTCAGCCCGGCTTGCTTGAATCCAGTGGCAAAGTGAGCAAGGGACTCACGTCTGAGCATACCCTGCCAACTTGTGGCGAACAAAGAAAAACCAAAGGAAATGATGGACAGAGCATTGACAATACAAGCACTCACCCACAGTCAACTGATCTGGGTTTAATCCATCACCGTTCTTTAGCCCACTCTGCCACCCCAGTTCTAGTTGCTATATACATAGACCCCTTGGTTAGAAGGATTATGGATTATAACCAGATTCTAGCAGAACATAGTGGTGGGGAGCGCACTAAGATTTTGGCATATGCCGACGATTTAGCCATTATGACCCCTAATTCATTGGAAGCACTAGCTGAAATTGAAAGAGAAGCTGAGATTTTTGGGCAAATCTCGGGGTATCACCTTAACTCCAATAAAACTCTTGTTGTACTAGGTAAAGGACTTGATGCTCGCGACCCTCAGGTTTTACAGAAGGCAACCTGTTTAGGGGTCGATATAATGGCGGAAGTATCTAATATTGTGGAAACCAACCTTTTCAGCTTATAGATAATCTTAAACTAAACCTCGTGGGGAGGTGCAATGTTATTAAAATGCTGTTTCTACCACAAATGTTATACTTTTTTAGGGCAATCTCGCTGGCTATCAATATTAAATGGCTTAAATCTTTAAACCAGCTGGTCCCCAAATTTCTCTGGGCTAATTGCTGCCCTTGGTGAGCCCTCAAATTTTTGATGCTACCCAGTTAGAGGTGGGTGGGCGGTCCTGAACTTTAAGTTATACCACCGGGCGGCTATATTATCCAAAATAGGCAGCTTGATCGGGGCTGAACCTGCGCAAGTACAGGGGGTGGGTCCCGTATCAATTTATGATCTATTGTTGGGTTCGGAGGCCAGGGGCTGTCTCTGATGTTATACCGATTTCAAGTACTACCAAAAGGGGGAAATTTAAGACACTAATGTGTGCTTTTTAAACTTGGGTTGCTGTTCACAAATGGTTCGGCATGGGCATAATTCATGGGTGCACCCCTCTGTTTGGTAATAAATCACTCCCTAGTATTGTTAATGATGGGTTGATGAAGATTTGGAATGATAAAGGGGTGAGGATGGTTGGGGATATTATTGATGGAACTGGGATGAGTTCATTTGATGTAATCAAAGAAATCTTTTGGGTCGATAATAGGCATTTTTTGAAGTACTTCCAGATTAGAGACTTCCTAGGGAAGAGAACCTGGGGTAGGACGGGTTTCGATCGAGTGTTGCTGGTTGAGGGATTACTTAAGGATCTCGGTACACTAGGTGGGATCTCGGTACACTAGGTGGGATCTATAAAAAGCTAATGGAGACAATGTCGGATGATCTAGCCAAACACGTGGGCCAGTGGCAGGAGCGGCTTCAGTTTGAAGCGGGGGAAACCGAAGACTCTTTAAATTTATCCCAAACCTCTTCTATTGCTACATATCCCCAAATACAATGCTTCAAGACGTGGTTTTATCTCTATATCACACCTGAGAAAATCGCTAAATGGGGAGGAGGTGCGGGAACTTCATGTCCTCACTGCAGCTTTCCTGCGGCAGACATTGTGCACATGTTTTCTTCCTGTCCTGAGCTGGGCCTGATCAAAAGGGAAGTCAGGGCTATTCCCATCTGGGACAGCAAGTAGAGATGACTCCCCAACTGATAGTATTGGGGGTGAGCAGCTCTCACTTACCTACCCGGAATCAAACCTTTTTATACATCGCCATGATAGTGTTTCGACTCTGTTTAGCTACCCATTGGCTTGATCCTGTTTCCCCTACGGGTCAGTCCGTGTTGCTCAAATTGATTGCAAGCCTTGCTCGCGATCAATTGGAGCAACATGGACTGACCTGAGGTCTCCAGAACTAAGGCAGTGTTTCTTATAACACTCATAATTAACGGATGGTTTCTACATATGGTGTTGAAGTCACTGCACACCCCTCTTTCCTGTACCCCTGGCGATATTGAGCCATTGGGTTCATTCTTGGATTATTCACCTGAGTAGCCAGGCCTGGCACCAGGTATAGGATGCCATACCCAGTCCTGAAGAAGACTCGCAGTTGAGGCTCAAATCTCCCTCCTTGCATCAGCCGAGTCAAAACGTCGACGCTCTCCACCTTCACAAGACCTGTACCTGCTTTCTACCCGATATACCGTTGAAATATGCATTGAGTGCACATTGTACATTTACAGATTACAAGTAAATGAATGCTATACATCGGACAGGTCTCCATTGTCTGGTTTTGATTACCAGTAGTTCTAAAAGTATCTTATTGTATCTATACTTATTGCTATGATTTGCACTCTCACTATCCACCACAACCAATTCCCTACTTTTTCACCCTACACCCGTCTTGCGCGCAACCTATATTTATTGAAAATAATTCTTTGCCCAGTCAACAAATAAATGTTTTTTTAATTAGTTTGAATTGGTTGGCACTATTTCTTGTGTGGTTTCTCGATACATGTATGCATAAATAGTATTTGAGTGCATGTATGAGCAAGTTCATTTGGATATTGACTATCAGTGTTGTAGTGTTCTATACAACACAGGCTGTTTATAATTGAATTTAATTCATGAGTAAATTTGTCACGGACCTTTTGTTCATTCCTCTATAGGCTAGAATCAGCAGTATACGCCAGAAGGGGGCAAAGATCAAGAGTCAAGGGGATGGTCAAAATGGGTGGATAATGGTTAGGCGATGGGTGGAGAAATTAAAGCTTATATCTCTGGTTGCTCGGGTATTAAACTGATGCTCCTTATAATTGTATGCCCTTTGTCCATGTCCAAGGTTGACTACGTCACTGCAATATTGTTTCTCTTTTTCTGTTTTGGTTTTTCTTTTTTTTCACAAGGACCTGCCAGGGCGGGTGGGTGGGATGATATTGGGGTGGGTGTGGGCGGGATTATTGGATATACTGGTATGTCGGCATGTGCTGTATACTTTTGGATATTGAAAATCAATAATGAACTGTTTAAAAAAAAAGGAAAAGAATTGTATAAAATTACATTTATTTCATTTGTAACATAAACATATTTTTACACATTTTTGATGAGTTAAATAAAAAAAAACTTTTTCTTATACTTTATTATAGGGAGACTCCACAGTTGAAGTTAAAAAGTCGAAAACATTTATTAAATTTTATAATAAATTTGTAAAAATGTAGAGTTTAATATGCGTGTGATTAACGTAATGCCTGCATGAATAGGAATCAGTTGGGTGGAATACAGAATAGCACACATACAACATTTTCTCTGCTAAAGTACATGTACAAACAAAATTATTTGATTAAGTTTATGATTTCTTTTCATGAATACACATCACAATGCTATTGAGAATACCATGATCATGTTGCACGTCTTACTTTTTTCCTTGATTTATGTAATCCTAAATAGCATGTTTCATAATTTGCAGCTTTACCCAAGAAGGATTCTCACCCCTGATAAAGGACATTATTGTATGTAAAGCATAGGGACAGTAAAAGCAAAGTTTTGATTTGGATACTCTGATAACATTTGATAGAAGGAATGCAGATATTGTGCACAATTTGTCTGAAATAGAAATATACACCATAACGAGTACGAACATTATTAAATGGATCTCTCTAAAGTCATTGGCTCTTCTTTGGAAGTTCTCTAAAAATCTGGGATTAAATGGAGGGCCTGCAGATAGGTCTTACTGTTACGAACTCTCAACACAACCCTCTCACATGCCAAAATACCGTATTGAGAGGCCATAAACAACAAATACTGAGAGGTCACACTAGCTCACATTTAACTCCACAAGACAGTTACGGGTTAACCTTACATGTGTGAAAGGCTGATGAGCATCCATAACTGATTCTATATAACATTGTGTTTCTATGGGAGGGAACATGTTCTCACTGTGTTCAGTGTAGTAGCTTCTCTCTATAGTTCCTCACTGACCACAGTAAATGGTTTCTTCTGTATTGGTATTTTCTTAAGTGTTTGCCATATCTTCTCAGGGCTTTTCGCACCACATGTGTGGTTATTCGCATTATCTCTGGTGATCTGTAACTTTGACTTCAACCTCCCTCCCTTCACCCGCTACAGCCATGCACGAGATTAGGGCACTTAGACAATTGGATAGATGTATTCTAAACACTGGTTTGCAGAGCTTGAATGCTGCGCTGGCATAGATGGTTGCTGTTATTTTGTGTTCTTGAGAGTTGCTATTTTTTCTCTACCCTTGATGGCCGTGGCATGCACAGAGATACTGGGCAGAAACAAGCAGTATTGGAAACCCTGCTCAAAATCGGACGGGGCATCAGATAACAAGAAGATGGTGGATGTATAGGGGTTGACCTGCCAAAAAAGGGTTTCCAATTGTAGATTTTACTGTGGCTCCACTGTGTCAAAGAAAGTGGTTCCAATATGTGAAAAAAACACTCCCAGGCATAAACTAAGGAGAATACACAATAGATTAAACAAACAAACTAGTTCAGTGGAAAAAATTATTTATATTTTAATTTGATAAAAAACAGGGGGATAAAAATTCAACACATTAATCACAATTGATAAAAAATTGATACAAATGTATTCACAAAACAGATAAAAAGAAAGTTAAATGGTCTCCAGTCAACGCGTTTCGACATATACAATATGTCTTCATCAGGACATTAACCATCAACAAGCTCTGTAAGACATAATTGTAGCATAAAATTACTATATAAAAATTTATCACATGATTATTACTGAACTAGATTTAGGGTTTGTTAGCACATTCTATTGGTAAACAGAAAATTCTTCATTCCAAATATATGATAGTACCGCTCTAACAAGACATCATACATCATACAATTATATAGTCATAGGCTTCCTAATAGAACACCTTTTGTACATAACATTCACTTAATCTCATTTGAGGTAGGTTGTAACACAGGGAGAAGTATGCTTATTGGATATCCTCTGTTTTGACGGTTTCGCATAGTAACCTTTTATCTGCTATCAATACAACCTTGATGAAAAGAATTTTCAAAGATTTCAAAAGCATGTTCTGTCTTTATCGATAAATAGGTACAAAAAGTTGCAAAAGGTATATTTAGTATGGTATATACACATGTCTATTACTAAACTTATTATACAACCGATATGGTAATGTCTACTAAAGTAGTGCATGAAAAAAAGATAAGAAAAAGATAAAGAAAGACAAAGAAAAATAGAAAGTAAGTGGACAGATAACACGTCATTAAAAAAAGATTTTTTATATACACTTCTTATCGTGTGTATTCCATTAAATTACTCTAGTAAGCTAAAGTGAGGCTCTTTTATTTGAAATGATGGCCTAAAGGCCATACTCTATAGTGCTGCATTCTTACCTATTTATGCAGTAATATAAGGGGACGTATGTCAAGTCTCTTCCTTATTTATCCAAGAGTTGGAAAACACGGTTAAAAAGTTCCTAAATTGAAAAGATATAATCACAACAGTGCGCATTTTAATGTAAGAAATGTTCTAGAATGAAAAACAGGTTTCTTTTAAAACTATGTTTATGTTATTACTCCCCCATTCTTACCCTAAGATTAGAGTTCATAGGTTCCACAAAATTAGGTCCGGTTTGTAAGGTGGGAGGTAACGTAGTTATTTATAAAGATGTTCATGCTACCTATCAAATCAAGACAAGAAAAGTATACACGATATTAATTTAAATCAAGAGTGCTGTACTACTTATAAGAGTATAACCGATAAGCTGCTTACCGAGTGGAATAGTTGAATCACTTATAAAAAGTGACAGCTATTTTAAGGAACGCAGCTGCACGTTACGGTAACTTTTGAGGTTGTATTAAAGGCTGCGACGAAACTCCTAATTAAAAGAGCAATAGTCCTTAAATTAAAATGATTGAAAACTAGTACGTTCCTTATATTAGGGCTAATGATACAATCGAAAAAGTTATAACATACCTTTCTAACCGTTATAAAATCCTCCTCGCCAGCAAAGTTATATGGAGAATGGCGCCGAAAATGAAGTCAGTACACTCACAAAGCGTGCAATGGCGTTTAACCACACAGGCGAGTCCTGTGGGGCGAGGACAGAAAAGATTTAATTTAAAGTGAAAACTCCAAAGGGAGTTTGAGGTATTATTTAATGGCATGCTACACACGCTTACCGTAGGCGCCAAGGAAGGAACGCCACTTCGAGTGCTGTTTGTATTAAAATCTACTCGCACGTGATACCTCTTGAGTCAGTGTATCGTTCCTGTTTACGAAAAAAGGGGGGCGCTTTACTATACACAGCGTCAGATCGGGTTAAAGAATTTAACTATCCTAACAAGCGTTTAAGGTAGCTTACCGAGAGCGCTGAGGGTAGCCAGCTGCATCAGGGGTTCTGCCGACGGGTCAGATTGCGAAAATAGAGCAACTCTGATAGGTCGGTTCTGGCGTGTATTTATATGCACATTTTCAATAGGGTAACCTATCTGCTTGTTTTTTAAAGGGACCAGGCTATTTTATTCATTGGTCTATAAGTGTTGTTAAACGATAGAACCAAAACTAGTTGGAAAACAAGGCACAAAAGGGCAGCAATATGCTTCGTGCATTGGATTTATACCCCTACATGCTGTAGTGCATATAACTAGACTACATACTCCGCACTTAAATCCGCAATCATAAAAATGATATGTGTATATATATGCGCATTTTCATCCAATTAGACTTATATTGTTGACAAGGGCTATTCTATTGATTATCCGTATAATAAACGCACCCTAATACTGAAAAAGAACCTTATGCCGTCTTGAATCAGAGATTCAAAAGCGACTAAAAGAATTTTTAGAAAGTGGTTCCAACACTTCTAAATGAAGTATAGATTTATGAAGGGGTGAAAGCGACACTTGCTAATTTTTGGGGATGTCCCAATACCCCCATTGCCTAAACGATCCCCTTATTTTTTTGAGGCAGACCTAAATAATGCAAAAATAAGCAAAAATGTGAAGTATCATTTAAGGACAGATGGAAAACGTATTCCTACAGTGCTGCATTAAGCTTTTAGTTCAATGATCCTGCTAACCTACATTCAGTGACAATGCACTGCACTGGTGCTGAAAGCAAAGAAACAGAGATAAATAAATTACATGTTTCCTTGCTTTCAGCACCAGTGCAGTGCATTGTTTCTACCTGGGAAGTGGATTGAGCCAAACAGTGGATCACTGCATTGGTAATTCACCTTATTGAGAGATTTAGAAATATGCAACTTTGTTATGTATTTGATCATGTTGCTCGTGTTAGATTAAACACAAGTGGAGCACATCTATGTGGATAAGTACAGGTAGGTTTTAAGCAGCGGTATTTGTATCTCCACCACCAAAATAAACTTCTTTAAGCCTTTTATTACTTTTTGATCCGCAAAATTATATTCAAAATTACATTTGAGCAATAGGCTACAGGAACACCTGAGAATCAATGTGTATTGTGTAACATCATAGTGCCATGATGTCAGTTTCCAGCCCAACGTCTTCTGACTGATGAAGCCCATCTGGTTTGCAACCCTCTTCCTAGTTTTCCCTTGGTCCTAAGCACCACGTGGAAACTAAAAGATTACCAGGTGCTGCAAGTGCTGTTTCCAGTGGAATTATAGAGATCTAAGAGAATGGATTAGCATTAAGTTCACAAAAGCTCCTTGTCTGAATGCATCCAGTGCAGAAATTTCAGGACACCTGCTCCAATTATGTCAGAACCACTCAGACCTACATCCATCTAGGTAGATAACGTGAGTACCATTAAGTTGAGTAATAGTCATATCTTGTATTACATTGCTTTGAAGACTAAACAATAAAGTACTGTTGAGGATATCTGCAATCATTTTAGCTACCAGTACCACCAACATCTTCAGTTTTCCTGAATCATCTGTAGGACACCGTAGACCAGGAAATGGTCAGCTGTACTTAAAAGCAGCATGAGGAAGGCACAATTAGAGACCTGTTCAAAAACTTGAACGTCAACATGGTGGTAACAGCTGTGGTAGTATTAGCATTATGGGCAGCAAATTCCCTTGTATTCAGAAGGTGGACTGAAGAATTGGAGATTAACTGGTGGTAACATTTTCACCACTGGTCGTTTCTGCAACCACACACCAGGAGGAAATAATGCTGTATGAGATATGTTTGAACATGTTTGATTGATGTGTGACTTTAGCTTTACTCCTTTTGCTAATTCCACAAATTTTGTGTAGCTTACTTATTCAGCATCTATCTTGCTCTACCATTTACTTTTCTTGATATATATGTGAAGACGACATAGGCAGAATGAAGAAAGAGGAATGTGCTCTACGTAAAAACAAGAAGATCCTCCAATGCCACATTTGCATGCAGGCTGGTTGAACAATGAAAAAGTAAGCTTGCCACAGAGACATGAATTGCTCTAGAGAGGTTGTAGCTGAGGCAGCTAAGATGGCTGATGCCAGCTGATTGAACTCAGTGCTGCGATGCTCAAATCCTAATTGTTTCTTGATGGCGGGCGGCCATCAGGATCCCAAACTGCACACTGTTGTTGGGGGCATGGCAGGTGAGCCGCCTCAGCTGACTTTAGGTCCGCATGTGCTCTGGGGTACATACTTTCATGATGGGACTGTGATTTTTATTTATTGAGTTTGTAGGGGAGCCTTTGATATGGTTCCCCACTCCTTCTTGCTGGATTACCTCTCTAGGAATGCGGTGAAGAGTCTGGCCGTTAGCTGGCTGATCTCCTTCTTTGACAATAGAGAACAGGAGATCTGGCTTACTCCGTTTGCTTCTGGCAATAGGGCAATTTCAGTTGGGGTCCCGCAGGGCTCTGCCCTCAGCCCTTCCCTGTTTAATGTCTATATTACCCTGCTCACTTCGGTAGTTGAGCTGTTTGGAGCCAAGATTGCATCCTGTGCAGATGATACGCAGATTCTCTTCTCCTTACAAGATGGGGATGATCTGGTTTTTGACTCTTTTAAATCATGCCTACCTTTAGTGTTTGTCTGGTTGCAGAAAGAACAGATGTGTAATACCAACAAAGCTGAAATGCTCTTTTTTGGCATGCCGACACCTACCAGCTGGCTTACATGTTGGCCAGATGGCTTTATTCCGCCTGCATCTTTCACAGAGACAGCCAAGATTTTGGGAGTTAAGATTGACAATTGCTTATCTTTCCAACCCCAGATTAGTGGAATGTGCTTTCGTATCCTGCAGTCTTGGGTATGTTTTTGTTCTTTCTGTTCTTTCCAGCCAGTAAAATGGTTATGCAGGCTTTGATAACATCTCTCCTGGATTATTATAATGCCTTATATCTCGGCCTTCTGGAGTGAGTCATTCATAGACTTTAAATCGTGTAAAGCGCTGCGGCACGACTTCTACTAAATTTGCAGAGGAGAACTAAGATTTCTAGGCATCTTTATTCCTTGCACTGGTTACCAGTAAGGAAGAGAATTTTCTTTAAAACACTGGTGTTGATTTTTCATGCTTTGCACAGTATAGGTCCATGTTACCTGGCCTCCCGTATTCATTTTTGTAATCTTGCTAGGAGCCTCCTGGCCCTCACATCTGACTTTTGCTAGAGTGACAAGAGTGAGGATGAGAAGGATTGGCAGACACTCTTTTTCGTTTTTGGGGTCGTCTGCATGGAATTCTCTTCTGCTGCACCTGAGGCAGGAAAGGTCAGAACTTGCTTTTAGGAAAGGGTAAAAAGTGTGCCTATTCATTCTGTAATCTTCTACTAAGGGGATG
This sequence comes from Lissotriton vulgaris, assembly GCF_964263255.1. Lineage (NCBI taxonomy): Eukaryota > Metazoa > Chordata > Amphibia > Caudata > Salamandridae > Lissotriton > Lissotriton vulgaris. Next base: position 284,009,143 of record NC_141689.1, on the reverse strand, counting down.
ATTCCGATCTGGGCCGGAAAGCAATCCGACCGAGCCGGATCCGGGATGTTTTCCGACGAACCCGGACTCCTGCAGTCCGACCGAGCGAGTACGATGCAGCCGTATGCTGTCGGACTCGGTTTGGAAGGACTCTATAGAAGTCAATGGGAGCCGGTCGTACGACGCGTACATGGGCTCCCATTGACTGAATGGGTACGTTGCGGACAAGTGCGCCCCCTACAGTGGGTACGCGTCAGTGCCTCCGCACCATACATGCCTGTGTTGGGGAGACCCATGGGTCTACCCCTGTGTCCTAGTCGTAAGGCTGCGGGTAACAGGGGTTCCGACGCAGACCCCCGAAGTCCAACTCCGGGAGCTAATGCGAGCAGGACGCTCTGACTCATTCCGGCTGTTGGAATCGAGCATCATACTAGCTCGGTCGTGAAACGTCTCCATTGCGCGCCACGGTTTGCTTGTGACCGAGTTGTATGGCGCGGTTTGGACCCGAAAACGATTCGATTGGATATTTTGAGCTTGTTCGCATCGTACTTCGTGTCCGGACCCATGTACGACTTGGACAGAAATTCAGCCTCCGAATCTGATCTGCTAATGCTGAACCCAATTTGGTGCCTTTCCGACCGAGATCAGAATCAGCCCCTTACTGTTAGACTAGCACCGGTAGACTTCCAGAGCATCTGTGCGCTTTATAAATCTGTCTGCACCAATACATTCATAGCCCCCCCATTTTTCCTCCTTGACACTGACAAAGGCATTATTGTTGGAGGTGTGTGGTGTCTGCGGGCTAGGTCAAAGGGTCTTTGCACTTGTAGCCTTCTGTGTTGAAGGGGCCACCGTTCAGAGGACACTATATCGCACATCGACTGTGCATGCCGCCCACATCTTTGAATTTCATTTGGAGGCCAACTCACCGGTATATGCTCTCCTATGCCACACACTGCAGCACTGTCTTTATGTATCCAGGTTCCTTGGGAGCTTTAAAAGCACTGTGGTGCCAGCATGAAGTGTCAGATGCCATGAGCCATAAGGCAAAGATGTATTCATTTGTCTACATCTCAATCTTGACCACGTGAATTTCAGCTATAACCCACTAGACTCACCACGCCTGGTGCTCTATATCACGGAACCTACCTGCTGTATTCTTCAGGTACTGCGATACCACTTCTGAAACAGTTTACTTTATTCAAGCCCATTCTCATGCCCAGCTGTTTGACTTCCACTTGGACTGCTCGTGCCCTGAGGTGTTGTGGTCCACTCTAATACTCACCATATCCAGAAGACCTTCCCATTGGTGCACCCAAGGACTGGTGCCACTTCTGCACGCTCATATTCGTCAACTCCACTGGACTTTTAGTGGCTCTCTGAAGATAAAGGTCGCTCTTCAGACTCAAAATTAGTTACTGACCAACTAGAAGTAGTACTTGCTGCCATAGAAAGATCCCACGAATCAAAGAGTCAAAGATTGACACTGTTGCCACACATCTTACCCTACCAAGGAACTATCATGGAAACTGACTGATAGGGTATATTCAACAGAACAAGCAGTGGCAACCCTCCAACCGCAAAATATGGACATGAAATCCCACCTCACTGCTTTGCAGGAGAAGGTCAACATCTTGGAAGATCATGCAGAGGACTCTGTGGGCAGAGCTAGGTGGAATATTATATGAGTGATGGGCCTACCTGAGGTGGCTGAGGGAAATGATGCTGAGGCATGTATTGATACCTGTATGTATGCAGCTTAATTCAAGAGGAACTACTATTGTCATTGTTCTCAGTGGAGCGGGCCCATAGGGTTCCGATGCGACAGCTACCCTCTGGTACTCTGCCTCACCCCTTGGTGGCCCCTCTCATACACAATCAAGCTAGGGATGTTATCTTGAATGAAGCACACAAACAGGGCAATTTGATAGATGACAAGGTCAGAGTCATTGTGTTCCCGGACTAAGCACTGGTGGTTCAATGGTAACGTCCTTGAAGTCAAACGCAAACTGAGGGAGCACCATATTGCATATGCACTCCTCTTCCCAGCCCGTCTCCACATTCAAACTGATGGCACAACATCATTCTTCAATAACCCCAAAGACAATCAGGCCTGGATGTAAAGCTGCAGAATCGCAGCGCAGGGTCTTGTCTCACTGCGGCTCAGACATGGAATGCAGGGTAGAAATGCAAGAAATGTGCTCGGAGTTCGACTTTGGCACCACAACAAATGCTCAGCTCCCTGAATCTGAAAGAAGTTTTTTTTGAAGAACGGCATAAGCCACTGCAGATCGTGGCTAACTTTCCTGACCCAACACCACACCACAGTGTGGATGAAGATGGATCCAAATCTTGGGGGGATGAAGATTCTTTTACATCCCGCCACAGAGCACTGAATGATATGCCCATGGTGACTCCTCAAACATCAAACAATGTACTTTAACATGTTGCATGACAGAATATGTTGTTTAATTTGTTTGATCTTACCTTTTTCATTTGAAGGATGTTTGAGGAATATTTCCTGACTCAAATTTTTTTGTTATTGTCCTCGGAATCCTTATATGGTATTTCTGGGTTGTCCCTGACATCTTAGGTTTCACTCACTCATGTTATGCTCTTTCCACTTTATATGGGACGTTGTCGATGTTCGCAATCCCACTTCCCTGCTCACCACCTACACCAGCTCTAGCTTGTCCAGGTACCTGTTGTGCCCCTGCTCTCAATGGCATTATATGTTCATTGATCTTATAGTTCTTTTCTATTTTTTTATTGTTGTAACCTGCATTTGCTCAGATATCATACTCTTGGACGGGACTAATGGTGCCCACATGAGGCAACCTGGGATCCTGCACCTTCGGACACAACACCATCGCTACCACTAACATTATCACTTGGAATTTGAGAGGTATCCACACTCCCTCCCATCAATATGCAGTGTATTCCTAATTGAATTTGAATTTAAAATATTTGTATAGCGCAACGTTCACCATACGGTTTCTTGGCGCTGTGGAGGCAATTTTAGCAGCAGGACAAAGAAACAAATGCAGAAAGAAAATTAGGATCAATTCACATTAGGGAAAAGCCTGAGTGAAAAGAAAAGTCTTAAGATCCTTACGAAACAGAGAATAGTGTCTAGCCAGACGCAAGTGATCAGGAAGGGAGTTCCAAAAGGATGGAGCTAGTACTGAAAAATTAGCTCCGCCCCATTTCTTGCGTCTGTATCGGGGTACCTGAAGGAGAGATTGTGTGGAAGAGCGAAGCTCACGGGAGGGGATGTACTCTTTTATCAGAGAGGAGATGAAAGCAGGGGCAGTCCCCTGGCGCGCCTGAAAGACCATACAACCGGTTTTGAACAGGGATCGCTCCCTGACAGGTAGCCAATGTAGTGCCTTTAGTAGGGGGGTAGAATGATGGAAGCGGGGGAGACCATATACCAATCTGGCCGCCTGGTTTTGAACCAGCTGGAGCTTCCGCAGACTATACGCTGGGATGCCGTTGTAGAGGGCATTGGCGTAATCCAGCCGGGAAACAACCAGTGCGGACATGATTAACTTAAGTGCAAGGGGAGAAAAGAAACGAGAGACAGATCGAATAGTTCGAAGAACAAGAAAACAGGAAGAAACAACAGAATTAATTTGTGAGTGAAGGTTGAGATGATTATTAAGTTTGATGCCCAGAGTCTTGACTGAGGAAGAGGGTATGGGGGGAGAACCTAAAGAAGAAGGCCAGAAAAAAGAGTTCCAGGGACTGGAGGAACCACCCGTAAGGACCAATTCTGTTTTATCAGGGTTCAACTTCAGATGGTTGTGGTTCATCCAGTCCCTGATGAAAATCATAGTAGACTGAAAATTGGAGATAGAATGTGGGGAAGAAGACAAATTAAAAATAAGCTGGAGGTCGTCTGCATAATTGAAAACAGTGACCTCCAGTTGCTGAAGTGCAAAGATCAAAGGATAGATATAAAGATTAAACAAAAGAGGGGAAAGAGAAGAACCCTGGGGAACACCACAAGTGACTTTGAGTTGGGTGGCCGAAAAATCCCCCAGCCGGACCGCCTGGGTGCGGTCCCTCAGGAAGGACGAAAGCCAGACCAGGGCTGAGCCCTCGATCCCAGCCGCTCCGACACGGGAAAGTAAGATGGAATGGTCCACCGTGTCGAAGGCGGCGGAGAGATCGAGGAGCACCAGGGCCTGGTAGTTGTCTTGGTCCATGCCCTCCCTGAGGTTGTTCAGGACCGACACCACGACAGACTCGGTGGAGTGTCTCGGCCGAAAGCCTGCCTGGCGGGACGCTAGGCCCCCATTAGCTTCTACATGGGCACTGAGGACTGATGTTACATGCCGCTCCAGCACCTTGCCCAAATAGGGCAGGAGAGAGATGGGGCGATAATTGGCTGGAGCAGAAGGGTCCGCGCCAGGCTTCTTGAGGATGGGGACTATGGTGGCAGCTTTAAGAGCTGGTATTACTACCCCCTGAGCCAGCGAGCTGTTAAGAAGGGAGATTGGGGGTTTAGGGCAAACAGAGTAAATCTCCTGCAAAATGTGGGCTGGACAGATGTCTGCCGGGGAACCAGACTTAACTTTGGGGAGTATTGCACAGAATACTTCTTCGGTGAGCGGCGGGATGGAAGAAAGACGGCTGTGAATAGTCGGGGGAGAAGGCTCGATGAATGTAGGGGAAGGGAGTGAAATGTTGGCTTTAATGTTGACAATTTTTTCTACAAAATAAAAATTCAAGGAATCACAGAGGGACTGAGAGGGGGGGGGCTTAAGGGTAGCCCTGTCAGAATATGCCAGGTCCTGAACGATGGAGAATATTTCCCTGGATTTATTCTCCGCTGCTAAGATTTTTGCTGAGAAGTGTGCGGTTTTAGCACTCAATATGGCCCTTTTGTAATCACTCAGCAGGGTCAGGTAGTGAGTTCTTAGTAACGGGCAGTAATCCTTTCTCCATTGCCTCTCGGCCCGCGGTAGGGTAAGCTTTTTTGTCTTCAAATCGTCGCCAAACCACCGATTTGATTCCTTTGATCTTCGGGTAGATATCCGTCGTAGTGGGGCTACCGAATCGCAGCCTCCAACGAGCCAGGTGTCGATGGCAGTGGCTTGAGCGATGGAAGACAAGCCCTCTAAGATGGGTGCAGAGTTTAGAAGAGAGGAAGACAGAGCCGGAAGGTCTACCCTGTTCCAGCTCCGCGCCCAGGTGTTTTTAGCAGGCGGGGTCTTTATTACTGACTTAAGGCGGAGGGAAAAGGAGATCAGGGCATGGTCTGACCAGGGGCATGGGGACACGGTCATGGAAGAGACCAAGGTATTAAGAGACCACACCTGGTCTAGTACGTGACCGTGGATGTGCGTAGGAGTGTGCAGATGGGAAGTGAAGTTCAGAGATGTGAGTGAGTCGGAAAATTGTTTAGAGGCAGTGCATTCGTGAGAGTCTAAGGGCCAATAATTAAAATCCCCTAAAACTAAGACAGAAGCGTGATTAATCGCTAAAGTGGCCAAGAGATCCTGGAATGCTGGTAAAAACAAATGAGAAGGTTGAGGGGGACGATACATTAATAAACAGGTCAGCGGGGGAGAAAAAGCCAAAGAGCGGGCCACAAGGTGCTCAGTGGGAGTAATGGTGGAGGAGGGGAGAAGTTGGAAGTTATGCTCAGATCGAGCAATAAGAGCCACTCCGCCCCCTGCCTTACCCGCTGGTCTATGCCATAGACAGATACTCATATCATATTTACCAGAGCACACATTACAGACAGTGAGGCATCCAGACTGCAGAGCGGATGGAGGGACCATGTGTTCTCCACTACTTATTCCACCTATGCTCGAGGGATATTGAAATGGATTTGGGTGGGGGATTATATGCCACACATATAATCATCGACCCCGAAGGACATTACTTAATGGTGGAGGGCTGCTTAGATGGTAGACGGTTGCTCCTTTAAGCGATATACACACCCAATGTGGAACAAGCCCTGTCCCTTCATGGTCTATCAACCATTTTGGACCGATGGAGTGGTATACCATGGGTACTAGTTGGGGATTTTAACAGTGTCCTTGATGTAAGACTGGGCCTCTCCTTTCCGCCCTTACTTCTCACTCTGGCTACATCTAAAGCATATATCCTAACCACATGCTTAAAATACTGGGCATTGCTGAATGTGTGGCAGAACTGAAACATTAACACCAGAGTATAATCCTTTTACTCACATGCACATGCACTTCATGTCCATATTGATAGGTTTGTTTGTACCTATGACATTACCCCAAATATTATAAGTGCAGAATATCTTGGCTGCAAACAATCTGACCATCACCTGCTCGAATTGCAGTTATGCTGAGAATACGTTCCCCCAGGCTATAGCCACTTGGAGACGATAAGCATCTACATTGGAGGACCCCCCGTTTCATGCTTCAGTCAACAATATTATCCCTGAGTGCTTAGTTGTTAACTCTGGTTCCGCCTCCTCTCCCTTGAAAGAATGGGATGCATTTAAAGTGTCTATTCAAGGGCATTGTATGGGTAATGCATTAAACATGCACCGTCATCTCACCAAAGACATTACTCACTTGTAGGGTAGCCTATTAGGACTTGAAGAATTAGTATGAACCCCAAATTCTGCCCAGCAGCAAATACACAAATTCAGGTGTGAACATATTGCACTTTTGGAAATACTGCGCTGTCTTAATTATTTTGAACACACTAAAGTCCTAATTCAGATCTTGGCGGAACTCACTTTGTTCCTCCATGACAGCATTCACATGTACCACATGCGGCTGATGAATTTCCAAAAGCCATATTTAGATGTGGGTTGGCTGACCCTCGTTCCACATTTACAGACTGTTTTCCGTAGCTTGAGTGGCTCACCTCCTTCGATGCGGCAGACTTAAAGAACTTGTTATTAATTGTAAAGTTTATACCTGTTTAGAAGTCGTATGTTTTGCATTTGTAATTTATTTTTGATTTTGGTGTTTAACTTTAATTAATTTTAAAATGTTCATTTGAAAACAAATTTTAAAATGTATTTTAAATTACTGTAAATTGTGGAAAAGTTTTTTAAATTGTTTTAACTAATATTTCGATTTTTTTATCATAGGTCAGAAATATGCTATATATTTATCTTTTTATGAAATTTTATAAGGAATTTTAGACATTTGTTTTAGAATATATTATGAAATAGTTAATATATTTGAGGATTCATTATTTCCTGGATTTTTTTGCTATATTTACTTTTTTGATTGATATGTTTGACAACAATATATAATAATTGTTCAGTATTTATCCTGATTTTAGTTAGGTAGGAGTAAGAGTTTTTTATTAGTGTCCATCACTTTCCCTGAATTTAGTAAGTTAGGAGTTGAAATAGTAATTTGTTCTGGTTTAGTGTCCAGCACTTTCCCTGAATTTAGTTAGTTTGGAGTAGGAATAGTACATTTTCATGGATAGGTGTCCAGCATTTTCCCTGAATTTAGTTAGTTTGGAGTAGGAATAGTAATTTCTTATGGTTAAGTGCCCAGCACTTTCCCTAAATTTAGTTAGTTTGGAGAAGGAATGGTAATTGTTTTTGCTTTAGTGTCCAGCACTTTCCCTGAATTTAGTTAGTTAGGAGTTGAAATAGTAATTTGTTCTGGTTTAGTGTCCAGCACTTTCCCTGAATTTAGTTAGTTTGGAATAGGAATAGTAAATTTTTATGGATAAGTGTCCAGCATTTTCCCTGAATTTAGTTAGTTTGGAGTAGGAATAGTAATTTCTTATGGTTAAGTGCCCAGCACTTTCCCTAAATTTAGTTAGTTTGGAGAAGGAATGATAATTGTTTTTGTTTTAGTGTCCAGCACTTTCCCTGAATTTAGCTAGATTGGAGTTGGAATAGTAAGGTTTTTAGGGTTTACTATTATATTTTGGTTAATACTTTAAAACATTTAAGGGCCATGTTAAAATGTCGTTCGGAGTCACCTCTGACCAACACCATGGCGAAAATGGGGCCGACCGAGTCCGGCCTGCAGTTCCTACGGCCTAACTATGATGTAACCTCACATAGGAGCCGATTAGGATCGCGGACGGAAACGTGTTCCGTCCGCCAAGGAAGGGGCCAAGTTACTCCAGACCGCACCGCGGATAAACCTCCTTTGCAATTAGGATACAAATGGGACGAAAGTACGACCGCTGCGGACGGACCTCAGCAAACACCGTCCGCGGCAAACGGAGTACACCTGAGACCGCCGCACGCGGACGGAACCGATGAAACACCGCCCGCCGCGGACGCACATGACCACGGGAACAGCCACATCTACCGCAATACCTGCGGAGGCTCCGTGTCCGCGATTAGGATAACGCCGCCTGTACCCCAGTACGCACCGCAATCCACGGCCACAGCGGAAACAATGCAACGAGAAACGGTGCATCTCAGCGGAAGGCCAACACGAATAACATCCCTACCGTCAAACCAATGACAAAAAGTGTCGCGGAAGGAAATAGCAAACACACGAAACAGGACTACCACCCACCTGAAACACCAACACCAAGCACAAGCTACAATGACACCCCCCAAGTACCTACCAATGCACACTAGTCAACACACCCACCTAGCAACTGACTGCCAACAACCATTGGGACACGACCACGACACAGACTATAAAATGACTCCCACCCACTACCACAATCCTTTGCATCACAGCATAGCTGCTAGCAAGAGGCCCAAGACGACCGACAGCACACACCAATTGAAGACATACAATCACCACCCAAAAACACCCACCACACTAACACCCACCACACCATTCCTTCACACCACACACCTGCACCTCCCAACTCACTCAACCCACACCCTGAGCACCACACACCATGGCACCCAAGAAAAACCCAAAATTCACAGAGACCGAATTGAAGGTAATGGTAGATGAAATCATCCGTGTTGAACCCCACATATTCGGGGCACTAGTCCAGCAGACCACCGTGGCTCACAAAAATCACATGTGGGACAGGATCGTAAGTAGGGTGAATGCGTCAGGGACCGTGCCAAGGACAAAGCACGAGATACAGAGGCGGTGGCATGACCTGAAAACGCGTGTCAAAGGGATCCGTGCCAAAAACCATCTACGAGCAAAGCACACTGGCGGCGACACACCCCCGGAGCCCATACCCTACACTGATTGGGAGGAAAAGGTGTTGGGCATACTGCACCCAGAGATCCTGGAAGGAATTGAGGACGGAGATGAGGCTGGTAAGTACAAACCAAGCACCACCAGTACAACGACATGGTCTGACTCACACAACTATGAAGACACATCTCCCAGGCCCCAACCCATGCATGTGGTCCACATACTCACCAAAATGTAAACAACTCCCAACAGGCCCCCATGTCCACAGGAAGGGCGGTGGTGGTGGGTGGGAGGACACTACTACAACTCCCAACAGGCCCCCATGTCCACAGGGAGGGCGGTGGTGGTGGGTGGGAGGACACTACTACAACTCCCAACAGGCCCCATGTCCACAGGGAGGGCGGTGGTGGTGGGTGGGGTGTGTGAGAGGACACTACTACAACTCCCAACAGGCCCCCATGTCCACAGGGAGGGCGGTAGTGGTGGGTGGGAGGACACTACTACAACTCTTAACAGGCCCCCATGTCCACAGGGAGGGCAGTGGTGGTGGGTGGGCGGACACTACTGCAACTACCAACAGGCCCCCATGTCCACAGGAGGGCGGTGGTGGTGGGTGGGGTGTGTGAGAGGACACTACTACAACTCCCAACAGGCCCCCATGTCCACAGGGAGGGCGGTGGTGGTGTGTGGGGTGTGTGAGAGGTCACTACTACAGCTCCCAACAGGCCCCCATGTCCACAGGGAGGGCGGTGGTGGTGGGTGGGAGGACACTACTACAACTCCCAACAGGCCCCCATGTCCACAGGGAGGGCGGTGGTGGTGTGTGAGAGGTCACTACTACAACTCCCAACAGGCCCCCATGTCCACAGGGAGGGCAGTGGTGGTGGGTGGGAGGCCACTACTACAACTCCCAACAGGCCCACATGTCCACAGGGAGGGCGGTGGTGGTGGGTGGGAGGACACTACTACAACTCCCAACAGGCCCCCATGTCCACAGGGAGGAGGGTGGCGGTATGTGGGTTGTGTGAGAGGTCACTACTACAACTCCCAACAGGCCCCCATGTCCACAGGGAGGGCGGTGGTGGTGGGTGGGAGGACACTACTACAACTCCCAACAGGCCCCCATGTCTACAGGGAGGGCGGTGGTGGTGGGGGGGGGGGGGGTGAGAGGTCACTACTACAACTCCCAACAGGCCCCCATGTCCACAGGGAGGGCAGTGGTGGTGGGTGGAAGGACACTACTACAACTCCCAACAGGCCCCCATGTCCACAGGGAGGGCAGTGGTGTTGGTGTGTGTCGAGAGGTGGGTGGGGTGTGTGCGACAGGACAGTAAAATGTTATCATTGCAAAATAAACATGTAATGTCCACAGTACTGATCAGCACAATCTTGTCCCGCAGGTGATCGTAATCTGACTGGTGAAACCAGCAACCGGCCGCAAGACTCGCCTCACACACTTCCAGGACTCTCTGGGGACGATGCCACAGCCAGCTCCGGTACGGAGGATGGAGCCGGCCCAAGCAGTCAGCCAGGGCCATCTCGCTCACAGGAAATCCCAGGCCCGACAACCGTCGCCTGTGTAACTCCTGCAACACCGGCCACAGTGAGCTGCAGAGCCACCACCACCACCACCTCCACCACCACCAGTACCACCACTCCTGTCTGTGCCACCCTGCCTAACCCACCGCGCGACGCAGGGCCATCAACATCACAGCCAAGCAGGGAGAGTGGGTGTGACAGGAGTGTGCCGACGCCACATCAGCCAAGCAGGAGTTCCACACACCGTCGGGCTGGTGAAGGACACCCACCCCATCCTGCTGCTGAGTCACTGGAAGCCCTAGCCAGGGTCCAAGCTTCCTACGAGCGTGGCCAGGAACAGGCAGATCGTGCCCACCAGGACTCGGTGGACGACACAAACATGTTGCGGGCCATTGACAGCCGCCTTGCCCAAATAGTGGACATCATGGGCCAGCAGACAACAATGTGGAGGGAATGGATAGCCCGCAACACCCCCACCCCCTCTCAACCAAGTGTCCAGACGCCACGGGCAGCAACACCACCGCCACCGCCACCTGTGCCCCTGGCGATGGATGTGGCCCCTGAGCAACCTGCCCCACAAGCTGACTCCGTTCTGGCTCCAAGACGGAGGGGCCGTCCGAGGCTGGAAGTGGGCGAGAGCAGTGGGGATGCTCCGTCCACACGCTCCAAGAGGGGCCATCAATGACTCTGAAACTGCCTGAGCCAGTCATTCACCCTGCCAACTATCCTGTCCCACATAGCCAATCATTGGCACAGGTCTGCTGGACTAGCCGGACATCATCCAATGTGGTGTCAGCACGGACATTTCATCTGCCATTACCTTCAACTCACACTCCCCCACCCCACACTTACCTGTAAATATTCACCAGCACTAATGCACAACCTGTAAATAAATAGCACTTACACACTCAATGATGTGTTGCCTCCATGTTTATTCACATGATTGTCTCAGAAACAGACGTTACCAGGTGCATGGATCCAAGTCATACATAATCATGCCGCTGTGGGAGTGACCTAGGATAAATCAGAGACAGCAAATACACGTCAGCAAACTGAATCACACCCATCACAACACACTGCAGTGCAACATTACACAAACCACACTCATCACTAAATAATTGGATGAGAGGACACACATCATGTAGACTTGCATGTGTAAAGAAATAAACACACACACTTGCAAACATCACATAGCACAACACCCAGCTGATGCACACCACATCCACACAACACCAGCAAACATACATAAGGCATTGTCAACCGGCACAAGAGGTAGTCACTCACATTCAAGGGAAGTAGCGATCAATGAGCTGGCGCCTCGGTCCACACCTTCCTCCTCACCACTATCCTCATCAGTCGACATGGGTGGGATGGGAGGCCGAGGAACTTGTTGGTCTACAGGGTCCAAGAGCAGTTCAATTTTATTGCGCACGGCCAGGTTGTGGAGCATGCAACAGGCAATCACGATCCTGCATACTTTGCCTGGTGAGTAAGGCAGGGCCCCTCCGGTCTTATCCAGGCACCGAAACCTAGACTTCAGCAGTCCAAAGGTACGTTCAACCACTCTACGTGTCCTTCCATGGGCATCATTGTATCGCATTTCACCCGCTGTAGTTGGATTACGTATGGGACTCAGCAGCCAAGGCCTGTTTGGGTACGCCAAGTCGCCTATGTAGGGGGATGAGAGACAGAAATATCACAACCAGAATTGGTGGGTACACCATGCCACATAGATATCACAACTGCCCCCACAGCATACTCACCAACAAGCCACGCACGTTCTGGACGCAGATTTGCCATCAGTTGGGGGACAATGCTGCTCCGCATGATGTGGGAGTCATGTGCAGAGGGTATACACCTGTTACAACGCAATTTTTACTCCGCACTACCACTACAACGCAGGCATTACAACGTATACCGTTACAACGCATTGCGCTGGGGGGCGCTCTAGGATAAGAGGTAAGTTTAATTTACTATCCAACACCTTCCCTAGGGTCCACGGGGACTGGAGTTAGAATAGTAAATTATACTTACCACTATCCAGCACCCCAAAGCGCTATGCGTTGTAACGGTATGCGTTGTAAATACCGCGTTGTAATGGTATGCGGAGTAAAAGTATGCGTTGTAACGTCATACATCCTGTGCAGAGCCTGGAAATCTTGCACACACATGGGATATGATGTTGTCGGCCAGGCACACCACCTGCACGTTGAGGGAATGGAAGTGCTTCCGATTCCTATACACCTGCCCACATGCCCGTGGTGGAATGAGAGCGATATGTGTGCCATCAATGGAACCCACTACGTGTGGTATCTGGCCCAGTGCATAGAAGTCTGCTTTGACTGCTGCCAACTCTGCCGCCCGTGGAAAATGGATGTAGTCATCCTTGTACAGCATCATGGCTTTTAGAACATCCCGAAGTACAATGCTGAACATGGACTGTGACATCCCCCCGGCATGTCCAACTGTGTACTGAAAGGTGCCAGTTGCAAAGAAGTGTAGTGCCGCCATCACCTTTGCTGTTGGTGTAATGGATCCTGGATAGGTTCTTCGTGGCTGCAGGTGAGGAGACAATTGGTCTACAAGCTCCATTAATCGACGTCGATCCAGCCGGAATTTCCTGATCACCTCCTCGTCAACCATATCCTCCAGCACAGTGTATGGGCGATGGACATTTGGAGCCCTCCTGTGTGAGCAGTAGATGAAATAAAAGTCAATTCACAAACAACGCATGGCATAGCAACTCAATCACATGTCATCCAACTCTACCAACTTGAAAATTGTTGTAGTCAATTGTCATATGTGTGACATCACTGATTTTCACAACAACACGGAGTGCCGTATGAACAATGTGCAGCCACTAACAACATGATATGTGTCAACATGTACAATGCAACTTACTCTAATGCCAACATGACTGCCAACAAGACATGTGTCATGACCCACATGTGTAGAAGCATCACAACAGACACACATGCACGTGCAAGCACACAAACGATAATGATACACACACACCATGTCATCATGCACCAATGACAACACCAAAAATGGTGAGCATACGGACATTACATGCATGGTGACACTACAGGCTACACACATACACGGAATGCATGTGTACCCCAACCATTGTTATTACCACACATTAACCACACACTGACAACAGATGCACAATGTGGGTAGACAGCCGTGATGTACTGTGTAGATGTGACGAAGTATAAACGTCTGTTTGGAAATACCCGACGTCAACACGGCGACATGCACATGTGTTGCACATTGTGTGCACACCGATGGGCATAGTATGAACACACATGAAATAGAGCATGACATATGAAGGACCGCTATCACGCTCACAACCCTCATGACGCAACTGCAGACTACACACCACGGTGCAGCGTCTGAAAATATACAATCATTGGCCCTGCCATGGCGGTGCACTACTTCCGCTATTTTCGAATGGGCATACACGGGCCGCGTTCCCTCTTCCCATTGTCTGCATGTGCACGAGCCGTCACGGTCAGATATCGGCAACCGCATGTGCAAGCTTCCGGGACGGATGCTCCTTTTGCAACAATGTTCAATCACTGACGCCACCATGGCGGTGCACGTATTCCTCGGGGGAGGTGCAGCCCAACACATCCTTCAGATGATGTCCATGGGCATGGCAGTTCATGACCCCCCTTACAGTCACATTGCATCATCCACCGTACACCCGCCGGCCAAGCCCGGCCCAGAACCGCAGTGCCAGGCTCCGTCCACAACCGCCGGTCCTGGACCGTTGTGCCAGGCCCGGTCCAGGACCGCAGTGCCAAGCATGTCACCCACCGACGGGTGTTAACTCGCCTGGCACGGCGGTGGTTGCCATGGCCGGCACGTTGGTCCTGGACCGGGCCTGGCACGGCGGTCCAGGACCGGCGGTTGTGGACGGGGCTGTGCAGGCCGTGGGTGACATGCTTGGCACCGCGGTCCTGGACCGTGCCTGGCACGGCGGTCCAGGACCGGCGGTTGTGGACGGGGCCTGGCACGGTGGTTCTGGGCCGGGCTTGGCCGGCCGGTGTACGGTGGATGATGCAATGTGACTGTAAGGGGGGTCATGAACTGCCATGTCCATTGACATCATCTGAAGGATGTGTTGGCCTGCACCTCCCCCGCGGAATTTGTGCACCGCCATGGTGGCGCCAGTGATTGAACATTGTTGCAAAAGAAGCATCCGTCCCGGAAGCTTGCACATGCGGTTGCCGATGTGTGACCGTGACGGTCCGTGCACATGCAGCCAATGGGAAGAAGGAACGCGGGCCACGTATGCCCAATCGAAAGTAGCAGAAGCAGTGCACTGCAACACCAGGGCCAGTCATTGGCCCTTTTACAAACACGCATCCAGGGGTGACCAATTGCTGCCGACGTATGCCATTGACATGGGCTCAGGCCCCTATATATGTGTGATTTCCAGAATCACAAATTCTACGCTGTGAACCAGTGCTGCCTGTGACCATCACCTGGACCTCCTGCTGCTGAGCTGACCACTGATTGCTGCCTGTGACCATCACCTCGACCTCCCGCTGCTGAGCTGACCACCGACTGCTGCCTGTGACCATCACCTCGACCTCCTGCTGCTGAGCTGACCACCGACTGCTGCCTGTGACCATCACCTCGACCTCCCGCTGCTGAGCTGACCACCGACTGCTGCCTGTGACCATCACCTCGACCTCCTGCTGCTGAGCTGACCACCGACTGCTGCTGTAGTGCCACAGTCCAGGACCTTGCCATGCAGAGAGTGCGAGAGATGCGGTCTCGTCCCTTCACCGCCGCGGAACTAGATGTTCTCGTGGGCCATCTACAAACAGCTGTACGGTGCACCCGGACAGGTGGTAAGTGCAGTGGTGTACATGTCGTTGGCCCTGAGGTGGTGAGTGGCTCCTGTCTTCTGTCGGCCTGCCGGTGTGCTATGGGACCTTAACATGTGTTGTGCTGGGCATGGCTGGATGTAGATACGTCTATATACGTAGTATGTGCCTGTCATACTGTCCACTAACGTTATCCTCTTGTCTCCCATCATGGTAAGTGAAGCTGCACCTTCGCAAGGCTGTGTGGAGGAGCATAGCACGTGATGTACGGGCAGTGGGGGTGTGCAATAGACGAAACACACACTGCCACAAACGCTGGGACGACATTTCCAGGCTGAGCAAGAATGTAGCGGAGATGACACTGGGGATGATTCCAAGAACGCCACGTCTGGCCCGACGCTCCATGACCCCTCTCATGGACCGTATCATTGCTGTGACGCATCCTAACCTGTCCGACCGGCTGAGTGTGGATCAACAGAAAACTAGCGGTAAGCAGACTGTCTGTGTATGTTACTTGGGAGTGCATTGCACGTATTGGTGCTCAGACACAGTAGTGACTTCCGTGGTGCGTATGTATCGCAGCAATGGCATGTTGGTGCCATTGGCGGAGTGTAATTTGACATCCAGGTCCGGCATGTTGACACGCCACTTGCTTAGTAGTTGAGTGTTGAACCACATGCTGTAGAGGTCTGTGGCCCCATGGGAAGACATGTGTGCATAACTACATGCTCCTGCTCTGTCTGCATGCTGTACGTGTTTCACGGCCATTACCGGTAAAATCATGTGAGGATGACTGGTAGGGGTGGGCCGTGTGCAGGATGATGGATAGATGTGTTATGTCACCAATGGAATTAGGGATTTCATGTCCTTCTGTACGTGAGTGTGGCCATGACTTACACCTCTTTTCTGTGCATTTCAGCTTTGGCAGAGGGCACTCAGCCACAGACGGCGGAGATAAGTGGTCGCAATGCATCCGGATCTGACTTCACGCACACGCAGACTGACACAGAAGAGGGCAGCCCCGGAGAGGGGGACAGGACCGTCCCTGAGGACTCGCATGTCGAGACACCATCGCCCTCATCTTCCGACAGTGTCGGTGAGTCAGCACTGTTGTCACAGACTGGGAGTGGGCAATCAACGCCTTCGGTCGGGACACAGCACACAGGGCCCACACTGCCGCCACCTGTACCAAGTACTGCTCGTGCACGCAGAAGTGGGGGGAGCAGAGTGGCCTTCGGTGCAGGCACCGCTGCCCCTGCCCCGGTGACCCAAAATGCACTTTGTGCTGAGGCTGTTGATCTGCTGCGACAGCTGTGTGTGGGTCAGACCAATATGATCAATGCTTTCCAAGACCACGATAGGAAGTTGGGGCAGGTGGTGGCATTCATGGAAGGGATGCATGGCGATGTTGCTGGTCTACACAGGACAGTTCAGTCATTGGCAAGCAGTGTGTCGTCTGCCATTGTACAGTCGCATGGACAGGGTGCTACTTCTGTTCCCACATCTACACCACTGGATGTCTCAGGGGGGAGTGAATATTCGGACCAGGACTCTAATACAGGTTATTGCACTAGAAGCAGCCACAGTCAGGGCACGGAGGGCACAGACACCATCCCCTAGGTCAGCAAAATCTGTTCACAAAGACAACGCCACATACACTGGAGTTCACACACAGGATCCACAAGTGATGGTGGGGGAAATGCATTCACATGCTACACAGGCATCCCACACAAAAGGTACTCCCAAGGCAAGTGATACTCACAAGTCCATGGACACTCCCTTGGACAAGGTCAGTCCAAAGACGAAGACACCTCTGAAGAGCAGGGACACTCCCAAGGACAGGGACAGTACAAAGGAAGGGGCCACTCCCAAGGGCAGGGACAAGGACAGTCCAAAGACAAAGGCACAGCAAAAGAGCAGGGACACTCCCAAGGACAGGGACACTACTAAGGAAGGGGCCACTCCCAAGGACAGGGACAGTACTAAGGAAGGGGTCACTCCCAAGGGCAGGGACAAGGACAGTCCAAAGACAAAGGCACAGCAAAAGAGCAGGGACACTCCCAAGGACAGGGACACTACTAAGGGAGGGGCCACTCCCATGGGCAGGGACAGTACCAAGGAAGGGGCCACTCCCAAGGGCAGGGACAAGGACAGTCCAAAGACAAAGGCACAGCAAAAGAGCAGGGACACTCCCAAGGACAGGGACACTACTAAGGTAGGGGCTACTCCCAAGGGCAGGGACAGTACTAAGGAAGGGGCCACTCCCAAGGGCAGGGACACACACAGGGAGAAGGTGTGTTCTGGAGACAGGTACACCACAGACGACAAGTCTGCTGCCAAGATGCAGATGAAGCTTCTGACGCAGATCTGACCCTAGCAATCCCAGATGGCTTCTCCATCTACAGGGCAGACAGAAAAATAAAACGCGGAGGAGGATTAGCAATCATAGCAAAGGAGGGACTACAGATTAAAATCTCAGACAAAGGAAGTAACCCAGATTATGAAACGCTAACCTTTCAAATAAAAATCACCAATAACTATACTTTTAGTGGTCTACTAATTTATAGACCACCAAATGCCAAAACACCTCTAATTGAGCTATTGAGCCCATTTCTAGAATCCAGTGTGACGTATTGTGACTATACAATTCTAGGAGATTTTAATATACACCTAGACAAAACATTGGACCCCAAGGTAAAGTCATTTAAAGACGAAATGGCAAACTTTGATTTAGAGCAGAAAGTATATACAGATACGCATTGCGCCGGCCACACTCTGGATTTTTCACATCATGTCGGAAGTTAAATATAACTGATACGCTCTTGATCCCGTGGTCAGACCATAAGATGGTCTCCTTCTTCTTAGAAAATATGCAAAATACAGGAAGACCGGTCAAAGCCAAAAAAAACATATATCATGACTGGTTCAAAATCCAGCCCCAGATATTCATAGATACTCTATGTTCTTCGTACCCAACTTTAGATGCAGACAGCAATAACGCCTGTAAACAAATTAATACATGGCTAGAGAACGCAGTCCAACTTACAGTCCCACAGAAGAAAATTACTCTCAAAAGAAAGACCCCTTCACAGCCATGGTTCTCAGAAGCTCTGAAGGAAAAAAAAACAAGAATGTAGAAGAGCAGAAAAGAAATGGAGAGCTAACTATGAGGTACAGCTTAAATTAGAATATAAAACAATACTTGCTAGCTATAAAAAATTAATAACATCAGAGAAAAGCAAATACTTCGTCCAAAAAATAAATGAATCAAAAAACTCCAGTAAAACCCTCTTTTCCACAGTTAGAAAACTTTCGAACATTGAAAATAACATCCCAGAAGAAATGTCATCAGAATTTTGTAATATTCTGGGTGAATTCTTCGTAAAAAAAGTTTCATCAGTCTACGAATCTTTTAAAAATTACAAAATAGACAAAACTAATCAGACAGATCAAACCACTGCTCAAACAATAACTTCAGAGGAACAATTAGTCCAACCTACAATGTTCCAATTTACCATTCCAACAAAAGACCAAATTCAGAAAGAATTACTTAACATTAACTCAGGCAGCCCAACAGATCCATGTCCGCCCAAAATAATGCAAATCTGCTCAGAACAAATGAACATTATACTAGCAAGATTATTTGGTCAAATAATCGATACCAATACCTTTCCAGATGACTGGAAAAAGATTTCCATCAGACCACTACTAAAAAAAAACAATCTTGATAGAGACGAGCCAAGCAATTATAGACCCATAGCCAGAATTCCTTTCGACTTCAGTGGCGCATCAGAGGTTCATTCTCAGTTGTCAGATAGTGGCACTGTGTCTGTTGTCTGCTGTCATGCATCATGTTGTTAGACCAACAAAGAAGAAATGCCAGTACTGATATAGGTAGTTCAACAAGACCAAATCACAACCAGAAACCCAGACAATAAATCAGGAATGGGAATTACTACTTAATAGTATTTTTTATTCACATTATTTGCAAAATTTGAAAACAACATTTAATTCATAGTACAAAAAGGATAAAATTACAATGGACACAGGGCGAAAATTGGGATATTCACCAACCATTTACTCATTCAATCAAAAATGCAGACATATCACAAACAACCATTGACATACATATGTGTGGGGGGGAGACAAGAAAGATTGGGAAAACAATACAGTGAAAGAACAAATACCACGGTCTACATATTTTTAGAAAATATTTAAACTAAATGTTTTTTAAGTACATTCCTATATATCTACAAAATCAATAAAAAATAATTAGAGTCACTTATTAAATGGTAATGTACAGCACTTAGCACTGGGTTTTGCTAATGTAATCCCCAGATGCTAAAGTAGACCAGTAGGATGGAGCCTACGCGTTTAGAATCCCACTTGGATCGGCGGGGATTCTCTTCAGGCCCATTAAATTCCTATAAACCAATAATATGGACAAAAAGAAGGAAGAAAAGAAAAAAGAAAAAAAGCGTGAATAACAAGTATTGGACCAGTTATGTACTCATCATTAGAACACTTGATAACATACAGAATACTGCTAAGTGACTTCAACCAGTTAAGTACTTCCCACAATGGAATAGAATTGCATCCATACATTTTTTGGCGTACCCTGGAAAATCAGTGTCTTCACTGTACTATATTGTACTGTATCCAAAGATGCTCCAATAGGATCGATTATTGAATGGCTGTATATGCATGGAATCCCTTGGGGAACACCGACATGTGTCCCAAATGTAGTTAACTCTAACTACATTGCACTGGATATTTTACTCACCTCTCATTAGGAAACTGGTATATGTGATAATACCAATATTCCCTGTGTGACTGGGCGCTGGAGCATGGTCGGTTACCTATAACACAATAGAGTAAGATTTGAAACTTCTCGAATTCGACGGCACCTTTATCTAGACTTTAAACACAATCATGTGTAGGGTAATAATAGCTTACCCTTCTCTTCAATGTCAAGTGAATTATGCTTCTCAAACGCTGGCTTTCGCTGGAGGATGCATAATGACTGATTTTCTAAGGGCGTAAAAAGAGAAATCTCTTAGGCATCTGTTATGACCTTATTTCAGACCTAGGCTATCTATGGTTATTTAGGTAGCGCCATTCTTACCGATCTGTGTAAACCAACGAAGACTGCAGTTTATTCGGTGCAGAATGCCACGATGTTTGGACCTAGTATAGTCTCATTCTTCGGAGGGTGCAACGTGGAACGATAAATGTAGACAAATGGAATTGCTAAAAAAAGAAAAAAAGCGGAACCTTGTAAACATTTCGATCTACTCTTAAGAAATCAAAAGAAGTTGGTGTAGGCTAGTAGCTCTCACCTAATTTTAACAAGTGGGAAGTGTAAGATGTTTTCTTTCCCGGGGTAGGGCACTTTAAACGGGCTCTGCTGGTTTAGAGAACAAAAAAGTATAAAGCAACGATCGAATCTGTATAATCAAAGTACTGCTAGTTCACACAGATGTAAATACTAACTTGTGTGCAAGCTTTTTACTCCGCGTTAGAACTGCGGCAGTTATAGACGTCCTGTAGGTGGAAGTCGAAAGTAACTACAATGAAATAAAACAGATGGGAGCCGCGGTCATTATTGTTACATGCGCTCTACATGGTACCGAAGAATTGGTAACATGCAGGTGTTTTACTTACTCTGGGTTCAGGAGAACCGGGCCGAAACCGACAGCGTCTCAATCCGCACTGCTCACTGGCGCATGCGTGGAAGGACGCAAGCCAGGGAGCAGTGTCTTATATGCCGGGGAGACCTTAGGAGGACCAGCCCAGGGGGCGTGGCTTCGCGCTAGTGGGAGCAATTGGGGCGGAGAATGAAAGAACTGTCAAAGGATATCTGAATATCGGAATAAAATCTGAATATCGGCATAAACTTAGTCAACACGGCTGGGGGAACCAGCCCAAGAAGTCATAACCGCGCAGAATGGTCAAAAGCATAGCGGAGCTCAGGGGAAGACAGATATTTATGGAACTTGTCAGGGGTGCCTAAATGTCAAAAGACGCAGCACAGGATACTGGCAGAGGCAAGGTGTGGGGGATCTAGTAACTTCATAATTTATAGATTTCACTTAATTCATTTAAACCCGACACGGCCGTGTCGAATTTAACTATAAGGAGGGCCTCTCTCTTCGATAGTTTGAGGTTCCAATTACCACCACGTTGGTCCTTTTCTACCTTAGACATAACTGTCCAACTCAAATCTTCAATTCGGTGTTGCATCCTAGTCCAATGATTTACCAAGGGCGCATTTTCAACTTTCCTTTTCAGACGTGACTTATGTTGAGAAATGCGTTGGCGTACTTCTTGATTGGTTTTGCCTATATACAGGCAATTGCATGGGCACTTTATCTGGTAAACTACAAATTTTGATTTGCAGTTACTAAAGGCGTCGTGTTTCCATGAAATGCCGTTATGTTGGAATAATGACCCTTCCATTGTAGAATCACAGCATAAACAGGTACCACATCTGTGGTGTCCTGTTACTGGGGGCATGCCTAACAATTGGCGTAATGAGGGTTGGGCTTTGGTAGGCATGCCTGCTCTTATGACATGATTTGCTACACTGTTTTCCTTTTTAAAGGCAAATAGCGGAAGCTCTTTTAAGCTGGCATCTAAATTTTTTACCAAATGCCAATTTTGACCGATAATGCGTTTAAGTTGGTTGGCATTAGGGCAAAAAGTGGTGACGCAAACCTGGCGGTGTTGGTTGGATTTTTCTTTTCGCTCAAGGAGCGTCTCTCTCGGGGTGTATTTAGCTCTCTTCATACAGTTTTTAACCAGCTTCTTTGGATACCCCCGGTCACATAATTTAGATATCAGATTTCCTGCATGATGTTGGTAATCCTCATTATATGTGCAGTTTCTGCGGACCCGCAGAAACTGCCCATAAGGTAAATTTTCTCTGAGGCTTCTGGGATGATTGCTATCAAACAGTAGAGCTTTGTTGCGGTCTGTCGGTTTTGTGAACAACGTGGTTGCTAATATGCCTTCTCTGGGGAATACCTCCACATCTAAAAATGGAATGTGGGTAGTGGATTGGGTCATACTAAACTGTATATCTGGTGTCCTGGCATTTAACCATTGGTGGAACAGGGATAAGTTGTTGCTGTCTCCTGTCCACACCATGAAGACGTCATCGATGAAACAAAGCCAAATACTCATATACTGACTGAATGGATTATTGTTATGTATATGGGTATCTTCGTATAATGACATAAATAGTACTGCCAGCTCAGGTGCAAAAGGGCAGCCCATTGCTACCCCCTTGACTTGGTAGTAAAATTCATTGTTAAAGCAAAAATAATTCTTTCTTAGTGCAAAGGATGCAAGGTCAACCAGAAACTTGGTGGGGACTCGCATAGGTCTAGGTCTTGAGTCTAGGAAGAAAGTAAGGACTGCCACAGCTTCATCCTGAGGTATCTGGGTATACAGAGATGTCACGTCGAGGGTGACCAGAATGTCAGTCCCTTTGCAAAATCTAACTTTTTCAAATTTGTTTATAAAATCGGTGGTATCTTGTAGATAGGAGACTACCTGACTCATGAACTTTTTTAAAAAACAATCCACATATTTGGCAATCGGCTCTAGCAAGGAACCGCATCCTGCCACGATGGGTCTGCCGGGAGGGTGGTCTTGGTTTTTATGGAGTTTTGGCAGTATGTAGAACATAGGGGTTTTGGGATGTTTGTTTTGAAGGTATTCTAATTCCTTTTGCCCAACAAACCCTTGTTCAAATCCTTCTTGGATTAGAGCAAACAGTTCATTTTGTAAATCTTTTGTGGGGTCTTTTCCTATTTTGCGATAGCAGTTAAGATCTTCCAATTGTCTCATCACCTCGGCGGTGTAGTCCTTGATATCCCACACGACTATCGCCCGGCCTTTGTCGGCTTGCTTTATTATAATCGAGGTGTCATTTCTTAGATTAGTTAAAGCAGCCATTTGTTCTTTGGTGGTATTGTATTTGACACATTTTTTATCTTTTTCCATAGATGAAATAGCAGATAACACTGTTTTTTCAAAGGTTATCAGTTCTTTTGGAATCTTGTTAGCTGGTGGGCAAAATGTAGATTTGTTTCTCAGCCCAGTAACTTCAGTTGGGCGTTGGATGGGATTTTCAATGAAAAACATAGTTAATCTCAGTTTTCTGCAGAATTCTATGAACTCTGATTTGAATTTCACGAAGTCTGTCTTTTTGGATGGGACAAAAGATAGCCCCTTGGCCAATATACTTTCCTCTGCTTCAGTAAGAACCCTACTAGAGAGGTTAAAGATAGGTGACAACTCTAATTTTTGTACTGCTGGCGGCGTGTTTTCATTTCCCAGGGGATTGTGTATCTCACCCTGCCCTTGGGACGCGTCTGGCCTCTTGATAAAAAAGGATTTGTAGATTGGTTTTGTTGCGGTTGGTTTTGATGCCAGTTCCGATTTCTGTTAGGGCGATTATAACTACTGCCTGTGTCACTATCTGTGCCAGAAGATGATGTATCGGAAAACGAGATAAATTGTTTTCTTGATCTCCCCTGGTTGTCAGAGAGATAACATCTTGAATCTAACTTTGTGTAAAAGTCAGACTGTAAATACGGATATACGTTGTCCATTGAGAAGCTTTTCTTATCTTTCTCAAACTGGTTTGTTTTTTGAGTAATCGTATAGTCTTTAAATTCTTGAATCTCCTTATCAACCTTTTCTATCAATGCCTTTGCATCAGCTATGGCTGGATTGGTATTAATCTCAGCTTCCAATTTAGCTATTTCATTCAATTCCTCTTTGGAAATCCTTACTGCTGTTTCTACAGTTAGGACCATAAGGTCTCTACTGCATTTGGTCTCGATCAGTGAAAAGCCTTTTTTGAAGATGGGGTCTTCAGTAAATATTACTGGAATATTTTTAATCTGTAGCCCACCCGGGATAGTCCCCTCTCGTAGATGTTGCAATAGGAAATGACCATGAAGGTCAGTTCTGATCTGTTTCTTTTTAAGTCTGATCAACTTATCAGATTCATTATTAGATGTAGCTGCTATACTCAGAGAAACTGATGAAAACACTGGTGGGTCACTTAGCAGGCTCCTGATGTGATCTTCGGAATAGGCAAATGTGTCCTTTTCTGCCATCACAGATAGTCAACTAAAAATAGAGAGAAAATAAGATTAGACCCAGAATTCTAATGGAACAATTAACTAAGGACCTAAAAACACATTCATCATGTTGTGGCACTGTCTCAGTTGTGCCCTCTCCTGTTTCTGGTGCTGGCAGTGTGTCTGGGTCTATGGCACATGTGTCAGTCACTAGAGCAGTGGCTGTGTGTCACACTCCTGGTTCTGGTGCTGGCAGTGTGTCTGGGTCTATGGCACATGTATCAGTCACTAGAGCTGTGGCTGTGTGTCACACTCCTGGTTCTGGTGCTGGCGGTCTGTCTGGGTCGATGGCTCATGTGTCAGTCACTAGAGCTGTGGCTGTGTCGCACACTCCTATGTCTGGTGCTGGCAGTGTGTCTGGGTCTATGGCTCATGTGTCAGTCACTACATCTGTGGCTGTGTGTCACACTCCTGGTTCTGGTGCTGGCAGTGTGTCTGGGTCTGCGGCTCATGTGTCAGTAACTAGGGCTGTGGCTTTGTCTCACACTCCAGTTTCTGGTGCTACCAGTGTTTCAGGGGCAGGCACTTCAGGCAGTGCTCCGTGATGTGCGGTGTGTTTACCTTCACTCACATCTATTTGGAGTTGGTGTGTATAGTGTCCATGTAAAAGACTTTGGCATTGTCCTTGTCCTTGTGAGGGGTACCTTGCACCACGTACTTGTGCGGCCTGTTGGATGCCATGGACTGTTGATGATACACTTAGCCCCTCTCATGTGCTGGCTCTGATGTCCCTGGTCTGTTGGCCACAATGCCCTGTTGCTGTTCTGATACTGCTGTCTGACCTCTCATGTGCTGCCTCTGATGTACCTGTTCAGTGCTATGGACTGTTGATGCACTTAGCCCCTCTCATGTGCTGGCTCTGATGTCCCTGGTCTGTTGGCCACAATGCCCTGTTGCTGTTCCGATACTGCATTCTCCCCTCTCATGTGCTGCCTCTGATGTACCTGCTCTGTTGGCCACAATGCCCTGTTGCTGTTCCGATACTGCATTCTGCCCTCTCATGTGCTGCCTCTGATGTACCTGCTCTGTTGGCCACAATGCCCTGGTGCTGTTCTGATACTGCTGTCTGACCTCATGTGCTGCCTCTGATGTACCTGCTCTGTTGGCCACAATGCCCTGTTGCTGTTTTGATACTGCATTCTGCCCTCTCATGTGCTGCCTCTGATGTACCTGTTCAGTGCAATGGACTATTGATGCACTTAGCCCCTCTCATGTGCTGGCTCTGATGTCCCTGGTCAGTTGGCCACAATGCCCTGTTGCTGTTCTGATACTGCATTCTGCCCTCTTATGTGCTGCCTCTGATATACCTGTTCAGTGCAATGGACTGTTGATGCACTTAGCCCCTCTCATGTGCTGGCTCTGATGTCCATGGTCTGTTGGCCACAAAGCCCTGTTGCTGTTCTGATACTGCATTCTGCCCTCTCATGTGCTGCCTCCGATGTACCTGTTCAGTGCAATGGACTGTTGATGCACTTAGCCCCTCTCATGTGCTGGCTCTGATGTCCCTGGTCTGTTGGCCACAATTCCCTGTTGCTGTTCTGATACTGCATTCTGCCCTCTCATGTGCTGCCTCTGATGTACCTGCTCTGTTGGCCACAATGCCCTGTTGCTGTTCTGATACTGCTGTCTGACCTCATGTGCTGCCTCTGATGTACCTGCTCTGTTGGCCACAATGCCCTGTTGCTGTTCTGATAATGCATTCTGCCCTCTCATGTGCTGCCTCTGATGTACCTGCTCTGTTGGCCACAATGCCCTGTTGCTCTTCTGATACTGCTGTCTGACCTCATGTGCTGCCTCTGATGTACCTGCTCTGTTGGCCACAATGCCCTGTTGCTGTTTTGATACTGCATTCTGCCCTCTCATGTGCTGCCTCTGATGTACCTGTTCAGTGCAATGGACTATTGATGCACTTAGCCCCTCTCATGTGCTGGCTCTGATGTCCCTGGTCAGTTGGCCACAATGCCCTGTTGCTGTTCTGATACTGCATTCTGCCCTCTTATGTGCTGCCTCTGATATACCTGTTCAGTGCAATGGACTGTTGATGCACTTAGCCCCTCTCATGTGCTGGCTCTGATGTCCATGGTCTGTTGGCCACAAAGCCCTGTTGCTGTTCTGATACTGCATTCTGCCCTCTCATGTGCTGCCTCCGATGTACCTGTTCAGTGCAATGGACTGTTGATGCACTTAGCCCCTCTCATGTGCTGGCTCTGATGTCCCTGGTCTGTTGGCCACAATTCCCTGTTGCTGTTCTGATACTGCATTCTGCCCTCTCATGTGCTGCCTCTGATGTACCTGCTCTGTTGGCCACAATGCCCTGTTGCTGTTCTGATACTGCTGTCTGACCTCATGTGCTGCCTCTGATGTACCTGCTCTGTTGGCCACAATGCCCTGTTGCTGTTCTGATAATGCATTCTGCCCTCTCATGTGCTGCCTCTGATGTACCTGCTCTGTTGGCCACAATGCCCTGTTGCTCTTCTGATACTGCTGTCTGACCTCATGTGCTGCCTCTGATGTACCTGCTCTGTTGGCCACAATGCCCTGTTGCTGTTCTGATACTGCATTCTGCCCTCTCATGTGCTGCCTCTGATGTACCTGCTCTGTTGGCCACAATACCCTGTTGCTGTTCTGATACTGCATTCTGCCCTCTCATGTGCTGCCTCTGATGTACCTGTTCAGTGCAATGGACTGTTGATGCACTTAGCCCCTCTCATGTGCTGGCTCTGATGTCCCTGGTCTGTTGGCCACAATGCCCTGTTGCTGTTCTGATACTGCATTCTGCTCTCTCATGTGCTGCCTCTGATGTACCTGCTCTGTTGGCCACAATGCCCTGTTGCTGTTCTGATACTGCTGTCTGACCTCATGTGCTGCCTCTGATGTACCTGTTCAGTGCAATGGACTGTTGATGCACTTAGCCCCTCTCATGTGCTGCCTCTGATGTACCTGTTCAGTGCAATGGACTGTTGATGTACTTGGCCCCTCTCATGTGCTGCCTCTGATATACCTGCTGTGGTGCCCACAATGCCCATGCTCAAGCATACACTGTGATTATACCCCGATTATGTGTAATAAAGGAAGTCAATCATGTGTGGTGGTTTGTCGTAGTCATTCCTGCTTGTGTGCTACAGTTGTGTATTTGTATTTGCTTCAAATCAGTGGGTTGTGAAACATGACACTCCCCCTCCCAACGTCACGACCCTTGCAGGTACTCCCCTCCAGACAGCAAATGGTTTGTAGCGTACCTGCGTCGTCGTCGATAGTGGGCCAAGACTTGGACGTGGTGGATCGCGAAGAGTATCGGGTAAACGTGTAGTGCTGGGTCCATGACGGCGAGCAGCTTGTGGTGGGTATCTCTGCTATGTATGGTATCTTCGCTGTGGGGAATCCGCAGGGTTCAGGCAGGTTGTTTTTCCGCAGCGGTTTTATGTGTATTTTCCGCCATCTTGATTTGGGGGACGGTCGTAGACGTCAGTCCGTACGGCGGAGTCTCTGGATTGGTTACGTCCGCCGCGTGGTCGGGTGTAGTTGGGCGGCGGTGCGTGCTCTTCCGTCGTAGACGGAATTTTGATACTCTTTCCTATCCTGATATGGCGGACGGAGTGACCGCGGCAGGCGGACACAGAAACTGCTTTTTCCGCGTACTCCAGGGCTGCGGTCGCACTTCCGTCCGCCATCATAATGAGCCCCATAGTGTGGTCGAATTCCCAACTTTCCCTATGGGAACATGTGTAACAGTCGTAAACGGGCAGTAGCACAAGTGTCCATGGGGAAATGAGAGTTTTTGTTAATGCCTGCACCTGCATTTACAGGGGGCACCATAGGTGCCCCCCCCAGGGTCCCACCAGGAGGCTGCTGAGACAAGGGAGGCCTGCTAGGAGCCCCCAAGTCACATTTCGACAGGCTTTTCCATGTTGGAAAGCCCAACATGAAAAGCCTGTCAGAAATCAACATAGTAATCGCTATGGCGTAAACACTGTCCTTAAGGGATTACGTGCCGGTTTGAATTACGAATCTGTGATCATAATACGGCAGTCGGAATTCAAACCAAGGATGTTGGTCAGAAAATCTCCGACTGCAGGTCAGAGGCTTTCCGACCGACATCCTAATTAGGGCATTCATTGTACATTTCTAAGAGAAACAAATTGTGTTTTCAAGTTTTATTACTAATTATAGTAGTAACAAAAGTAATATACATTTGTTCATGTTAATTTTTCTGTACATTTTCCATGTTTCTTTAGATTATTTAGCACAGTTATATATTTCCAATATATTTTTTTATTTTTTATTTTTTGTCAACTGTTTATATTTTAACAGATATACAATCATACTTCTTTTGTAATTTTAACAAGTACATATATTTTTACGTTTCTTTAGTTACATATATTTTGGAA
Organism: Lissotriton vulgaris; assembly: GCF_964263255.1. NCBI lineage: Eukaryota > Metazoa > Chordata > Amphibia > Caudata > Salamandridae > Lissotriton > Lissotriton vulgaris. The sequence goes on along the minus strand of NC_141689.1, from coordinate 283,980,143 downwards.
AACCAAGATACATTTGTAATACATATGATTTTACAATTTTAATTTATCTTTAAATATACATGTTAAATAATTGTACTGAAATTATACAATTATTTAGTATGTATTTTATCAGTTAACATATTTTTAAAAAGTAATTACTTTTCATTATTTGAGCCTTTCAAATAATATTATGTTTTTGATAATTTAATGCATTTTTAAGCATTTTTAAGTATGATGAAAAATATTTTTTTTAAATGAATGTGTGTTAATTATAGTTTTGTTTTGTAGGGTGATATAGTCTGGGTAGTGTAGAGTTTTTGGCTATGTGTTATGATTTTGTTGTTTGTTGTATGTAATGTATGTGGGGTTGTATGTGTTTTTGTGGGAGGGTATTGAGTTTCTTTTTGGAGGAATCCGTTCTGGATTTATGGTGGAGGTGAAGATGCTTTAAAAAAAAAAAGGAAATGTTATATAGTTTCATCAAAACTATTAATTTTACATACATTTCCTTTTATTTTTTTGTGTTCTTGGAGCTTTTTAAAAAAATATATATTTTTCTGGTTTGATTATAGAGAGGATTGCATCATTTGATCCCTTTTTTTACAATTGTACTTTGTCATATTTTGGGGGATTTCTTTTTTATATGGAGTTGGATTTGGATCGACTTCGGAAATCTACTTGTTTGAGGACTTTCTACAGCGAGAAAACTGTAAGTTATTTGTGATTATTTTAGTATTGGTGGGAAATGTTAATTTTTGCGATTTATTTTGCTATTTTCTTTTTTAAGTTTATTATGTTATTATGTCATATGTTATTGTTTAAATGTTTTTTTAAAAAGACAGTAATATTTACTAAATTTAAAATGAAGTAATTGTTTTTGGCTGGTGTAATTGGATTATTGTAGTATGGGTGTTTGGACAGATTATTTTTAGAGTGTAGATTTTGCAATTGTATCTGGGTATTCTAGTCCTTGGATGTTTTGGTATAATCTTCTTTTTTATTGTATGTGCTTGACATTGTTTTGGTTTGTTTACTTAGTTTAGGACCTATTTTAGTTACAGATTGGTCTAGTCTTAGTTCTTGGCAGCTTTGTTCTTTGTTATAGATTCTAGTAGCTTGCGTAAATTAATGGTCCGATTATGTTGTCGGGCGGAAACTTTCCACGCGACACTGACTCGGAATCGGGACCGACCGACTCGCAGTCAGCAGTTCTGCATCCGATTAAGATGCAACCAAACACTTTGCGGTCGTATTCATATTGTTTCCTATGGGTGCTTGTGTTACGCCCAACAAGCAGCTGTAACAGGCTCTTATGGGAAAACTGGGTGTGTGTTTGAAACCCTGCACCCTGTCGCGGGCGATCCAGGGTGCCTGCCACACAGTGCAGGGTTTTACAGGGGTGTCCCTTAGGTACCCCCTCGGCCACCAACCCGAGGCCGCAGGATGAAGGGGGCCATGCCAGGGGTCACCAAAGTCACTTTCCGACTGCCTTTTCGTGCCGGGCAGGCTAGAGACGAAATGCTGTTGATAACAGACATTGTAATCCTGTGGTCGAGTGTACAATGCGATTCAGATCGACAGGGTTCCTCTGAGAGCCAGTCGGAAACAATTCGGAATGACCGCCCGATTTACCTTCCGACTGTGAATATTGTAATCGGTCGGGAGGATTGTGAACCAACCGAGTTGGTCGTTAGGTTGGTTGAGGAGACTTTCGGCCTAACATTGTAATCGGCCCCTTGGTTGTGTTCTTCCTAATGTGGTTTGGAACGCATTATGTTATCCTTCTACTGCATTGTTGGTTTTAGCTTTTTGGGCTATGGAGAATGTGGGTTGCCTTCTATGTCCTGATCTGTGTATTCTCCCTACCCATGTGTCTTTCAAATAGCCTAGTAAGGGAGTTAGCTTTATTTCATTTGATTGATAGAAGAGACTTTCTAGAAATAGGCCAAAGTAGTTTGCCACTTCAGTTATGGGGACATAGGCTAGGTCGAATAATTTATTTGATATGCAACATTACTGTTTGTTGAATATTCTACGCTTATGGTAGATTTTTATAGATGCCTCCATATACTCTGATTGAAGTGGTAAAAGCATCCTTGTATTACTGTATGTGGGTAAAGTAGTAAAATGACTTGTATCAATGCCTGATTGAAGTCAATTATTATTTTTGGGGGGAAGTAATTTTTGTCTGTTGTTTTATTTCTGTAGGTTGTAGAATGGTTATTGGGTTGTCATACATATACGAAAGGGATGTTTGTTCGTTAGTGTTCTCCATGAATACTGTATAATTGGTAGAATGGCCTGGGACATATTTTGAATGCCCCATCCATCATCCAGGTTTCGCATTATTTTAGGTTTTGGATATTAGTAGGGGTGGCAAAGATGATGATTCTTTTTTCATGACTTTTATTGTCATGAAGAAGGACTTGTTTCTCTTTCTGTTTTATTGTGTATTCAGGTAGTGTTTCTACTTCTCAAACTGTTTTTGGGGCTGGGTGGTGTTTGGGTGGTAGACGGCGTGTTTGCCTATGGAACGGGTGTTCAGTAGGATGCATCGAAGGTGGTTGGGGTCTTTCTTGGTGGGTAGTTTGTTGGTTCTGAGGCGGGGTCCAGGCGTTCTAGCGCTGTGCGCAGTCAAGGCGCGGACGGGCGGAGATCGGCATGACTAGGCGCGCCTTCAGCGTGCCAGTGGCACGCCCGCTGCGCGCAGCTGCACAGCTGCGCAGCCGCGCAGTGGGCGGTATATATGGGGAGGTGGGAGGGAGGAGCAGCTGGGAGGCATGGTTAGTGAATTGGGCAGTCAGGGGGGCGGGGCCACAGCAGCTAGAGCGGGAGACGACAAAGGAGCGGAAGAAGGCAAAAACGGGCCGAGAAACACAGAGGACAGTGAGGGGAACAGAAGAATAATGGGCAGAGAGACACGGAAACAGCGAGGGTACCAGAAGAATAAAGTGGGCACAGACCAAGTGCAGGCAGCGGGGGAAGACAGACAATTAGCAGTCACTGAATAACAGAGATGGCAATACAATAAATTCAATACAATGAGATGCAATGATATACAGTGAACAAATGGTGATATGAACCTGCGTCCTACCACTGGCCACCAGGGATAAGGTGCAGGTGGAGGCCTGCGGGTAGAGGAGGGACTCAAACTTCCTCAGCAGTGGCAGTTAGGGCAGGGACACAGAGGCGGTGCTGTGCGGAGGGGGAGCGACCTACCTGCTAGGGTCAAGGGTCAGAGTTCCCAGGAGTCTAGCCGGAACATGTTCTACGTAATCCAGGATCTAAAGGAGGGCTGGGGGGGCACAAGCATTTCCTCACCACACCGGCGTGAGGCCCACAGTGGTCTGCCAGGTTTTCACCAGCCCTGCAGCTCCCTCGTGTCAGTACAAGCTGCCACGGGACACCCATTACAAAATGGCGTCTCCGTCTCGATCTTGCAGCCCACCTCAGGCTGGGGACTGCGGGCATCTCGGATTTGGCCCCGGTATCCAGGCAGCGGTGGCAGCAATGTCAGGGGGAGGCAGGGCTCGTGCACAGATCAGTCGGGTCCCAACCTGCGCAGAGCCGCCTCAGCCGTGTCCGATGCCTCTGTGGCACCTCGCTAGCATCACCAGGGACCGCCGAGGCTGGTAGTGGTCCCGCTGAGCCTCCAATTGCTCCGAAAACAGCGAGGGCAGATGCTGGCAGATTTACGCTGTAGTATCAGTGCAGGATATTGGGCCAGGCAAGGGGGAATCAGGATTTTCAGTGGACGTGGAGTGGACGTGGAGCAGAGCTCAGACCTCTGCGACCGCTCTTGCCGGCATCTTGGAATCCAAGATCTACAATTCCTTCAACCAGTCAGTTTGTCTCTCTTGCTGCTACCTGGCACCAAGATGTCTTCAGGAGGGGCCAGGTGTGGAGAGGGCAGTTGGTCTGCCGCGATGAGGGTAAAAAAGAGAACAATCGATGAATGGGGAATAACACAGGGGAGCCTCTTGATAGAATGAGGCACCATGAGTGGTACACGATGATCAGGGTTGTGCCAGGCAATCCGGGAACAGCGTCTGGTGTGCATTGGTAGGAGTTGCACCAAACACTTCAGGTCTTCAACACAAAGAGTTGTGAATTCTGTACCTCCCTGGAAATGAGGCACAATGACTGGTGCACATGGAGATGGGTTGCTCCAGGCAATTCCAGTCACACAATGAAGACTTGCAAATTCTTCACCTCCCTGAAAAGGAGAGGCAACGTCCAGGGCACGATGCTACAAGTTGCACCAGACCAGTCCGGTCACACACACAGCGCAAGTTCAGCAATGCCACACAAGGTAGAATGAGGCACTACAACAGATACACCCACACCTTTGAGGGTTGCACCCTGTGAATCGGACACTGCATGTAATGAGCATGCAGTCAGCATCACACACAAAAAAGATGCAGCACGATTGATGAAACGGGTCACACGGGGTCCTGCAACCCTGTGATTCCACTCACCACAAACTAGACCCTTATGAGTGTCAGCATCCCTGGAGTTCAGGAACCACACACCTTAGATGTGGGCACGATTTCTGGGGCCCGCACTAGACAATCCGGTCTCCAGACACAAGTCCTAATTCCACGATTGCACCGCGCTACCCGATGGGATTCCGTAGCTGATTTGAGTACTTGTGAGGATATCGCTCTCCAGATGTCACAGGTAAATGGTGTAAGTCCCTCACAGTAGATCTTTGTAATCCCTGACATCTCCAGGAGAACAGGAGGCCGGCAGACGTACACTTGGGGAGGACACTTCAGGGCACCACGCTTCAGCAGGTGTTCAGCCCGGCCAGCCACTATTCAGAAAGGGCATACGGTCCCCTTCATGGGCGGTTATCCTCCATGTGCATGACAGAGTCCTCTGGCAATGTGCACCATGCAGCCCGGGTTCTCTGGTCTCCAAGCATATCTCAACCCTGCTGAAGGATGGCACCTGTAGTTATACTGTTGTGTGTCTCTCAAGTTAGGGGGATTCAAGGGGTTTCCCTTTGAACTACAGATGTCTCCCCTAAATTGTAGACCAGCCTGCCATGGGGTCATGGAATGCAGATCTTGATCTTTAGTGGAACCAAGATCCGGTCCCTAGAGGCTAAGGGCCTGATTACGATGTTGGTTGGAGGTACCTCTAACCAACATGATGGAGCAAGGTGGAAACAAACATTTTTGTATACCCTTGTAAAATTAACTTTCCATAAAAATAATATGTAACAAACATGTGTTTTTTAATTTAACCAACATAGAATAAAATGCACACACACAAATACACGTGGCATATTAATTTGCAGGAAATTGGCAAGCATAATTTATTTATTTGTCGTATATTGTGTCATAAAGGGTACGCATTTGTAGTTATCTAATTGAAAATTGCATGAATGTGCTTTTTGTCTGTTTATTTGTGGCATAAATCATGAAGATTGGTAAGTAAATTCACGCATATGTGTTGCTTAAAGCTAGGTAATTACTAACTGGTATATTATTAGAAGTGGGATGTAAACAGAAAGGCTTTATTTTGTAAATTTACATTTATTTGTGTTTGTTTCTGTAATAGTTCCTAAATTGAGGCCTATGTGACCAAAACAAAATGGAAGCTGACTGTGATTCGAGGTGGCGGTCTAAGTAGGCATGCGCCAACTGGAATTGTGAGCTGCCTGTGCCTGAGCAGAATGGGTCAAGGACACCGTGGCCTGCCATATGGAGTACATGACAAATTTGTTGAAGTCAGCAAGTTGACTCGTGGGAATGGGGCACCGAATAACAATTTAAAGGACACTTTGAAGGAAGTACAGTTCGAACAATAGCACCATTATTTTTTTGTGTCATAATGATGACTCCACATAAATTGAACAGTAAAGCGGTGAGGTGATGCTCATACAACTCTAAATTGACCAAATCACGGACATTCTAGGAAATAAGAGTTATGAACTTAGATAGATAAGTTAGTGAAAAAGGGTATAAAACAGGACATTTGGGACTTTGAAGGATGCTTGCTTTTTGACCTAATCTTTGCACCCCGAGATGCTGTCGGTCTGCGCAATTTTTGCTATGACACAGGGACTTTGAAATTTTACTGAACTTTAACTTTTGAATTGGTGCGAAGTCCTATGAGAAGGGAACATCAAGAGAGATAGAGAGGTATTTCTTTGGGAACTATTTTTTTGTGCTGATGTCTTCGTCTCTATATTTTGGTAATATACCTTCAACTTATTTTCCTAACCTGTCATGCTAATAAATGAATGTTTTTGAATTTAACATTTCTTTCAGGATTATTAATGTATAACTGAATTATTCATTCAAATAGAACGTAGAGATCATGCTAGGAGATTTGATCTCTAAGTACAAATTAAATAAATGGAGAACTGAGCAGGTCTTGTTGTCCTTTAGTTAACATTTACTAGCTGATCCATCGAAAATGAATAGTGGGGTGTTTTAAATCTTTCCTTTAGAGAAAACCATGGTATTAAAATTAAATCTTCAGGTGTAACTAATGTATAGATTTTAATTTTAGGCACTCCGCTATAGCTAAGCGGCTGTCTTTTTGGTCTTCACTGAATTTTTGGAGCCGCGCTACACCAGTAATACTTGGTAGCAGAGGATGGTTGCTATAGGTTGACTAGGATATATGATGTGTAGAGTAGAATATATAGAATTTTGATGTACAGAATTTTGGACTAACATCTGTTGAGTTTGTATTATGTTATATGTAGTCTGTAAAAGGCTTCCGGAAAGTGTGGGAAGCTGGTCATTCTGTCTGCAGGCAGAGGAAGTGTGGCAAGTGAAGTCGCACATCACATCACATAGTCTGTTTCAAAGTGGTGACATCGTCATATGTTACAAGTTTAGGGACCTTTACGTGTAAAAGTGGTGAATGTATAGCGAGGGCAACCTGTGAAATCTTGGGTCTGAGTACAGGGATCATTGCATATCCTGTCTTAAAACTCTACCCGAGGAGAGTAATAAAGTTTACCCTAAGCTTGAGAGAAGGGTAAGGTAGAGGGAAGTGCTACTTTATCAGCAAAAAGTAAAAAATTCTGTGGTAGAGGTAAGCGCTGTCTACTGGAAATACAGAATTCTTGTGTGATTGAAGAACTATCCTTTTGGTTTTAGCGAAACAGACCAATGGATGTGGTTACTAACTGATTTTGCTGTATAAAAGTGTAAATACAGTGTGCCAATAAATTTTGTAAAGGAGGGGTCAGTCGAAGCTGCAGAAGCCGGAGCAGGGCTGACGGCAAAGGGGTCGCACAGGGATTTGTCCGCATGACCAAGACAGAGTAAAGGCTGATTGGTGCATCAGCGAAAGCTGCGAAATAATTGGTTGAGCACTAATGAAATTGGTGCTCAACCAATTATTAGAAATTTAACGCACCAATTAGAATTATTAGAAAAAAATCGAATTGGTGCGTTAGTGTGAACCGCGCTGTGATAGGCTGGTGTTACAAAGCAGTTCATGGAAGAGTGCACGATCGTTTGAAAAGACAGGAGATTAATAGCAAAATGAAATTTTATTACGGAATGGAGACAGAGAAATCTTCATGGTTTCAAAAATTGAAAAATGTGTTCAAAAGGGATAAAGTACTTGAAACTAGAGAGGGAAAAGTAATTCCTCCGCCGAAAATGCCTGCATCATACATGATGACAAAAGATGGCTACCATACATGTATATAGTTAGAAAATTGGGCAAGATATACCAAAAATGATGGTGCATTAGCTTTCCCAGAAGAAGGATCTTTCAGTCTTGTGGTGTTATGAAATTTGAGAGACAATATGATGAAGCTTGAACCAAGACCTAGACCAACTCAAATTGAAGCTTTAGCTGAGTGGAAAGATGAAGTGCATGATTTAGAGCAGGAAAGCTTTGGAGACTGTATAGGACCAAGAAATAGAGGTTGTGGATTTTGGAGAGAAACACTTGAGACTAGAATGTGAAGGTGGAGAAATGCTAACATGTGTGATGGAATGTATCCGGTTAGATTGATAGATGAGGAAAAAGGGCGAAAATGTACAGAAAAAAGGAATATTATAGAAACAGGAAAAAGGAGTTATGAGGATTGTGGGTCCGAGGATGCAGTGTTGAAGGAGATCCTAAATAGGAGACCACCGCCTTACCAAGCAAATTCTATGGGTACAACTCCAATTGCTCCACAGTTAGAGGATAGACTAGTAGAAATTCAAAAACGATTTTCAAACTTCAGAGATCTCCCTGAGAGAGTAGAAATGAGATATGATCCAGATGTTCCATTAATAGGAACTAGATATACTGGGACACCTGAGCAAGGGAATGGAACAGAGAGAATTGGAAATAGAGTAGAACAACAAGTTGAAGCACAACAGAGTACTTCTGAATATATACGTTCAACAAATGAATTCACTGAAAAGATACAGGAGCTTACTAAAAATATAGAAGCTGTAACTGTTACAGTAACAATAAGTCCTGTAATCCCAGTGTTTGAAAACCAGAAAATAAAAGAGCCATCTTTAACTATTCCTTTAAATCAGAGTTTGCAGAAAAGTAAAAGAAAAGGTTTACCCAGACTTGTCAGAAATTAAACGTACTAATCAAAAGACACCGCCAGATTTGACTTTTAATCAGAGTCTCCCGTATAAATTTCCAACAGGAGCGGAGTCTGGTTTAATAACTCCTGAGAAAAGTGTAGAGAGAATTGATTTAACAAAAACTTCAGTAGGGCCCACAGAGCAGTAATTAAGTGATTGGATCAAAACCTTAAAACTGAAAGAAATGGAACCAAAATTGTTAGATGTAGCAAGGCTAAAAGTTGATATGGCGGAACTAATAATTGGAACAATTGGTACAGACAGATTGAAGAATTATCAGGATGATGAGATCACATTCATGTGTAAGAGTATCATGTGGAAAACCAAAAGCATGCATGATCGATTTGAAAGCTCAGCAAGTGAAATGGATGTAGATTTTACAAAATATTGCAGAAACCTTATAGAGTGGATTTTACTGACAAGGATATAGAAAACATGAATACAGCAGGGAGAATTGCTCAAATAAAAGAATTAATTGAGTTATTGAGAAAATAGGGAGACATTGATAAGTGGAAAATGATTTGGACAAAGAAAAGAGAGGAAAGCAGTGACAAATCCACATTAGCGTTTCCAGTAGGAGAAAAAGAAGTGGTAAAAGAATTTCCTATGAGAGAAATACCTGGAGGAGGATATGTAAATGTGCCTTGGAGAAGACAAGATATTTTGTCATTCACAAATGACTTTCCCAGATTGAGAGAGAAGCCAGTAGAGTGGTATAGGCAAGTAGATCGATTTGTGAAAGTTTCAAAAGTTTTGTGGGAAGACTTAGATGGGTTATTTGACATAGTAGTACCAGCCTATCTATGTTCAGAGTGTAAGATTACGGTGAACTGGCCAAAAGAAGAGTATCCACGAGATAAAGTGACAGGTGCTCCTGGACCAGAAGTAATGCGAAAATATGAGCAAGTGATAGTGTTTCTGAAAAATAAAATTCCACAGAAAGAAACAGATCGGGTGAAAATAGACCGGACAATACAAGAATCCAAAGAGTCAGTTTTTTATGAAAAACTGTTGTTGGTGTTCAAAGATTATAATGGATATGAGGAGTTAAATGAAAAGGATATGAGTCATTTTGTATTTGGATTGAGACCAGAAATAAGCAATATGATTAAGCATAATTTAATGGGATGGCAGTCATGTTCCGTAGACGAAGTCTTGAGACATGCAAAATACGGGAGCTATGAAATTGAAGTAAAACAAAGGAAACTCAAGGAGAAAGCAATGTGGGCACAAGTTAAGGTTGCAGAGCATCAAGTAGCTCAATTAGAAAATAAAGCTGCAGAAGGGAACCAAAATAGGGTGAAAGGGAATTTTAGTAAGCCAACATAACTGGAAATATAGAAGAATTAAAGAAGAAATATCCATGTCATAATTGCAGTAGGATGGGACATTGGAGGAGAGAGTGTAAGTATCCACCGAAAGTTAATCCAGAAAATACATCATTGAATCCGCAGGTGCAGAATGAGATAATTCAGCAGCCATCACCACAGCAGCTAGTAGTTAATCCACAGTGTCAGGTGCCACAACCTCCACTTCGTACATAGAGAAGGGGTCCCTGTACGTAACGAACAATATTACAAGGATAGAAATATGTAAAAACAACTGAGTTGTCACACTGGTATTTAATCACAATGTGCTTTTCAATGCAATATATTCATCACTGTCAAATAATTACGATAGTGCCCCAGGGTTGGGAAGGGTGGGTGAGGGGAATGTGAATATCAGGGAGGGATGTGCAAAGTAGTTCATTAATACAGCAAATAAGCAATTAATGCATCATAAGAGATTTGTTTCCTTAGACGGTGTACCGTTTCCAAGTTTCAGGAGACCGCAGATGTGGCTCAAGGGATTTAACTAGCATATAGCAGGACTGCATTTCTTCAGTGATGCTTCCATAAGGTGTCAAAGACCGCTGATGCGGCTGTTCGCCATCCGTCCTTAATTTGATCTGATGTTCTGTGACTACATACTACACCCTCAGAACACTGGTACAATATATTCGCCATTTGCTTGAAGAATACAGGGATCGCTGTTGCGGCCTGTCCCAGAATCATAGAATTATACAACCAACTTGATTCAAGAAAGAATTACTTGCCCCGCCTCACTCACCACGTCCTGATGAAGACTCCGCCCTTAAGGTTTTACGTGTACCTAACCCTAAATTAGGGGTCGAAACGTCGACGATACCTACCCGAACCAGCTTGCGCTCCCATCAACAAATTGAGTAATACTTATGTCGCTGGCATGGCGTTCTGGACATTTCATTGAGCATCAAGTGCTTTGACTGTACTACTGGCTAATCCTTTAAGCCAGATCGATCTGTAGTATACATTTTATGATGCATTAATTGCTTATTTGCTGTATTAATGATCTACTTTGCACATCCCTCCCTGATATTCACATTTCCCTCACCCACCCTTCCCAACCCTGGGGCACTATCGTAATTATTTGACTGTGATGAATATACTGCATTGAAAAGCACATTGTGATTAAATAACAGTGTGACAACTCAGTTGTTTTTACGTATTTCTATCCTTGTATTATTGTTCGTTACGTACAGGGACCCCTTCTCTATGTACCTATGAGCACCCTGGTCCCTGTGACTTATTTGGGTAAAACCTCCCTTTGTATAGACAACCTCCACTTCCTCACAATGTAAACCTACAGAGATACAATGCAGACACAGGATTCTGCACAGGAGATCAGGTAACAAGAAATAAAAGAGTGCATGTGAGTCCGCAATATTGGCTGAAAGAAGACGGAAGGGAGTCTGATGACAGTTTCTGATGGTGCCTGAGAGTGCGAGAAGAGTGCGTGCTTGGTGCTACTCTAGAGGTAGATCAGTTTGGTCCATATGTGAATGGGAAGGTGAATGATGTAGATGTGACTTTCCTAGTGGACACAGGTGCTACCCGTTGTACTGTTCGATCATTGGAAATTCCAAATCTGCCTCTCTCGGGTGAACACATTCAAGTGGTAGGTGTAGCTAATTAGCAGATTAAAACGTCCTTAACAAAATCAATTGAAATAGAGATTGGAAATTTCAAAGATATGCATCGAATTGTAGTGTGTGATAGTAGTCCTGTAAATCTTCTTGGAAGAGATATACTGTGTACAATGAACTGTGCCATTTATTGTTCACCAGATGGCATTGAGCTTCAAACTCCAGATGAGGATAGTTTGTATAAAATAACAATGACACTGATTGAAGCAGAAAAGAATAGTATGTTTCCCTTGTTTGATCAAGAGAAAATACCTGACGAATTGAAAGAGGTATTCAAAGAGCAGGTGTGGGATTTCACAGGAGAAGATATTGGTTTGATGAAAAACGTAGATCCTGTGAAAGTTACTGTGAAAGAAGGAATAAGCTATCCAAATATTCCTCAGTACAAAATGACAGCTGAAACAATTGAAGGGATAACACCAGTAATAGGTAAAATGATTGAGCAAAGGATTTTGAGAGAAATAGAAAGCAGTCCTTGTAATTTGCAAATAATGGGATTGAAAAAGCCTAACGGAATGTTCAGAATAGTGCAGGACATGTGAAAAGTAAATAGGATAGTTGTTCCATGTTGTCCAATTGTGCCAAACCCAGCAGTAATTCTATATCAGATCCCACATGATGCAGGATGGTATAAAGTCATTGATCTATGTAATGCGTTCTTCACGGTTCCATTACACCCTGAAAGCCAACCAATATTTGCGTTGCAATTCAGAGACCGTATTTTGGCATGGTGCCGAATTCCTCAGGGGTATACTGAAAGTCCCTCAATCTTTAATCAATTGTTAAAGAAAATGTAAGTCTACCTGGAGAGTCAGTTCTAGTCCAGTACTTAGAGGATTTGTTACTGGCATCAAAAACAAAAGATGCATGTGTTTCAGACACTGTTACATTGTTAAATCATCTGGCAGATGAAGGACATAAAGTGTCACCATAAAAGTTATAATTTTGACAGAAAGAAGTACAATATCTGGGCCACAAGATTGCTAAGGGAATCAGATAAGTCACCTTAGAAAGAATAAAAATGATACAAGGAATGAAACCTCCAAAAACACAGAGACAGGTGAGAATGTTTCTTGGAATGGTTGGATATTGTCGACAATGGATTAGTGGATTTTCACTAATAGCTAAACCCTTACAGAGATTGACAAAAGCAGATGTAAAAGATCCAATAATACTGAATAAGGCAGAACTGGAAGCTTTTGAGCAGCTAAAAACAAGTCTATGTGAAGCACCAGCATTGGGAATGCCATATTATGAAAAAGAGTTTGAGCTATACTGCAGTGAGAGGGCAGGATGTGCATTTATCTCTTTCAGTACAGAGGCATGGAAAACTGAGAAAGCCAATTGCATACTTTTCTGCTGTTTTAGATCCCGTTGCAAGGGTATTGCTGGGATGCTTAAAAGCAGTAGCTGCTACAAGTATGAGTATTGAACAAAGTGAAGGTGTAATGATGGGATTTCCTTTGAGAGTGTATGTACCTCATTCAGTGGAGATTCCCCTCACTAGAACCAAGACACAGTACCTTACCAATAATAGAATGACAAAATATGAGAAGACAATTCTAGGTGCAGACACCGTTAAAATTTCAAGATGTGTAAATGTGAATCCATCTACATTATTACCTGATGTCATGAATGTGGAAGTAAGAGATGAAGTGGATCACAAATGTTTGGATGTTTTAGAATACTGCACTAAACCAAGGCCTGAAATCAAAGATGTACCTTTACCTGAATCTGATTATGTGATGTTTATTGATGGATCATATCTGAGGACATATGAAGGTGTACTGAGTGCTGCGTATGCTGTTTGTACAGTAGCAGATGTCTTGGAAGCATCTTGTCTGAAAGGAATCCGTTCAGCTCAAATTGCAGAATTGATTTCTTTGATTCGAGCATGTGAGTTGGGAAAAGAAATAAGGGTCACCATAGTGATTGACAGTCCGTATGGATTTGGGGTTGTCCATGATTATGGTCAACTGTGGTCCCAAAGAGGTTATATGACTCGGCAGGTTCCCCCGTTAGAAATGCTGAACTTGTGAAAATGTTAATTGTTGCTATACAATTGCCAGATAAGATAGCTGTTGTAAACTGCGCAGCTCATAAAAAAGGAGATGATTATATCACTCGTGGTAATACTGCAAAATACTGTGTTAAAAATCTTGCATCTATTAATCGGGATAGGCAAACTGTTTCAAGTCCTTTGATGCTAACCACAGTAGTGGAAACATGGCAGGAGGTAAAACAAATGCAGGAAGAGGCTAGTGAATAAGAAAAGGATCACTGGTTAAAGGCAGGATGTAGACAAAGAGAAGAGGATGAAATCTGGGTTTACAAAGATGAAAGACCAGTAATGCCTGATAACATGATCTCAAATTTGGCCCTAATGTATCATGGTCAAGCCCATATCGGAAGAGACGCTATCATCAGAATGTTTAGACATGGTACAATCCTAAGTTTAGGATGATTGTTGAGAGCCTTTGTCAGAGATGCCTTGTGTGTCAACAACTGAACCCAAGAAGAAAAACTGTTCTGAGTTTGGGAATCATAGGACGGGAGGGAGGTCCTTTCACAAGAATGCAGTTAGATTTCATTGAACTTCCATCATGTAACAGACTTAGGTATATATTTGTGATCATTTCTTTATTTTCACGATGGGTTGAAGCATTCCCCACTAGGAGGAATGATGGAGTGACTGTTGCCAAACTCCTGTTACGTGAGATAATACCACGCTACGGTTTCCCAGTAACTATTTAAACAGATCGTGGATCTCATTTTCACAATGATTTAATGCAAATGATTTTTGAAGCACTGGACATTCATCAACAGTTGCACTATGCTTACAGACCAGAAGCTTCAGGGGTGGAACAAGTAAATGGAACAATAAAAAACAGAATTGCAAAAATGTGTTTGGCCACAGGACTAAAATGCCCCGATGCACTGCCACTTGTTCTAATGACCCTAAGGAATACTCCTGACAAGAGAACAGGATTAAGTCCCCATGAGATTTTGATGGGAAGAGTAATGAGACAAGCATTTGTACCAGTTGATAAACTGTTGAGCATAAATTATGATATCATACTGGATTACTGCAAAAATCTGTCTGACGTAGTAACTTCTGTGTTCCATCAGGTGGGAACTGAGTCAAAACGAAAGAGAAACATCCAGCTCATGATCTAGTCCCTGGAGATTGGGTTCGGATAAAGGTTCACAGGAGAAGAAATTGTCTAGTGGCTCTCTGGCAAAAACCTCGACAAGTTATTCTGGTTAGTACCACTGCAGTTAAGTGTGCTGGAATCAAAAGGTGGGTGCACGCCAGTCACACTATTCAAGTGCCGGAGCCTGAAAACCTGCAGGAGGAGAGTGAAAGCACCACTGATTCAGACACTGAGGGTGAACCAGAAAAAGATCCAGATACCGAAGCTCGACCTGTTCATCGACAGCTGGAGATATCAGACACTAGCTCTGCATCAGAAGGAGAAAATGAAATTGTTGAAATACCAAATATTGAAGATCGACCTGTAAGTCGAGATTTGGTAGAAACTGATACCAGCAAGGACACTGAGCTAAGTGAAGATAAAACTGGTA
Source organism: Lissotriton vulgaris (assembly GCF_964263255.1). NCBI lineage: Eukaryota > Metazoa > Chordata > Amphibia > Caudata > Salamandridae > Lissotriton > Lissotriton vulgaris. The sequence goes on along the minus strand of NC_141689.1, from coordinate 283,965,002 downwards.
ATTCAGAAAATAATGAAAGACAGTCTGAAAGCAGGAACCGAAATCTAGAAACTGGTGAAAAGGAATTAACTCACAATGAGGATGAGCTTCCAAATACCAGCTATGGAGAAGTTCCTAACAGAGTGAAAGAACTGACCAGAGAGAATTTAAATTCCGAAAAATAATCAGATCCTGTAAAATTCATCACAAATGAAACTATAGAAAGATCTGAAACAGAGACAGTGACGATGAAACTCAATTGAGGAGAAGTTCAAGAAAATGAACTTAGAGAGTGGAGCGAAACACTACTGAGCCTGAAATAAAAAGAGTGAGAAAAAGAGATAATTGGCCTAAAGAAATTGATGGACTGAAAATCAAACTGGTTAACAAAGCAAAAATACAAGAGGATCAAGTAAATGAAATAACCAGTCAAAAGAAGTTGTTGGGAAAGAGAATAAAAGTTGTGCAAAGGCCAAAAAGAGTGAGGAGACCAAATCAAAAACACAAATCACCTGAGTCGACCTACATGGTGCTGCCTCCAATAAGAGAAGTAAACAGCAGTCAGGAGAACCTGCATTGTCAAGGTGTTGAAAAGGAAAGTGAGTAAACTGTAACACAAAGAAAGGAAAAGGATTTCCAAGTGTAAAAGTGAAAAGAAAAAGGATATATATATATATATATATATGCAATTCAAAGTCCTGCTCCGCTGCCTCACATCAGGACCAAGATCCTATCCGCCAAAACGGATGCCACAGGTACAAACCACTCCACAGCGCAAAGATGTAATTTTCCTCTCAAGTTTATTCACACGATTTCGCCAGCATGACGCGTTTCGGTCACTCCACGGTGACCTTGATCACATGACCAACAAAACCAATAAAAATGCTTATATAGGGATTACCAATCAAACAAAGGGGCGGGAGGGTTAATGGAAACTGAAAAAATCGCTACCTGCACATCATTTTAGCATGGAAAACAGACAAAAGAATGGATTTAAAATTACTATTTACAATCCATGTACTATTTACACTATTCACATGTGTATAACATAGAAAAATCATCATTCATTATTTCATTGTTGCTACACAATTTTCACATGTGAATTCATCAAAATAGCTGTTTCCAAGTATTTACAAACCTAATGTCATACTACTTTACATATGTTTGCAAAAAAAATATATCTAAAGATGCCGTGCAATTACAATCATATTTACTATATACATATATAGCTCCCCTCTCCCAAACCCTAGTTGGTTGGTATTTGAACCCTTAACGTGACCACCTAGTGTGCAAGAAAAACGGGGGCGGGGGGGGAAAAAATAAAACCCATGACCCAAAATATAAGAAAAAGGAGAAAAAATAATAATTGAATTAATTTGTGATTGGTAATCAAGTTTTAACACACTGGTCAAAATTATAAAAATTGGGAGATACTCATGCTTCACCATGTTCTGCCAATTAGGAGGTTTGCATGTGCAAGAGTAAATACACCTACTCTACCCTCTTCCCCACCAAAAATGAATGGAACGTGACAATGATACTAGCAAATAGATACCCCTTACAGGTAAACACCTGAGTGTATGTACAATCTCAACTAAAGGAGATAACATTGCGACATAGTGCCTTAAGGGTATCTAAATGTGACAATATGAACCTTACTGTCTAGCTGGTAAACACAGAACTTAAGACAGAATGGAGCCGCTTGTCCAAATTATATTCAATGATGTTTTAAACAGATGGAATATTACATACCAAAAGGTTGGGAGGAACTGATTAGAATCACAGGGGTGAAGGCCTCAGACAACACTGCAAAAGATGGAATTCTAGTCATTGAATGCAGGAATCATGGTACACTGAGGACTATCCACACTTTGTATAATGACTAAAACTTTGCTGACTCTCCCAAAATCAGAAGATGCTAGATATAAGCCACCCAGGGGGGCCAACTACTGCACCCAACCTAATCAGCAAGCTGAATCGTGGATAATGATGTTTATAAAAAGCAATGAAGGTCCTCCCCTGTATTCAGGCCGTTTGGGATCCTCGTGTCTAATAATAAAATGTATTTACTTTCTAATTGTCTGAGGGACTTCTCCCTGTTACCCCCCCTGATACTCTTTGGGACTCCATCAATGATATAATAGCTTAGATGATTTACATTCTTTTGATGTACTAGACCAAAGTGCCGGGCCACAGGGTATTTATCATCTGCATTAATGATTGCCCTGAGGTGCTGGAGAATTCTATTGAAGGCCTGTAGTTTAGTGCTCCCAACGTACCTGAGCCCGCAAGTACATTGGAGCACATAAACTACAAACTCCGACCGGCATGTGTAATGCCCCTTGATGGAGATAGGGGAGGTCTCGAAAGCCGTTGTGTATTCCTTAGTGGAAACTCCGAATTTACAGGCCCTGCATGATATACAACGATAGAAACCTGACTTCTCAAATAGACCCTCTTTTTTAGGGATAACCTCTGGGCTGGATCTTACCAGGGCATCCCGCATAGAGGGTGCCCGCCTGAATGTTATAGTTGGCTCTTCCGGTAATAAGGGTGCTATTGTGATGTCAGTTTTCAATAGTGGCCAATGCTTTCTGAGAATGCCTTTCAATTTTCTTTCCTCGTTATTGAAAGTAGTAATTAATCCCAATCTTTCAGGGACATCTGATGATTCTTCCTGTCTGGTTCTAACAGCAGTAGTTGTTCCCAAGTAAACTGCTCGGTTTAACTCATTAGCTTTAGACACTGCCTCACTTAGGGCCTTGGAATCATACCCTCTGGCCAAGAATCTCTGGAATATATATATATATAAGAAGTCCTCATCTTAGGCACCTCCCCTTCCGCCTGGGATGACTCTTGGTGGCCAGAAGCCCTTGGAAAAGCACCCATCCCGACGGACCACGCACGGAACCTGGGCGTCATCCTGGACTCCTCACTCTCGATGACCAGACAAGTCAACGCCGTTTCATCATCTTGCTTCAACATTCTTCGCATGCTCAAAAAAACATTTCGCTGGATCCCCACCGAAACTAGAAAAACGGTCACCCACGCACTGGTCACGAGCCGCCTGGATTACGGAAACACACTATACGCTGGTACCACCGCAAAACTCCAGAAAAAACTCCAACGCATCCAGAACGCTTCAGCCAGGCTCATACTAGACATCCCGCGTAAAGAACACATCTCTGGTCACCTGAAAAACCTCCACTGACTCCCCGTAAATAAGAGGATTACTTTCCGCCTCCTAACCCACGCACACAAAGCACTTTACGAACTTGGACCCGAATGCCTCAACACACGATTGTCCTTCTACACCCCCTCCCGTCAGCTGCGATCCTCCAACCAAGCCCTTGCCACTGTACCACGCATCAACAAAACCACCATGGGAGGTAGATCCTTCTCCTACCTGGCAGCTAAAACCTGGAACTCACTTCCCACTCACCTTCGCCTTACTCAGAACCACCAAGCATTCAGAAAGCAACTTAAAACTTGGATATTCGACAAGTAATTCCCCACCCTTCCTCTAGCGCCTTGAGACCCTATGGGTATGTAGCGCGCTATATAAATCTTTTGACTTGACTTGACTTGACTATATATATATATATACATATACGTATATATATATATATGTATATATATATATATATATATATATATATATATATATATATATATATATATATATTACGAAGCAAAAAATAAATACGCCGCACACTCTTCTCGGGTGGATTTTCAAGCGATTTATTCCATATTCAGTGGTGCTTTCACTCTCCTATTTTCTCTCGGCTTGGTTAAAGCCGTTATCTGATTCCCATTTCAAGCGTGAAGCCGATATTGACATTCATGATACAAGATTGAGTGGAGATGAGGGTATAAATAAGAGAAACTAAAGACGGACTTGTAACTACCGTGATCAGGAACAGTTTTGTTCGAAACGCGTAGGTGAAGGAAGTTTTTTCAGAGCTGGAATAAATCGCTTGAAAATCCACCCGAGAAGAGTGCGGCGTATTTATTTTTTGCTTCGTAATAAAATACGAGTCTAGTCCTTGGGTCGTCGCCAGCACCAGCTGAAAGGTCGCTCCTCCTGGAAAAGGGACGTTTGCTGTTCAATATATATATATATATCTATCTATATATATATCTATCTATATATATATATATATATATATATATATAAGATATATATATATCTATATATATATATATATATATAGATATATATATATCTATATATATATCTATATATATATATATATATATATATATATATATATATATATATATATATATATATATATATATATATATATATATATATATATATATATTCACTGAAAAAACCATAGGTTTCACACCAGTTATAGTTAGCTGGAACTTTTACTGACATAAAACCATTGAAATTCCCACGTTATAGTTAGTTGGACTTTCTATATCTTGCGCGCCTGCAATGCACTGCTGATGACGTCACATATTACATCACTCATGACATGGTCAGTGACATCACTCATGACATCACTGATGACACCATACAGTGAATGTGTGTCTTTCTGAAAAATAAATATGTTTTATTTATATATATGTAAAGGTCGATGAAAGAATAAATGTTTAAATAAGTGTCTAAATGGATTTTTTTTTTACATTGATTGGTTAACTGGCTTATTAAGTGTATCTTAGTGAATACGTATATTAGCGAGTAACTTTTAAATATTGAAATATATGTATCAGTGTTTCACTTTGTGTATAAGTGGCTGCATGGGTTGTTGACTGACTCACTGTTTGTATGTGTTTTGAAGACAGCATATGTGCAGGACTGTATGGGTGGATGAGTGTGTATATGTGTGTATTAGTGAGTGAATGACTGTCTCACTATTGTCTTTATTAGTAACGACATATGTTTTAATCTAGTATATGTGCATATTGATGTATATAAGTGAGTATATGTGAGAGTGGGAGATTGTAAGAGTTCCTGTTTAAGTAAGTATGTGTTTCTATAAGTGATTGTTTAAGAGAGTAAGTATGGGTAAGTTTCCTTAGAAGTAAGCTGGTAGTGTGTGTATAGTTGTATATGCAAAAAAAATGGATGTTCAATAGTTTATTTGCATGTGTGAGTATGTGTGTGAGTAACTTTTGGATGATTGTCGGTGTGTAACAGGATGTATAGGTGTATCACTACATATGATGAGTAAGTATATGTATGAGTGACTATATAGAACTGTTGGTGAATGAGTGGATGTGTATATAGATGGTGGAATTACTGAATTGGTTGTTGTAACTGGTATGGGTATCTCTTTTTTTTAAAATGTTAGTTTCTATTTTTGAATATGTGTTTCAAGGGTTACATTACACTGAAAGGAGGTCTGTCACTCTGTCACAGGGATGGTGTCATCAGTGATGTCATGAGTGACGTCACTGACCATGTCATGAGTGATGTAATATGTGACGTCATCAGCAGTGCATTGCAGGCGCGCAAGTTATAGTGAGTCCAACTAACTATAACGTGGGAATTTCAATGGTTTTATGTCAGTAAAATTTCCAGCTAACTATAACTGGTGTGAAACCTATGTTTTTTTCAGTGAATTTAATAGGTTTTTTAAATGCTAATTCCTAACTATAACTGGTGTGAAACCTATGGTTTTTTCAGTGAATTTCAAAGGTTTTTTAAATGCTAATTCCTAACTATAACTGGTGTGAAACCTATGGTTTTTTCAGTGAATTTAATAGGTTTTTTAAATGCTAATTTCTATCTATAACTGGTGTCAAACCTATAGTTTTTTCAGTGAATTTCAAAGGTTTTTTAAATGCTAATTCCTAACTATAACTGGTGTGAAACCTATGTTTTTTTCAGTGAATTTCATAGGTTTTTTAAATGCTAATTCCTAACTATATATAGGGCCTCAAACCAATGTTTTTTTCAGTGAATTTCAAAGGTTTTTTAATAGCAAATTACTATAACTATGAAATGTAATATTTTTTATAATGAATCCTATATTGTATATTTATGTAATACTATTTTCTTTATGTATATTGTTCATGGTTTTTAAATTTTTTTAATTTTTTTGCCCTGGAGCGCTCCCGGTGCGCGTACCAGTGAGCGCACCGGTAAGTGCAGTCTTGCAGCGCGCCCCTGTGCGCGTACCGGTGAGCGTCCCATTAGCGCTAATGCAGTGAATGAAAACATCATCGTGACATATCGCGTAGCCACGTCCGCATGATACGCACGGCGTAAGCGCACCCGGAAGCACTCAAGCGCATACGATCGCGCTACGTAAGCACCCCGGGCGTGCAGCGTAAGCGCGTCGGGTCATGTGAACTGAAAATACAATTTTTCATTGGTTCAGAACAGTTTTGGTTTCCAAATGATGAAAGCCCGGGTCATGTGACCTGAAAATTGTCCTTTGACTGAGGAAGACCGGTTTGGAGACCTATAGTACCAATTTGTACTGAAAAATGGCTACAGTAGCAGCAGCAGCAGGAGCATCTCAGCCACCACCACCACCACCACAAGGACCACCACAATACAACAGTGGTGGAGATGAAGAAGAGGAGGAGGAGGAGGAGGAGATGAGGAGGTTCCTGCCTGAAGATACTACTCCATATAAGCCAAAGGAGCACATTATCTGGGAGTTTTTTTCAATCCCAAAGGACCTCAAGAAAATGCGCCAAAGGTTAGTTGTCTAATCTGTGGCACTGTACTTTCCAGGGGGAACCCTAACAAAAAGTACTCTTTTGGCAATAACACCATGATTCGCCACATGCAACGCCGGCACCCTAACAACTATGCTGCGGTAGAGGTCCGAGAAATGACCAGAAACCCTCCCCAATCTTCTCCCAGCACCTCCCAAAAGTAAGCAACCCACTCCATTGGGTCCAGAGACAAGGGAGATGCTCCAAAACATACAAACCCAGTTTGGACAATACAAAATCGTTTGTATATTTTGTGGAAAAATAATTACCTATGGTGAGCAAAGCATTAAACTCAGAAGAAAAAAGGAATCCAATGGCTTAATACGAAAGGATTCATCAAATGTCAACGGTGTAAGGTTTGCCAAATTGCCATCAACAAAAAAGAAGTATCGTTACCTAACAAAAAATTGTGGAAGATTAACCAATTGATAGACTGTACAAGTACGCATGTGGTATATCTAATCGAATGCCCGTGTGCACTGAAATATATCGGCAGCACGAAGAAAGAATTTAAAAAACGTATCCTGGAGCATATTAGAGCTACAGTGAATAAAGACAAAAATAATGCTGTCGCTAAGCATATGGAGTTGGCCCACAACAGTGACTGGAAACTCCTTAAAACTTATGCACTGGAATGTATCTTGCCACATGAAAGGGGCGGAGATCAGGAGAAACAACTGAGATGTAGAGAATCTAGACAAATTCTAAATTTTTGAACGATGAGCCCCTAGGGATTAAATCAGAGCGAGGAACTCTATGTACATTTGTAAATAATTGGACAACTGGAGAACTGTTTGTGTATTTGAACAATTTCTTTGCAATGAGAATGAGAGACAATAAGAGACAATTGAAGAAGTAAAATATGGGTGGAATTACATGGTTGAGTGGGAACGTTTTGAACATTATGGAACAGCGCACTATTTTTGTACTATGAATTAATAGTGATGTATATAACTACTGGCATAGAATAGAAAAGGCATAGGCTAACCTTGGGGTTACAAGTAGCCAATAGCACAATGGAGTCACATTTGACATAATTGAAGGGGAATGGTATTATGTTGTTGGCCCACTAGAGGGCTTCATAACAGTCTGCAATGTAGCAAAAAAATGCTCACCAGAGAGCTTTATCCCATATTCGAGCTTGACAACTTCGCCCACTAGAGGGCAAACTGTGTGTTTTCCTATGTCTAATCGGCGAGTTGAATTATAATTCAGTCCGAAGGCACTACCCTCTAAATTTGTTTTGTAACTTGTTAAGACACGTATATTGCCAATCTATGAGATACAGTTTAAACGTTATATATATTGTGATAACGCTTGTGCCTTGTAATGAGATCGCTGTTCCCAAATAATACACTCATTTTTAGAAAAACTACAATTCCCAGGTAACTTCCTGTTGTGTAACAGGAAGTGAGATCAGCATTATTTGTTTTTGTGGCGTTTTTTTTTAAACAAAAGTGAGAACCGTAACTTTGTATCCTTACCGTGATCAAGCAACAGTGGGTTGCGAAACGCGTTGGTGTTGTGCGAAGAATGCTGCAATCTGAAAATAAATCTTGAACATTTGGGAAGCAAATCCTTTGTTGAGTGCTGACTTGCTCTATCAGTGGATAGATTTGTGGAATATATATATATATATATATATATATATATATATATATATATATATATATATATATATATATATATATATATATATATATATATATATATATATATATATATATATATATATATATATATATCATTCCAACAGAGTTCCATTTACCGGGGGCTATGACCCTGCAGGGCGGGCTCCAAGGCAGAAATGGAGAATCTGCCACTGAGTTGCTCCCAAGAAATGACAGAGCCCACACTTCGTCTTACACCTGAAAACAGACTTTATTCGTCTCGAGCAAAGCAGGTAATGACACAGTTTAAGTAGTCTGACGCGTTTCGGCGGGTCTCCGCTTTAATCATAGTCTGGTGTGTCAATTTCTTTCCAAGTGGACTCAAACCCGCAGCTTGCTGAACTGCGGGTCCCAGCATGCACCTGCTGGAAATACAAAAGTCTGTGCTGGGCTGTAATCATGCTGAATAGCAAAATGCACTCAGTGTCCATATTCTTTGTGCCAGTTCAAAAGTGCAGCGAAAATTACTGTATAAAGTTACTTGTCAAAAGTTGATTGCCAAGTGCTTAAGCGTACGCTGCGATGTTCACCAAGATGTACGTTCAGGCAGCGAAGTTTACAGGACAGAGGCAACGCCCTTCTCCTCTCCCTTTCTTGTGCTCGTAAACCAAATAGCCCTGGAAGTCCATACTGGCTGGCAACGTTGCAAGCGGGTCCTCCCCCTCCATCATATCATTCCAACAGAGTTCCATTTACCGGGGGCTATGACCCTGCAGGGCGGGCTCCAAGGCAGAAATGGAGAATCTGCCACTGAGTTGCTCCCAAGAAATGACAGAGCCCACACTTCGTCTTACACCTGAAAACAGACTTTATTCGTCTCGAGCAAAGCAGGTAATGACACAGTTTAAGTAGTCTGACGCGTTTCGGCGGGTCTCCGCCTTAATCATAGTCTGGTGTGTCAATTTCTTTCCAAGTGGACTCAAACCCGCAGCTTGCTGAACTGCGGGTCCCAGCATGCACCTGCTGGAAATACAAAAGTCTGTGCTGGGCTGTAATCATGCTGAATAGCAAAATGCACCCAGTGTCCATATTCTTTGTGCCAGTTCAAAAGTGCAGCGAAAATTACTGTATAAAGTTACTTGTCAAAAGTTGATTGCCAAGTGCTTAAGCGTACGCTGCGATGTTCACCAAGATGTACGTTCAGGCAGCGAAGTTTACAGGACAGAGGCAACGCCCTTCTCCTCTCCCTTTCTTGTGCTCGTAAACCAAATAGCCCTGGAAGTCCATACTGGCTGGCAACGTTGCAAGCGGGTCCTCCCCCTCCATCATATCATTCCAACAGAGTTCCATTTACCGGGGGCTATGACCCTGCAGGGCGGGCTCCAAGGCAGAAATGGAGAATCTGCCACTGAGTTGCTCCCAAGAAATGACAGAGCCCACACTTCGTCTTACACCTGAAAACAGACTTTATTCGTCTCGAGCAAAGCAGGTAATGACACAGTTTAAGTAGTCTGACGCGTTTCGGCGGGTCTCCGCCTTAATCATAGTCTGGTGTGTCAATTTCTTTCCAAGTGGACTCAAACCCGCAGCTTGCTGAACTGCGGGTCCCAGCATGCACCTGCTGGAAATACAAAAGTCTGTGCTGGGCTGTAATCATGCTGAATAGCAAAATGCACCCAGTGTCCATATTCTTTGTGCCAGTTCAAAATATATATAGCCAAACAGAAGCTGTAATTGAACTTGAAGGGAACATTGTAATTAAAAAAAATAAAATGGCTACTAATGAAGTGATTAACCCCTTCCATGCTCATGACGAGCTCAGCTCGTCATGAGGCACGCTGGAGCTGTGCTCATGACGAGCTGAGCTCGTCATGAATAAAGCCAAATAGCAATTTCCAGCACAGGAGGGGAATTGCCTTAGCAGCCATAGTGTTAAATCTAAACGTTCAATTTTTAGAAAATGGTGTAGAATTTGATTAATTTGTACTGGAATATTAATGTTAATATGGTTAATTCTTGCCATTATCATTCCTTTTAGACCCGATATTGAAAAACTGAAAGCAAATGAGAGTTTGAAAGATAAAAATTATGATTTGAAAAATGGAAAATTACATGTATATAGGCCCGAAATTCATCAAGATAAGTCACTCAGTGATTTTTCTAAAAATACTTTTTCAAGGCTATTGTCTAAGTATGTGAGAACGATGGATGCCAGCGATTGCAGTGTAATAACAAGTTTATTTTATAGAACTGGGAAAGTAGAATATTCTTATTCTGACTCTGATGATGTATTTGCAAAATTGAAAAGGATGAAAGTAACTATCGTACGGTGTGCTTTGGTGTCTTTAATGTCAATCCAAGGATGTCGTCAGAATGCCCCAAACCTGTGGCCAGAGGCTTTCTGACTGACGTCATAATAGGGTCCCTAAGTGTCAGAACCTCTCTCTCCAATCTATCCCATTTGTCCCTCAAATGGCAGAGGTCTGTCATGGTTTATGGCTGTCGCTGGGGGAATGCAGAGATGTGCTCCCTTTGAGCCCTGATGTCCACTGGAGCCAGGCACCCCGGCACACAAGGCTCTTAGAGCATAGAAACTTCCAAATGTTATAAGTGGCATTTCTAGGCGATTTTAGCCCAAACCCCCTTTACCTTTGGATAGGATTTGGCATGGCAAATCCATTGGTATGAAACATCATGAGGCTGCTCCACTACAATCCACTATTTCAGCCCAAAGTGATTTCAACCACTTCCACATTACCCTATGGGCAGAGAAAGCCTCATACGTAGTGAAAACTCACACAGGTACTGCTCATACCAGGGCACACATGCTCTAGTGCACACACTGACCTGTTATGGCTTGTTGGACACAACAGCAGACTGGACACGGGTTTAAATAACATGTGTGTCAGTGCTTACACATGAGCCTGCATTGGCAGGCAGCACACGCAATAATGGGCACCATCTGGCAGGTGGCTTATGAGTTTAATCACGATAGCTGCCGGTGCGCGCACACCAGTCGGCGATGTCTCACTATCCCATGGTTCAGAACATCGAGTCAGCGCCACTTCCCAACATGGGAAGGAAGGGTGCATGCACTTTCACATCATATTTACAGCAGAGAAGTGCCCAGAGCCAGGAGGCCCCACAAGAGAATTAGCAAAACCCAGGCGGAAAAAGCAAAAAGTTTAGGGAGATGCTTTCTGATGGGTATCAGGTCCAACACACTCCCATCCTGCTCCATCTGCTGGACACCTGCTCTCTCAAATTTAGACTCTGATAGTAGCCTGCCAGCCCAATTTGGATGTAGTGAACACGGTAGAGAAGAAAATATGGCAATTAGTGCAACTTCTCCATGCAACACAAGAGGCTTATAAAAGCCATGAAGAAATTCAGATTAAGAAGAGATGGGAGGCATGTAAGATTGCTAATTTGGAATATGATGAGAAGTGTGGGAAATTGCTGGCCTGGAAAGCAAATTCTGAACGGTATAGAAACTATTTAAAGGAAATTATCGATGAAAGAATGAACACTAGTGTCAATACTACTCAAGAGATGGAAGAGGCTTTTTTGACAATTTTTTATAGAGATGAATCGGGCAAGGATAATCTTCAATTATTCGGTACCGATGATCCCACACACACCGCTTGTTAGCTCTTTTAAACCTGCATTTAATAAAATGTTGCAGCATTTTAACTTTTAGGGATTGTGTTGGGGAAGGGAGCTTTGTGATAACTTTGCATTGTGTGCAGTTTCCTTCCCTTTGGTCAGCCGCAATGAGAATCAGATTGTGCGGAGAGGGCAGGATAGCTGCAGATACTAAACACACTTCGGGTTTTAACCCGCCATTTTGGAGGGCAATGCTCTAGCTCTATCTCTCTGTACTTAAGTACTTTCGGAGCATTTCAATGCGGATGCACTCACTGGGCATCACACCGGTGCTCCAAAGGCAAGCCTGTATGCCACCAGAGGGAAGACTCCTGGTGGTTTGTAGTCAGCCCAAACACGTCCTCCAAACAAGAACTGCTTGAACTTGCCACCGCCTTGCCTTGGGCCTTCCATTAACGCTTTAGATAGATCTGGCATGAGGTAGATGTAAGAACTGTGGGTTTTCATCCCTGGACTCACTAGAGGTTAGTATAGAAGGCAGGACAAAACACACCCTTTAGACCTCAGAAAGCTCTTCTTTATGAATTGCAGGTCCGTAGTCAAATATAAACTGGATGTGTATGACTTTTTGGAAGAGCATTGGCCAGAGGCGGTCTTCCTCACTGAAACACAGCTCATGGAGGATTCACCCCCGAGCTATTACAAGCCATGCCAACAGGTTTTGCCATGATAAGACTGGAAAGACAAACAGAGCAGGGGCTGTATCATAAGCTTAGTTTTGATGAAAGTGAAGAAGCCTGCTTTGCTTTGGCTCTGACCAATATGTTTATGCTCTCAGGAACTCTGATTTATCCGCCACCCCCGCAACCAGCCTCCAGTTTTGTTGTAAAGTTAGCAGATGTCTTAGCCACACTTGCACTTCGATATTCCAATTTTCATAGTAGTTGGAGATTTCAATTTTGCACTTTGATGACACAACTTGCATCACTGTTATGATTGTGGCCACAGACCTGACTGGTTTACAGCTCCTTCAGTGTGTAATGCCTCAGACACACAGTTTGGGGTACACACTGGATTCTGTTTTTTTCAAACATGGCTGATATAGTTGTTAAGTACTGTATGCCACTCTCATGGTCTGACCTTTTTGTCATCCCGTTTCTGGTCCCCCATGAGAATACTCCCAAAAGTCTTGCATTCATCTCAGCGGTGCAGGCTAGGTGATGAGCCAAATTTACCCCGTCTGCATTTTGCGGTGCCCTGTCTACTAGCCACCCTACAGATGTACCAACTTGGCTGATGCACAAGTAGGTAATTGGATTACTGGTTTAATAAGGATCTTTTAGCTCAAAAAACAAGTACCAATGTCTGGAGCGTCTCTGGCGTAGAGAGCATGGCTCTGCCTGCAAAAGGCAGGAAAAAAAAACTATTGTTGTGGCATTAAAAAAGCTTGCATGATTACTTTATCAATAATCGAGGTGGCCCAAAATTCCTCTCACAAGTTGTTTAGTGTGGTGAAGTAACTATCCTCCTTGGCGGCAATCTCAGCTATGACCAACCCTATAGAGAAAGGATGCAATGCTTTAGCGCAGTTCTTCCTGGAAAATCCTCATTTCTTTCCTCTGTATTATTAATCACTCCATACTTTTTCTGTGTTATTAGTTATGTTACTTTTTCCAGTTATAGCGCCGGGACGCCCCTTAGCTGGGGCAGCTGTGCGCTTAAAAAATCCAAATAACATAACATAACATAACAAAAGGTAGCAAACATATACAAGTTCTTTCCTGCAGGAGCTTGAGACACCCTCTGCTTAACCCCTTCGCTGCGGCGGCTATTCCGCCGCAGCGCTAAGGGGGCGGGGGGGCCACGCGGCGGGCGCATGCTGGTGATGGAACCGCTCCGTCACCAGCCGCGGTTGAGCTGTGCTCATGACGGAGCGGTTCCGTCATGGCCCCGCCCGCTCAATAGAACGCACCGCGCAGGCGCAAAATCAGTGCCGCGCAGGCGCGGCGGCCGGGCCATGACGGAAGCGCTCCGTCATCAGCACAGCGCCACCGCGGCTGATGACGGAGCGGTTCCGTCATCAGCATGGAACGAGTTAAGCATCTGGTTCAGCTGGTCAGACTGCAATATATTCTTCAGTAAAGTCAGATTCTCCATTAGAACCAGCTTCTCTGTCCATTCTGGAATGTGACTTTAAGCTGATCCACCAAGTTTTCGGCTAATTCAACAGCTCCATGACCTCTGGCCAGGTACCTAGGAGATGGAAGCTTGCCGAGGTGGTTCTGCTTCCAAAAAAGCTGCTGATAGATCCCACCTAGCAAGAAAACTATTGCTGATTAAGCGGGAGTGAAGATATAAAGGGGCTTAAACAGAGGTTTAACTAGCTGGCGATTTGGTGCTGTGCCCGTGAAATGCTCGTGCACAGCATCAAATCGCCAGCCATCTGCCATCTGTTCCCCAGCAGCTCCGCCCCACAAGCTTCCCCCAGCGTGCGCTCTGGCTCAGCCGAGCCGCACTCCTCCCACACCTCTCACACACAAGTGAAGCTTCACTTCAAAGCATGCCGTTATCATATATAAATTCTCATTGTTTTCACGGCCGGCCTCCGGCCGTGACTCGCATTTCTCCTTCCTTCCAGCGCTGGCTTGTTTTTATCATGTCCCTTTACTTGTAAGGCAATCCTTGATGGCAGACTATCATTGCAGCGTTTCTCTGTCCACGTTATTTCATCCGTGAGTCTCGCATTAAACATTTAAACCTGTTTTCATTAAAGAAAACAGTATTTTATCGAGATACTGTCACTTTTCAACTATATCTTCAGTATGTAATGCTGCGTTATCATATATAAATTCTCAAGATACTGTTTGAATGTTACATCCTCTGCCCGCAAGGCCATTCCATTATTTTTACTGCGACTTGCACCACTAGATGAAGGCTCCAATGAGAACTTCTGGTCTTCTTTACATAGATGTTTGATCCAAGCATTAAGTTCTTGTTTCACTAATGGATCCACAGGACATCCTGATCTTTCCTGCAGGCAGTCTCTGCACTCTCCCAAAGTCTGCATCATCTCTTACAATCTGGGGAACTGGGTTCGAGTCTTGGCAACAACGCTGAACATCCTGTGATTCTGGGCAAATCACTTAATTTCCCCGTGCCTAACAATAAATACATGTGTCCTCGTGTAATGCAACTGGTGCTATGTAAAGCGCTCTGGCACCCAATTCGGGTCAAGTTCACGCTAATTAAAACTCCGTAAAATAAATATACGTGTTAGCAGGGAGCTGGTGTATGCATTCTCTGCCAATGGCACACAGCAAACCACCAAATACATCAGTGCCTTCTAAGCTTAACCATAACTGCCACTCATTTTCACTTCCTCACATACTGACACGCTGAGGCGCAGGCACTTAGCACAGCACGAGAACAACTCTTCTCACGGAGCATTGAGCAATGTACTGAAACACACTCCCCATGGTATTTCCTATCAAACAACGCAATTCCACAAAGTGACATGCAACAGGTCGCTTTGGCGCCTTTTCTGGGTATAAAGCACTATATGAATGTAAACCCATAACAATACCCAAGATGGTTGCCATTAAGGGCCAATGAACATTGAATTAAAAGATATCAGAGTTTGCACGTGTGGGAGGGTAGCATGTTACTGTGTAGCACAATGCATTCTTTTTTTCTCTATAAATCACAACACAGCACAATTAGCTGTGTGGCGAGCTGTAATTGGATATCTCATTACATTTGCAAAATACTTTTGTATTTTTGGGCCTATACGATGCGATACTTCGCTTTATAATGAATATGCATCACACAGGATGCATTGGAACACCGGAAGCTAATACCGCCTGGAGACCTCCGGTAGCCCTGCTGTGTGGTATTACCTCCTTTACGATCTCCGTGGGTCAGAATCGGAATAACTTGGTTATTGCTCATGTTCAACCCAGTATCACGCTGCAAAACGTAGAATACGGTGTTTTTCCCTTACATTTTAAATCTGGAAAAACTGTGGTAAATGTGTGTGGAGAAAAACAAGGCTATTTTATGTGGTTGGGTAAGCTACCAGCCAGCCAACTGAAAGCTTCATGGCACCTGCTTCCAAACAAGCATTGAAAATGCAATAGGTCTCGCCTTTGATTAAGTTAAAGCCATTTGCTTTGCTAATGGTATTGTATAGCAAAGTAATTGGCTTTAACTTAATCAAAGGCGAGACCTATCGCATCCACCACCGCATTCACTACCACATCCACCACACCCACCACCATCACTTCCACCACCACTTTCACCACATCCACAACCACCACATCCACCACCACCACATCCACCACATCACCACCACATCCACCACCTCCACATCCACATCCACCACCACCACCACCACATCCACCACCACATCACCACCACATCCACCCCCTCATCTACCACCATCACCACCACATCCACCATCAACACCACTACCACATCCACCACCACATCCACCACCACCATATCCCCCAGATCCACCACTACCACATCTATATGTGTGTGTGGCTCTGTGTGTGTGTAGGTGCACCCACCACCACCACCACATCCACCACCACAACCACCACCCCATCCACCACCACCACCGCATCCACCACCACCACCGCATCCACCATCACCACATCCACCATCACCACCACATCCACCATCACATCCACCACCACCACATCCACCATCACATCCACCATCACCTCCACATCCACCTCCACATCCACCTCCACATCCACCATCACCTCCACATCCACCACCACATCCACCACCACCGCATCTACCACCACCGCATCCACCACCACCGCATCCACCACCACCACACCCACCACCACTACATCCACCACCACATCCACCACAACCCCTTTCCCATCCACCACGACCACCGCATCCACCGCCACCACCGCATCCACCACCACCGCATCCAGCACCACATCCACATCCACCATCACCACCACATCCACCACCACATCCACTATCACCTCCACATCCACCACCACATCCACCACCACCGCATCCACCACCACCGCATCCACCACCACCGCATCCACCACCACCACCACATCCACCACCACTACATCCACCACCACATCCACTACAACCACCACTACCACCACCACTACCACCGCCTCCTCATCCACCACCGCATCCACCATCACCACATCCACCGCATCCACCACCACCGCATCCACAACCACAACCACCACCACATCCACCGCATCCACCACCACCGCATCCACCGCATCCACCACCACATCCACCATCACGACCACATCCACCATCACCACCACAGCCACCATCACATCCACCACCACATCCACCGCCACATCCACCACCACATCCACCACCACCACATCCACCACATACACCACCACCGCATCCACCACCACCGCATCCACCACCACCACCACACCCACCACTACATCCACCACCACATCCACTACAACCACCACCCCATCCACCACCACCACCGCATCCACCACATCCACCACCACCACATCCACCACCACATCCACCACCACATCCACCACCACATCCACTATCACCTCCACATCCACCATCACCTCCACATCCACCATCACCTCCACATCCACCATCACCTCCACATCCACCATCACCTCCACATCCACCATCACCTCCACATCTAACATGACATCCACCACCGCCACATCCACCACCGCCACATCCACCACCACATCCATCACCACCACATCCATCACCACCACATCCATCACCACCACATCCATCACCACCACCACATCCATCACCACCACATCCACCATCACATCCACCACCACATCCACCACCACATCCACCATCACCTCCACATCCACCATGACATCCACCATCACCTCCACATCCACCATGACATCCACCACAACCACCACCCCATCCACCACCACCACCGCATCCACCACCACCACCGCATTCACCACCACCACATCCACCGCATCCACCACCACCGCATCCACCACATCCACCATCACCACCACATCCACCATCACATCCACCACCACATCCACCATCACATCCACCATCACCTCCACATCCACCATCACATCCACCGCCACATCCACCACTACCACATCCACCACATCCACCACCACCGCATCCACCACCACCGCATCCACCACCGCATCCACCACCACTACATCCACCACCACATTCACTACAACCACCACCCCATCCACCACTACCACCACCACCGCATCCACCATCACCACGGCATCCACCATCACCACATCCACCACCACATCCACCGCATCCACCACCACATCCACCATCACCACCACATCCACCATCACCACCACATCCACCACCACATCCACCATGACCTCCACATCCACCACCACATCAACCACCACCACATCCACCACCACATCCACCACCACCACCACATCCACCACTTCCACCACCACCGCACCCACCACCACCACCACATCCACCACCACATCCACCACCACATCCACCACTTCCACCACCACCTCCACCACCTCATCCACCACCACCACATCCACCACATCCACCACCACATCCACCACCACATCCACCACTTCCACCACCACCTCCACCACCTCATCCACCACCACCTCATCCACCGCATCCACCACCACATCCACCATCACCACCACAGTCACCATCACATCCACCGCCATATCCACCACCACATCCACCACTGCCACATCCACCACCACCACATCCACCACCACTGTATCCACCACCACCGCATCCACCACCACCACCGCATCCACCACCACCACACCCACCACCACTACATCCACCACCACATCCACCACCACATCCACTACAACCACCACCACTGCATCCACCACCGCATCCACCACCGCATCCACCACCGCATCCACCATCACCACATCCACCGCATCCACCACCACCACATCCACCGCATCCACAACCACAACCACCACCGCATCCACCACCACCACATCCACCGCATCCATCGCATCCACCACCACATCCACCATCACCACCACAGCCACCATCACATCCACCACCACCACCACATCCACCGCCACATCCACCACCACATCCACCACATACACCACCACCGCATCCACCACCACCACCACACCCACCACTACATCCACCACCACATCCACTACAACCACCACCCCATCCACCACTACCACCACATCCACCACCACCACCGCATCCACCATGATCACATCCACCGCATCCACCATCATCACATCCACCGCATCCACCACCACCACATCCACCCCCACATCCACCATCACCACCACATCCACCATCACCACCACATCCACCATCACCACCACATCCACCACCACATCCACCACCACATCCACCATCACCTCCACATCCACCATCACCTCCACATCCACCATCACCTCCACATCCACCATCACCTCCACATCCAACATGACATCCACCACCGCCACATCCACCACCGCCACATCCATCACCACCACATCCATCACCACCACATCCATCACCACCACCACATCCATCACCACCACATCCACCATCACATCCACCACCACATCCACCACCACATCCACCACCACATCCACCACCACATCCACCACCACATCCACCATCACCTCCACATCCACCATGACATCCACCACAACCACCACCCCATCCACCACCACCACCGCATCCACCACCACCACAACCGCATCCACCACCACCACATCCACCGCATCCACCACCACCGCATCCACCACATCCACCATCACCACCACATCCACCATCACATCCACCACCACATCCACCATCACATCCACCATCACCTCCACATCCACCACCACATCCACCACCACCGCATCCACCACCACCGCATCCACCACCACCGCATCCACCACCACCGCATCCACCACCACTGCATCCACCACCACCGCATACACCACCACTACATCCACCACCACATCCACTACAACCACCACCCCATCCACCACTACCACTACCACCACCACCGCCTCCACCCTCACCACGGCATCCACCATCACCACGGCATCCACCATCACCACATCCACCGCATCCACCACCACTGCATCCACCGCATCCACCACCACATCCACCATCACCACCACATCCACCACCACATCCACCATGACCTCCACATCCACCATGACCTCCACATCCACCACCACCACATCCACCACCGCCACATCCACCACCACATCCACCACTTCCACCACATCCACCACTTCCACCACTTCCACCACCACCGCACCCACCACCACCACCACCACATCCACCACCACATCCACCACTTCCACCACCACCTCCACCACCTCATCCACCACCACCACATCCACCACCACCACATCCACCACCACATCCACCACCTCATCCACCACCGCATCCACCATCACCACATCCACCACACCCACCACCATCACTTCCACCACCACATCCACCACCACTTTCACCACATCCACAACCACCACATCCACAACCACCACATCCACAACCACCACATCCACCACATCACCACCACCTCCACCACCACCTCCACCACATCCACCACCACATCCACCACCACATCCACCCCCTCATCCACCACCATCACCACCACATCCACCATCACCACCACCACCACATCCACCACCACCATATCCCCCAGATCCACCACTACCACATCTATATGTGTGTGTGTGTGTGTGTGTGGCTCCGTGTGTGTGTAGGTGCAAATGCAATGTTCTTGGATTTTCGTCACAATAAAATACACTGAACATAATCTTCACAAAAGTTATTTACAAATGTTTAAGCTATTGCCATTATAAATTACAATAACTTTTATTTAAGTATTAATTATTTACAAAATAAAAGCCATTGTTATTTGTAATATCAAGACATCTAAGTCACGTAAATACAACACACATTGCATTACAAATGCTATAGGTGTCACATTTGCAAAAGTTAACACTATTGACATTGTAACTGACAAAGCTATTAATTTTGCTACTTTCAAAACCAACACATAAATAAAGTGTCATTTACAATACCAATAGCTCAAACTTTCTCAATGCGAGACCTATTGAATTTCCAATGCTTGTTTTACAAATTAACCACTGCTGGGCATGATGTGTTTTGCCAGCCGTCTCAGACCCGCCGAACTCCTCATGCGCAGTGAAGCTCTCTCCAGCCTCAGATGCATTGCTGGGGCTGGAGAGAGCAGGCACAGGCTCACGGTCTGCCTGGGAGCACAAGCCGCTGACACTCAAGCCAATACTGAAACCGTTGTCATGTGAGAGCAACTTCAGGATTGGCCACAGGGTAGAGTGGCAGCATTTACCCAGCCCCAGAGCCTGAAGCAGATAGATCTGATGCATGGGAGACGGCGTCAGCAGCATTAAGGTACGTTTATTTAATTTCTTTTGTATCCAAAGCCTCTCAACCTCCTTTCTCGATCCCTCCCACCTCCCTCCTCCAGACTGGCCTGCCCCTCTTCCCCTCCTTTGACAGGTGACAGGCCACTACTGGTGGTTGCTGATGTGGGTGGCACTACTTACATCTGGAGACTTGGACAGTATGTGCCAGGCAACTACCAGTTTCCCGCTGCCACCCGATGCTGGATACAGTGTTTCCTGCCCATGCTTAGCCTGGATAAGGAGGCTAGGGTGTTTGAGACTTGCCGAATGATACTCGCTCCACAAGTTAAAGAAGATGATAGTCAAGGACCACCTCGATTTGTGATGACATTCAGCAAAGAGAGCGGCATCATAAGAAATAAAATTCAGAAGTACTGGCATCTTATATCAGGGGATCCTGATATAGGAAAAATGGCAGGAAAAGGACCATTAATTAGTTACAGAAAAACAACATCTCTAAAAGATCAAGTTGTACAGAGCCATTTTTCAGGAAAACAAAGTGGCAATAGAACTAATTGGCTAACAAATCAAAGAAATGGATTCCGAAGATGTAATGTGTGCAAAGCCTGCAAAATTGGCCAAAATAAAACTTCTTATGATGAACCGAGTGGAAAACAAACCATAATTCAAGGTCAAATATCATGTGCATCAACTCATGTTGTATATGTGGTACAATGTAAATGTGGCTCCAAATACATTGGGAGTACAACATGTGCACTCAAAAAGCGAATCTTGGAGCATATAAGGGCGGTCAAAAATAAGGACATGACATATGCAACTGCCAAGCACATGGCAAACTGTTAAAACAGTGATTGGAGAGCAATGACTTACTACGGTATCTTCATACTGGATGTAAATGAAAGAGGTGGCAATCGACTACGAAAACTGCGACAAATTGAATCGAAATTGATTATCAGACTTAAAACTAAAGTACGGAGAGGGATGAACTTTGACGAGGAGCTTTATGTACATCTTGAATAATTTACCATCTAAACTGAACTGATTGAACCATAACAAAGGCTATAACTACTATCTTACTGGGTACTTTACCCTGACTACTGAACTCGAAAAAAGAGATGTTTTGTACAAGAATGTGTGTTTACAAAGTGTAAATATTGCCAATATGGTGAGTCTGATAGACAAGCTAGCACTATATATAAATTTAATGGGTACTATACCCAGTCAACATAAGTGCAAATGACGTTTATATAGCCTCATGCGGTTACAATGTAATTTATGCATTTAATTGTTGCAGCGCGAATTTAGCGGTGATCAGATTTTAAATAATTTGACATAATCTGCAAACAGTTGATGAATGTAGCAGCAGCGTCCCCAATGCGCAAATTCTAAACACTGTATATAGCAATGAACTACTAGTCCCAGAAAGCACCCTAATAGCTAACTGTGATAAATAGTAGACATAGAAAACATGCCCACTTACCGTGAACAAAGCCTTTGCTAGGCTGAAACGCGTTGGTCCGAGCATGGAGTAAATAAAGGAATTGGTGATATTACCCTACCTGTGTGCCGCATCTTTGGAAGGAATTTGTTGAATGGGCCACGACCCGGCCCATTTGCAGAGCACCAACAGTTGTGTGCATCGTGGCAGAAGGATCATTTTGGATGAAGTAAATATATAAATATATAAATAAGTGCGGTTGCACAAAGGTTTACTTAGAAGGCCACTGCCTGGGCTTTAAGTGGGGGGGGGGCTGCGGGGGGCTGAACCCCCTCAGTTTTTTTTGAGAGGCCTCGAAAGGGGGCTCTATTTTTGGGCCTCAAATGTCAAAGGGAGGGTGAGCGGACATCCCAGTTTTTGTTTGGTGTTACTAGTGTGGGTAACATGTTTTGATAGTAAAATACTGCCAATTTTATTTTTCCCTATTGAAAGGCTATCTTGCCCATAGGATAACATAAGGTATGCTGTGTGACATGTTTACCTGCATATCTTCCCATAACGGCAAGATAGACATATGGAATATGGTATCCCTGAACTCAGAATTTAATAACACATCCTTTAGTGAAGATGGTTTAAAATTCTAAGTTTGGAAATAGCACTTTTAGAAAGTGGCTATTTTCCTATTCAACCTTTCTGTGTGCCTCTGCCTGGTTGTGTGTTGACTGTGATGCTGGCTGAGTCAGCACAAGGCTGAATAGACCCACCTGCATGTAGAGTTGTGGGAGGAGTAGCACCAGGGTCTCAGTTCGGCTGTGCCTGCCTGCCACAATGCTGGATCCACCTCCTGCGGTCCGTCTGATAGCCCTGGCCCACACTCACAAAGGAAGAAGAGGTGCACTGGCAGAGTGCACCCAGAACTGGTTTAGATTGTGTCCAGGACCCCTCACACAAGAAGAACAAAGACTTTTATGGTATAAAAGTAGGACTGGATCCCTAGTAAAA
Source organism: Lissotriton vulgaris (assembly GCF_964263255.1). NCBI lineage: Eukaryota > Metazoa > Chordata > Amphibia > Caudata > Salamandridae > Lissotriton > Lissotriton vulgaris. The sequence continues at coordinate 283,941,339 of NC_141689.1, read as the reverse complement.
ATAGATTAGGAAACTTTGCGATCAAGAAGGAATCCGTGCGGAGTGTCTGGGAGCTGACCTACAGTTTCTGTGATTGCTGAGGAAGGGACTGTCTGTGTCCCCCTAACTTGAAGAGGAGCTGTGCTGTATGCTTTGCCCCTCCGAAGCCTGCCTGTCTCCAAGGGTCTAAGAAGAGCTGGGAACTCAGGGATACAAAAGTTCTCCAGCACCCACACTTCCAGCTGCTGTTTGGGTCTCTGCGCTGTGCCTTCGTGAAGCTGCCCCCTGTGAAATCTGTCTCGGTGTTCTCATCGGCACACAGCTGGGGCGTAAGGTCGTGAGGCCTGCTGTGCCTCAAACGTGATCTGCCCCAGGATCGAGTCCCTCGCGCTCTGTGTGTGTGGATTAACGCCCTGCTGATGAATTTTGGAGCTCCTGCTTTGCCCCCAAGCACTGTGTGTACATTGACTCCACCGCTGCCCCTCGAGCTGTGTTGTGTGCCCGAGGCCGGGTTCGCCGCTCTGAGAAGGAGCCTTGAAAACACCCTGCCAGTATTCACCACCACCGGCCCCGGATCGTCATTTCTGAGCCGTGCTCAGATTGGTCACAGCAACGAGGATTTCCCCCAGCAATGCAGAGGCTCGTCAGGTGGAGCTACGTTACATCTGGAGAGGTGCGAGGTGTCCCCTAGCAACCAGGGTTCCCTTGCGCTCGTCATCAAGGAAAGGAGCAGCCTAAACCTGAGGCCGAGGCACGTTCCACAGGCGAAAGCGGCTTCATTGGAGATCATCACGGACCGCAGAGCCCCCTTCACATCATAAGGTAACCGGTAACCGGAGTTTGCACGGGGGGGGAGATTATGATCACACGTGCTACCGGCGGGCCTGCATTCTCTTTACAGGTCGCCCTATTGCTACTTACGTGTCAGTGGCGTAACAAAACTTGAGAGGCCCCCCTGCAAAGTACCTGGATAGGCCCCCTCTGACCACACTCAGGAGCTTGCACTGCACAATGAGAGATCCTTTCAGGAGCAGCACAAAATGAAGAGTAACATCTGCCTGCCAAATGTCACTTCAATTAAACATTGTTGATCACTGGAGTAAACTATAAAATTTTTGTTGCAGATAAGAGGCTTAATATTCTCGTTGCGTGACGCAAGGCCTTATCACGTGGAAACCAAAATCAGCAGAGGAAGATTTTCTTTTCTTTTTCAGATATACCAGTCCAGCCTTCAAGAAGGAAGCTCTAAATTTTACCATGGCTACTAATGGCTTATCTGCTTCTGCTCTGAAGCGCAAGTCTATGCAGTCTTCAATGATTGACTTCCTACCGTCACTGAAGACCCAGGTGAAGACATTCTTACAGCTCAGCAGGAAAATACATTGGTGGTGACAGTACACGAATGTAAAGCAAAACATATGGAGAGCGCATGCAGGGTATTTGACACTGCCTACTACTGGGCAAAAAAAGATCGCCCTTTCACTGACCACCCTGATCTAATTCACCTTCAGGCAAAGAATGGCAGTGCAATGGGCGTGTTTTGCGCAACAATGTGACTGCAACTGAAATAATAAAACACATTGCACTGGAAATGCAACAAAGATTGGTCTGTTATATCAGACAACACAAACCAAAGATACAGTATTAATTGATGAAAGCCCTTCTATTAGCAATGCTTCTACCTTAATCATCTACCTCCGTGGCATTTTTGGAAATGAAAGTACCCCAGGACCATCTATTTCAGCCTGCTGGAGCTGCCAGAAGCAAATGCTCTTGGCGTAAAGACAGCTCTCCTAAGCTACTTCGAAAAAGTTGGACTCACAAAAAGTCTGCTACATGATATCTTGATTGCAGTATGTTCAGATGGAGCAGCAGTAATGTTTGGTAAAAAAGGAGGAGTAGTAGCATTGCTGAAATCAGAATATCCAAATCTTGTATTGACATGGCACTGTTTGGCTCACAGACTAGAACTTGCTGTGGCAGATACAGTTGATGAGGTTGCCGGGGTCAATCACTTCAAGATTTTCATGGACTCATTGTATGCCACATACAGCATGTCACCAAAAGACCAGAGAGAGCTAAATGTGTTCAGCTTCAGAAGATAGGGAAAATACTTGATACTAGATTGGTAGCATCCAGTTACAGATCTTTCAAAGCTGTTCGGAACTGCTTCCCAGCCTTGTGCAAACATTTTGAGAATGCTACTAAAGACCCACCCAGACCCATAAGAGACCGGAGTAAGTATGAATGTCTCTGGAAGAAGCTTAAATCCTATTCTTTTTTCAGAGATTTGGTGGTAAGGTATGATGCACTTCAAGAGCTCAAAGACTTATCACTCTCCTTACAGAGGAGGGACATTACAATTGTTAATGCCCACAGACTTTTGGTTAGTTAAGTACGTATATTTAGAGCAATGAAGGACTCACCAGGGGAGTTTGTTTCTGCGGCTCAGAGAGCAGTTGACAAGGCCAAATTCAAGAATGTTCATCTTTTCCATGATAGAAGTAACTCTGTTGCTCTTAATCCAAATCAGTTTCACCAAAGTCTGTCAGTAAATATCAATAAACGATGTGCCCCGGATTCTGAGAAAGAATTTATAGCCAGCTTCAGTGTGCTAGATTCAGGCAACTTGCCTTTGGTGATGGTGAAACAGAGATCCAGAAACTGTGTTCAGAGTTTCAGCTGCCAGCGAGAGATACTATCCAAGCTTTTAGACTTTTCAAAGATTTCGGTGGAAAGAAAACCCCTGAAGGATTAAAAAAGTTAGTAGTTTGCATGGAAAACCTGCCAGCTAGTAATGCGGATTGCGAGAGAGTTTTCAGCGCAATGAACTTAATTGCTAGTTCCAACAAGGGCCTCTCTTCTTGTAGAGACCATTTCTTCATGCTTATGGGTAAAACTCAATGGTCCTCCATTTGAAACATTTTACGCAATGCTGTATGTAAAGAGTTGGCTGGCAAAAGGTAGAAGGTCTGCTGAAGAAAATTGTTGTGAGAAACTCCAGCAAAATAGACACAGTGAATATCTTCAAGGGTTCTGGGAAATCCTGCAATAGATTTCTAAGTAATGTAAATCATTTTTACATGTTTTTAAAGTGTTTGGTATTTTATGGCTTATACTTAATAAATATACTTTTTTGCCTATTTTATTATCCTTTGCTGGATGCGACTTCATGATTTTCTTAAGCACACAATGCAAGTTATCTTGATTTAGACCACGCCCCTACTCGGATAGGCCACACCCCTTCGAGAAATTTGCCACACCCCTTCTGGAGCACCCCCAGTTTTTTTTTACCACTTAAGGCCCTGGCCACTGCCTACTTCCCAAACGGCACAACCACTTCCCCAACGGGCACCAATCACTCTTCCTGCTGGCACTGCCCCCTTCCAACAATAGCCGTGCCCAGTCCGTGAATGTGCAATGTTAAAACTGCATTCTAAAGCCCTATTTTCACCTGAAGGAGGCTGAAAATTCATAAACTATGAAAGGATGCTCTGAAAGGGCACGCAGAAAATATTCCAGAACTTTCACAGTTCGGTTTTTGGGTAGAGCAAGGGCTGAGGTACGCGAATAGGTGTTTTGTCCTTGGTTCTATACCTCTCTCGTTCAGTCCACTACAGGTTTAGGCTCTGTAACCTGCTCAGAATAAGAGCACCATCAGCGCCAAGAAACCATTCAGTGCGCATGCGCTCTATAAATGCTAATAACAATGACATAACATAACACCATGTGGCGAATCATGAAAAATACCACAATGCTTCCACATTTGCCACTTGCAATTCAAGACTCTTTCAATCCAGCATCACTCCCTGCCTTGCAGCGCGCGCTGCAGCGCCTCCTCAGTGGTATGACGCACTGCAAACACGCAATCACAAACAACTAGCTGGAGCACATGTTGTCATTGTCTGCTGAATATAACGAAACGGCCATCAAGTTACCTTCTGTGATCACACCAGTCTTTCACTCTTATTAACTACTCTTGTGCTCTGCAAGAGGCATGGATTAGGTGACTAAAAAAAAAAAATATGGACATATATCTTAATCTTTAGAAATGTCTGTGGGAGAGTGTCCGAATGACTTCCCTATGCAAGCTCTCATGAAATGTCAGTCACGTGGGATTTATACTACTCCCCAGCTCACCACATCTCTTTCCGGAGCCCTGCATCAGATTAGAGGCCAGATATCGGATAGGCATTGAGTCTGAACACCTTTATGACTCACTGGCAGGGCTGTCATTGCAATTGGCACACATGCGGCCATTGCACTGCAGAGAGGCCAATGGCTGGATGAGTCTGTAGCCTGTGCGGCATTATGCCTAAGTTAAAGGCACTGTAAATACACTGGAACACATGAGACCATAGCTTTGTGCTTTCTGCACAGAGGCCAAATAACTGGTTGGATCTGTAGCTTGAACACGTTTATAACCTATTAACAGGTACCATAATTACCACTGGCACACACATTCCGCAGAGAGGACAATGGGCACGTAGTGTGAACCATTATGGCCCAGTGATTGGTACTGCAATTACATTTATGATCATCGATTTGCATAGAGGCCAAACAATGGATGAGCATGTCGTCTGATCAGCTTTATGACCCAATAACAGGCACTGAAAATACAATTGGTTCTGTGTTCAGTGCACAGAGGTCAAAGACTGAATGGGCATGTAGTTTGAACATCTTGGTAACCCACTGACTGGCATTATAATCACAATGACACATATGTGACCATCACTTTGTATGCTCTGCAGAGAGGCCAAAGACTGCCTGGGCATTTATTCTGAACACCTTTATGACCCATTTATAGAAAGAACTGGAAACTCCAAAGCTCTCAATCACTCCATTATAAACATACATGCTAACTCTGCAACCGCCAAGAAATCTAGTGGTGACTTTGTCCACAGTATTGCTGTGCTATAACAGGGTCATATGCTGCATGGAAAAAAAGGGAAACACAACATGTGTAAAAAGAAAATGCTCTTAGGGAATGGAAGATGAATTAATGCAAACTCCAGAGCTGTCAATCACTCCATCATAAACACCCACTCTAACTCTGCAACCACCAAGAAATCTAGTGGTGACTTTGTCCACAGTAGTGCTATGCTATAAAAGGGTCATTTGCTGCATGGAAAAAAAGGGAAACAGAACATGTGGAAAAGGTAAATGCTCTTAGGGAATGGAAGAAGAAATAAACCAGGAAATGTAAACAGGAACTGCATTGTTAACGCATTGTCTTAGTACTTTTACTGAGCACGCGAGTCTGGTGGGACCTTTGCAGTAATGGCGACGACGACGTAACACAATAGGAATGGCACCTGTGCAGTTAACGTGTAGTGTGCAGGTGTGAGTGAGTGAGAATGGAGCACAGTGAGGGTGACGCACCACCCATGCAGAGATGTCATCACTGTTGCCCACTTGACAGTGGAATTTCTGGACTTGGGCAGGCCACTAAGCAGAAGAGACCTGGACAACTTCCGCCCAGCGAGCAACCTGCCATTCCTGGCAAAGACTCTTGAAAAATGTTCACTGGCGCAAATTATTCATCATATAGAAGAACAAGACCCACTAGATGTCCTCCAATCAGACTACAGGAAGGGCTGCAGCACGCACACACTTCACTTGATGTCACAGGTGACACCCTTATGAGGTGAGATACAGGCAACTCATGCCTACTAATTCTCCTTGACCTCTCTATGGGCCATATGTATCATAGTTCCGTTTTGCGATTCCTAAATAGCGTTTTTTAAGGAATCGCTATTTAGGAATCGCAAAATGGTATGCATGAAGAAATTCGATTTTTTTTTAGCGATGCCTTAATCTTCCTTAATTGCGAATTCGCATTTTGCGAATTCACAAAAGGAATAATTTCCAATGCATTCCTATGGGCCAGGAGGCCCATAGGAATGATTTCCAAATAATTCTCAAATTGCGAATTTGCAATTTGCTAATCGCAATTTGAGAATTATTGCAAGGGTGCAGGGGTGTCTCAAGGACACCCTGCTGCACCCCTGTAAATTACATGTGTGTGCATATGGCGCATCAGGCGAATATCATGCGACAGAAATTCCTTAGCAGAGGTTACCCTCACAGACTAGTTAGGGATTCATATAAGCGAGCCAGATACTATGATCGAGACGCACTCCTGAGACCTAAGCCAAATCAAGAGAATAAAAAATTAGTCTGTATTACCAAACACTCCACTCTAGACAACACTGTCCGTCAGATCGTGAACTCCAACTGGCATATCCTAAACTCTAACCCTACTACCTGTAAATTGGAAAAGCCCTTATTCGCCCACAAACGGAACAAAAATCTTAAAGACTTAATTGTACATTCTCGATTCACAACAAAAGAAACCAACACAGAATCTGTTCAAAGGTCAATCGATAACAACTTCCCCCTGAAAGGAACATTTAAATGCTCCTCATGTAAATCATGTAATAATATTCTATCAGGGGAATCTTTTGAACACAATGGATGTCATTTTAATGCTACAGACATGTGGAATTGCAAAACAACTAACTGCATATACCTAATTCTTTGCCCTTGCCAACTTGGCTATGTTGGGGAAACCTCTCGAGCGATACAAACCAGACTAACAGAGCACCGCTCAGCCATCCGCACCAACAAAACCTTGGCACCATTAGTCAAACACTTTACTGAAAACAAGCATGGCCCAGAAGATTTTAAATGGTGCATCCTGGAAAAAATTAGGCTCCCAGACAGCAAAGGCGGCGAAAAAATCAGAAAGAAAAGAGAAGTCTTTTGGATTTTTTCCATGGGCACTTTCAGAAAAGGTTTGAATGCAGGGATCCCGTGGGAAAATGCTATCACCTAAGATTGGCAGGATATAGCATAGAACGTCACTACATTCTCTGTGTAATACTGACCTTGCTTTGCCTGGTAGGATCACTATACCCCACCCAGTGTAGGTTGTATGTAGTATTTATACACCACCGTTCAAACCAACACTGGGACTGTATTTTAAATAATCCAAATAAAATGTCTCTATCGGCTGCTCATTGGTTTTCTTCAAGAGTACACCATGGTATAATATGTTAAAATACAGTGATAGCCCGTTATAAATATTAAATAATCTGAATCGGTTTCCATCGGCCGCTAATTGGCTCCCTTCTAAAATACACCATGGTACTTTATCTCAGGATATAGTGTAATTCCCCACTGAACGTGTTCTCTAGGGCATAAGTTAACTATTTCCCTCTTTTAACATGGCTATGAGAATAACACGCGATCTACCCCAGCTTTCATCGCCATGTTTGAAAAGGATTCCGTTCCGTAGCAGAGAAACTTTGTCCTCTCTCTCTTTCCACTATACCCTACTATAGGCCAGCAGTTCACGCCCTTTTTTTTGAACAATAAAAGAGCTGTCATTTCCGAGGGAGTCACTTTCCCCTCCCCCGTTTTTTTGTCCATCGGCAAGTCTGTAGCCGCTATCCTGGGCTCGGAGCTGCACCATCCTGCAGCCCACATTTTCGATTACACATTAAGGTAAGAGTTAGCTTGCGGTAGCCGTGTAGATACGCCGCATACCACGATAGGCGTCTCTCCACTAAAGCACCTTTCTTTCTGTTGCTATTTTAGAGTTCTTTATCAAGCTCTACTCGAGACCAGCCACTATATTTACCGATTTAGGAACGGCAGAGCAGCACTATCTTGCTGTCGGAATTTGACCTTTTAATTGAAGGTAATGACCTAAGCATATCGTTTTTAAGCGCTACCATGAAGCTGTGTAAACGAAAAAACATAACGTCCCTTGACATACTGTCACTATGCCACTACATAAATAACTGCGTGACTTTGGGCCGTTTTTGTATCTTGTGCTACACTATAAGCTACATAGATACTTAGCTGGCATGTCTGTCTAATCCCAGACCTCTTTTTTTGTATCTATTTCAGCCTACTTAATGCTTGTGGCATTTTTTAACCCGTAAATACATCAAAATATCCGTATGAATTATAATTCGAATACCTGGAAATCGTCTACCTAAAGGTAATTCCTATACATGTTGCAGACTTATCCTTATAAGCACATTATGCCTGTGGCAAAAGCCTCCTTATACAGGATGTTTAATGTAGGCTATTGAATAGTAACTAGACCGTAGCATCTAATTCCAGATATGTTTTCCTTATCTATATATTCATCTACAGTGACGGATACTGTTTTGGACGCCACTATGAGGTCCAACAATTGGATACAATAACCTGCAGCATTTGAGCTGTCAGCAAAATAGGTAATACCCTCTTCTCTTTTTCTATTTGTGTAATTAATCACCTGCTGAGTTATCGTCTCTAGGCAAAGAACGTTAATAAATTACTAATCTCTATCTCTAGATCTAGCTTCAGTATAGGCAATCCTTAACCTATATAGACTGCTGTCCTCTTACCCACGTTGACATTTGATCCTTTAAAGTCTAAATATATAAATTAATAATATCTTATTAACATGACTCCACAGTACAAATATGTTCACTTCCAGATTCACTTGAAATACCCTATATAATAGGAAGAAATTACAAATATATATCCTTGCTCGTCAGGTTTTTTGTATATCCCGTTATCAATCTCAAAAGACCCTTTAATGTACCTATTTTTTGCATTGTGTTCAAAAAATACCCCTAATACCCCTCATACAAAATGTCTAATTTTTCTTCATATATTTAAATTAGATACTAATCCCATCAAGTGGGTTTTTATTCATCTACCCTTTTATCAACGCTAATGAAGTTGTCATCGATTTTCCTTCACCATACGAAGTAATATATACAAAATGTAAGTTACTTTGAAACCAGTCGATTCTTAATGAAAACGTTAACAATATCTCTTTCTATCAGTCTAGACACGTTAATGTGAGTTGAGAATATATATTTAAATGTGACCATAAACAAATATCTGGTGCCTATACAAGTAAGGCAAACTACAATGCTGATCAGTCTTTCTGTCTAGCTAAGTACTGCACTGACCTTATATATATCTGTCTATCATATGACTTTAAGTGACTAATGTTTTGTGTCTGGACCTGCTAGGCAGATTTGGAGCTGTCAAGAATGATGTACTGTTTTATAGATAAATACACAGATAGATAGATATATGCAAATAAAAAATGTGTTGTAGAATATATGGAATGTTATATATAATATATTTTTTATAAATATTCCTTTCAGAGCCTTACCAACGACTCCTGAAGAAGGCAGTTCCCCTACTGCCGAAACGCGCGTCGAGTCCCTTTTGTACTAACCTCCAATTATTTGCACTATTATTATGATGTATTTTGTTTTTATTGCATATGTATGATTTTTGCTGTCAAGAAGTACGTGTGTGACTATTTTATTGTATCATATAGTTTTGACTTTTGTCCTTGAGTCTCTATATGATTTTTAATTACTGCTAATTAAATATATAATTTTTACGTATATACTTGTTTCTTTGACAATTCCTTTTCTCCACTGGTCCCAGCCTTTTATAGTCACTTATCTTGTGGATGGCCTAGGATTTTTTACTCAAATTTGCATATGGCGCACATACATGCCCAATGGGCATGTATGTGCGTCATATGCCACCCTCACTAATGCACTATTGTGCATATTTACAAGAAATCGCAAATTACCACCAACTACAAGTTGGTGGTAATTTGCGATTTCCAAACCTGAAATCGCAAGTCTAAAAAGCTTCATACATAGCATTTAAGGAATCACAAAATTGTGATTCCTTAAATGCTTAAGCAAAATAAGGAATCGCAATTATTTGCGATTCCTTATTTTGCTAATTGTTCACACATTCCAAAATCGGTAAATAGGCCGTTTGCGATTCGCTAAGGCCGAAATTCGCAGAATTTCGGCCTTAACAAATCGCAAAAGGCTTGATACATATGGCCCTGTGTCCCTTGACAGTTAACCATGAAACACTCCTGAACAATAACTCAAAAATCAGTCACAGCTAATCAAACAGAATGACTCACTCTCCAATCCTGCACCCACACTGCAGTAAATTCTATCAGCTACCCTCTTCAACCTCTACATGGAACTCCTAACTGCAACACTAAAACAAATCAACATTCTGTTTCATTTATATGCAGATGACACTCAACTATTTCTAAAAGTCTCCTCACTCAGTGATATCATATGCCTAAATGAAGCCCTAAAAGAGGTACAATAAGGGCTAGTGGAAACTATCTGAAGCTGAACCCCAAGACAACAGAACTCCTCCTAATTGCCTACCTATCCAAGAATGGCTTAACCACCTGGACACTCATCAACTCCACTAAATCACTTGGCATCACAGAAGACAAAAACAAGAACTTTGAAGGCTCACATAAGCCCCAAGGCAAAACAAACACAAAGCTATCCACCTGTTGAACCTAGAATACTTATAAACTATCTAGCATGAACCACACCCTAAGGTGCTCAGACACACTACAAATGAACCGGGTAAAACTCAAGAGGGACGATCACACACTCCCTCTCCTTGTCTGGGAAGGCACCCTGAATCTGGAGCTGCTTGCCATCTGAGATACACGTTAACCATTTTTAACGAACTTCAAGAGAAATATCAAAGACTACTTCTAGAAATATACATGGGTTCAAAAGGACACTGATTCTTTACCCAGAAAAGCACACTATCTCCAATATGACTGTATATTATACTTGGGAAGACTGGATAGAACAACAATCAAACACCCGCCTTCTAAGTATTCTTCGTCATCTACTAATCCGATCCATGTGAGGCTTATTCACAGGGCAGGAAACCTCCCGGTCTTGATACCCACCCATATCACTGACGCTTGTATATACCGAACTTACAAGGGAGACATGTATGTAGATAACTTGCAAATGACAGCATGTCTGTAGACAACTCCAATGTACACAACATGGTGGGTAACATTGCAGAATATGTAACCAGTAACTTTAACCTACAAACAGAAACATGTTATATACAATTTTACCTAGCTGTGTGCATAACTTGGCTGGTAACCTCTCATAATATGCGAACACCAACTCTGGTGGAACAAATTTGTTTTGTTTATTGGAAAGCGTTTTGATACCCTAGGAGCATGCTCGCATTATAGAAAACTCTGAGGGAAAAAAAGACAGCAGCATGTTTCTCCTGAAGCCTGCGGCTTTTTGATTGTTTATGTCCGATCCCAACCCTCACAAGGAATGGCCTAGTCGGTCATTGGGAGAATAAAGGCCTTTGGTGAACACCAGCACCCACTGACTCAAAATACCCACTGATTATAGTAGCTCTTGATGTAACTGTGCCCTAAACTTGACATGAAGTTATTCTTGGCACCACTATGGCTATCTGCGGAAATATAGTGGCACATTAATGACATAGGCCCCATCACGATGTCAGGCGGAAGACCATCCAACAGCTCGTTCATGGCGTTCCGCCCAACATCTGAGGCATCAGTCCAACTGCCCTATTATGATACAGGTGGTCCAACTGATGGCTGCGGGTGGAATCTGCTGTGCCTCGGACAGGTTCAAGTTCACTCCAGTTCTGATGTTGTGTACGAGTGCATGATACCAGGGTAGATCACGCTATCCAGGCTGCACGTTGAAAGTTGAAATCTAGGAAACGATCATTTCAAAGTCAAGGATATGCTAAAAGTGGTGTGCACTGTATCACTTTCTTGTGTAATACCTAACCCTGGGCAAAGCACTACGCTACGCTTGCGTAGTTTGTGAAGTTTGGCTACTTCGCAAATTGCACGTAGCACAGTGGAAACACGTGTAGTGTAGCATAGTGCAGCGCTCATTTTTTGCTTGCTCACGGTCCTCAACGTCAAGTTGGCGACTGCGAGCAAGCAAAATTACATTCCCTATCTGTATTGGAAAAGCTAGCGCTGTGCTAAGTATCTATGTGAAAATTTGAACTGTAAAACTCACCATTTTGCAAAAAGAAGTTGGGCTTGCCCACTTTTCAGCCTGACTCATTCCTATTTAAGATAGACATTTCCCCTTCCCACCCTCCACCCCCACCATTGTGGCAGTGGGTGGCGCTAATGGTGGAAATGGGTGTTTCCAGCAGTGGTGGTGGGCGCCATCGTAGGAAATACAGTGGGTCCCAGCACTTACATTGCCCTGGCCATGTGCCATCTAGAGTGGGCCTCAGAAGCATGTAACATGAGTGCTGAAGATGGAACAGGATTGTGTTGACAGTTTGAAGGCAGGGATTGATTTCTGTGATGCAAAGGAAGCTTCAAAGGCTGCAACCCCCCCCCCCCCCTCCCCCCCAGTGGCTAGAATATCCTTCGGGGTTCTTTGAATTATGCACAGGTACCTAGGATGCAGGACTCCTAAATATTTCACCAGTTGCCTTATGCACTCTCCAACGAGTAGCCCACTGTGCACACTCTCCCTACTTAGTCTCTCCGGGCCTTCCTGCCGTTTTGCACACAGAGGAGCTTGTGTTTTTTATTTTTTATCAAAGAGGCTGCGGGCTGTTAAACTCTCTATCCTGGTGGTTCAATGAATAACTCAGTGCTTTAAAAGGCAACTTCTTTTGTAAGTTTTGTCTCAGCACTTAACTGCTTTACTGCAGGCAATAGCGCCTAGGGGCTGACTTGTGTGTGTTCTTGCAATTTATGAATTATTTAACCTGTTCAGATAGAGCGAGATTCACATTTTGAGCAACCTTCATGTACAGCCGATTGTCATCTAAAGGTTATAGTTAGCACCGGAAAGTAAACACGTTGTTACAAATTTGCAAAAAAGATAGTCAAGAAAATCTGCAGCTGCCTAGGCCGGATCATGTAGCCTAGGTGCAAAAACCCCATATGCATTTCTTTATTTTATGGTATGTCAAATTTGAATTAAATGCTGACAACTGCAACACAGCGCCACAAAGTCAAATTGACTGATTCTGAGCTTTACAAGTGCCGCCTACCCATATTACTAACGCATTAAGCGAAATCATTGTTACTGATTGAAAGCAAAGATAAAGGCTTCTATGCACTAGACACTCAAGCTCATCTATTCACAAACTATCATGAGCTAAGGGCTCTCCTTTTGTTAGTTTGGTCGAGTGCTTAATTTGACCTTGATGTACAACTTAGAACTCTGTCCTTTGATAGGCCTGATTTAAAAGTGCGAATTAATTGGACATATGACAAATAACTGATAGGCAGTCCAAATAACCCGCTGTATTGTGTTACTTAATATAGAAGAGAGCAGATAGCTGATGGGTCCGATTGCGGAACCTCCACCACCTTGGTATTGGGCGCGCTCTTGTTGCTTAAAATGGGGCTGGAATTGGCCACCTAATTTAGGGTGAAATTCTTGGCCCCATTTTCAATGCCAACAACACTGATGGCAGCAGATACGGCTGGGGGAAATCTCTCACAACCTTGGTGGCCTCCAATGAATATGGTGAATCATTTACCACAGTAGGTGGAGGATGAAAGTATTTCCTCCTCGAAAAAACAAAAAAGCGAGAGGTGGAAAGCTCAAATTTACCTCAGCAACTGGTAATTACCCAGAGCGCATTCCAGTGAATCATTTTACACCCACTATGCCTTTCCAGACAGGGACCAGCCATATCCAGATCACACTTGATCCTGCACCACAAGGATGTGTCTCATGGTGTTGCTGTATACCCTTGGCCTATTCTAAATGGCACTCTTTGCCTGTGCGCATGCTCAGTGGGGAGGTTAATTCCCCTGCTTACTGTGGATTTTTTAAATGTGTTTTTGTTTGACTACCACACGTCTTCTTGTGTGGACTTCTTGGAAGATGACCGCAAGGTTGACTGAGAGGCAGCAAAGTTCATGTTTACTGGGTTGTTTAATCTGATACTAAGAGAGCACATACTCAGTGCATGTGTTACAGAGTTGTGCCAGCACCTAATGGACAGCAAGCTGACTAATCCAGAGCCAGAAGGGGGGCTCTGTACTTGTAGTCAACCAATCACTTGCTGCTGACAACTGATATGCTTTCGCCGTCATGAGGTTGATTCCTGGTCTCAGTCTTTCAGGGATTTGTGAATTGGGTATCAGTCAGTCAGTCAAGCAAGCTTTATTCGACGATTTGTCATAAAAGCATACAGTACATATAAGTTTGATTTTAAAATAGATAAATACAGTTAAAAATTATTTTATAAAAGTAGAAACAGATAAAAGACTCTTAAAAGTGGCCATGTTGCACAAGGAATACATATGGCAAATCTGCATCCATAAACAATATTAGTTTGCAAGCAGTTTAGTTCTAATCAGCCATGCCCACCCCAGAAATTTTGCTGTGGCTACATATACAGTCATATTGGTGCAGGTACAAATAATTCTTAGAGCAACCAGTCCACTATTAGTGCCTAGTAGCCTGCACATTGGGCGCAGCCAGAACCGGCGGGGGCCACATATGCTGGACATTCAAACAACAAGTGTCCGATAGTTTCAGAAAGCGCCGGACTTCCTGGACACGAATGCTTGTTTCCTGTAGACCATCTGCTAGTAAAAGCCCTTACAGGCAAGCTCCCAACTCTCAATTGAAAGTAGAGTTTGCGATCCAGGGAATTCACGATAGACGTTTTCTAAGTTCGGGCTCTCTTTGATGATCAGAAACATACCGGTCAAGGAACAAGGGTCTGTTTTCCTAAATAGCTTTGTGGCCAGGGACTTCCTGTAGAGGTCCTTGAGTACCTTCTTTGGAGGAAAATTTGAGTTCACTGGATCCTCCCATAGTTCTTTGAGGCCTAGTTCACATAGCATGCCCCGTATATGCACCAGCCATTTAATTTTGTGGGAGTTACCACTAGTAATTATATCCGGCAGACCCCGAGAGTAAGTGGCCAGTTCTGGCGTGGTCCAGATCCGCCTCCAGTATAAAACTGGGCATAGGGATGCAATGATAGCTATTGGAGAGAGCCTAGGTCAAAAAAGAGGGGGGGTCAGGGGAGTGCTCTGGGGTAATTTGATTAGATTCCATAAAAATGAGTTTTCAGACACCGTCATTTCCCCGAGGTTCTCATGCCCCCATATTTCGACTCCGTATAAAGCGGAACTAACCACTTTACCCTTATAGACCTCTAGGACAGGGGATATTGGTTTTGTGAGGGACCTCGAGTGTTCCAAGCACAGAGCACCAGTGAGCTGGAGATGTTTCAGAGTGGTCAGCTCAATCTGGTGCTTCCAGCATAGGTCATTCTGGATACACACACCTAGGTAACTGAAAGCATAGACCCTCTCAAAGGGGCGGTCATTCATGGTAACTGAACCTTTAAAACTTTTTGGAGCATTAAAAGTCATAAACTTAGATTTTAGTACATTAACTTCTAAACCCCGTGTGGTGCAAAATTCATCAAAAAGCTTCAGGGCCTTTTGCAACCCACTTGGGGTTTTTACTACTATGAGGCAATCGTCGGCGAACATTAAAATAGGGATTTTAGCTCCTGCAAGGTTTGGGGCATCAACATTGGAATTAACTAGTATTCTGGCAACATCATTAATGTAAAGGGAAAATAGAGTTGGGGCCAATACACAGCCCTGCCGGACTCCAGATTCAACAGGGAACTGAGTTGTAACATTGCCGGGACTACCCCATCTAATCTGGGTGTAATTTAGGTCATGGAGTTTTTAACCAATGAGAGTAAAGGGCCAGGTAAACCCATGTCTTTAAGAATGTTCCACAAAGTTGAGCGGGGAACCAGGTCGAAGGCCGCTCTCAGGTCTACAAAGGCGACATATAGACTGCCGCTGCCCAATGTCACAGTCTTCCAGTACAGCATTGTAAAATGTAGTACCTGAGCGACAGTGCTTATAGATGTTATTAAACCTGCTTGTAAATTAGACAAGATATTTTGGTCCCATTCCCATGCTAGTAGTTTTTTCAAGGATCAGCCTGACAACATTTTTTTGAGAGGTGTCAATCAGGCTAATCGGCCGATAATTTCCAGGCAAGGATTTGTCCCCCTTTTTAAAGACGAGAATAATTTCGGCCCCAAGCCATGATTTTGGTATGGGTGCACCCTTGGCCATCAAATTTGACAGAAGGAGTATATATGGGCCCCAGGAATCCCTGCCCTGCAAAAATAAATCATCGGGTATACCATCAATACCTGGCGCTCTACCAGGGATGACTAGGTCTAGGGCACGTTCCACGTCTTTCAGAGTGAATGGATCCTCCGTAAATGGCAAGAGTGGAATCTCCGGGGAAGGATTTAAAACGTCACCCTTCGCATATTGCGGCTCAAAGTAAGGTACCTATTGATCACGTGGGACCCAATTCTGGGGTTTATCAGGGTTACCGATAACACCCCACTTGTAAACATTTCAGAACTTTCGCGTGTCTTTGTGATATCCTGCCTCCTTTATATCGCTCCACCTTTGCTCGTCCCAGTTGCGTTTGGCTTTAGAGACTGCATTTTTGTAGGCAGCCCTAGCCAGTCGGATTTTCAAACTAGGCCCGGTTTTGATCGCTCTACCCAGATCCAGGCGGGTCTGTCTACATTCCCCTGTGTACCATCTAGGGGGTAAAGGTGCACGAGAGCGATTTGAGGTACTAGGCCTAACAAAGAGGCTCTTTAAATCGCCAAAAAATGCTTCATTAATCCTAGTTGCCTCCATGTTTGATACGGTTGCTGTGTCCTTTTTAGATAAAACCTCTAGGTCGCTTGTTGCTTGAGCTAGCTTGATAGATATAGATTCAGTGCTCTGTTGGTTAGTTAAAACCTTGGAACATCGGACATGGCGCATGTCGTTTGTTACAACAGTGTCAATGAGAGTGGTGACTTCTGTCTCCACTCCGGGTTGGTCTGGGGGATTCCAATATGAGAGGGTCAAGCACAAAGGATTGTGATCACTCTCAGCCCTTTCCATAATTAACATATCCTGAAGGAATCTCCATAGGCCCAGAGTGATCAAAATGTAGTCAATTCTACTCGTGTGGAGGCCGTTGTTAAAAGTATTTTTCCCTTCCTTGTCACCAACGGTTCTCCCATGTGTTGGTCTTAATCCCTTGTTAAGACAGAGTGAATTGATTTGAAGCGATACTTCAGACCATTTTTTAATTGGTGCAAGGTCAAGTTTGGGCACCCCCCACTCTCTATCTTCGTCCGATAGGGTCCAATTTTCATTTAAAAGGGGCTCAAAAGTTACATTAAAGTCACCCCCCACAATGAAGTTAGAGTGAGCAGGTTGGGATTCAAGCATGTCTTCCTAGTGTGCCATGACTGCTGATTTCTTCCCTCCAGTACTACGAGCATAGATATTAAAAATGTAGATAGGTTACTTATTAGAAAACTCGAGTTTTAGACCCTGCAAGTAACTATGGTTTGTAATTATAACTTTGATTTTATTAGCAAGATCCTGTCTAACCCAAATTGTTAGACCTCCAGATGGCCTGCCTTTCCCTCCCTTTTCAGCTATGATGCTATAATTCAGGAATCCGGGGAAATGCAGGGATTCCAATAACCAGGTTTCCTGGAATAAGCATATTTCGTACTGGCTTATGAAGGACGTCCATTCTGGTAACTCCATTTAAGATTTTAGGCCTGCTGCGTTCCAGGAAAGAATCGAACCAGCTTTACCGCAAGTGGAAACAGTAATATCATTATGTGCTTCGCTTACTGAGGTAAATGGGATACTAGACAGGGATGGTTTGTAGGCCCTATTGGGAGGAGTTTCAGGAACAGCGTCAAGTACACTATTCAGATCCGGCCCATTGATATCATGATTGGGTTGCTCACTGGGAGCTCCCAAAGAGGCTTGTGGGTGCAGTCAGTCATTACAATCTAAATTGGAATTTGCCATACAGGAGCCCCTGTCGAGTTTTCTAGTTTCAATTGGCCAGTTGGAGGGAGGGGTTGATCTCATCTGTATCCTAGAGTGGTTAGGGGAACATGATCTGAATTCTATGTTTAATAGCTCTCCTGCTATCATTGGGTTTTTGAAATTGAGTTTGATACAGTCATAGTACTCGCCTAGTGAGAAAAGCCTTACTGCACGGGAAATGTCCTCCCTAATAACAGACCTACATCCTCTTACATATCTGATCCAATGTATGGCTTTGTTGGTTAACGCTTCAGGTATTTCACGATCTCTACCAATGGGCAATTTGGGAATATTAATCAGATACACTGTGGAGAGCTTATTTAGGTCGGAGTTGTGTGTGGAAACATGTGAACTTGCTAAAATGTAACCATTCCCCTGGCGTCTGGCAGCGGTGTTCTGGTCTGCCTCTCTATCTCTGAGGATGCCCTTGCTACCCGGTTTCTCTGTAGCGATGTTTGGCAGAATCGTTGAAGTAGTAGGGATTGTTGGAACTATGTTCCGGGGAAGGGGTTTTGATTTAACTTGGGTTGCATCCCTCCCGTCCCTAACCACCTCACTAAACGTTGTTCTGGGGTTTGGGGTATTTTCCCTGGGGGTTGTCAGAGAGCTTGTGTTCCTAGTATGACCCACTGTACCTATCTGATTTGGCCCCGATGGTTTGAATGGCGCTGGGCAACATGGACCTTGATCAGAAACAGCCCTCATATCATTAATTACAGTTGTCAAGTGATCGATCTTAAGTTGCATCTTTTCCACCATATCACATAGATGTTTAACAATTGATATCAGGGAGCTGTCGACAGTGTTGACCGTCCTGCGCACCTCAGATTGGTTACTTTCAACGTGAGCCAAAACAGAAAATCTGTTAGAACAAATCAAGAAGTTAGGATCTTCAGGGGGCTGTGGTGGGGCTGGTGTTGGCTGGGTTTGTTCAATATCAGATTTGTCCCCCAATACTAAAACTGGGCCCGTTTTTACCCCCACAGTGGATTTATGTAAGAACATTTCAGGAATAGTTGAAACTCCCCTCTTCTGGGTCCTCCCTTCCAAAGCCCCCCAAGATTCCCACCCTCGGGGACAGTTTGTAACAGGTCGGTACAGTCTTGAACCAGGTCATCAATCATGTCCATCACACAATTCCCTCCTGCTTGTGGCAAACGTTTTTTGAACGATTTGTGTTTCCGTTTTTTGGCTTGCTTCCCTCCCTTCAGCGTTACACCAGCAATTTCGCTAGGTGCTTCCGTGGATTTACGTTTTCCCATGTTTAGAGGATGTCAGTCAGCAGGGATAAGTTAGCAATGTACAGTACCTTGAGCTGGACTTTACAGAGGGATGGCCCAGCCCTGCCTCCTCCTGCCTCGGACGGCCGCAGATGGTCCCGCCCTTGTCCCGGGCTTCTCCCGGCGCATCCCGTGCGCGGCCTCGCGGGACGGGGGACCGGTCACGGCTTAAGGCGCCTCCTGGTGTGCAGCGGTGACGCGACTCATGCCCCAAGGCCTGCTGGGACCTGTAGTTTTCCCGCTGACCGGCGTCCCAGTGGTGGCAAAGAAGTGAGGGATTTTAATGCAGGAGAGCGGTTGGGGCTATCTGCTGAACGCGGGACCCGTTGTATGTGGTCAGGCAGGGACTCCTGGTATTTGGAGTACCTGCTGGCGTTCGGCGAGATCTTCAATTCGGCCCACTCGCCCCTCGAGCCCTTCCACACGGCTCCCAAGCAGGCTCCCCGGTGTCACCAGCCGCGAAGCGGCACCCGCGAAGCGGGTGCGGCAAGGTATAGCGTTCTTCCCCTCGTAAAGGACAGCAGGCAAAAAGGGTTTTCTCCCAGTCGCTAGGTTGCAAAGTTCGTGAATTGAGTATCATAAATTAGGTAGTGGTAATATCTGTTATACACAGAGTTTACAATTTTTAGACTTATGATATAAAATATTGTATAAAAAGCAAGGCATTATTGGAAGTTGCAACATGGACAGTTGTCTAACAGTACCCACGAGCACACTCCAGTACACAGGCGCACACCAGTGCTTCCAAAAAGTGCATTTGCACATGCTATTTTTTTCATTTCTTAATATTCTACATAGGCCAAATTATCTTTTCCCATGGAAGACCCCTCAACATTTTGTGAATATTCCATTCCTGTGCTCATCTTGGATAGTGATATAAGTCTGCCTTCACAGTAACACATTTGTAGACACATTCAAGTTGAAAGTCTGCCTTGGAAGTGGATACTCTCAACCTGAAACCTCCACTTCTCACACCCAGAAGCAGATTTACAGCTGATATTAGTCCATACTTGTGCAATATCACCTGTGAGTAAATGGATTTACAAGTGCAAATTACCTTTTGGTGGATTTTAATGGTCGATTTTTGCTCTAAATCAAGCGAAATGTCAATTATTTTGTAATCTGTTTTTATAATGTTTACAAATTCATCCACTGGCCAAAACAAAGGAATGAGTTAGCTACAAATACAGTAAGGTACAACTAAGTCGGGATTGGTACGTGTTTGGGCCCAGAGTCTTCCAGTGTACTGTGCCTGGACTACTAGCCTTAAGGGACAGAGTTTACAATTGTGTGGTGCACATTATGAGACTGATGTCAGTGGGCTTTGTCCTTTCTTTTATTAACATCTGTCCCAAAAACATAATCTGACCCAACTATTAGCAGGATTGATTCACAAAAGAAATTTATGACTGCTGGAAACAATACTACAGAGCCAACAGGACACATTCCTTTCTGTATGTTCTAGCTGTATATACATATTTTCTGAATAGTCCTGAATATTCCCATCTTAGATGGTTTGGGACTAATTCACAGAAGTATGTAAGAGTTGTAAAAGAGTACCACTGGAGTGCTACTTGAATAGACTGTGTGAATGGGCCCCTGTGACTTCTCTGCGTGCTCTGTGCCACTTACTCTAAGGCTGGCTAGCAGTTTTTTTTTATTTCACTGGCATGTCTTAACTTAGCACAATTATTTTATTACAGCATATTCTGTGTCAGGCTACTGTGATGCAGGGCGTGCAGTGTGTTTGGATGCTACAGTTTTGTGTGACATGCACTGCTCTTGTGATCGTGCATCTGAGATGGGACATTTCCAGTAAAATCAGCAGGAAAGGAGAACGGAGTTGGTGAAAATAGAGTTAAAGAAAGGGGAGGGGAAGTGCGTAACGAGAGCGAGGTAGAGAGAAAGAGAGAAAGGAAGATGGAGGGGTGACAAAAGTAAGAAAGAGTGGGGGAGAGAGAAAGAGGAAGAAAGATCTATAGTGACCGTCTGTGCTTCCTATGGAGGGAGGCTAAAGGAGGTGGAGCAGGAATGGAGATAAAATAGGACATAAAATAGAGAGTGAATAACAGTGAGACAGAAAAAGAGAGTTAGAGAGAGAAGAAGAAAGAGAAAGGCAGACTGTGGAAGAATATGAGATGGGGAGGGCTGCCCAAGAGAGAGGAAACAGATGGAAAGGGGAGTAAAGAGAAAGGAGTGAGAGAGACGGCGGGAGATTACGGGACAGAGACACAAAATGACAAAAAAGCGGAGCAGCCAAAGTGGAAGAAGCTGAAATAGAGAAGTTGACAAGAGAGAGAGAAAGGATGGATGAATGCCGGAGAAAGGCAGAGACAGGAGCAGGATAAGATAGTGCTTGGGAAACCCCCCAGAGAGCCTGCCTTACAGCAGTGCTCAGCCAGTAGGAGTCCTGTTCCCACAGCAACCAGTTGGCAGTGGGATAGGCCTATTTTGGAAAAGCCTACTTGACAAATGTAATTTCTGAATCGTGAACATTCATCATTTGAGTTTAAGAAAAATGCTGCCTTGTGTGCATGAGAGTGATTCAGCGAATAATCGGGTCCCTCATTCTACAGCCCACTTACTGTTTCTTAAATATTGATAGTTGCATTTTCCTATTACCTCCTCGTCTGTCTGCTCCGTTGCAGTCTTCATGTAGCTCCATCTGGTGGCTAAGTGAACTGATGTAGTGACTACAAGAATGGGTGTTTGACCTAATGGTCGCAGGTTCAAATCTTGGTGGGTCTACTCAGCCTTTTATCCTTCTGATGATAATAAAATGGGCACCACTGAGTTGGGTAAAAATCGACATCCTTTATTTCAGCACCAAGAAACCCTTCTGAGTGAACTTCCTATGTTACGAGGGCGAGTCTCCACTGGAGGCAGGCAATTGTTTTGCTACATTAGAAAAAAAAGTTTGCTCCGCCCATATACCTGCACAATGACACCCTTCTCTTCTACCTTCTGTGTTATTGCCCCAGCTTGGCTTTTTAGCCATTGTAGGTTTATTCTTTGCATTTCTACCTCCCCGGTGATTCATGTTTGATAGGTCCTTATGTTACTTGCCTTTTGTTCTTTCACTAACGGGAGCTCCCTTCATGGGGGGTTAGTGGCTGCAAGGGGGCTTCGTCTTTTGCTCTCCCTGCTCCTCTAAGCCCCAATGCCTCCTGCTATGTTTTAAGTGTGTTTATTCTTGTGTTTGAGGTCCTTGGGTTCGCTCTGTCTCTGTTTTTTCATGTGTATCTATGCTGTCACTGTGCGCTTGGCTTTGCTAGCAGACAGTGCCATTCAGGGGTCGTTTCCTGCCCCAGCGCTTTTGTTTCCTCGCACATTCAGCGAGGGGCCCTGACTACCGTCCATTTGCTTTTCCGTCTTTTCTACCTGGCTGGTTGAATTCTTTTGCTCCAGTTATTATCCAGTAAGTCTTCAATGCCCCAGTGGTTTATTAGGAAATGTCAAGCTCAGCAAGCAGTCAATTTTACTTTACCCCCCAAGTTACTGGCCCGTTGTTGAACTATTTATTTCCTTCCTCGCTTTATACTGCACTATATCCACTGTGGACCACTTGTGGTGCATGCAGTCGGCTACATATAAAGGCTACCCTGGTCCAGGTGGCCTCCTGGCTAAACAGGCATGCAGCAAAAACGTCCTCAAATATTACAGCACGACTACATGTAGCCAATGGTTAATTTGTAAAACTTAAAACAATAAGTGCCCGGGTCCTCCTCAAGAGGACACAGCAGCTTGCACCATCCATTGCCCTTGTCAGCTCTGCCAATTACTACTAACCATCACGCTCCTACAAGTGTGACAATTCAGACTAGTCAAGGCCCCCAAAGCTATCAGAATGGATTGGGCGGTACGTATTAGTGATTGTTGATGTATATTACATTTATAAACAGCTGTTGTTGCGCTCATACTCAAATCTGGCAGACAGCACAACCATGTGGCAGACTGCCACAAGCGCCGGTGCTGAGCACCGGAAACCACCGGCTCAAATTAAGCACTGCATGATGTAGCCCAACAAGCTTCCCATCTGCACTCCTGGGAGGAAGCTCCGGAAAACTAACCTGCCCATGCTGGCATCTGACTGATTTTACAGTCCCCTTGAAGCACAGTGAAGAATATTAATTAAGAGGGGGCCATCCGCGATTGAATAGTAACTCAGCCTGTTTCTTTGTGATTGCCTTTATTACTCTACTGCACCGCGAAGTTAGAAAAGGAGTATTATCCGGTGCTATATTAAACGTCAGAATAAAAATGAATATGCCACTGCTGTAGATAGAAGGACTTTGGTAGTGGGCGCTGGTGTGTCAGAAACCATCCCAGCCTCATGGTACTGCTCCGTCGCACCATTGGTTGTAGCCAAAGGTCAGGGCCACTTCAATTATGTGACCATTAGAGGACCAAATTATGCGGCAGGATTGACTAAATTATGGTGCAAGAAAAGACAAATGCGGCACATATTGTGACAGTGGAACCTCATGACTGACATTTTACACGTTAACACTCTATCGGCAGAGGTTTCACCTCGTTATTACTGGTTTGACATTGACACCTGTAGTGAGGTAGGTGAGGCCTACCACGTGCTGGTACACTGGGGAAATGATGGCACTCGGACACTGAATAGTAGTTAGCCGGAAAGACCACGAGCGGTCTTCCGCTTGTTTATTTATACCCCGGCGCGAGCCCGCCCCGGGGTTGTGCGTGCGTGGGGGAAAGGCAACATTGTAGTGGAGAGCCCGAGTGGCTCTCTACATCCCTCCTTTGTTTTAGTTCGTTCTGCCCTCGGGCATTCGACTGACAGTTCATGGGGATGTCCATGCAAAGTCCCTCAGCCGTTGGCTGGGCACCGGATTGGGCCTCAGGCTGTAGCGATGGCTCCGGATCCCTGATGGTTCGGCAGCCCCAGCCGGGGTTGCACTCGGATCTTTGCTCGACTCAGAGGCCCTTGGCTGGCTCCGCTCGGTGCCGAGGCCGGGTGACATTGGCCTCGGTTGACTCTCTCCGCGTACTGGTCTTGGCAGAGGACTCAGGGACCTAGGGCCGCTTGGCTCTTCCAGCATCGGCTCTTCCTCTGCCTCTTCCTCCGCTCGCTGGTGTCCCATGGCTGCTTCAGTTGCCTTTCTGAAGCAGGATACGTTCCGTGTGACAGTTTGTCCATTTCTCCTGGCTGTGATCATTGTCCCTTGTACCTTTTCGACTCTCCACACCTCTGGTTCAAACGGTGTTCGAAACTTCCATCCTGGGTAGCGATCCTTGACGACCACTGCGTCACCTTCTCGGATGTCCGGCTCTCTGGCGTGGCGGTGCAGGCTTGCTTTAGCATTGGTGACCAGTCTCCTGGCTTGCGTGGCCTCTGCGTCTCTCTCTGCCGGCATCCACTCACTCACCGTGGGTAGGCCGTCTCTGGGGGCCCGCTTGAACAGTACGTGGGCTGGGGCGCACTTTGTCGTCGAGTGCGGCGTTTGCCGATAGGCTCCTAGAAACTGATCCAGTGCTGTCTCCGGATCTTCCCCGTTGTCCACGGCAATCCGAAGTGCTCTGTTTATGGTCCGCATCAGTCTTTCCACTTCTCCGTTGGCTTGAGGCCACAGCGGAGTGATCCTTCTATGGCTTATTCGGAGGGATTCTAGGTATGATTGGAACTCTCGCCCTTGAAAGGGAGGGCCGTTGTCTGACTTAATTTCCTCGGGGAGTCCCATGGTTGCGAACACTCGGTTTAGCACCTTTCTGACGTGTGGGAAAGCGGTGGATGCTATGACTTCCACAATGGGGAACTTCGAGAAGGAATCTACCAGCACCAACATCTGCCTCCCATCCGGGAAGCTGCCAAAGTCAATACTCAGTTGGGTCCATGGAGCCCTGGGCGCATCTTCCGTGATTACAGGGGCTGGAAGGGGTTCGCCCCCGGTGATCGTGCAGGCATGGCAGGACCTTATCATTGCCTCTACTTGGGTGTCCATCGCTGGGAACCACACCTTGCTTCGTAGGCGCGCTTTCGTCTTCGCCATGCCTTGGTGTCCCACGTGCGCTAAGCTTAATGCGTGCTGTTGGAGGCTTTCTGGCATGACGAGGAGGTGTCCTCGCAGAATCACTCCTTCTTCTCCCACGCTGAGTTCACTGCGAATGTGCCATAGCTGCTGTCTCGCATGGCTGACCTCCGGACGGAGGCTTGCGGCGCCATCAAGGAAGCGGGCCCATTGGTTCTCCTCCAGGGCCCGGCGGACTTTCGCGAGGGTTTCATCTCCCGCCGTGGCTTCTCCGATCTCCTTGAGGGTCATGTTGTCAGGACACGCGGCCTGCGTGACCATGTGCACGATCTCTTCTACTTCCTCTCCGTCCTCGGTGGGTGGCGGTTGCGAGGCAACGTCCGGGTGCCGCGATAGGTAGTCGGCGGGATTGTGAGCGCCAGGCCGGAACACCACTTTGAAGCGATAGCCCTGTAGCTGGACGGCCCACCGCTCGATCCGTGGAGGAGCTAGTCTTGAGGTTCCTGCAAAAAGGGGTAGGAGAGGCTTGTGGTCTGTGACCACGGTGAATTCCTGTCCACAGAGGTAGAGATGGAAGTGCTGGCAGGCCCATTTGATTGCCAGGGCCTCCCTTTCTATCTGTGCGTATCTGGTTTCCGTGTCCCTCAGTGCCTTGCTGGCATAGGCGACTGGCCTCCATTCCTCCGGACCGTACTCTTGCAAAAGGACGGCTCCTAGTGCCACGGGACTGGCGTCCACAATCAGTTTGGTTTTCCGTCTTGGCTGAAAGTAGGCCATGGTGGTATTATCTAGAAGACCAGCTTTGACGTTTTGGAACGCTTTGTTTGCGGCCGAGGTCCAGTCCCACTTCTGATCGGTGCGGGTGAGGGCCCGGAGGGGTTCCGCGATGGCAGCCAGGTTCGGAATGAACCGGCCGCAGTACGTGGCCATGCCCAGAAAGCTGCGTACTTCCGTTGGGTTCCGAGGTGTGCTAGCCGCTTTAATCGCCTCCGCTTTCTTTGGGTCCACTTTGAGGCCTTCCCTGGTAAATGTGTAACCGAAGAAGTCCACTGCTTCCTGGTAGAAGGCACATTTGGCTCGATGCAAGGTCAACCCGCTGTCGGCAAGTCTCTGCAGAGTCGCCCTCAGGTTGGTGTGATGCTCTTCTAGGGTTGAAGAATAGACAAGGATGTCATCGCTCAGGTTGATGACACCCATCAGTCCTGACAGCACCTCCCGAATAGCGTTTTGGAAAACCTTGGCTGCCGAGGATACGCCGAAGCTGAGCCTTGTGTAGCGACGCAGCCCCACGTGCGTCGAAAATGTGGTAATGTACCGGCTGGCGGGCTCCAACTCTAGCTGGTGATATCCGGAGTTAAGGTCCAGCTTCGAAAACCACTTTGCCCCATTGAGGTCCGCTATGATGTCCTCCATGGTGGGGGTGATGTGCCTCTCACGCTTAACGGCCGTGTTCGGAAGTCTCATATCCACACATAGGCGAATGGCTCCTGGTTGCTTTGGTTTGGGGGCGACGACCAACGGGGAGACCCAGGGTGTCGGTCCCGACACTTTCTCAATCACCCCCAGCTCTTCGAGCTTCCGCAGCTCCTCCTCTACCTGTGGCCGTAGGTTGAAGGGCACCCGCCTATGCCTGAGTGCGACGGGCCTCACAGTGGGGTCTATGTGAAGTTTGAACTTCCGCCCTTTGAGTTTGCCGAGCCCTTTAAACAGTTCTGGGAAGTCTTTGAGCATGAAATCCGCGTGTGCTTGATGCACCTGGTTGGCGAAGAATACCAGGCCGAGATCCTCCGCGGTGTGACAACTCAGGAGGGTGCCTTTCTTGCCTTCGGTGATATGGAATTTGGTCTCGGTGGAGTATTCCCCATTGACGACTGTGGTTTGTATTACCCCTCGGAGAGGGAGCGGTTCCGTGCTTCCATAAGTGTATATTCTTGCCGTGGACGGTGTTAGCGTCGGCTTCGGGGACATGCTGTCGTATTGCTCAGAGTCCATGACGTTGACAGACGCTCCGGTATCAATCAACGCGTTGACGTTCGTCCCGTCCACAGTGATGGAGCACATGGGCGGCGGCCTTCGTTTTGTAGATGCCCGGCTGACGTAGGAGACGATGTATACCTCGTCATCTTCATCATCCTCGTACCTGGGCCGACGGTCTTGTGCTTCGGTGTCCGGCGGGGGTCGCTCCTGGTCGAGCGATAGCTGGTGAATCCGCTGCGTCACCGCCCGGGCACGTGGTCCTGCTGATTTGAATTTGCCACCTCGGCAGACGGCGGCAAAATGGTTGAGGCGCCCACACTTGAGGCACGTCTTGCCTCTTGCGCTGCACGTGGCGGCGGTCGGGTGATCTTCTCCGCAATACCCACAGCGGTTGGTCCGTGGAGGGCCCTGTCGCTGCCTTGCCGGTGGGAATCGCCTGTGAATGGCGTCCACTCGCTCTTCCTTGATGGTCGGGGTTCGCGCCATCGTTGGGGCAATGACTGGAGTGCGCAACGCCACCTCCATCTCTTCAGCCCTCGCATCCGATAGTTCATGTGATCTGGCCAGGACGAGGATCTCGTCAAGTGAAATCCCTGGTTGCCTGAGGATCAACTTTCTTAGCAGCTTCGACTTGCATCCGACAATTATTTGATCCCTTATTTCTTCTCTGGGGTCCGTGAACGGGCACGTGCTCGCAAGTCGACGGAGCCAAGCATAATACATGTCGACGGACTCAGATTCAGTCTGCCAGGCGTGCTTAAACTTGAATTTCTCGAAGTCGTTGTTTAGCTGTGGATCAAAGTGGGCGTTTAGGGCCGCGACCGCGGCGTCGTAGTCGTCCTCGGCACCGGTGTTCGGGAGTGACTCGAATAGGTCATAGATTTCTTGTCCCCCGTAGAGGATGAGTAGTGATCTCTTCACCGTTCCATCAGTTTCTCTAGTTCCCTTGAAATAAAGATTGAGGCGTCCGACCCACGCCCTCCACCTGAGGGCGGCCGTTGCTGGATCCGACGTTTCGCTGAATGGCGGGATGGGCGCCGCGCCAGCATGCAGGTGGGCGGGCTGAGCAGGAGCAGTGGGCCCGGCAGGGGCCTGGTTTCCCACCTGAGCGTTGGCCTGTGGGATGACTGCAGGTGGCGGCGGCTGGACAACGCCGTCTTGTGCTGCGCCGGCGTCCTGACTCATGGTGACGCCGTGTGTGAGGAGGTATGGTGCTTTCCGGGGTCGTGGCGCGGGACTGCTGCTGTCTGTTGACCTTGGGTGCAGTGACTGAGTCTAGAGTTCCCCCTCCGCCTTGATCTGATGAGACCACAGGGATGCAGGCCTTCCAAATGACCTGCAGTACAGGCAGGAGCGAGGCCCGAATTGCTTTAGCCAATGCTTGTTAGGCCTCGAAGTGTTCCCTGTTCCAGGGTGCAGCCGGCCTGAATTGCCGTTGCCAATGCTTGTTCGGACTGAGGGCAGCTCGACGAGGGGGAGAGCAGCGCGGAGCCCCGCGCGCACAAGCAGCAGAGGCGTCTCCCTGCAGCAGCCTGAGGAGAGGGAGGGGCGGGCCTGCTCCGGGCCGCGAACACGTGGTCCTGCCGGTGTCTTGACTCTTGCCGGCCGGCAAGATGAAGGGGCGCGGTGAGCGCGCGCAGGCGGGGCAGAAGGAACACTCACCCGCTGGAGGCGAAGGCTGCGCACCGTCACCGCGAGTCCCGCCAGCTGAAGGCGCACCCTCACGGGTGACGCGTGGGCGGGTCTCGGCTTCAGGGCACGGAGAGCCGGATCGGCTGGGTACCGTAGCCAGGGCACACGCAGCAGGACGTGCAGGAGGCGGTGGGCACGCATGGCATACGACCGCCTCGTCGCCAATGTAGTGAGGTAGGTGAGGCCTACCACGTGCTGGTACACTGGGGAAATGATGGCACTCGGACACTGAATAGTAGTTAGCCGGAAAGACCACGAGCGGTCTTCCGCTTGTTTATTTATACCCCGGCGCGAGCCCGCCCCGGGGTTGTGCGTGCGTGCGTGGGGGAAAGGCAACATTGTAGTGGAGAGCCCGAGTGGCTCTCTACAACACCCAAATAAATCAATAAGGCACAAAAAGGCGACTATTCAAACTTTGCAAACGGCCTCGCACTGCGCACTGTGCAGTAACACGTCTCACTGCGTTTTATTAACTTTAGATTCGTTCTAATTAGAAACGACATTTTTTTGTTACAATCTCCAGATTATGCAGCAAATAACGGATTATGTGGCAAATGCAGCATAGCCATAATTATGCGGAAAACGCCCCATATAATTCCAGCGGCCCTGCCATCGGTAAATATACTTTGCAGCTCGCGTCCTAAGACTAACGAAACTGTTTCTACAGCATGGTTCACGGTGAAGCTGCAGTCAATGTGGGAGAAGTGAATATCTAAAATCGAGAGCGGGTCTAAGCTGTCTGCAGGCTAAACTAGATGAAAGGGACGGAGCAGTGGGAAGGCAAAGCAGGGTATCCCCCTGTTGACTGGTTGCTTAGCAGCCGGACCCTTTCCGGGGTCAGCTGGGCAGAGAATATTCTACCTTGCATGCTTGTGCTGGCGGGCGGTGTTTCCGTAAATATATAAGTGCCAAGAAACTCTTCAGAGGACGTAAACTGCAATCGACTTTCTTCGCATCACGTGGCTGACGCATCTGTCTAGCACTTCTTCGGTACTTCATGTTACTGCACGGGCGGGTAAAATGCGCGCACTTGTGCACCACAACAACACAGCCGATATTTGTGGATTTAGAGGGCAAAAATATCTGTGATGGAAAGCAAATATATTTGAACCCACACCAGTTTGAAATGCTCCTCCTTTTCAAAATATAGAATATCACCCTAAACATCTAATCATGACTATCAGCCGGTTCCTATATCGGTGGGCAGGATTTTTTTGTTGCTTTTTTTTGCTGATGACATCTTGGGGACATTCGGAAAGCTTCCCTGGGAAGGCATTTTGCCCTTTGCTTTGCATTGGTCCTATGGTTTCTAACTCACATCTTGCTTGATTTCTTTTGGCTGGCTCTATTTGTTTTAAGAGGTCCAGCTCGAGTTTCTCCCTTCTTGCCCAAAGCCTATTTACTGTATTCTTCACCAGTACTGAATTACTGTAAAAAAGGCCTTTAAATGTTGTTCTTATCTTGTCCCATTTGCTTTGCATAAAAAAAACCAACAGGGGCAAATGTCAGGCTCTGTCTACTGTCTACTATGGGTATATATATATATGTATATAGAGATAACTCTAATCACTAGTATATGCAGTAGACCTTTGTACTCTCTACCATTCCTATGTGATTCTTCAAGTATATCCATTTAACACCTTCGCAGCGGGGGTTATTCCCCCGCTGTGCTGGGGGGCAGGGGGCGCTCACAGCGCCCGCATGCTCATGACGAGCTCAGCTCGTCACAGGTGCATTGGCTCCCGTGGAACGCTCAGCACAGCAGGGGAATTCTCCCCGCACCTGAGCGTTCCACGGGCCATGACGAGCTCAGCTCGTCATGAGCACCGAAAAGGATAACAGTTACAGCTTCTAAAATTACCATTTTCTAAATTATTAATAATGCCCCAGAACAGTCGCAAATCCTTAGATTTGCATGCGAAATTAAGTTTGGCCCAAGTTTCTACATAATATAATACAACTAAAAAAATGAAACACATAAATAAATGACTGGTTCTTGTTTTACTTAGCACTAACGTAACATGATAACAATAGCAATAAAGTAGGCACATTGACTTCATGTCAATACACACTTTTGTCAGTGTGAAGACGTGCATATGAGAAAAACATAATGTCACGATCATACCCCAGTGAAGGTAAAAAATAGCCTTTACAAGGTTAAAGAAAATAAATATTGGTGTTATGATTTTGCACCTACATAAATGCAACATCTTAAATCAGCTTTAACCTGTTCTGATTTCTGTGGACCCCCACTGAATCCCTACTGGAAGCCGTGGACAATGTTTTAGCATCAATATTCAGTACCACCAATTTTCTAGGTTTCAAATTAAAGGAACGTACCCAAGTAATCCAACAGACTTTGGTCAGACCTTGTAAAACATTCCTTATAGGCATAACTTTTATCATAATTTATCCATGCTGATATGACTACCCGACCAGAAATTCTATGTGGTGAGTTGAACTTCTTCACACCTCTTTTATCAAATAACACATACGCTATGCCATGCCGGAACTACTGGTATTTATCCCATTTTCCTAATTGTTACAGATACTAATGGAGAGTTTCCTAACCTGCACAGAAAATAATCAAAATGTTATTAAAAACAAGGAAATAAAAACCTTAGGAGAAAAGCCACAAGTAAAAGATCATTAAAAACTCAAAGGGTTCTGGTTCAAAGCATCACCAGGGCTAATGAATATGTGTGTTGTTACAGCCTTTTATTTCCATTACCTCCTTCTTTTCACTCCCTCTGCCTTTTACTAATTTTCATGCTCCTAAAAATCCACTAACCTATATCCAAGACATGTGGCAACCTTTTCTCTGTTAAAAAAATGTTTTGCTAAATGTCATGCTCAAGAGCAAAACAGTTGTAGTCTTCAGTCATCAGGCCTTCACATTCTGCCAGGAAAGCTCTCAGTACATTAATGTTGGGAAATGAGAACCATCAATGGTGTTTGCAGTGCTTAGGACTCTGGTTGCTCAGGATTATTCCTTTCACAGAGGTGCTCTTCCCCATACAGCACCTCACTGTGGGATCACTAGTAATATACAGTAAGCCTGCAACTGGCCATGAGGAGATGTGCTGGGTGCCTGTGCAAACTCTTCTGCCACCATTTAGAAAACTGCTGCCATACCTGCCAGAAAACCCTTGACGAGCCGCCGGCACTGCTGCCTTCGCCGCTGCTCCACCGCTGCCTGTCACCTCCCCCCGCCACAGCCTCCCTCCATCAGCGCTGCCGTAGTGTGGGGGAGAGTGCAACTACAACTCCCAGCGGCCTCCGCGACCGGAAGTCGCGTTGAGGCGGAGCGCGCCAGGAGGCGCATAAAAACGGCCTTCACCTGCTGTGGAGCGGGTGCCTGTGCAAACTCTTCTGCCATCATTTAGAAAACTGCTGCCATACCTGCCAGAAAACCCTTGACGAGCCGCCGGCACTGCTGCCTTCGCCGCTTGAAGGACTGGGTTCTTTAAGGCCCAGCGGTGCCAGGGGACAACACCTGAAACCTTCGTGGGTAACCTGCTCCGGCGTACGAATGACAGAGACACGGGACCCTTCCTTCGGCGTCAAAGATTCAAGGTTTATTTACTGCAGGGAAACACAGAAGTCACAGGAAGTACAACGAGTGTAGTTCGGGGAGACTGCTTCAAATTGGTTCTGTGGATCGCTCCTTTTATACAGAATTCTCCCATAGGTTTGCATAGCACACAAAGGTTTACAACCCGGTTCCCACAATTATCCCCGAGAGGGGTCGTTTTGGTCACTTTGATACTCACAAGTCCGGAACATAAGTGCGGAAACATTTGGCGGTTCCCAACTGTAAAAACCCATCTTCCCACCATTAGTACATTCCAATCAACAGTAAAACAGATCGAAGAAGGAACAAGGACAGGTGCAGAGGAAGATGGAAACAGTGGGGAGATTGGAAAGGGTGTAAAAGGGGAGGTATCGGGAAACACGAGCTACAGGCATCAAAGGGACGTGCCTAATGAGATACACGGCTGAGACAATAAACCGGCACGGCGAGATGAGCCTCGAGCGGGGCCATCTGCCTTACAGTATCATCCCCCTCATCATAAAGACACTTACAAAGGATATGTGTCTTCCGCAAATACAACGTCCGTTCGCTGGCTACTTGAGGGCAAGAGACAAAATGGATGCCGTATCTAAGATGGAACCCGTGGGTACAGATGAAAAACCCACGTAACAAACGAACGGTTTAAGTTAGCAAAGCGAAACTGCGCACACTTACTAAACTCATCATTTGCGGTTCGTAGATACCAGACTCGACCATATTCGTGCGAGTCGGAAACACCACTTACAATTGTCACGGAACCTCAGACGCTCCTTTTGCCCTCATGTAGGCAAGCACTAGTCGGAATCATACTCGATATTCATCAGACCATCTAGATGTTGCTGTAGCATAGCTCTGTCCAACCGAGTTCCATTGGTAACAGGTGGCTGTCTCATACACGTTGTAGCACATAGGCCACATAAGGCAGGACCACACTGCACACAAAGGCAACACGTGAACAGGAACGCCACAACGACTCAGATGATCATCAGAATCTTCCAACCCCAAGTCGACATCAGGCCCCAAAACCACCCAAGTAGCGTCCAATCCCCTACATCCACGTGTATGGATTCAGAGATTTTATGCAACTTTGAGATGGCTTGATAGACAGTCGGAGCGTTATCAGGAATGAAAATACAGCAGCTCGAATGGATCACCTTACATACCCCACCTCGATCTGCTAAGATCACGTCTAAAACCATACGGTTTTGTAACGTCATAAGTCTATCCGCCTGAAGTTCTGTGGTGATATTTCCAAGGGCACTGGCAGTAATATTAGCTGTCGATTCTACCACTCGAGTCAATTGTCTCAGGTTCCTACTATTAACCATAGGTCCCCAAAACGGGAGGAAACCCTTGAAAAAGTCTCCTGCCTCTTGACCGGCAGTATCCTCTTCGCTAATTACGCCTCTCACAACTCTAGTCTTGTGATAATCTGCATCTACAGTAAACGTCGGAGGCAACAAGTTTGCGATAAAACATGAGCCCATGAAGTCAGAGGGCAACCATGCATACGCACGATCATGACAGACAAAGTAGGTACCCTTGGCAGCCAGAAACACAGGGGACGAGATCATCGGCAGCATGTAATTTTCAGTGCAAGCACTCTCTCCAAGTCGGGCTTTCGATCTTCGGCCACGACCCATTAGACAAAAATTACCAATGTGGGGTACGACCCATATCGGAGGCGAGCTTTTAAGCTGTTTATCACTCGTGAGCGCACTATACTCGACTTTACTCAGGACCCTATAGGCTTGTACCTCTTCCACTGGAATGAGCGACGGCTCGTAGATATCTCTATCTAAGTCTTCTATCGCTATAGACAAAGGCTTATAGTACGAGCCAGGGCCAAGGTAGGGAGAACGTGGCTCTCGATTGGGGTGAGAATCTAATGCGCTTCGAAACATTGTTTGAAATGCTCGAGCAGACCCTTGGGAACTATACGGTAACACCAGATATGGAATTCCCTTATCCGTAGTATGTGGCATCAACCCACACACCCAACAATTAGTAGTGTTAACCACTAACTGGTGCTGGTGAAGGAGCTGAATAAAGGAATTGTTGCGGAATTCTGCACGTCTAGCCTGCTCGTGTTCGGGTAAGATATGAAAGGAATGGGGAGATGCAACAGTGGTAGGTTTAGGATCAGGGGTAGGAGTAGGTATGGCAGGAGATAAGAAACAAGACATCATGTAATACACCCCACCCGCCAATAATGCAGAAACAGTCAAAAGCAATACGAATATTTGGAACATAAAACATTTGGTACGACTAAGTTGTTGCAACTTGAACCTTTGCGCCTGAGCTTCTTCCAAGTCCATCAGCTTCGAAAATGCCATCCCCTACGACCGTCCGCAACGTTTCTTGACGCACTTCGTTCTGTGTAGCAGTAGTCAATCCCTAGGAGTTCCCAGGAACCGACGGTCTTTAACCTTGTGTTAAGACCTACTAACCAGAAGGAAGTACACGCGCGGCCCTACGGCCTTTATTCACAATTATGTGTATGCAAAGTGTCTCTCAGCTGTGGAAGCAAAAATATGAGGAACGAAACTCAATGTATATATACAAAAATAATTACAATGATACGAGTGTTCAAACTGATCGTGGAAAACGGGATAATGCAGTTGTCAAAGGGACTGAACAGAATTTTTTTATTAGTCTTTAGTGCTGGATCGCAAAAAGTATCGGGTTTTCCCAGGACGTGTCTGTTCGTCAAACAACGGATCCGTCGAAGGGACAGCGTCCTGTTGATCAGTTGAATGTTCTGGTCTTGAGTCTTTTGATGACAAATGTTCAACAGTGTCTTTCTGCTGCACTGAGGATTCTCCGACAGGTTGTGCGTCGCTGAAAGGTACAAACGCCGACAATCCTTCGGTTTCAGTTGATGCAATGCCTCTCCTCACCCACGAGTCTGCCGGCAACGGAATAGGGACTTTCTTTGTATGGGTGGCGTGCACCCAGTTTTTCCGACCCTCTAGACGAACAGCAGTTCTCGTGGCAAGGAGGACCTGGAAGGGTCCAGTGAATCTGGGCTCCAAATTCTTCTTGCGCGAGAAATTGCGCGTCACCACCCAGTCTCCGGGCTGGAGCTGGTGGCCTGGACCCTCCGTCTGCGTCGGCAATGCTTCGTAAACCTGTTGGTGAATTAACCTCAGTTTAGCAGTCAAGTCATGAAGATAATCGATCAACATTGGATACTCAAGATCACAGAACACACCCGGCCTAGGGACCCCCCAAACATTTGCAGGACGACCGAACACTATTTCATAGGGACTGAGCCCTACTCGGGAGTGTACGGTTGCCCTTGTTGACAGTAATGCTAAAGGTAAAGCGTCAGGCCACGAGAGACCAGTCGTAGCCTGAATCTTTGCTAGCTTCAGTTTAAGGGTGCCATTGTACCCTTCAACCAAACCAGCTGACTGGGGATGATTGGCGCTGTGGAATTTTTGATTAATTCCAAGGCCCTTACACACACTCTTCATCACACTCCCCACAAACTCACTTCCGTTATCCGACCACACAATCCGAGGCATTCCATACCGAGGAAAGTATTCCTTCAGTAGGATTTTCGCAGTTGACAAAGCAGTGTTGTCCTTAAGAGGGTAGGCTTCGATCCATCGGGAGAATGCGCAAACCACAACTAAAACGTATTTCAGGTTATTGCATCGCTCCATATGGATGAAGTCTAGTTGGATCACCTCAAAGGGACATGAAGGAGGAGCAAAACTACCAGGAGGAGTTGGGGTTCCCTTACCAGGATTGTACAACATACATACCATACAATTCTTAACCAAGCGTTCAGCACATTTCGTGATACCATCATTCTTCCACACAGGAGACAACAACTTACAGATACCTTTCGCGCTAATATGTGCTAACCCATGTGCCATTGTCACAACAGCTAGCACATATGCATCCGGTAACATCCATTTCTTCTGGTCCGACAAATCAATCCAACAACCATTCGCATCCAACTTTCCCGTACTTTCTTTCCACTTCGTCTTTTCAGTCTCGGTGGCCTCATTCTGAATTGCTTTCACACTCTCGATAGTGTCCTCACACATACTCGATTCTGTAGGCCACCTAACTGAACTCGTCACATACATTCGAGTGCTAAGGTTCCGGGCAGTCTCCTTAGCAGTCTCATCCGCAAACGCATTACCACGACCAACATCATCCGTCACCTTACGATGCGCACTACATTTAACAATCGCTACTTGCTTAGGCAACGTAAGTGCATCCAAAAGATCATTCACAAGCTGACCATGCTGAATCTTCGTACCATGCGATGTCAGAAAACCTCTCTCTCTCCACAACCGTCCAAAGCTATGGGCGACGCCAAAAGCGTATTTGCTGTCGGTAAACACATTCACACGTTTCCCTTTCGCTAACACACACGCTCTAGTGAGAGCGATCAGTTCTGCAGCTTGGGCAGAATTCTGATTTAATCTTGCAGTCTCAACAACAGTATTCAACCTTACAACAGCATATGCAGTAGTCACATCGCCATTCGGCAGTTTAAAACATGAACCATCCACATACAGCGTTCCATCTGGGTCTTCCAAAGGAGTGTTTTTAAGGTCCACTCGACCTTTTGTTTCCTCTTCCGTTCTCAAATAACAGTCGTGTTCTGTTATTTCATCTGACTCTGAGCTAATTGGTAACAAAGTCGCCGGGTTCAGGACATTACAACGTTTTATCTGAATATGACTTGCCAGCAGCGTCAGCTCGTACCCAGACAACCTTGCACTCGTCAAGTGCTGAGTTTTCGTACGATTTAAAAGAGTGTCGACTGCATGCGGAACCATCACCGTAACCATATTATCCATGACCAATCCTGCTGATTGTCGGATGGACACCGCAGCTGCCGCTGTTGCTCTCAAACAACTCGGCAATGCTCTAGCTACCGGGTCCAAGGTCGAGGAAAAATATGCACATGGACGTTGCTTACCACCAAAAGGTTGCGTTAAGACGCTCAACGCACAACCTTCTCTCTCGTGAACATATAATGTAAACGGCTTGCTGTAATCAGGAGTACCTAACACAGGAGCCGAACACAATGAATCACGTAATTCAGAAAAACTTTTCTGACATTCTTCCGTCCATGGTAAAGGAGTTGAAACATCCTTGCACGTGAGAGCCACCAATGGTTTCGCTAGCAATGAAAAATTTGGAATCCATTGCCTGCAGTACGACGTGATACCTAGAAAGGCACGCACATCTCTTTGGGTTGTTGGCATAGCCATTCGCGCAATTGCTGCAATTCTCTCTGGGGTCAACCGCCTTCCCTCCTTTGACAATAAGTGACCGAGATAGGTTACTTCTTGACAACAATATTGGAGTTTAGAAGGTGACACCTTGTGATTTAACTCGCAGAGATGTTGCAGCAGCGACACCGTAGCGATTTTGCAAATGTCCTGAGTATCTGCAGCTACCAATAAGTCGTCAACATATTGGATTAAGGCCGCACCAGCCGGCAATGTAAACGCATCCAGTTGACCCTTCAAGGCTTGACTGTAAATTGATGGACTTTCACAGTAGCCCTGAGGAGCGCGTTTAAACCGGAAGCTGCGTCCACCAAGAGAGAAACCGAAAAGGTCACTGCTCTCTTCTGCAATCGGGATGCTAAAGAACGCATTCTTCAAATCAATCACCGAAAACCAAGATGCAGAAGCTGGAATCAGAGTCAGTAGTGCCGTAATGTCAGGCACAACGGGGAACTGAGGAATCACAATTTTATTCACCTCCCGTAAATCGATAACAAAACGATAAACAGGTGGTTTTGAAGGATCAGTACGTTTTAGAATGGGCAGTACAGGACTGTTGCACACGTTTCCCCGTGTTTCTTCAATTACGTCTTTCTCGATCAAATCATAGATGATCGCTAACAATGCTCGTTCACCATCAAGAGAGATACGATACTGGGGAATACGTGGCAGCCGCACATTAGATTTCAACTGAACAACATAAGGGGAGATGTCTAGCAGGCCCACGTCATTGGGACCTGTTGCCCACAAAGATGCAGGAAGAGAACTCAATTCCGGTGGAAGCTTATCGAGAGACAAGTACATAGGGGAGACAACCCTCTCTCCTAAAGTAAGCTTTACACCCGCAGGAGAACAATACAGAGTTGCATACAAGCGTTTAAGCAAATCCAGGCCCAAAAGATTTTCACCACAACCCGTGGTCAAAATCAACGGAGCTTCTAGCTCACGAGGCCCAATTGTAAGGGGCAGAGGGCGCGAAACTGGATTGCTAATGGGGGCGCCAGAGAATCCAACGGAAACATTTGTTAAGCCAGACAAAGGTGCGCCAGGGAGTTTCGAATGCTTAATGGAACTTTTCGCTGCACCAGTGTCCAACAGAAAAGGCTCAACGACGCCCGATGTAGCAACTGCGACGTAAGGCCCTCTCTGATCAACCGGAACTGATACCACTCCCTCTCCTTGTCTATGGCTGTCCTAGTAATTACTGTCGTCAGTTCCCTGATCGACATAATAATCGTCTACATTGTACTGCGCAGATCGTCCTTGCGATGATCCACGTTGATCAAAACAATTATCGGAATTTGATGAGTTATCTGAACGGTCATTCTGAGCACCACGACCCCTACTGCGTGACGTCTGCTGTGAACCACCACGACCTCCTCTAGATGAATTACCGCTATTACGATCGTTTAGAGCAGGACAATTGAATTTCAAATGACCCTCCTGTCTACAATAGGCACATTGATTGTACCCCAATGAAGATCTTTGGGAAGAGGAGTCATTTCGGGATTGTGATCGATTCGATTGTGGCTGCGATCTATTTTGCTGCGAAGCATTCTGATTCGAACGCGGGGGATAGGCCTGCTGTAACAACACTTTAGTTTTGAGTTCTTTCGTCTTTTTATCGGCGCGGTCGTTCTCTTCTTTTTCTCTGTTCTCATAATATTGTGCTGTGGCCAATATCTGAGCTGAGGTAGAAACGGCCCATGCACTTTCAGAGTTCTTCAATTTACTGCTCAAATCGGGCAATAAATTCGAAACAAATTTGTCCACGAACAACCGCTGACCACCCTCAGTACCCATATCCTGACCACTATGGTCAATGAATGCCTCCTCGAATCTCGTAAAGAAGTCGGAGACACTCTCGTCCTTCTTCTGTCTACATGCTGACAATTTGTCCCAATTCACCCTCATGGCTGGCATAAGAGTTTTCATTAGCGTGATTATTCTTTGAGGAAGCGCAGCAATCAACTGCTCGGGTTTAGCACCACCAGTTTGTCGACCATCCGCCGCTATAATGGCCGCCCAATCACCACCTAATTCGTTTGCGTGATTTTCCTGACGAATCTTAGCCCATACCGGTTGCGGTACAACATTACCAAACAGCATGTCAATATCGGCAAGATACATTACAGTAGCGTCTACGAGCTGCGATAATTCTTTATAATACCCTGCAGGATTTTTGCGAGGGTCAGGCAAAGATTGCTTCACCTGCAACACTTCTGAGCGTTTCCATGGGAGATGTATCCACACTCTCTGGAAATGTGGTAGAATAATGGGATTAGCATTAGGATCGCCTGGCATCCACACTGGTGGAACTTCCCGCATAGGAAACTGGCCAGACTCATCAGACTGTCTTTCAACATCTTCAACAAACAGGGCTTGAGGTATAGGAGTGGGACGGAAAGATAGCAACCGCTCAACAGCACGTCGAACGTTGGTATCCACTATCAGTCCAGTCGAGAACTGAAGCTGTAGGTCAGACAAAGCGGTCAGCACCTCGTCAGGTGCATCGGCCGATATCTGATCGCGAAGGACCTTACACATTTCTTCAAACACGAATCTTTGGGTTGGTATATTGAATTGACAAAACGTATCGAGTACGACACGTGGTGGATTTCTAAGAGGATATGTCATCCAACCCATTGCCATATTATATAGCGAAGCACGTTCCCTGTTACCAGGAAGCTGACTACGTCTCTGAGGACCATCTGAACCAGCGGACCCAAGGACAGGTCCGAGAGAATGAAAGAAGCTAGCCGCAAGAGGAGAAGTACGACTACGAGTAGAGGGAGAAGTATAGGAGACAGGACTAACAAGCGAAGGAGTAGAGACAGAAGCAACAGCAGGAGTTAACAGAGCAGGAGCAGTAGCGGGAGCAGGAGTATGTGGAAGCGGAGGAGCAGTAGGGATAGCAACAGGCAAAGGAGCAGGAACAGTCGGAAGAACGGGTGCAGGTTGAGGAACAGGCGGAGGAAGAATAGATGGAAGAATAGGTACAGGGGGAACCACAGGAGCTGCGGTACCCTGTACATACGGGGGTGGCGATTTCATAAGATAGGACATTAAAGGATCCTCAACTGCTTCTTCCTTCTTTTCCGACTCAGTAGGCAAAGCAGGATAGCATTTATCTATAGTCATACGCTGTAGCCTATCAAACACTTCCTTCTCCTTAACCTCCTTGTCACGCTGAAACTGCTCTGCTTTCTTTACAATGGTAGCAACACCATCTCTCTGATTTCGTTTAGTCTGTCTGATTTCTTTCTGTCGGGCTTCTTTACGCCACAACCGAAAGGCATCAAACATGGCCGGCCTTGACTTTTTCTCGAATAATTTAGCCTCTAGGTTATCTAAGATCGGGGTCTCGAAGCTACCATGAGGTGGCCAACTAAGGACACCGTCCTTCTTAGTATAGCGAATCCAATAATCATTAAAAGTAATCGGGCCTAGCCCATGTTTGCTGTACAGTTCATAAGTCGGAGTTCCAACCGGAGGTATCGGACACGAGTCCTCCAGTCGGGAATCCGCACCACAACGTCTGAAACAACTAAACAAAGTACTGCGACCAGGCATCTTGCACACTAGCCGAGTTTCACAAACGTCAAGGGTTACGGGATTTACCAAGTCCCAGCAAAAAGCAAAAACCCTCGGTTTTTGGCGGCTGCAGTCGTCAAACAACACAACAAAGTACGAAGAACCACAAATGCAATGGAACCATGCAACCACTAAGCAACCACAACCAAGAACTCTGGGAGCGACCCACAAATACTTAACTCAAAGATCGATGGCGGCACCAGGAAGGCCCGTCAGTCGTCTCGCTCTACCAAGGTCTACGCCAGGGCAGCAGTCCGTCGCAGCCGTCAGGAGGCGGGAATCTTCGCGGGAAAAGTCTTCGGGCCACTTGTTTCGACAACAGGATCGATGAAGCGGAGTGCACCTTCCCTCGGAGATTTCACACGAAGTTCCTCACGATCGTCGGGCTTGGACCGGTACCACTGATGCAGCCCCACGTTGGGCGCCAACTGAAGGACTGGGTTCTTTAAGGCCCAGCGGTGCCAGGGGACAACACCTGATACCTTCGTGGGTAACCTGCTCCGGCGTACGAATGACAGAGACACGGGACACTTCCTTCGGCGTCAAAGATTCAAGGTTTATTTACTGCAGGGAAACACAGAAGTCACAGGAAGTACAACGAGTGTAGTTCGGGGAGACTGCTTCAAATTGGTTCTGTGGATCGCTCCTTTTATACAAAATTCTCCCATAGGTTTGCATAGCACACAAAGGTTTACAACCCGGTTCCCACAATTATCCCAGAGAGGGGTCGTTTTGGTCACTTTGATACTCACAAGTCCGGAACATAAGTGCGGAAACATTTGGCGGTTCCCAACTGTAAAAACCCATCTTCCCACCATTAGTACATTCCAATCAACAGTAAAACAGATCGAAGAAGGAACAAGGACAGGTGCAGAGGAAGATGGAAACAGTGGGGAGATTGGAAAGGGTGTAAAGGGGAGGTATCGGGAAACACGAGCTACAGGCATCAAAGGGACGTGCCTAATGAGATACACGGCTGAGACAATAAACCGGCACGGCGAGATGAGCCTCGAGCGGGGCCATCTGCCTTACAGTATCATCCCCCTCATCATAAAGACACTTACAAAGGATATGTGTCTTCCGCAAATATCTTGGGAGCCCCAGGGTCGCGAAGCGGACAACGTCCGTTCGCTGGCTACTTGAGGGCAAGAGACAAAATGGATGCCGTATCTAAGATGAAACCCGTGGGTACAGATGAAAAACCCACGTAACAAATGAACGGTTTAAGTTAGCACAGCGAAACTGCGCACACTTACTAAACTCATCATTTGCGGTTCGTAGATACCAGACTCGACCATATTCGTGCGAGTCGGAAACACCACTTACAATTGTCACGGAACCTCACGCTGCTGCCCCGCTGCCTGTCACCTCCCCCCGCCGCAGCCTCCCTCCATCAGCGCTGCCGCAGTGTGGGGGAGAGTGAAACTACAACTCCCAGCGGCCTCCGCGACCGGAAGTCGCGTTGAGGCAGAGCGCGCCAGGAGGCGCATAAAAACGGCCTTCATCTCCCGCGTTGCGGGAGCGCGCAGGGCCGCGCCGGGCTAAGCCCGGGCAAAGGGCGGGCCCTCTGTGGCCCTCAGGGGACCGAGGAGGCCGGGACGGGCCTCCTCCCTGACATCTTCTGCCGCATATATCATCTAAGGTGAACTCTGTTATTTTTACACAGTACTGCTGTCAAATTAAAGTGTAACCTAGTACATATCATACACAACTCCTCGCAACAGGATGTCTACAACTAGGAAAACCCCTGTGACCACGAGATCTACATCCAGAACTAAAAATGTCTCCAACACGCCACTACCTTCTTTAACTGCTATCGATCTTATGATCCAGAAAACGATTGGCGTAGTGGCGGATGCCATACAAGATACTGAGAGACGCCTTTCAGTAACTCCAGATTTGTGCTTTCCCGATCTCTCACAGCACGCAACCAATAACATTAATATCATGGATAACACACTGAATTCTCAAGAGTTCATACTAATGTTATCATTCACGGGGCTCCCAAGCTCCCAAACCAGAGACAACACTCCATCAGATTTGTTTACACCATCTATAGTTAACAGCAGGGATAGTAGTCCCACTCAGACCAGAAATCATGGCGAGATTTCATGTTTTCCACCCACAGCCTCTCTAGTCCCAGGGGACGTACTCATGGGGGGTTTATCGCTTATAACACAACCTGCCCCAGGGAATAGCTGTGTCACTTCAAATGCAAAGCAGCACTGTGGGAAAAAACACAAAACGAAACCCTTAATGAGGAAAATTTATCGTCCAATAGCTAAACAGAAACACTCAGTTAAGGACATCTGGTCAAACTTTAGACTGGCTAAACTTGCCATAAATACAGCAATCCTGGCCTTATCACCATCTAGTCAAGGCCCAGATTTACCTCTAAGCAAAAAGCGGCCGGTGTATACAAACACGGTAATACACCAGTCAAGCCAGACAGACCAGTCACAAACAACAAATAAATCCCTCCTGAGTGAAATAGAAACGCTAGTCAGGTCTCTCTTGTTGCTTATCAATGAGAGAGTCATCAACATTGAGAAGGCATTAGGAAAATTTGAGAGGGCGCAAAACGATGCATCTTCCAGTTTGCTAAAAATACTGAAAGTACCAAAA
The DNA here is from genome assembly GCF_964263255.1 of Lissotriton vulgaris. NCBI lineage: Eukaryota > Metazoa > Chordata > Amphibia > Caudata > Salamandridae > Lissotriton > Lissotriton vulgaris. The sequence goes on along the minus strand of NC_141689.1, from coordinate 283,897,579 downwards.
TCAACTTCCACTTTCGTACCAGCAAGTAGCTCTCTCAACCCAACTAGTACTAAAAACGCGCGGGCAAAGAGAGTTACACTAAATGCTGCCAACAAACAACCTTTGCTCAGCCATCAGGGTGCTATAGTCCCTACTAAACCAGAAACAAATCCACACGTAGATGCAGTCTCATCACATATAGTGGTCACAATCCCGAGCAGTGCTCCAATCTTGCCTGAAACCGAAAACGATGATAGCGAATGGGCCGCTGAGGGTTCCCCTGCTAAATCAGGTAAAACTCACACAGAGCCGCTGTGTCATACCAAAACACCATATTTGATTACAACCACAAATACAGTAGGGGACAAATTGTTAAAACCAGCGGTAGCTAAAAGACCCCTTCATATAAATCTCCCCCCTGAATCTAGCCCATACACCATTGTTCTGATTGGTGTACCTAAATTAGTTGGTGAGAGGTCAGAGTCCCAAGTGAAATTAAAAAATAAAGTGAGCCACTGGCTGACCACACACAGACCGATTCCCCATCATATAAACGGTCACATCTCCCATGTGAGAAGGGTAGATTGGGTGGGTACTAGATTTAAATCGACTGAGGGTGACTGTATTGTGGTAAATTTTGGGGATAGTCGTGCGGCCAGTTTCATTAGCAGCTGGAAAGGTGGCGTGACAAATAGCCTGATCCGTACGAGGGATCTAAGCTACTTTTACCCCTCTAACATCTCTGGCCAAAATTCAATACAACCACAGACGATCTACGGTCGGGGGGGGGGGGTGCTTGAGCCAGCAGTTCACCACCAACCAAGGGTAACTCCTTGGCACCATAGCCAGGTCTTCTCAACGGATTTCACACACCAGAGGCAGGAACCACTATGGGAGAGTAGGCCTAAAAACTATCTCTCAACATTTCAAGAGAGAAGGGAGTTTTTACCCTACACACAACAACGAGATCATTCATACCCATATCATCTAAATATGCAATACGGGGTTCCCATCTCAAATAGATTTGATGCCCTCTACGCTCCAGATTACCTGGATGAGATTGATTGACAAACAGCACCCTCGCCCCTTTCCGCCCCTTCTGATTCTTTAAAATGGGTAGCACCACCCAATATAACAAAGAACACCAATCTAGAGAGTGCACCAGCTCCCACCCAAGAGTTAGAAGAAACCTGTATAGCAGAATCGCTAGTATACTATCCTGAGAGGACGTTGTCACAAAATGGGTTTATTTTATTACATCCTACCACCCAAGTCTATAGCCCTGTTCTCAGCGAGGCAAATCATCCACCCTCTACTAGCGAAGCGCATGTAGACGTAGTGATAGATCGAGGTAATCAAGTCCCATCTTCGCCCTCAAATTGGCACAGGTAGTAGGACTAGGCTACGCACCACCTAGCATTATAACATTTCTGTCTTGGAGCATAGCTGGTCTGGTTGCTAAGGTAAAGGATCCAACATGGGTGGCATACATAAAGAAATACACTGTTCTGTGTTTCCAAGAGACATGGCTGGAAGAAGAAAATGTACACATTGAGGGCTTTCAGAGCTTTTTTTCACCAGCAGCCCCGTCGAACAGAGGAAGATCAAAGGGGGGTCTGGTAACATACATTAGTCTTGCACTTATTTGTCAGGTCACCAATAGACAACCTGAAAATAGACATATTCAAGTCTTGGAGCTCAGGAGGGGTAAAAGGGCACTTACCCTGATCAACTTTTACAACGCAGTATCTTCACAGGGGGAGTGTAACATCTTTCATCTACACAACTTTCTAAAAGCCAAAGCGGCAAGTTTGCCCCGAAATATATTAATTGCCGGTGACTTCAACGTGCATCCATGTGGCAACCCAGAAATGACATCCATCGGCTCCCTAGGTTGTAATAACAGGTCAGGTTTTCACTTTGACCACACGATGCGTGGCACGCATGCCAATAACTTAATTGACGATATGAATTTAACTGTTGCTATGTCCATGACGGTGGATTCTCACATCTTTGACGTTCCTACTTATAAAGGCTCTGGTCATGGTTCCTACATAGACCACATTTTACTTTCCACTGACCTTGTTTATCTAGCCTCCGACTTTCAAATTCAAACAAGTATTCATAGCGACCACAACCCCATCTCCATTGTATTAGGAGCTGGTATTTTTGAGCAGCGGAAGACGCGCAAAGGCTGTGGGTCCCTAAAATCGATTAACGGAAACCGCCGATTGAAATGGTCAATGGTGAACAGCGATACTTTGTATAGCTCAATTAATACCAGCTGCGACCAAGAACTTGGACTCTGTGTTTCTCCAGCCACATCGCCCGAAATGACTTTAAATGCCTTTTCTGTTGTGGTACAAAGAGTTGGTCAAATGTTAACCATACCAGCGAAGGGTCAGCCTGATTGCCACCCAAGATGGTTTGATCAAGCATGTTCCTTTGCTGGGAGAAACCTTAAAAAGGCCTTAAAGACTAAACCAAGAGATTCTGACTGCATTAAGATCTTGAGAGCTAAATATAAGGTAACTCTGGCATCTCGGAAAAGAGAAGTAAAAGCACTCACCTGGGAGTCCCTGCTCGACCCCACAATCCTGGGTAACAGCTCAAAGTTTTGGAACATTATTAATAAACCATTGTTTGATGATCCTAGTAACCCTGCGCTTGGAACTAACATACCCGAGGAAGAGTGGATCTCCCATTTTAGTTTAATTTTTAAAAGTGATGAGCCACAAGCGGAATTTGACATTAAAACTTCTGAGGAAGCCTTTTTGTGCTTTACAGCTGGGGAGGTAGAGAAGGGGATCCGGGGTTTAACCTGCAATAAGGCTCCTGGCCCTGACGGCCTACCTCCTGACTTATATAAATCCAACATCTACCTATGGGCTCCTGTTCTTACTGCAGTAATTAATGCTGGAGCATTAATTGGCTGCCCAAAGTCTTGGGGGTCCTCAACCATAGTACCCGTATTTAAGAAGGGCGATCGAAACAGTGCAGTATGTTACAGGCCTATTTCCCTGATTAATTCAGTTGCTAAGGTGGTGGGGGGTGTAATTTTAAATAGGCTGGTAGCATGGGCTAACGATAATAACATAATGTCGCCTACACAATACGGGTTCAGACCAGGCCACTCAACTGTAACCCAATGTCTGAATCTGTATTTAATTAATGGCAAATATACTATGGCCAGAAAAGGGACCATCCACATGGCCTTTATGGACTTATCGTCCGCTTTTGACTGCGTTGACAGAGGTAGGCTTTGGGAGGTTCTGCAAAAAATGGGGGTGGAGCAAAATTTGATTAACTTTTTGGCGGACCTTCATTCGGACACAAGAGCAAACGTCCGCTACACCCAAGACATGAAAGTAATTAGGGATTTTAGGATAAATCGGGGGGTCAGACAGGGTGTATTTTAGCCCCGTTTCTTTTTAATCTCTACATTAATGAACTGGAGGAGCATCTATTAAAAACAGGTACAGACTACCCATACATAGGAAGGAAGGGCGTGCCCGTCCTGCTATACGCGGATGACGCCGTCCTAATTTCTAGAACCGCAATAGGCCTCCAAACCTTGCTAGACTCCTTCTTCGTATTCATGAACTCTCGAGGTGCTGAGCATCAATAACTCGAAATCCTTCGTTATGATGACAGGATCAGGCCCCAGAAAGTCATACCCCTTTTCAGTTAACGGGAAAATAATACCGACAACCAAGACCTTCTCGTACCTTGGTGTTCTTTCTGATCACAAACTAACGTGGGCACCAGCGGTACGAAAGAAGAAGGGTGAGGTAGTGCGGGCAAACGCAGCAATATTAGACTTTGCAAGGAAAATGGGAAATAGCCCAGTGGCTGCCATGTTGAAGCTATACCAAGCTAAAAGCACTGCTGTCGCGTGTTATGGGAGCGAAATATGGGGCTTTGTTCCTCTAGGTGATCTTGAGGTTACCGAAAATAACTTCTTAAAACAAGTGTTAAGGGTCCCAAGGGGAACGGAAAACTTCTCCATCCACGAAGAACTAGGCGTGCCATACCTAAGCGACAGAATAGCTGCAAATCCCTTGCTGTGCTGGATAAATAGCTGGCTGAATACAGACATACCCCTCACCAGAAACATCTTACATGAAGCACTATCGTGGGAAGGGAGGTATAAGATCCCCTGGATAAAATATGTTAGAAGATGTCTTCTTGAAATGGGACGGCTGGACCTCTTCCTAACCCCAGAGTCAAAAACTAAACCAGATGTAACCAGGCCCGGACTGGCCATAGCGGGCACCGGGCAATCCCCCCGGTGCGTCGCACGGGTGGGGGCCGGTTTTGGGTCCCTGGGGGCCGTTTTTGTTACAGGGCCGTTTTTGCAGCATAGCTGCATAATCGTCCCTGTAACAAAATCGGCCGAAAACCGGCCCTGCAAAGTGCTCGGTCGGCCCCCCCTACCCCCTCTCCGAGAGGGGAGGGGGGCCGGCCGAGCACTTTGCCAGGGCCGGTAGTGGTTCCCAGCCCGGCCCTGGATGTAACCTATGTGAAGAACACCTTTATGTCATCTAGGTACCTAGCTAGGGAGGAGAGAGAGCTTAAGAAAGATAGTATGAGGATGCATGGTCTGACAAAAACTTGTCTACAAATGGAACCCTACCTATCTTGGCCCATGTCTGGTTACGAACGTTTCTTGTTGACAAGGTTTTGTTTTGACTTGTTTCACCTATTGTTAGCTGTACCAAGTGGGGCCCATAGAGGTCAAGTGTTGCCAGCTTGAGGCTGCGACAATAAGTCTCCGCAAGATCTGGCACACTTTTTATTCATTTGCTCTTACTATATAGTTCCCCGTAAATTGTTTTTAAAACCTCTTCTTAAACAGCTGAACTTTGCACAAATCAGACCAGCACTTTATTACCTTCAGATGCTAAATTGTGACTGCACTATGTTTGTATGTAGCTTTTTAAAATTAGCACTCAAGTTTAGAAAAAGTATGGAAGGTTAATTAATTATGCTACTGATAGTTATATCTTTTTACTAAACTGTTTATTTATACTTTTTAACTAGTTATTTCGCTTGTGTTCTTTGCTCTTTGGAAATACTCTTTTTATAAATTTTACCTGTGCCAAATGTTTATGTTATGAAATGTACTTTTATGATTGTCAATTGCAAACAATCGAATAAAGATATTTGACCTTGACCTTGTTGTGTGCCATCCGATGAGAGGAGAGGCAACTCTGCAACCCTAAGAACCTGATCAAGGTATAGGTATATGGAAACGGTGTATTGCCAGGATAATTTCAAAAAGGCTTTGTGCAAGCAATTGTTGACGTCACACATCCTACTTAATAGCACTTGAATTTATTATATCAGAATATATCTAATGTGCACCTTATGACTTAGACATTTTATATATAAGTCATAAGATGCAAACAATTCATTAAAATACAATACAAAAGAAATGCAAAAGTAATGGGGCTATAGTAACAATCGATAACTGTGATGTCAAGTGACTGCACAGTACTCAGTATACAAAACATGTTCACACAGGTGAAAACATGCAGAAATAGGAATGAGAACAGGAACGAGAACAAAGGTCTGCCAAGGAGAACCATACGGTCAATATTATCGATATCTTAGAGCCACTGTATCGGGTATTGTAAACAATTATAGGTTAATGAACAATGGAATAAGCAGCCTAAACGTTCCATTAAATTGTCAATGTTTTAACACCAAACAGGAAGGTGACTGGGGCTTTCTTCAGGACATAGGGTACGTGAGACTTCAAAGCAGAATTCCAATTTTAACTAAAGGGACTGGGGAGCTCAAAAGAGCAAGAACGTCTTCAAAAAACACATAAATGGGCTAACCTTACTGCTGAGACATTTTTACTGGTGAAAAAATTAGATGCAAATTAATTAATAATTTATAGATTATCTAATATCAGTGCCACAAAAACACTGAAAAACAACAGTGATCAAACTGCATGACTTATGTAACAAATGGACGAGTTTCTAAAAAAGATTGCCCAAAAGAAGTAAAATAAATCATGGCCAAGACGAAGCAGTCCTGTCAATGAGAAATCTTAAAAAAACAAATCTCTTGCAAAAGTAAACACATCGCTTGAGTTCCTCTGATGCAAGTGAACACAGGATATGGGCCACTAAAAACAAACAACTAGTTGTGCTAACTCCATGGAGTATTGATGGACTTGGCCCTTTTGGCAGGTTCACCCCAAAACTTTTTATATTTTCCTAGCCTGTTTCTGTAACCTAGTGTTGGCGATTTTAGGCCTCTGCGCACTTTCACTGTTGTCCAGTGTAAAGTGTGTGCGCTCTCTGTGTATGTGTGGTGAGAGTGGCCTGCCCTCCCATAGGAATGCATGGGGAATATGTGTGCCCATGGTAGTCCCTGATGTGTGGGGAGTGCAGGGACGAGTTTGGTATTTGCGAACTTGTGAGATTAAATGCTGCACGATGATGTGCGCAGATTTAATGTGTCTAGTGTAGAAGTGCCACTTTTAGAAGTTGGCATGTCTGTGCAGTAAATGTGAATTGACTGTCTGGCTTGTGATTGGCTGGAGCTGGCTGGTGTGCCTGGCTCCAGGAGTCAGTATGGGTCTGTACTACCCTGAGAGCAGGTGCAGCCCATCTTAAAGGAGAGGGACCCTGCTCTACAGTGGGAGGGTGCAGAACACTGGAAGGGGGTGCAGAGGGAGGGAGTCCTCACCTCTGACCCCGGTGCATCCGGTGAATGTATATTCCAGGCGGTAGACCAGTTAGGGGGAGAGGTCCTGAACTGGTGAGAGAGTTTTGTTCTGGAGGGTGCTTCCCTGGGAGGGTGCGGAACCCCAGAAGTAGAGGTAGGGCGGGGCATTCTTGCCCGTGACCTCTGGTCAGCCTGAGGGTGCGGACCCTAGATTGAAGGATCAGTGGTAGTTGTAGCTACACTGAGAGGGAGAGTGGAGAATGGCTATTGTGTGCCAGGGGTTCCTGCCCACCACTCTGTGGATTGGCAAGGACCTGTGGCATCTGGATGGCCTAGGACCTGGTCCTGGCCGTGGACAACTAGAGAATACCAGTGGGGTATCCTAGTTGGGCTGAAGAGTTCTTGTTTGAAGGAGACCATGTGGGTTCAGAGTGGCGTAGAACCGGAGGGTGTCCCTGCCGTGCCGGCCCGGGTCCGTGTTCTATCGCCCAAAGCAGGAAAGCCCATCAAGGGAGTGATTGGTCTGCCTTGCGTTTTGGCTGGAAGGGGGTTGTGTTGGACTTGGCCCTTTTGGCAGGTTCACCCCGAAATTTTTTGCATTTTCCTAGCCTGTTTCTGTAACCTGGTGTTGGTGATTTTAGGCCTCTGCGCACTTTTCACTGTGGTCCAGTGTAAAGTGCCTTTCGTCTGTGTGTGTGTGTGGTGAGAGTGACCTGCCCTCCTATAGGAATGCATGGGGAAAATGTGTGTCCATGGTAGTTCCTGATGTGTGGCGGGTGCAGGGGCGAGTTTGGTATGTACGAACTCGTAAGAGTAAATGCTGCGCGATGATGTTGCAGATTTAATGTGTCTAGTGTAGAAGTGCCACTTTTAGAAGTAGGCATGTCTGTGCAGTAAATGTGAATTGACTGTCTGGCTTGTGATTGGCTGGAGCTGTTTGGTGTGCCTGGCTCCAGGAGTCAGGATGGGTCTGCCCGGTGGTGAATAGAGAGATCTGCATGTTGATGGAAGGGAGTAAGCATGGGCGAATTTTGCGAATTCGCGATCCGCGAATTTGCGAATTCGCTATCCGCAAAATTCACGAATTTGTGCAAATTTGCAGATTTTTGTTTTTTTGCATGTTCGCTGGGTTGTTTGCGTGTTCGCGGGGTTTTTTGCGTGTTCGCAGGGCTTTTTGCCTCTTCGCGAGCCGCTTGCATAGCGAAGTTACCCATGCAGTCGTTTATGGGAGAGGGAGAGAGAGATAGATAGATAGATAGATAGATAGATAGATAGATAGATAGATAGATAGATAGAAAGAGAGAGAAAGAGAGAGAAAGAGAGAGGGAGAGAGAGAAAGAAAGAGAGGCCGGATCTCTGAAGGGCCAGATTCCTGAGTTGCCCCTACAGAACATACAGCTTTTTATTTTTAGCAAAATGCATATGAAAATTGTGCTGTAAAGGTCTCTTTTATTTTAACCCCCCCTGACAACTCAAAATGGGTGTATTTGCCATCCTCTCCCTTCTTCCTGTTTTTTATATCTGTAAGTGCTTCCTGATGAGGTTTAATTCCTTGGACAGGTGCCTCGTTGCCTACTTGTAACTATTCTCTGACCCTGCTTCAAGGGTCAGAGCAGGGTCAGAGAATAGTTGCAAGTAGGCAACGAGGCGCCAGGAAGCAATTAGCAGCAGGTGTCCAAGTTGAAGTTAATTTGTTTGTAACCCTTTTGTAAAAGGTTACAAATAAATTAGGTTCAACTTTTGCACCTGCTGCTGTAACCCTTGCTTGGCTGAAAATTCGTCCCCGCTGATTCGCGGATTTTACCGCGATTTCGCGAGATTCGCAGATCGCGAAATCGCGGAAAATCCGCAAACTCGCCCGCGAAACGGATTTTACGCCCACCCTTAGAAGGGAAGAGTGCACCTGGGACCTGAATAGGGCTGGGCCTTTCCTCCACAATGCTGGATCTGTCCCCTTTGGTGTGTCTGATGTCCCTGGCCTGTCCTGTGAATAGGGAGAGGGGTTAAGCAAAACAAAGTGCTCAAGAACCAGTTGCATCTGGTTCGCCTCTTTGCCTGCACCTTTGGTAACAAAGGATTTCTGTGTATAAAAGAAGGGGCTGTGACCCCTTGAAAAGGTTCTTGTTCCTAACTCGAATCTACCAGGGGGTGCTGCTGCTGTGGCCCAGGGGAAGGCTTGCCTCCCTGGACCCTGCCCATACCCTGGATGCCGGGAGGACTTTCCCTTTGCCACAGGAGCTGGATTCTCCAGTACTTTGTTACTAGACTTAGAATCTATGGAAAGCCCTTTATTTCCCTCCCATGAAGCGCTTTTGGCTTGAGCCTGACAACTAGTGCTTTAGTTTTGCCCTGGGAGTGCTGATCTGTGTTGGTGTCGAGGGAATCCCCATCGTTGGGATTCCCCCCTCCTTTTGTGTCTTGCAGGTACCACCCCGCTCGTGTGGTTAATTATGTGCACAGGTGCCCACCCTGCGTCTTTGTGCTGGATGATTGAAATCTAATGCAGGTGCCCACCCCGCTTATCGAAGCCCTAGCGGGTGCCCACCCCACATGCCAGCATCGTTTATGATGTTGAGGGTGCCTACCCCTCATTTTAAGGAGAAGTGTGACTCAGTGGTTAGAGGCGGCAGACCCGGACGCTGGGATCGACCGTGGACCAGGGTTCGATTCCCCGCCTCAGCGGGGTCTCGGGCTCAAAAATTCCACGGCCCGACAATTCTCGCTCCGGTGCCTACTCGACTCACGGGGTCTCACTCTGCAACTCTGGGCAATAGCTTGCTTAATCTCCACGACGGCCCCTCGCGGCGAGATGCCTGGCTTTCACCCTGTGGACACCCTGCCGGGGCCTCTCACAGGGGAATACCAGGACGGGTTCCCTATGCAAGCGCCAGGATGCCCTTTGGGTGACAGGTTGCGCTATATAAATACACCTACATTTACATTTACATTTAATGCGGCCAAAATTGCCCTGGAGATTGCCGCCGCTGCCCGTGGCCCGTCTAGTTGTGGGCGGGGCTGCCGGATGGAAGAGGAAGTGCAGCAGGAAGTGGTGTGGGAGAGGGGAGATCGGGAGCCTACCCCGCCTCCTCGAGTGATTGTGACGAGCCCCGGGTGAAGAGGCCGGCGTGAGCTGTGCTGCGGGGCTCCCATGCACTAGAGGGAGCCCCAGAAAAAGAGGAGGCCCGCGGTGACGGCCGCCAGCACGACAAGAGAGCACCGGCTGCTACAGATAGGAGCTTGGGGTCCCAGGAGGGTCCCGGGTGAAGCAATGGCTGGAGTCTCCCCGGCGAGGGAGAAGCCCCAGATTCCCTGCCCAGAAGCCGATGAGTGATGACGGCTGGGGTGGGTGTGGAGAGAGGCCCAGAATCAGAGCGGCCCCATCTGGCAGTGGGCCGCTCCAACGTTGGAGATATGGTTGAAAGGGCCCCAGGGTCCCGGGGCCTGTTGTCCCTCAAGAGCCAGTGAGCTCTAACGACAGGGGGCATGTTTGTTTCAGGAGCCTAGGTGGCTCCCCCGCCCCAATTATTTTCCAGAGCCAGATGGCTGCAACGATGGGGGCCCTAATTATCTTAAGAGCCTAGTATGGCTTCCACCGTGGGCACGTTCTGTTCAGAGAGCCCCGTAAAGGGCCGAGGGGCCCGTGTCTTCCCCGTGGGATGCCTCAGTGTTTGGGGGCAAGTTCTTGTCTACAATGGCGCCAAGTTGTTTTAGGGGCCAGTTGAGTGCTCCAAGGGACATGCTTATTTTCAGAGCCAGATGGCTCCAACGGTTGGCGCATTTTTGTTTCTAGAGGGCTAGTGAGAGCCAAGGCCGCAGTTCTGGAGAAGAGTCCCTGAGAGGGAGGTACGGGGCACAGAGATGCCAGGCCTTACACAGCTGCGCAGAACTTAGTGTCAGCTGCAGCGTTTAGGCCCTGTTATTGCTCTCAGCTGCCCAGCAAGTAGTGGGCTGCTGCAATGTTTAGGTTTGCGCAGATGGCGCACCCCTGGCTGTCGCTGCCTTGGCAGCGTGCTCTGACATTCTGGACACAGGGCATTTGAGACACTTCTTGGATGGCCAGTTGGACAGGGAGGGCTGGTAAAAGGATAGGGCGCAAGGCCCTAATGTGATTGATATGCTCATGCAATGTGGTGCTAGGAAATGTAATGCATTTAGTATGGTTTGCGCACCCTGTGTTTTATACCTCTAAACTGTGGTTTATGATTATGAGGTTGTGTAGCATATTATGGTTTATGCTTGTGAGATTATGTTTCACGCTGTTATTTACGCCCCTAATGTGAGTTATACTTAGGAGGTAGGGTATAATGTGTGTAGACAAGTGAGGAGATTGCATGATGGGTTTATGCTGGTGAGGTTGGCGCAGAATGTAATTCGTGCCTTATGTGACTGTGCATGATGTAGTTTATGTTACAGGTTGAGGTGGAGTACAGTGATTACCAGGGGTTTCTGGTTGTAAGTTTATGATCTATGTTACTTTTACCAAGTTTGCTTTGTGATGGTTCTGACAGTGGCCCACATAGCCCTGTCCTGTGTAAATAATCCCTTGTGAATATTGCCCGTGCCAGTTGGCACAGTGTATGTTATGTGTTTACTATTCTAATGTGTTATGAGAATACAAAGGCTATTGTTATACAACCTTGTGTGGAGTTCCTTTTTGTGGTGTGCCTGGGATGTTGTTGCTGTGTGTGGAATAAGGCTGACTGCTCATGCCAAGCTACCAAGGGGGTGAGCAGGGTTTATCTTTGGCGTGTTACTCCCTTCCCCTTACTAGAGTGGTGGTTTCTACCTGGCTTTGGCGCAAGCCTTAGCCAACCAGAAATCCCAGTTCTAACTAGAATTTTTGAACAAAACTCAAAAAAGTCAGCAAAGAGGTGAAACACACACAAAAGGCCCAGGAGAAATTCACAGGCCTCCAGTTGCAGTGTTGAAGCTCAATGCAATTAACGTAAATAAATTGGCAGCTAGTGTCAAATAATTCAAGTTGGTGGCACCTGAGGGAACCAGCTAAACAAGAGAGAAAACCTTGTGGCTGAAGATCATTCTCCACATTAATTAAATATAATAAGAATGTGTTCAGCGATAAAAATGTATGTCGAGAAAAGACGTCCTAGGGGCCTGCAAGCAGTTGCTAAGAAGTAACATTAAATTGAGCAAACTAGTTGTATATGTTGACAAGCATCAAAGAGGAGCTCAGAAGGTGAAGACTGCTGGTAATCCAGCAACCATTGATTATATATTCTCACTCACGTCTCCACTGTTATTAACCAGGCATTCCTACAATCCTACTAAACTGGCCAAAAGAAAAGCCACTTTCCTGGCTAAGACTGATTTGTTCCTAAGGAGCCATATGTTATAGCTAAGAATGAAGGAATTCATGTAGAGCTTGGTGAAATGGTGCACTCACCGTAAACCATCGGATGCATTGTTGCTTAAACTTCCAGTACTCGCTCGTATACAAATCACGCGGGGGCATATTACCAACAACTAGCGATAATTTTTGTCTCTAACTTGTTTAGAGACAAAAATTATCGCCGCACACGCCACAATGCATGAATATCGCTGAAAAGTCAGCGATATTCATGCATTATCGAGCAAATGCTCTTAGCCATGTTATCCACCTCCCATTGGATAACATGGCTAAGAACTGCTCATGGCAGGTGTTAGCTTTTGGAGATATTCACGCTTAGCGCGAATATCTCCAAAAGTTGGTAATAGGAGATAGCGATGTTAGGGACTGTTTCCAGTCGCTAACATCTTGGCACGCCTACTTTGCATGTCATTAGTGATAAATATCACTGACATGCAAAGCGGGGCCCAAGATGGTCGCTATCTCCTTTTAGCTGTCACTAACTGGTGTTAGCGACAGCTTGGTAATAGGGAGATAGTTTTATCTCCGCTTTCTTGGCTTTTAAAGCCAAAAAAGCGGAGATAAACCCCCTTGATAATATGCCCCTGGGTTTCCTACGGTGAAGCCTTAGCTGGCTCTGTGATCCGAAACTAGCGACCCATTTTGCTCTGTCCATCAAAGGACAACCGGGACAGAATATGGCTGCACCACCCTATTTAGGGTGTGGTGGCCATCACTCGTTTTACCTACCCAAACCAGCCATGGCACGTGTGGAAAATAGTTTCCTTACAGGAGAAATTATTTAAAATATAATATAGATTACTCTGATTCTTGAATCCCTTTTGTTTTTATTGACCGGTAGATTGGAATGACAGTTCAGCTTATACCATTGCCTCTGATGACCAGGATCTATAATTCGCCAAAAGAAAGGGTGAACCTGGTGTCCTACTTACTTCTATACTTGATTTATTACAGCAACCACACTATGGGGCATATTATCAAGGGGGTTTATCTCCACTTTTTTGGCTTTAAAAGCCAAGAAAGCGGAGATAAAATTATCTCCCTATTACCTAGCTGTCGCTAACACCAGTTAGCGACAGCTCGTAGGAGATAGCGACCATCTTGGGCCCCACTTTGCATATCAATGATATTTATCACTAATGACATGCAAAGTGGGCGTGCCAAGATGTTAGCGACTGAAAACACTCGCTAACATCTCTATCTCCTATTACCAACTTTTGGAGATATTCGCGCTAAGCGCAAATATCTCCAAAAGCTAACACCTGCCCTGAGCAGTTCTTAGCCATGTTATCCAATGGGAGGTGGATAACATGGCTAAGAGCATTAGCTCGGTACTGCATGAATATCGCTGACTTTTCAGCAATATTCATGCATTGCGGCGATTTTTATCGCATTTGCGATAAACCTTGGTAATACCAAGGTTTATTTGCGGTAAAAATCGCCGCAGCTCAGCGGTAAATGTTTCACGCTAACCAAGCAATAGCGATAATTATCGCTATTGCTTGGTAATATGCCCCTATATTCCTTTAGTGATTGGGTTATTTATTAACCGTTTTTTCAATGAATCTATTTTATTTTATGTGAGGAACTCATAAACACATATAAACTGACAAATACATGTATGACAATTTACACAACGTTTAAAACCTTCATCACATTTTACACTGACATTAGTTTGGCATCATGAACATAAATATAACACAAGACCAATGTATCACAGATATTTCCAAAAAAGAAGAAGACACCACTGTATTTTCTTTGGTGTTCCTACTACATTTCAGTCCATTATTTCTGACTTATGCGTGCATCCATATCAATATTTGCCATCTCTATTTGGCTATGCCAAATTGAGATGGCAAATATTGATATATATTTCTTTTCACATATTGATAAATGGCCCTACCTGGGTCCTGTCTTTTGGGCCTGACCCCTTTGATTGTCCAACTACAGGATCTATATTTCAGCATTCTCCTTGACAGATTCCTCCTTCAGCCTCTTCTCACCTTTCGGTTGTACGGTCTACTACATGGGTAGCTTTGTGGAGACACTGATCAGAAAGCCCTGGCAAGCCATTTTCTACTAAGGCCCTGATTACGAGCCTGATGGTCCATGGACCACCAGACTTGCGGGGGCACAGCAGTGGTGGTCTCCCAACCGCCCTATTAGGATATCGGCGGTGGGACCGCTACAACCCTGCTGCAGCCGCCAGTGAACCACGTTTCCTGGCGTTGCTGCGGCGGTCAGGAGGCAGTAATATGCTTGGTGGGACCACAGCAGTCCCACCAAGCATAATACAAGATTCCTCTCCACCACGGTTTTCATGGCGGTTCCGCTGCCATGAAAACCGTGGGGGAGAGGAAACAAAGGTGCCTCACACCCTGTGGTTGGTCAGTGGGGAGCACAGCAAGCGCCTCCCTGTGTACATGCCCACCAGTTCCTGCACTGCATGGAATTTTCAGTCCATGCTGTGCAGGAACTGTATTTAGTGTTCTCATTGCAGTGCCCATTTTCAGGGCACCGCAGTAGGAACATCAAAAACAAAGCACGTCAGACAGGAGGAAACTCCCAATCTGGCAGGTTCACTGACCACGGCTTTGGCGGTGGGGCCGCGGGCAGTCCCAGCGCCGCACCTCTAAAGACGTAATCAGGCCCTTAGAGGAGATTCCGGTAAAAAAGCAAAAATTGTATTTTTTTAATCCACTTTCTAGTGTCTTTGGATATCAATTTAATAGGCAGATAGAAAATGGTGCAGTACATTGTGTATAGTTTTCATTTGGAATTTTCTTTACCAGTATAATGTACCTCATGTATTCTGCTGGGTCATGCAATGCATACTACGGTTGGACCAATAACAACAATATGCTTCTGTGCAAATGAAATGTACTTTCTCTTTGTGTTTGGGGCTTTTGCTGCTTCTTTCCACACCAGCCTGGTTTTCAAGGGATGGAGGAAAGCTGTGTGAGAAATACCGAAGAAAAACTCCTTTGTTCCACTTATAAAGACAAAGAAATCCATACCACCCATCAACATATTCCTGACACTCCCAGGATTGATAGCTGCAGATAATGAATAGCGTTAGGATGTTATAAAGGGACCAGAAGCAGGGAAGCTCCTCGGAGAGCTGTGATTCCAAGCCGAGGTCACACCCCTCCTCACTCAGAAGCTATTAACACGTGTTCTTTTCACACATTGCATTTTACCACATGTCACAACCAGACGATTTGTGACATCCTGTCATAAAATCTCAAAGTGAATGGTATTTTTTGTAAACAACCTACCACGGTATCTTCCTAAACTCTGTTTCTTTCTTGGTTTCAGTATTCCATTGAGTTTATATACCCAATATGTTATTTATATGTATTATGTTCTGTAAGTAATTGTGTACCTTTGCACTGACATTCTTGCTTTTAGCTGTTTCCGCTGCTGCTGTGAATCATATTTATGTAGTCATAAAAAAGGAAATAAAATCCGTTTTTATCAGTGCGAACATTAATTGGAAATGCTTTTAGGATCCTACTGCAACCGTGCAAACCGTCATGACAGCTGGGAAACACATGCCCCTGATGGTTAACACTAGATGAGCAGCCTGCCCCTGGTCGCTGATGTCATGCTGTTGAACTTCGTACATAAATGGCTTATATTAAATGTTAGATATACCATTTCCACTGCTCACCCCTAAAACAACTTGTCCACTGTTTTTCAGACTGCAGATCAAATTACGGGGGTGCTGTTTAGTGAGGTCATGGCATACATAGACTAATTGCTTGTGCACTCCTCGTTCTCGCCTCACTAATTACTAATACGTTGGTGTGTACCCCAAGAAAGGAAACTGCAGGGAAATGCTAAAGAAAACACATTTTATTTTTTGATAGAGTCCTACCTCATCAGCAAATAACTCATCTTCGTGTACAAAAAACGCTTAGGTGCATTCATGTGAAATTTAAAAAAATCTGTTTCATTTCTGTAAAATATGACAATAAGAGCCAGATGTATGACTATTTTTTTTTGCGCCTCGCAATTCGCATCTAATTGTGAGTCGCAAATTGCAAGGCGCAATATAAAATGTACAACAGTGTGCTTAACACTGTTTGCGATTCCCAATGGGGTCGCAAATAGCGAGGATCATTAATATTAATGAGCCTCTCGCAATTTGCGAGCCCATTGCGAATGACAGGCCCTCCCAGGGATGGTGGCCTGCTGGGCTCAGGAGAACACCATATCTGGTACTGCTTTTAAATAAAGCAGTTTTTTTAAAGGCGGCCCGTTTTACCTAAAGAAAAACGGAATACATTAAAAAAAAATTACAAATCGAACGTGTTCGTTTCATTTAGGTCTCGCCTACGCAGTGCGCATGCGCTGGGTAGGGCAGAGACCTGTAGCCATCGCCACAGCTTTGGGGGCAAAAACGTGCACACGTTGCATTGCTTGCAACGCAACGCGTGCACATCTTGGTAATTTCCTTGAGAGAGCGCACAGCAACATATGGTGGTGCCACATGGTTGCACGCTCCTGCAAGGGAATCGCGCAGACTCCCTCCCCTGCTGCGAGACGCACGCTTTTTTAAAAATGCTGATGATGGCTTTCACGGCCGAGCGGCTTTACTGCCACGCGGCCAATGCTTGTTTTTGCTGTCTTCCACCCCTCAGTGCATGCGCACTGCCCATTAAATCGTGTCTGTCATGAGGACAGTGTCCTGGCGTCCCAGCCATGACCGTGCAGCTTGTGCCATGTGCACACACAGTAAACATTTAATAAATGACATGCTTATCATGATTGGAATATTTTACAATAATTACTTGGTGATAAATGCTTTTGAGCGCACTCTGCTGGAGCTGTGGATCGAGAAAGGAAATAGCGATAGGTCTCGCATTTAGCAGACAATTCTAATCAGCTCGCCTCTGTACTCAAAT
Organism: Lissotriton vulgaris; assembly: GCF_964263255.1. Lineage (NCBI taxonomy): Eukaryota > Metazoa > Chordata > Amphibia > Caudata > Salamandridae > Lissotriton > Lissotriton vulgaris. The sequence goes on along the minus strand of NC_141689.1, from coordinate 283,880,638 downwards.
GCCATGTTGTGTACACTGTTTGCCTGTATCAGTCACCAAAGGAGAGAGATACCTTGCCTGCACCCGCACACACCTTAATGCTGCATACTTTTTCTTAGTATTGTAAGGGAAACAACAGCTGTTAAAAATCTCCTTACACTAAGTGCTTTGCACTAAAAAAAGCCACATGTTTTCGTATATGTTTCTGGTCGTCTGGGCAAGTGTTATAAATTCACAGCCTAAAGCAAAGCGGTCTGTACTTTCATACACATGCTGTGAGTTTTTACACCTTCTTTTCGCAACAGGAAATGTCTTTGTTATCGCCATCTATTTTAACACTTGTCTTATCATTCAATTTGAATCATAACGCAATCCAGCAGCAAACACCAGCCCTCAAAAAGTAATCAGCCTGGGTGCTGGCCTGCCTAAGGCGAATATATGACAAAGGCACACATCCAGCAGTAAGCTCTCAGGGATGCCATGGTGTCAATCGCCTGTACACGGCCGCTCTTAACAAGCAGCAATGGTGCACAGTGCCGAATGTTAATTACAAAAGCCCTTTCCTGCATACAGTATGTACACAATGACTCCATTCTCAGAACCCCGAAACCAGGCATTGGGACTTTCCTCAAGCACTTACAACCACCATACTCTGCACACACACAACTGTGCAATATTCCTGCTGTCACAAGATACAGGATTCCAGGTGCACTCCTCTGCTGTTTTCAGGCCCTAAAGTCTGTAATTTCTGCAGTTTTCACGTGTGCACACAAGCGCTGCTTTTACCTTTTCTGCTTATAATTCACGGCTCATGTACGACCTAAACTGCACAGGGTTCATCCTCACACACACACCGCATGGTGCACAGAGACGTGCGTGCACACAATGTGTACACCTCTCCGGCTGTCAGACAATTAATTCTGATGTACAGGGCCCCACTTCACTCGCAGACAATGCGAAACAGCTCGCCTCTGTACTCAGATGCCATGTTGTGCACACATGTTTCCCTGTATCAGGTACTAAAGGAGAGAGATACCTCGCCTGCACCCACACACACCTCAATGCTGCACATCATCCCCCCCTCCCCTACTGTGACTGCTCTCATAGGCCCCGTATTCTGTACATGCATGTCTCGTATTATAAGGAAAGACCCTGGCCATTCACACAGACATTATAATCTGTACACAAATAACCTCCTCTCCTCCATCCCCATACAGACTTTGGCTCCTCTCTGCAACAACCAATTGTGATCTTGTTTATCACACAAAACAACAGCTCCTATCTGGTATCACATACTCCACGCTGTGCATACTCGTAACCTCTTACGTGCACACTTCTCCTAAGGAACGGCCCCTGATTACTCTCACAGACACCAATTTGCGCAAACATGTGTACTCCTCTCATATTGTTCACACATGTGGCCCCTTTTATTTAGAGCACTTACAACCACCATACTCTGCACAAAAACCACTCTACACAATTCTTGCTGTCACAAGATACCCTATTCAGGGTGCACTCTTTTGCCGTTTCCAAGCCGTTTCTTACTACCGATGTTTTCACATGTGCACAGAAGCGCTGCTTTTACCTTTTCTGCTCAAAATTTACAGGTCATCTAGGACCTAAACTGTACACTGTGCACAGCTGCTCTTAACAAGCAGCAAGGGTGCCTTGGCCCTAATGCAAGGGCACAAACTGCCCAACTACTCCCTCGCTTTAAAATCAGACATAGGTAAAGTCAATAACTCTGGCTAAACACTTACAAGTTCCCAAAGGCGAGACCTATTGGCTATGCCAATACCTATTTTTTAAGGGCAGGCAGTGGTCCCTGGGACCACTGCCTGCACTTAAAAAATATTTTCACATGCATTTGCAAAGGGGAAGGGGTCCCAAGTAGGTCTTCAAGTAGGTGGTAATTGCTAGTGTTTTGCGACCACAATCGCGGTCGCAAAACATTAGTACATAGTTTTGAGACTTGAGATTTGGAAGGGTACGCCCCTTCCAAATAGCAAGCGGTACAAAAGGGGGTGGTGATGGACGGAGCATCTGAATCAATCAAACACTCACACCCAGTCAAAAGATCTGGGTTTAATCCATCACCGTTCTTTAGCCCACTCTGCCACCCCAGTTCAGACATGGCTATATGCAAATCAGTCTGACTCTGTGCCTCATGGGAACAGTCCAACCCGAACTACCAAGCCATGTCTTCCCTGGACCGGAAACAAGCTTCCGAGGACCGGTTTCTGGCATTCCAGCCGTCTTCAGCCCGGCTTGCTTGAATCCAGTGGCAAAGTGAGCAAGGGACTCACGTCTGAGCATACCCTGCCACACTTATGGCAGCCAAAAGCGGTACAAAAGGGGGTGGTGATGGACGGAGCATCTAAATCAATCAAACACTCACACCCAGTCAAAAGATCTGGGTTTATTCCATCACCGTTTTTTAGCCCACTCTGCCACCCCAGTTCAGACATGGCTATATGCAAATCAGTCTGACCCTGTGTCTCATGGGAACAGTCCAGCCCGAACTGCCAAGCCATGTCTTCCCTGGACTGGAAACGAGCTTCCAAGGACCGGTTTCTGGCATTCCAGCCGTCTTCAGCCCGGCTTGCTTGAATCCAGTGGCAAAGTGAGCAAGGGACTCACATCTGAGCATACCCTGCCACACTTATGGCGGCCAAAAGCGGAACAAAAGGGGGTGGTGATGGACGGAGCATCTGAATCAATCATACACTCACAACCAGTCAAAAGATCTGGGTTTAATCCATCACCGTTCTGTAGTCCACTCTGCCACCCCAGTTCAGACATGGCTATATGCAAATCAGTCTGACCCTGTGCCTTATGGGAACAGTCCAGCCCGAACTGCCAAGCCATGTCTTCCCTGGACCGGAAGCAAGCTTCCGAGGCCAGAAACCGGTCCTTGGATGCTTGATTCCGGTCTAGGAAAGACATGGCTTGGTAGTTCGGGCTGGACTGTTCCCATGAGGCACAGGGTCAAGGCTGATTTGCAAATAGCAATTGTCTGAACTAGGGTGGTCTGGAGTGCAAAAAAACGATGGATTTAGGCCCAGATCTTTGTACTGGGGTGAATGTAAGACATTGTTCTGCATTCTGTCCATCAACTGTGTTTTTTGCAATTTTCACCCCGAGTGGGCTGGGTATGCTCAGACGTGAGTCCCAGGCTTACCACATCAGTGGAGACAAGCTATCCGGGCTGAAGAAGGCTGATAGCCAGAAACCGGTCCTTGGATGCTTGATTCCGGTCTAGGAAAGACATGGCTTGGTAGTTCGGGCTGGACTGTTCCCATGAGGCCCAGGGTCAAGGCTGATTTGCATATAGCCATTGTCTGACCTAGGGTGGTGTGGAGTGCAAAAAAACGATGGATATAGGCCCAGATCTTTGTACTGGGGTGAATGTAAGACATTGTTCTGCATTCTGTCCATCAACTGTGTTTTTTGCAATTTTCACCCCGAGTGGGCTGGGTATGCTCAGACGTGAGTCCCAGGCTCTCCACATCAGTGGAGTCAAGCTATCCAGGCTGAAGAAGGCTGATAGCCAGAAACCGGTCCTTGGATGCTTGATTCCGGTCTAGGAAAGACATGGCTTGGTAGTTCGGGCTGGACTGTTCCCATGAGGCACAGGGTCAAGGCTGATTTGCATATAGACATTGTCTGACCTAGGGTGGTGTGGAGTGCAAAAAAAACGATGAGTTTAGGCCCAGATCTTTGTACTGGGGTGTATGTAAGACATTGTTCTGCATTCTGTCCATCAACTGTGTTTTTTGCAATTTTCACCCCGAGTGGGCTGGGTATGCTCAGAAGTGAGCCCCAGGCTCTCCACATCACTGGAGTCAAGCTATCCAGGCTGAAGAAGTCTGATAGCCAGAAACCGGTCCTTGGATGCTTGATTCCAGTCTAGGAAAGACATGGCTTGGTAGTTCGGGCTGGACTGTTCCCATGAGGCACAGGGTCAAGGCTGATTTGCATATAGCCATTGTCTGACCTAGGGTGCTGTGGAGTGCAAAAAAACGATGGGTTTAGGCCCAGATCTTTGTACTGGGGTGAATGTAAGACATTGTTCTGCATTCTGTCCATCAACTGTGTTTTTTGCAATTTTCACCCCGAGTGGGCTGGGTATGCTCAGAAGTGAGTCCCAGGCTCTCCACATCACTGGAGTCAAGCTATCCAGGCTGAAGAAGTCTGATAGCCAGAAACCGGTCCTTGGATGCTTGATTCCAGTCTAGGAAAGACATGGCTTGGTAGTTCGGGCTGGACTGTTCCCATGAGGCACAGGGTCAAGGCTGATTTGCATGTAGCCATTGTCTGACCTAGGGTGGTGTGGGGCGCAAAAAAATGATGGATTTAGGCCCAGATCTTTGTACTGGGGTGAATGTAAGACATTGTTCTTCATTCTGTCCATCAACTGTGTTTTTTGCAATTTTCACCCCGAGTGGGCTGCGTATGCTCAGACGTGAGTCCCAGGCTCTCCACATCACTGGAGTCAAGCTATCCAGGCTGAAGAAGGCTGATAGCCAGAAACCGGTCCTTGGAGGCTTGATTCCAGTCTAGGAAAGACATGGCTTGGTAGTTCGGGCTGGACTGTTCCCATGAGGCACAGGGTCAAGGCTGACTGGCATGTAGTCATTGTCTGACCTAGGGTGGTGTGGATTGCAAAAAAACGATGGATTTAGGCCCAGATCTTTGTACTGGGGTGAATGTAAGACATTGTTCTGCATTCTGTCCATCAACTGTGTTTTTTGCAATTTTCACCCGGAGTGGGCTGGGTATGCTCAGACGTGAGTCCCAGGCTCTCCACATCACTGGAGTCAAGCTATCCAGGCTGAAGAAGGCTGATAGCCAGAAACCGGTCCTTGGATGCTTGATTCCGGTCTAGGAAAGACATGGCTTGGTAGTTCGGGCTGGACTGTTCCCATGAGGCACAGGGTCAAGGCTGATTTGCATATAGCCATTGTCTGACCTAGGGTGGTGTGGAGTGCAAAAAAACGATGTATTTAGGCCCAGATCTTTGTACTGGGGTGAATGGAAGACATTGTTCTGCATTCAGTCCATCAACTGTGTTTTTTGCAATTTTTACCCAGAGTGGGCTGGGTATGCTCAGACGTGAGTCCCTGGCTCTCCACATCACTGGAGTCATGTTATCCAGGCTGAAGAAGGCTGATAGCCAGAAACTGGTCCTTGGATGCTTGATTCCGCTCTAGGAAAGACATGGCTTGGTAGTTCGGGCTGGACTTTTACCATGAGGCACAGGGTCAATGCTGATTTGCATATAGCCTTGTCTGACCTAGGGTGGTGTGGAGTGCAAAAAAACGATGGATTTAGGCCCAGATATTTGCATTGGGGTGATTGTAAGACATTGTTCTGCATTCTGTCCATCAACTGTGTTTTTTGCAATTTTCACCCCGAGTGGGCTGGGTATGCTCAGACGTGAGTCCCAGGCTCTCCACATCACTGGAGTCAAGCTATCCAGGCTGAAGAAGGCTGACAGCCAGAAACCAGTCCTTGGATGCTTGATTCCGGTCTAGGAAAGACATGGCCTGGTAGTTCGGGCTGGACTGTTCCCATGAGGCACAGGGTCAAGGCTGATTTGCATATAGCCATTGTCTGACCTAGGGTGGTGTGGAGTGCAAACAAACGATGGATTTAGGCCCAGATCTTTGTACTGGGGTGAATGTAAGACATTGGTCTGCATTCGGTCCATCAACTGTGTTTTTTGCAATTTTCACCCCGAGTGGGCTGGGTATGCTCAGACGTGAGTCCCAGGCTCTCCACATCAGTGGAGTCAAGCTATCCAGGCTGAAGAAGGCTGATAGCCAGAAACCGGTCCTTGGATGCCTGATTCCGGTCTAGAAAAGACATGGCTTGGTATTTCGGGCTGGACTGTTCCCATGAGGCACAGGGTCAAGGCTGATTTGCATATAGCCATTGTCTGACCTAGGGTGGTGTGGAGTGCAAAAAAACGATGGATTTAGGCCCAGATCTTTGTACTGGGGTGAATGTAAGACATTGTTCTGCATTCTGTCCATCAACTGTGTTTTTTGCAATTTTCACCCCGAGTGGGCTGGGTATGCTCAGACGTGAGTCCCAGGCTTACCACATCAGTGGAGACAAGCTATCCGGGCTGAAGAAGGCTGATAGCCAGAAACCGGTCCTTGGATGCTTGATTCCGGTCTAGGAAAGACATGGCTTGGTAGTTCGGGCTGGACTGTTCCCATGAGGCCCAGGGTCAAGGCTGATTTGCATATAGCCATTGTCTGACCTAGGGTGGTGTGGAGTGCAAAAAAACGATGGATATAGGCCCAGATCTTTGTACTGGGGTGAATGTAAGACATTGTTCTGCATTCTGTCCATCAACTGTGTTTTTTGCAATTTTCACCCCGAGTGGGCTGGGTATGCTCAGACGTGAGTCCCAGGCTCTCCACATCAGTGGAGTCAAGCTATCCAGGCTGAAGAAGGCTGATAGCCAGAAACCGGTCCTTGGATGCTTGATTCCGGTCTAGGAAAGACATGGCTTGGTAGTTTGGGCTGGACTGTTCCCATGAGGCACAGGGTCAAGGCTGATTTGCATATAGACATTGTCTGACCTAGGGTGGTGTGGAGTGCAAAAAAAACGATGAGTTTAGGCCCAGATCTTTGTACTGGGGTGTATGTAAGACATTGTTCTGCATTCTGTCCATCAACTGTGTTTTTTGCAATTTTCACCCCGAGTGGGCTGGGTATGCTCAGAAGTGAGCCCCAGGCTCTCCACATCACTGGAGTCAAGCTATCCAGGCTGAAGAAGTCTGATAGCCAGAAACCGGTCCTTGGATGCTTGATTCCAGTCTAGGAAAGACATGGCTTGGTAGTTCGGGCTGGACTGTTCCCATGAGGCACAGGGTCAAGGCTGATTTGCATATAGCCATTGTCTGACCTAGGGTGCTGTGGAGTGCAAAAAAACGATGGGTTTAGGCCCAGATCTCTGTACTGGGGTGAATGTAAGACATTGTTCTGCATTCTGTCCATCAACTGTGTTTTTTGCAATTTTCACCCCGAGTGGGCTGGGTATGCTCAGAAGTGAGTCCCAGGCTCTCCACATCACTGGAGTCAAGCTATCCAGGCTGAAGAAGTCTGATAGCCAGAAACCGGTCCTTGGATGCTTGATTCCAGTCTAGGAAAGACATGGCTTGGTAGTTCGGGCTGGACTGTTCCCATGAGGCACAGGGTCAAGGCTGATTTGCATGTAGCCATTGTCTGACCTAGGGTGGTGTGGGGCGCAAAAAAATGATGGATTTAGGCCCAGATCTTTGTACTGGGGTGAATGTAAGACATTGTTCTTCATTCTGTCCATCAACTGTGTTTTTTGCAATTTTCACCCCGAGTGGGCTGCGTATGCTCAGACGTGAGTCCCAGGCTCTCCACATCACTGGAGTCAAGCTATCCAGGCTGAAGAAGGCTGATAGCCAGAAACCGGTCCTTGGAGGCTTGATTCCAGTCTAGGAAAGACATGGCTTGGTAGTTCGGGCTGGACTGTTCCCATGAGGCACAGGGTCAAGGCTGACTGGCATGTAGTCATTGTCTGACCTAGGGTGGTGTGGATTGCAAAAAAACGATGGATTTAGGCCCAGATCTTTGTACTGGGGTGAATGTAAGACATTGTTCTGCATTCTGTCCATCAACTGTGTTTTTTGCAATTTTCACCCGGAGTGGGCTGGGTATGCTCAGACGTGAGTCCCAGGCTCTCCACATCACTGGAGTCAAGCTATCCAGGCTGAAGAAGGCTGATAGCCAGAAACCGGTCCTTGGATGCTTGATTCCGGTCTAGGAAAGACATGGCTTGGTAGTTCGGGCTGGACTGTTCCCATGAGGCACAGGGTCAAGGCTGATTTGCATATAGCCATTGTCTGACCTAGGGTGGTGTGGAGTGCAAAAAAACGATGGATTTAGGCCCAGATCTTTGTACTGGGGTGAATGGAAGACATTGTTCTGCATTCAGTCCATCAACTGTGTTTTTTGCAATTTTTACCCAGAGTGGGCTGGGTATGCTCAGACGTGAGTCCCTGGCTCTCCACATCACTGGAGTCATGTTATCCAGGCTGAAGAAGGCTGATAGCCAGAAACTGGTCCTTGGATGCTTGATTCCGCTCTAGGAAAGACATGGCTTGGTAGTTTGGGCTGGACTTTTACCATGAGGCACAGGGTCAATGCTGATTTGCATATAGCCTTGTCTGACCTAGGGTGGTGTGGAGTGCAAAGAAACGATGGATTTAGGCCCAGATATTTGCATTGGGGTGATTGTAAGACATTGTTCTGCATTCTGTCCATCAACTGTGTTTTTTGCAATTTTCACCCCGAGTGGGCTGGGTATGCTCAGACGTGAGTCCCAGGCTCTCCACATCACTGGAGTCAAGCTATCCAGGCTGAAGAAGGCTGACAGCCAGAAACCAGTCCTTGGATGCTTGATTCCGGTCTAGGAAAGACATGGCCTGGTAGTTCGGGCTGGACTGTTCCCATGAGGCACAGGGTCAAGGCTGATTTGCATATAGCCATTGTCTGACCTAGGGTGGTGTGGAGTGCAAACAAACGATGGATTTAGGCCCAGATCTTTGTACTGGGGTGAATGTAAGACATTGGTCTGCATTCAGTCCATCAACTGTGTTTTTTGCAATTTTCACCCCGAGTGGGCTGGGTATGCTCAGACGTGAGTCCCAGGCTCTCCACATCAGTGGAGTCAAGCTATCCAGGCTGAAGAAGGCTGATAGCCAGAAACCGGTCCTTGGATGCCTGATTCCGGTCTAGAAAAGACATGGCTTGGTATTTCGGGCTGGACTGTTCCCATGAGGCACAGGGTCAAGGCTGATTTGCATATAGCCATTGTCTGACCTAGGGTGGTGTGGAGTGCAAAAAAACGATGGATTTAGGCCCAGATCTTTGTACTGGGGTGAATGTAAGACATTTTTCTGCATTCTATCCATCAACTGTGTTTTTTGCAATTTTCACCCCGAGTGGGCTGGGTATGCTCAGACGTGAGTCCCAGGCTCTCCACCTCACTGGAGTCAAGCTATCCAGGCTGAAGAAGGCTGACAGCCAGAAACCGGTCCTTGGATGCTTGATTCCGGTCTAGGAAAGACATGGCTTGGTAGTTCGGGCTGGACTGTTCCCATGAGGCACAGGGTCAAGGCTGATTTGCATATAGCCATTGTCTGACCTAGGGTGGTGTGGAGTGCAAAAAACGATGGATTTAGGCTCAGATCTTTGTACTGGGGTGAATGTAAGACATTGTTCTGCATTCTGTCCATCAACTGTGTTTTTTGCAATTTTCACCCCGAGTGGGCTGGATATGCTCAGACGTGAGTCCCAGGCTCTCCACATCACTGGAGTCACGCTATCCAGGCTGAAGAAGGCTGATAGCCAGAAACCAGTGGAGGCTTGATTCCGGTCTAGGAAAGACATGGCTTGGTAGTTCGGGCTGGACTGTTCCCATGAGGCACAGGGTCAAGACTGATTTGCATATAGCCATTGTCTGACCTAGGGTGGTGTGGAGTGCAAAAAACGATGGATTTAGACCCAGATCTTTGTACTGGGGTGAATGTAAGACATTGTTCTGCATTCTGTCCATCAACTGTGTTTTCTGCAACCTTCCAAATAGCAAGTCATAAAACCTTTTTAGCGAGTTGCAAATAAATTTAGACTTGCTAAATAGGTTTTGCATTTGGCCCATGATGTTTTTACTTGAGAAAACGGGTTTGCAAACCCGTCTGCGCATGCAAAAACGGGTCTTACATCTGGCTTATAATATAAAACTAATCTACAATAATACATAATGGAACATTTCACTTGCCTTAGTGAGTTAAAAAGCATGCAGCTAACATCTGGTGGGAACTGCTGGTCATTAGTTCAAATCCTGGCAGGGTCAATTTAGCCTTTCATCCTCTTGAGGTTGATAAACTGAGTGGCATTAAATTGGGTTAAGAAATCGATTATTTACAACATTTAGATGTATATAAACTGTGGCATGACATAAAATCTCAAAATACAATATATTTTTTAATAAATACTAAAATACAATATGCTGATAACTACAAGTGAAAGACGGCTAAATTGATGTATTCATTTAGTTAGATTTCTTGGCAGCTTTTGACATTATTGATAACCAGCTGTTCACTCCACATTCTTGCTGACTTGGCTGTTCGAGGCTGCGTCTTGAGTTGAAATTTATTTTTCCATAGTGGCTGAACACAATCACTTCAGCATGCAACTTTTACATCAATCAGAGACCATAATGTTGCAGGCCCTGCAAGGCTCACTACTGTCTACTCTTCTTATAAATTTGTCTTTGCCCATTACCTCACGTACTTCATAAGTTTAAAATGAGGTCTAATTTTCTATGCTGTTAATAACCAGATTCTCCTCAATATTACGGGAGGAGGGTGCGGTTGGTGGAGTCCATGTGTGTATGTAGAGCTCCTTGTGGCATTTGTCTACTTGTGAATAGATGATCCTGACCTTTAAACTATTTCACCATTACACATGATTTGACATAATATCGACCTTAATGCTTCAGAAGAATGGGAAATACCAAAGCTATGTCCCTGATCACCCCAATTATGTGACTGATGCTGGTGCTTACTGACTCTGATTGTGCCCTGGGCTCTGCTAACCAGGCCCAGGGTCAGTGCTCGTTTTAAAAGGTATATGGTAATTAGGTGTATTACAATTAGTATGACAACATTCCTGTAAGCCCCTAGTATATGGTAGGGCATGTAGGTTTAGAGACCCATCAGATTTAATGCACTTAAGTGTGCACTGCTGTGTTGCCTGCTGTCATTTTAAAGGTCAGCCCTTGGGGTGGGGTACCTTGTAACTATAAGCGGGCACCTGATAAAGATGTTTTATATGCCCCAGTGTGGGAAAAGCTGCCAATTTCTTTTTTCTCCATTGTAGTACATTAGCTCCATAGGCTAACATGGGAAGGCTTCATTTTACTTAAATGTAGTCTGACTATTGACAGGAGTGAGCTAAAATTATATTTCAAAGTGTCTAAATAATAGAATAAATGCAACAACTTGCCATGATTGGATTTATTATAACTATGCTGGAAACGAAGTAATAGAACTTGCTTCACGGTGCCTTCATCCAGCGCTGGAGAAGCCTCTCCTGATGGCCATCCTTTCACAGGCTGAGCCAAGCTGCTCTAATGAGGTGTGAAGGTGCCTGAAAAGAAAAATAGAGCTATCTGGTGGGAGAAGATCTGTGAACTGCAGAAAAAATAGTCCTCTGCTTTTGAGATTTACACCCACCCCTGAGCGGACCCTCATCTCCTTGTGGAGGCTAGACCCAGCGGTATTAGAGGATGATGGTTTTCGTCAGGTCCTTTCGGCGGCTTTGGGACATTATTTTACTGAAAATCACGGGACTGCAAGTTCCCCATTAATAGAGTGGGAAGCGTTTAAAGTGGTGGTTCGCGGACACTGTATGGGACAGAAGGTGGGACTCCGAAGTATGGTGACCCAGGAACTAGATGATTTAGAAGGGAGTATTTTGGCACTAGATAGAGAAATTGCAGGAGGGGCCAGTTCGCAGAGTAAGCTGGCAGAGGTAAAGAGCCTCTATAACTCTTCTTGAGATAGATTGAGGGCATTGGACATTAAAGCCTATCAAGCAAAATAACATATGGAGGGAGGTAAAGCTGGACGATTATTAGCCTAGCTGGCTAAGCTGGAGTCCAGGGGTACGCCTATTCCCAGCGTAACGGATGCACTTGGCAAGCTATTCTTGTCTCCATTAGCTATTAACGGTGCGTTACGCACTTACTATGAGTCACTCTATGGGTGACCGGAAGGGAACCGAGAGGAAGAACTAATCACATATCTTGGGGGATTGAGCTTGCCAAGCTTAGACCATGATACTGACACCTCGTTGGCATTACCGCTTTAAGCAGGGGAAATTAGAGCGGCTATTAGAGATATGGCTAGAGGGAAAATGCAGGGACTGGACAGCCTCCTGGTCGAATTTTATGCTACCTTCATAGATATTTTGGCACCAAAATTAGAGCAGGAGTATGCTATTGCACTCAAAGACCAGTGATTACCGCCATCAATTAGGGAGGAATTGGTGATTCCCCTACCAAAAACTACAAATACTCATGCTCAATTGACTGAGTTCCGACCATTATCCATGTTAAATTTGGATTTTAAGATATTGAGCAAAGCGCTGGCAACTAGGCTTTGCCCCATATGAGACACTTGGTTCATGTGGACCAGAAAGGTTTTATCCCCACCAGGTCAACGTCAGTCAACCTCCGGAGACTCTATCATGTCTTGTTTCATCCAGCTATAGGAAATTTCCCAAATGCTGTAGTGGTAGCGATAGACTTGGAAAAAGCTTCCGATTCTCTGCGCTGGGATTTTTTAATGGCAGTAATGGGAAAAATGAAAATGGGGGAGGGATGGCAGAACTGGGTTTGCCTTTTATATGCGAAGCCGCAAGCCCGGGTCTGTACTGGCCACGTAATATCGGCTCCGTACTTTATCCATAGAGGCACTAGGCAGGGGTGCCAACTGTCGCCATTGATTTTCGCACTGGTGATGGAACTGCTGGTGGAACGATTTAGACAGGAAGGGAGTAGATTGGGAATACCGCTGGACGGGACCAAGAATATAATCTTGTTAAACGCTGTTGATACGTTGATATATTTTCGAGAGGGTCTTGGTGGGATCCACACCGTGATACGAATATTTGAAGAATTTGCGAAACTTTTTGGTTTACATTTGAATCGGCAAAAAACCTGTGTTTTCCAACTAAGCTCTGCTCTCCTGCAGCCTCCAGCTTTTTCACCTAGCCTGGAATGGGCATCGGTCTCCTTTAAATACTTGGGGATACAGATTCATCACAGGCAAACTGATTTATTCTATGGTCATTTCGGAGGTGCATTGAGAAAACTTCAAGCGAACGTGGCATTTTGGCGCACACTCAAGCTCCCACTCATGGCCAGAGTAGGGTTATCTAAAATGGTAATGTTGCCAAGACTTTTGTATTACTTACCGGTTGTGGTGCCCAAATGCTGGTTTCGGACGCTTGACGGGATGCTACAGGATGTGGTGTGGGATGGTGGTCGGAATAGGGTCTCCTTATAGACCATGAGACACTTGTTGGCGGTCGGGGGGCTGGGGCCCCTGACTTTAAGGCGCACTATCTGGCGGCCCAACTTCAATGGCTTGCAATATTGTTGGGGGTTAGAGACCTGTCTACATTCTCGCTCCCTCCTAGCGCCTTACATAAGACCTTAATTCCTAGATTGCTTGATCGTCGTCAAAAGATTATGCACATGGGGTTGCTGCTCTCTGTGGCCATGACTTGTTGGGACAGATGCACAGCGCGTTCCAAGGGAACTCTGCTCTATGCACCAAGTATACCATTGACAGGTATCCCCCAGGCGGGAACAGGTCCCCCCTCACTGGCCGAAAATTGGTGGGTTGGTAGGAGGCGGTACAGACACTTGGCGATTGCTATAGAGATGGTGAATTGCTACCGGTAACTGTGTTTCTAGAACATCACAAACTCCCACCAGGGCAATTTTTAAATTACCATAAACTCCGAGGAGCGATGTCAGAATGATGGGGCATAGCGGGAAATGAGACGCATACACATCCAGTACTACAATCACTGCTGACTCTAGGTTTGGCAGGACATTTGGTAAAATGGCTGTACCTGGCAATAAGGGAGCTGACACCTCAAACCTTGCCTAGACTAAGGGAGCAATCGGAACACGCTTTAACCAGACCATTGACTGAGAAGGAATGGGGAAAGGTCTCGAGTAGTCCAAAAAACGTATCCCGGAACATGGCTTTTAAGATGGTACAATTTAACATTTTGATTTAAGTCAGTGCACAACGGAGTGCACACCCAGGAGCACACAACAAAGTACTAATCAGGAAAGCTAGAAGTGCAAGTGTAAAATCAATTGTTTGTAAACAATTTAACATTCTTCATCGTACTTATCTCACCCCACGCTGGGTAAATGTGGTTTATGGTAGGGACGATCAGACCTGTGCTAGGTGCTCGCATTTAGATGCACTCTTTGACCATATGATCTGGGCATGTGGACTGCTGGTGGACTTCTGGGGCAGAGTTGTTGATTTACTAAACAGCGTCTTCTCTAGATCCTTGACGTGTTCTCCTAAGGTCTGCTTGTTGGGTTTATTCCCAAAGACCCCGGCCACTAAAACTGGGACATAGGTTTATTGACCAGGCTCTTATCCTTCCCAGGAGACGGATAGCTCTGGGTTGGAAATCAAAGCACACACCACATTGGTAGTGGCTTGAGAGGAAGATGTTACATGCTGGGCTAGAGGAGAGTAACAGGCTTTGCTTCGACACAATAGGATCACGAAACGACATAAACCATTGGCAGACCCTCGGGCAGATATGGTGAAACTATGGGAAGCACGTCATGCACCGGATCAGACTCCGACTTCAAACTCGACTGAATCTGAAGGATAGAGAGAGAGTTGCACCTAGGCATTGTGACCCCTCATTTTTCCCTGAGCATGTCGGGACCGCCCCAAACCCCTGGCGCCCCCTCGAAGATTTATGGACACTCTTTACAATAACATAGCACACTCTATGGGCAGCCCTCTGATGGATTAGTCTTAGTTGTGGTTGAAGGTTTATTTTGTATGGTTTATCTTTTTTAATGGCATGTATCATAAGCTAAAAAATTATTCCGTGTATATTGCAGAGATGGAAATGTAGACAATATTGACAAGTACACTAACAGTCAACTGCACAGAATACAGGGAATATTATAATGCTGTCTGTCTCCAACAGAAATAACTGTTTTCTGTTCGATTGTCTTTGTATGAGATACTGAGCTTAAGACCAACTTTTGCCTTGCAGGAAGCACCCGGATGATTGTACCAATTGTAATCCATATAGTTTGTAATGTTAGTGCTCCTGCTATACTTCAGTAATTGCAGTGATTGAGTGTTAACAATAAATATAAATGCCAAGAAAAAGATATTTAAAAAAAAAGAAATAAAGAGGACTGCACTCTAAAGTGTAAAAGTGGCAGGGTCATCTCTGTACTGAATCAGTGCAATGTAGAACAACCAAAATTAAAAGTTTGCTCCAAGGATAAGTGGAACTGCCACCCAGCACTCCAAGGTTTGGAGATGGAATCTCCAAATAACAATACAAATGAGACAAAACATGTGTTGGCTGCACTCTGTTCAGACTGGCTGTGATATTACGTATTTGGAATAAAACAAAGAAATTGCCATAACTACGGACTGCTAGATTTACTTTAGAATGGACATTTGCTCAGGATAAGATTTTGTGTGTACTGCACTCTTAAGGACTGCACCTGCTGCACACTCTGTGGTTCACCAAAGAAGGACTTTGCCTAGCTCTGAAGGTTTAAGGAGTGGACTCCCTGAAAGCAACAGGTTAAAAGAGCTTCACCTGGGTCATCTCCACCAAAATAACCCAGCTGATCAGTGCCACCTGGACTTTGAATGATTTGGACAGGTGCATTGTGGGCGTTGTAGTCCCAACTTCCCAAAGAGCCACTCGGAAATCCTGGAACCTTGGATTGGTGTAAGGGGCACTTCAAGACCCCAAATGGACCTTCTGGAAGAACATCCAGAAGTTTGAGACTATTTGGAGAATTTTCATCAGAAAGCTTCATAAGTTGACCAACCTGTCGTTAAGAGTCAAGCCGGCGACATCAAACCGCAACTCGGCCTGAGATCCAGATTTTCCCTGCTGAAGCTCTGGACATTTTTGCCATCGACGAGACCTCCAGGAGGTCAGCAAGGCTTCCAGATAAAGTAAGCCGCCAACATCAACTAGCAAACTGGCCTGTCAAGGAGCCTCGCTTGATTTCCAGAGAAAATGCTCCAAGAAAGTGACTAAGTCAGAAGGTAAAAACTTGAAAGGACCCTACCGCTCATGGTATCCGACCCACACTCCATTATGATCGGCCTGAAACTTTGACTTTGTCCCGGTCAAGCATAACCAGATGCCCAATGTTGGTGCTTTTAGCTTTTAGGCACTAGAAAGCACTTAATGTTAAAACATTCATATCTCAGGTTCCCTACATTTAATTTGTGTCATTCTGGTGCCATTTTAATAATGAAAATGATTCCTATTTGCATAAATTGGTGTTGGATTTTTATTGTGTGTTGTGTCTTTCTTTCTTCCTGGTATTATGAGTTTTTTTCAATTTTTTACATACCTGTCTCCTAAGTTAAGCCTGACTGCTCATGAACTAAGCTACCAAAGGTTCAGCAAGGATTCATTTATTGAGATTCTACTGGACCTTATTTGTGATCGTGGTGTTATTACTAGCTGTAGTTAAGTACCTTCACCTACCAATAAATTACCTTTTAACACTTTACAAGCAACACATGAACTAAAACCTGCAGACATCTGCAATGTGGAGGGGCAGGATTTCTGGAAAAAGTATCTTGCAAATATATTTTTTGTGAGATAATTCAGTAAAAAGATTTCGGTTCATTTCCTTTTGCAATGTTGAAATGCTCTATAGATGAGGAAGAATGTTTCTTCTTTGCACTTTTACTAATAGGAATTTTGACATGTTGGGACCAATAAACAAAGGCATGTAAAAGTACATAAAAACATACTACAAGAGTAATATTTTGCATGCTTCAAAATACCTTTGTGAATTGGTTTCATAAACCACAAATCAAGAACCAAAATGTCTTCCAGTGCACAGCTTGTAGCCCCAAGAGGTGAGTG
The DNA here is from genome assembly GCF_964263255.1 of Lissotriton vulgaris. Taxonomy (NCBI): domain Eukaryota; kingdom Metazoa; phylum Chordata; class Amphibia; order Caudata; family Salamandridae; genus Lissotriton; species Lissotriton vulgaris. The sequence goes on along the minus strand of NC_141689.1, from coordinate 283,863,910 downwards.
ATTTAAAATTCTTTCAATAAACGTAACTTCTGTGGACCTGTTTTGTTTCAAAATCATTACATGTATTTAAAATACTTTAATTAGTCATGTTTTTATATCTACAATCAAGCCCAAAAATCTCCTAATTCAGAAAAGCATCTATGAGTACGGAAGGAGTACCAAAGGGCTTCTCTTTTACATATTGTTGTATGCCACAGTAAATCAGCCCTGAAAAATTCAGTTGACTAAAAGTGTAAGGTAAGAGTGCAAAAAGTGCAAAGTTCTTTCTATTTGTGCGAACTGTATCTAAATAGTCCCTGACAATTCTAGCATTGTTCCCTTTTAAAATGTTTTAGGACTATTTCACAAAGGCATGCAAGAGTATGTAAAAGAGTACTAGAGGAGTACTAATTTAAATACTCCAAAACGGCACTGAGAATAGGCCGCTAAGAGTTAATCCAATGACAATTCACATAGCACAATAATGCATTTCAGGGTTGCCCCTTCATATATAGAACGCCTCAATATTTTTTGAGCTGATTGTGGATTTACAAAACACCAGTTACAAGTACGAATTTCAAATAAATGGTATAATTTTGTAACAATATAAACATCGACACAAGTTAAGTATATTTGTAAGAATTTATTATTAGCTACTTGCTGGGGCTGCAATCTGTGGACTGGGAGATGTATCTCAATTCTTGATTTGTGCTTTACAACTTCAATATTGTTTTCCATCCTTAAGGGATCTGATGCTGTTAGCATTCTAAGCTTGAATTATCAGAGATAAAAATATTCGATAAGTCAAGAGTGTGCAACCAGTTGTGCCTCCATGTTTTCTCGTTCTTAATACCATTAGGATAGTAGACGCAGCACGGCTTTCATTCGCGTAGCAGATGCAGGAAAAATGTAAAATGTAAATTGATACTTGTATAGCGCACTACTCACCCGCAAGGGTCTCAAGGCGCTTGTAAGAATACCGCTGTGGAACCCATCCTGGCTTTCCCTGTGAGGCGTCCACTCCTGGGCACCCCCAAGGTGGAGGCCAGGCATCCTTAGCGTTGTGGGGGCCGTTGTGGAGAGTAAGCAAGCTATTGGCCAGAGTTGCAGAGTGGGACTGCATGATTGGAATAGGCACCGAGGCGAGAATTATCAGGTCCGTGGAATTTTTGAGCCCAAGACCCGCCGAGGAGGGGAATTGAACCCTGGTCCCGGGCTAGACCTCTGCATCAGGGTCTGCCGCTCTAACCATTGAGCCACACTTCTCTTCTTGCACCGGGACTTAGCGATAAGTGGGACCCACTGAAACCCAAATATGGCTGTGTTTTTCTACTCAATCTAGGAGGCGGGTACTGTGCTGAGGGTGGCGCCCTGGAGCTCGGGAGTCCCCCACAACGCTGGGGCTGCGCGGGCCTATGTTACGTCACTGGCGCTTACATTTGAGACTATGGACTATGGCACCCTTGCTATACCGCAATCGGTAGAGCATAAAACCGACCGAGACTATACAGAGTACTTAAAACCAAGCCAGGCTCATAAACATACATAGCATGCATGCAGCAAAGTTGTGCAAACTACCTTTGTTTTAGTTAATGTGTTTGATGACATGCCAATATAATTTAAAATATTTAATCTAGTTAAAGTTTGTATGAATATGTGGAATTTGCTTAAGGAGGTTCGTTTCTTAATTAATCAGAAATGTATACAGTTCCTCTGAATGCTGTATATCAGTAAACACTTCTTTAATCTGAGATAAAATAACTAATTACTTTATTGTTTGCACTTGAGCCGCAGGTACAAAGGTGAAGTCAAGAGAAGGTTCGGCTGTAATTACTATGACTCACTCTAACAGCAAAGCTCGGAAGCTTGGAGCCAAGTTCCACATAGTCTGACTGTCACCGACCTGGAATAATGACTATTAATCAGTTTTATATATTAACAATTACGCCTTGCTTTCTTCTATTTATTTGCCACCAGATGGTAAGCTAAGTTCAACACAGCCTCAGAACATTTCAATATTTGTCAGGAGGCTGATAGCATTACAAGTATGATAACAGCTTGTATATTATATTGAGTTTACTACAGGATTTATATGGCTTTGTAGCACTATAATACTGGGCAGGCCATGACATTCTGTTCATGTAGGTATTTAGGATAACCTTAATGAAAAATTCCTACATTTAAAAGTAGAAACATTCAAGAAAGAATAACCCCCCCCTCCGAAACAAATTTCCATGACTTATGACATTTGAAGGAAGACTTGGTCTTTTTCACCATATTCGAAATATGTTGTTTTCTAAAGTTCAATCATTTTATTCAGGTGCTCCCAAATTTGGTATTCAAAGAAAATTAGGCAACGTTTCCAAAATTCAAAGTTGCTCTTTTTATAAATTAATTACCTTTTTTTCATGAATTACAAACAAACAATTTCAAGAAAAACGCAATAAAAATAAATACATAAATCAGTAAAACAGTGAGATCAGTGGCCCCATGGAACTTCCTTTTAGGTTGTCAGATGATTTCAATGGAGAAGAGCGATACAATGCACATTGATGGCCTCATTTATGGCATTTAGGTGTAGGACAGTGCAGCAAGGCACAGTGCTGCGTGCCCTACACCAAAGTGAAAGGGCAGGAATGCACCGAATTTAAGCTATACGGTGCATTCCTGTCCTTTCTGCCTGCTGTGGAGCCGTTTCAGCAGCCTAGCGCGAACTGGTATATTAACACCATGCGTGCAGGCCGTTTTCCCGCTGTGCGCTGAAGTTTTTAAAAACCCGCTGTTCATGACGAGCTCAGCTTGTCATGAGCGTACAACAGGCGTAACTCATGACGAGCTGAGCTCGTCATGAGTGTCGAAGGGGTTAAGGGTGCCTCCGTTGCAGGCAGTATTGTTTTAGTGCAGGTATGGGCACCTTCCTGCACAATAAAAATCCAACAAGGTGTTTTCCTCTTCTATGTGTGCTGAAGAGTGCCGCACAGAGGGAAAGAGGACAAAACAAAGAGAAATAAACATATTTCTCTGTGTTACGCCTCACCTTGGGAGGTGTACGGATTTGGTGCTACCCCAGGTTTACATCACTTTGAAATTCTGGGGCAGCGTCAAATTCCATGGGTGTTGCATGGGAAAACCCACCGCAGTGCCTATGGAATGCCTCCTGGGCAGAGAGTAAGGCTACATAGTGATTTGTGCTGCATCGCCTTACTCATGATTTATGAGGCCACTGAAAGCCACCCGGCTTCATAAGTCTTTATGAGAGTCCTGTGTCACACATGCAACAATTTACGTGGTGCAAAAGTGACACAGAGCTCACATAAATAAGCCCGAGTATATAGATAAGTTTTAACTCGCTTTTTTTCCATGTGAAAGGAAGTTTCATTCGAAGACGTTCAATGAAGAAAACACATTTTCATCTTCATGTATTCCATGTATGGCACACATACTAGCTGTTCTCCTTTTAGCAATGCCTCCTAGTCTTTCTATAATACAATCTGGATTAGTGAGAGGAGATAGTGTTCAGTGTGGGAGCTGCCAGTCAATATTTATCTGAATCCCAATTATTGATCACACCAAAAATTACAACTATTATTTCGGCTCCAGAATTCTTATTTGATCCAGTGGTTGGAGACTGCACTCCTCATCAGAAAAAAACAATAATTTAGCAGAGTTAAACAGTACAAAATATAAAGCGCATGAATGGCAAAGTTCTAGATCAAAAATAGGCAAAAGTATTTTATTCCAGAAAAAATAAAAGGTGGTACTAAGGGATGTAGGCAAAGTCATCTTAGACAAGCAAAGTACAGAAAATAATGCAATATTGTAAACTCAGCTAGGCATATTATAAATGAAAAATTCTAAATGCGAAACTCATAAAGAGTACTGACAGCATGATAGGCATCAAGAAGTGACAAAGAATCCCCAATAAAGAGCTCACAGAGTGCATGGGTGAAATAATCAGCAAAAGGCATCAAAAAGGGAAACAGCACAAGGGCCGAAGGAGCAAAATAGCAAATGGGTCAAATGAGCCCCAACTACCGGAGCACAAAAGGTTTTTATAAGAAAACACACAATATCATTTCTTGAGCAATTGTCGAGAGAACCTGCATGTCTCCCCTGGAACTTCCAGCTGGAGTGTTTGAAAATGGTACTATGGGTACACCATGGAAACTCCACCTGGTTCCAGCGGCAAAGGGTAGGTGCATTCTGCGAAGCCCAGGCATTACCAACCATGTGGTGGAAGAACTCCCTGGAGCTTTACCCGCTGGACACTGTCGTTGTCTGATTGTCTTTAACTTTAGGTACTGGCAATCACAACTAGAAGAAGGATAATATCATATTAAGTTTACCCGCACCCACTAATGTGGTAGCCTACTAGAAAATAGAAGCACCGCACTCTAGGGTTCTAGCGTAGACAGTTTTACAAACATTAGATATTTGCTAATAGTCAACCGGGTCCTGAAGAATCGCTAGACTTATTGCAGATTAGCGAGAAACATGTTGACCGGACTACACCAAATCTAGATGATAGTTGGAAACATCATTTTCCATCACTCTCCTCTAGAATAATCTCTTTTAACTAGAGCAGTGGCCCTGCTGAATAAAGTGTTCTTGGTACCACTAGCTTTATTTTAACACACAAAATCACGTCTACCGCACTGTTCTGGCCCCATACCCGCACTTCATCTATACGGCTGTTGGAAAAAGATCTCCGCCAAAGAGCCCCTCTTTGAGGTGTCGCCTGTTGGGTATTGCACCGCCGACCCAACGAGGAGCAGGCCCAAATGATGAAGCATGACACCTGAAAGGGTGTGTGAGGGCATTAAATCCAACAAAATGGATTCCCAGGGCTACCGTCTGGTTACCCTGCCATAATTCATCTGCATCACTGACTGTTACTCTCCTCTGTTTCTTAGGAACTACACGACTACTTTTGTTTAGACATATATTTGGGCACGTCGTGTCTGGACCTCCTGCTCTTCTAAAGCAGCAATAGCCCGTTACTCCTTCCTTTTGATATCAAATCCACCATGGAAACCTCATTCACAATGCTATCAGACACAATATTATTGTGTTGTGTGTGAAGGTCTACTCCCAAAAGAAGAGAAGAGATAGTTTTGCAGTAGGACATTGATTGGGAGGGGGTTGAGCAGGAGCCGGTTGGATAGAACACACAGTCAGCATCCATTTTAAAACTATTGATGCACAACTCAAAAAATGCAACCTATTTTATAGCATAATCTAGACTTCTATATGACTTAAACATTTAGTTTCAGAAGCACTCTTATCAGTTCATCAGTTGTGAATTCATGTATCTTTAAAACCATAATATTTGAAAGCAAACTGTGCAGGACATTTGCACATTTTTAAAAATTCTACAACTGATGTACACAGGATACTCATCTAGGCTGTGGGGTGCAGGAAGTCTAGCTTGCGCCTTTGTTGACCCCATTCCCTGGGACCCGACCTTTTTTGTTTTCTTTAAACAATTTAAGGAGTGGGCCAAGTGGCCCCCCTTCCGGGCCGATTTCTGCCCCCTGCACCCCATACTCCAGCATTTGGGCAAATGTTTATTTTAAAACAGGGGGAGGGGCCACAAGGCCCTACTCCGAGGGCCGATTTCAGCCCCAGGGACTCCATCCCCCGGTCTTTTTAAAAAAAAATGCACTTAATACAAGATGAGGGGTGCTGTGCTGGTCCCCCTCTCTGAGACGATTTTGGCCCCAGGGACCCCATCTCCCTGGGGCCTGGTCATTTACACATGGGAATGGAGACTGCATGGCCCCCCTCCCGGGCCAAATTGGGCACCAGAGACCGCATCAACCGGGGCAAGGCCATTTAATGTGGGTGCCTCCAGGGCACCCGCACACTACTGGGACCACGGGGGAGCCTCAAGGCCACCATGGTCTCTACTGGCTCCCTGCTGAACATGAAGCTCCCTCTGTCCAAAAGCAAATCTGCTCAACTTTCAGCAAGCGAGAGCATTTTTAAAGAGGAGCAACATTTGCTATGGCTTGGCGAGAGCAGTGACACTCCAGCAGAGCCATATAAAACAGTTTTATCCCGGGGTGGGCACCCTGAGACATAGCAGGAGCCGGTCCCGGGCCTGGGGGTGTGGTGTTCCCAGGGCCATCTATAGCTTTTGGAGGGGGGTTCACGAGGCCACCCTCCTTCATAAAAATCTTCATAATCAGCACTTAACTTTGGAGTCTGTGCCCTTTTCGGTGTATCAAGTGCATCTGAGACTATTACATTTTATATATGGTAGGTAGTTATAGTTACAACCTAGTTTCCTTAGGAAGAGGTCATTTTTAGGTGCCTATATCTTTTGCGTCGCTTTATGAATCTCCATGAAAGTTTCCCCCCAAATTTGCCCGATACTCCAGATGGAGTCCTGAAAGTTTCAGGGTGATCTGTCAAGAGCTTCAGAGAATAAAATGGGTCCCTGAACGTGTTTTCCCTGTGTTAATTCCCATATGACCTGTGAACAAGCCTACAGCCCGATCCGATGGAGAGAATTACACCAAACATGTCAGGAAACTAGATGTTAGTACACAGATCGTGCTTTCTATGATTTAGTGTAAATCCGTTCAGCAGTTTTCGAGATATTAACTGGAGAATACATTTGTTTATCTGGGGCCTCAAATTACTTGCGATCCGTGGATCCATGTGCAATGGCGACCTTCTGATTGGCTGGCTGCACCTTCACAGAAAAGTTGCAGCCTCCATTTTTATTGTCGGGAAACTGGCCCCGGGGCTGGAAATTTCTTTGCAAACTAAATGAAGGGGTCAGGTGAGAGGTTTCCTGACCCCATGTACATCTTATAAGAGAGGGGTGAGCATGTGTCCTGGAATCATAAATCTGAAAACAACTTTTTTTGTCACTCACAAAATCCACGGATTCCTCACAAGGTCCAGCGAGGCCCACCTTGCAACTCCACGGGGGATACGGGGAGTTAGTGTGAGTGAGGAAAAAACTATATGCATAATTTTTACACTTTGTGGCCCATTAGCATGGTGGGCAGATCGCCACTGCTCGACCGGAGGTGGCAATCTGCCTACCAAAACACTCCGCCGGATGGACTTTTACCCCGCCTCAGTAGAATAGCGGGGGTACCGCGGCAGACGGTAAGATGGTCGTTTTCCGCCGGTAGGCCTATAATATGGATATTATGATGCGGGCGGTGTTATGCCTTTCCAAGGCGGAGACTCTGCCTTGGGAAGGCATGTGTGAATCACTTTGGGGGCCCGTTGTGGACCCCCCGGGGTGGGGGGGCTGCACTTGGGGGGTACCCATGGGTACCCCCCTACATTGGCATACACAAGGTGGCAGGCACCTCGCGGTGCCTGTCACGTTGTGCATGCCAATACACGCCATACATTTTCTACATTGTGGCGGTTGCTGCTCACAGCACCGCCCGCCACAATGTTGAATATGCAGGTCACGATCGCCAGGGTGGCGATCACATCCTAATTGATGGTGCGGGACCGCCGCACCACTGGTGGCTGGTCCCAGCACGGCTAGTGTGGCGGGTGGATTGAAGTCCACCTGCCATCCTAATGGACCCTCTTAGTCTTACTCTCAAACCCATTCAGATACCCATACAGATACTGTCACATTCAGTTACATACCAATAAATACACGTTCACACTCACTCTTATACCTATGCAGACACTATCACAGCCATTCTCATAGCTATAGAGACAATGTGACACCTATTTATATACCCATAGAGACTCTGTGACACCCTTTCACAAACCTATACTGTCACTGTTACACCTATCCAGAAAGCTATGCAGACAATGTCACACTCTTTCACATACTCATAGAGGCACTGTGACACCCATTCACTAACCTATACAGTCACTGTCTAAACTTATTCAGAAATCCATACAATGTCCCACCCATTCACATACTCATAGAGACACATTGTGACACCCATTTACATACCCTAAGTGACTCTGTGACACTCATTCACAAACCTATATAGTCACTTTTACACCTATTTAGAAACTCATACAGACACTGTTACACCGATTCACATACCCATGGAAACTCTGCAACACCCATTCACAAAGCCATCGAGGCATTGTAACACCCTTTCAGATATCAATAATGATACTGACACACCTATATACAGTGTTACACTCATTCTCAAACCTATACAGACACTGTCTTACCTATTTAGAAACCTATACAGACAATGTCACACCGATTGACATACTGAAACCGACACTGTGACATCCATTTACAAACCCATACACACACTGTCACACCCATTTAAAAAACCCATACAGACACTGTTACACCCATTCACATATTCAAACAGATTTTGTCACACCCAGTCACATACTCATACAGACACTGTTACACCCATTCATGTACCTAAACAGATACTGTCACATCCATTCATATACCCATAGTGACTCTGTCACACCCTTTCACAAACCCAGAGAGGTGCTGTCACACCTGTTCAGATACCCATAAAGACACTGTCACGCCCATTGACAAACCCATACAGACACTGTAACACACATTCACAAAGCCATACATACACAGTGACACTCATTCACATACCTAAACAATTACTCTCACACCCATTTACAAATGCTTACAGACATTGTCACACCCATTCAAAACTACATACACATTTTGTCACTCCCATTTACATACTGATAGAGAAACATACATTTATATACCTATACAGACATTTTCACAGCCATTTATATATCATAAAGACACTGTTATACCAACTGGCAAACCCACGTATGCACCTAAAATGATACCCATTTAGACTCTGTTATCCCAACTGTGATTTGCATTCAGAAACCTTTACTAGAAATATTAAATATACACGTTTTCATTGAATGTGTTCTTTTGCTTTGCAAATCCACAATAGATCCACAGAGTTGACAAATTTATTGAAAAACAGGATTTACAGTTAGAAATAACAACTGTTAGGGACATAGGGTGGCTCTTAGAAGAGCCGTTATGTTCATTTTGTCCATACATGTTGTATATGATGACTACATATATGAGTGAATGCAGAGTTTCAAGTTGTTCTGAAACACTCCATAGCATTCATCTGTGAAGTGAATACCATCTCTTCTGTATATTCCATGTATGATGAAGCACAGGTTATTATTGTTGACATAGTTCATGTTATAGTCTCTGAGGAATGCTGAACCAGTTTTATTAATCTGTTTTCTGGCTTTTTCTATCTGTGGACAAAATACTGAAGACCAGTTCCATTTCTGCCTCTGGCAAGTGTTAGAAAACACCAAGGCAATGTGAGGGGCAAGTTGAATTAATTGTTCACTGGTATTCTTCATTAGGATTTCTAGTCTTACCCCAGTCATTGTGCTCAAGGCATTGCGACCACCAAACTCTACCACCCAGAACACAAAAATGTGACCCACAATCCACACTCTAACCATTTTAAAGGATTGAGAACTTGCACACAGAAGAAGTCAGCAGCCGAATGAGACAATTTTCAAAATGATGGCAGTTAAAAATAACTCTAGCAAGTAAAGTTTCATACTTCACATTGCATTGAATGGTGTAAGTAAGGTAGTGATAAAAACTAGGTTGTGCAATAAAAGTACAATAACAACATGTCTGATTAGTTATTAGGAATATGTTTGTAATTGTATACACTCATTCACATCTGCAAAATTTGCCTTGGAAGTTAGCATGCTGCCGTAGAGACAGCTGTGAACTTCTGACCTACTGGTGACAGAATGTTACCATAGAAACAGAGCTTCGGGGGGCGTGGCTACGCGCGTAGCGAGGCTGGTTGTGTCTTAGTGGAGCTCCAGCATGACCCTCCACTCTGGGGGTAAATTATCCGGTCATTTCTCCGACTGGCGAGCCACTACTTGGTGCAGGACATTGTGAGGCGTCTACCCAGCTTCGGACCGAGTTTCAAGGTTCCGCAAGCTCCGGAACCGCACCGGCACTTAGGAGCCCACCCACGCCACGAGGGAGGCCACAACGACGGTCAGACCCGCCAGGCAAGCCCGGGGTCGGAGCCGGAAGTGCAGGCCGCGCGGGCCGAGGGCGCCCAGTGGCAGAACAGTGAAGACAGCGTTAGGGTGCACTGAGCGTGATCGTCTGGCAGGCGCTGAAGGAGGCAACTGCCCGGCCGGGACCACCGCTGCAGCGAGGGCGACAATCTGAAGTGGCGGACTGGGGCTTATGACTGCCGGGATCCGGATCGCCGGGGGAGCCTCGGACACGGACAGGTACCCCTCCCCCCTTGGCCCCTAGCTGCAGCGCCTACCAGGGAGAGTCCTCCGAGGGGAAAGGGAGGAAGCCCCGGCGACGACGAGCGGGCCCCACCGCCCGACGACCTAGGCACCCGCCTGGAACCACCGGTGCCGATCCTGGCGAGGACCCCCGGGAGCCCGTGAGCTCCCGACCGGGGATGGGACCCCCGGCGCCACCAGCATTCAGCCAGTGAAGTGAGCGGAGCAGCACAGACCGCAACCGGAGGGCCCCTACAATAACTCCGAGAGGGAGCGCCCCCCCTGCGCGGTGACACTGGCGGGTGCCCAACTGCTGTGAGCCTCGACTGCCGGCCTTAATACAGAACGGACAAGACGCCCCTGGACCGGGCGCCCCCGGGGGACCATCGCAATACCCCACGCCGCCAGGCAGAAGCAGTAAATACCCGGGCCCGATACCACCCCGCCACAGGAGCACGCATCCACCAGCCATCATTGGCCGCCCGGCCGGGTGAAGCACCACCTGGCCACACAAGTCGCCATTGTGGAGCGCATCGGGAGGGGTCCACGGTGGCGAGCAGCGACCCCCCACGGTACACTGACCGAGGCCGGGGGGGAATGACGCCCACGGGCGATATTGCCACTTAAGTGACTCATGCACTACTGGACCACTGGGGTTAACAAGTCATAAGGATGCCGGCCTGCGGGCACTGACCCCCCCTGAGTTCCACCACCACCAGCTCAGCGACGTAGCGGTGGGGCAACACTAACTACGCAGCATACGGCCTCAGAGGCCGAGCCACGCAGCACATCGTGTCCAGCCGCAGAACCGGGAAGTGACGCAACTACCACCGGGACACTCGGGCCCGTACACTGGTCGGCCCACCTCAGCTGCGGAAACCTCACGAGGACCTCTCCCGACAGCCTCCCCCGTGGGTGTACAGGTATAGTCCCCTGCCTTGAAGAGGCGCCTGTGGTGCGGACGGCCCGCAGAAACGATTAACATTACGCCGTCCGGGCTACCCGAGCGCAGAACCCTGCCCATGTCAGGAGGTGCAGGGAAACGCACAGGAACCGGGAGCACGCACCCGAAGGGCAAAATGGACAAGACACAGAAGCAGATGGATGTAGACCCGGTGACGGCCAGACTGGACTCGGTATTGGCGGCCATGGAGCAACTGGAGAATTCCATTCAGTCCACCCGGACGTCACTGGAGGCAAAGATAGATGGGGTCGCCATTGACCTGACGCACTTGAAAGCGGATCACAAGAAGCTGGCTGAACGCACCACAACCCTGGAGACCACCGTGACCGACTTGGAACCGCGCGTCACACAGTCGGACAAGCAGATAAAAGATCTTCTCAACAGGGTGGAGTTCCTAGAAGACAGGGCGGAGGATGCAGAAGGACGGGCGAGACGCAATAACGTCCGAATAGTGGGTCTGCCCGAAAAATGGGAAGGGAGAGATCCGACATCACACGTGGAGGACTGGCTTTGCGCCCTGTTGCCAGAAGGTACCCTTTCACCCCATTTTGTGGTAGAACGAGCACACCGGGTCCCGACTAGACCGCTCCCAACTGGCTCTAACCCACGTCTCTTCCTCATTCGAATCCTGAACTACAGAGACCGGGATGCGGTATTGAGAGAAACCCGCAAACTCGGCACCATTCAAGTGGATAATGCGAACATAATGTTTTTTCCGGACTACACGATTCAGGTCCAACGTCAGAGACACTCCTTCCTGATAGTGAAAAGACGGCTGTGCCAGCTAGGACTCACGTATTCCCTCCTCTTCCCAGCAAGACTGAGAGTCGTAGCTAATGAAAAGACACACTTCTTCAATACCTCTGAAGAGGTGGAAGCCTGGCTGGACAACAGGACGGACAAAGATACAAGGAGACATGGAGACTCGCCTAGGTCAAGGAGACGCAGGAGATCCAAATGGAGGCGCGGAAACAGATCGCCCTCACCAGCAGCGAGTAGTACACACCACGGCACGAGCCCATCTGAAGAGAAAAACCCCAGGAGCAGCGGGAGGCCCTGCGGATGGTCACGGAGCTCGGCGGCCCTCCGTCCCAGTGCTCCCCACCTATCACCATCCCCGGGTTATCACCAAGCGACGACGAGGCGATCTATGGGCCACCGGACTCAAAAGTCTCAGGTGATCTACCTGCAATCACGCCTCAAACATCGGATCTGTTCGGTTGACGGAGTGTCACATCCTGGCGCTCTTTCTGCCCTGCTCAACTCTCCCACTCATTCCATGCCCTCACACTTGCCAGCCGGTGGGACCAATGTACCGGTGTGAGGCGGCTAGGTGGCACCGGTTGAAGGCGTGGGACAGAGGCGGTGAGTCAACTCTTCCCTGCGGGGGCGCACGTCTGAGACGCAGTAAGTAGACATTGACACACACATAATGTCACCTGCCGCTGAACAATCGGCCTAGAGAGCCTCCTCCCCCCTGGGTCATGATACGGCAGGGGTCCCTCCGGGTGGGCGGGGCACACACTACACACAGGGAACTGGCAGCACTGGTGCCGCAGGACTTTACGGTTACAGCAACCCCCAGACTGGAACGTTGGATATCTCAGTAGAGTGTTTGGACGGCTGCACGTTTGGCAGCCGAACCTATGGTATTTCCCCCAGTTTATGTTCACCCTTCTCCCTACTCTTGCAACGTGCTGCAATCATAGTTTAATGGCGGAATTACTGAACTTTTCATGGTGTCCCACAGGTGTGCGGGGAAATGTTGTGGAGTTGAGTGGTGGAAAGCTTCCCGGGGGTGTGCACGGGGCGAGGGGGAGGGCGGATGGGACGGACTTGATGCATTGTGATGGCTGAGGTTAAACTCTGCACTTGGAATGTGCGTGGTATACACACACCTTCACGCAGGTACATGATATACTCCTATTTGAAGAGGCACAAGGTACAAATAGCACTCCTACAGAAGACACACCTGACAACGACTGAAGTACTCACACTACGCAGGCGATGGCATGGCCAACTGTACGCGACTGGGTTCTCCTCCTACGCGAGGGGTGTATTAATATGGGTGACACCAGGAATTCCGTTTGACATTGACGACTCACACATAGACGGGGAGGGAAGACTGGTGGCGGTAAAGGGACGTCTGGATGGACATCCATTAGTTCTAGCGTCGCTTTACGCCCCTAACACGGACCAGCAGGGTTTTATTACGACAGTATCCACGGCCCTATCACACTGGCGTGGGATCCCCTGGATATTGGGAGGGGACTATAACTGCGTGCTGGACGCCACACTACCCAACGCACCGGTAGTGCACTTATAGCTTTGGCTGACCAATGGCACTTGCAGGACGTGTGGCGACCTCGAAATCCAACCACCAGGACGTATTCATACTACTCAGGAGCTCACACCCTACACACCCGATTAGACAGGTACATGCTCACTGATGACTTACTCCCGTTAGTGAAGGAGGCATGCTACATGGGTAGGACACATTCCGACCACAACCCTCACATGCTGACCGTCTCTTGGGCAACCCCACATCCCCCTGTCCCCACTTGGAGACTGCAGCCGGATCTCCTTTTAGATGCACCCTTCACACACATAGCGCATTACTTCGAGGAGAACGCGGGCTCTGCCACCCCCCCACAAATAGAACGGGACGCATTTAAAGTGGTCATTAGAGGACAGTGTCTGGGCACGCAGGTCAACCTTAAACGGCGTGTTGAGAAATACCTTCGGAGGATGGAAGCCGAGTTGATCCGACATGAACAGGATTCTGTTAGAGATGATGGCGCTGAGTTACAATCTGCGCGCGCAAGCCACGAAAAACTGCTGGAGAGGCTTAGGTGTTTGAATTATGCGGCCCACGCGGCATGCACTCACGATAGAGGGGACAAACCGGGTAAATTGTTATCGTGGCTCATTACCAGGGAGGAAAAGACAAAACCAGTCACGAAAGTACTGGGTGCAGACGGGTCGCTCTTAAACACTCAAGTGGAGATCCACGGCGCGTTCGTCACCCACTACGACGCACTGTACTGCTCCTACCTGCCCACCCCCGCCCCGGACACGGAGGGATACCTCCGCCAGATACCATTGCCAGCGCTCCGCGACGCTCAACGCACAGATCTAGCAGCGCCCATCACATCCGAGGAACTCCGGGAGGTCATAGCAGGGCTGTCTAATGGTAAATCCCCTGGCCCTGACGGACTCCCAGTAGAGTTCTATAAGGCGTATCGGGACCTCCTGATCCCCGAACTGATTAAAGTGTATAAGACAGCGCTCGACGACTCCTCACTGCCACCCTCTCTGAATGAAGCCACCCTGGTCTCCCTCTTAAAACCGGGAAAAGACGGGACGCTACTGGGCTCATACAGACCGCTCGCTCTCCTAAACACAGATTATAAAATATTAGCATCCACACTAACACGATGACTAGCCCAGTACACACCCACCCTGGTTCACACAGACCAGAACGGCTTTGTACCCACCCGCAGCACATCGCTCAATATCCGTCGGCTGTTCAGGGTGCAGGAATACGCGAGGAGACCTTGGCCGCGTTCGGGTTGTCTTGTATTAGACCCGGAAAAGGCATTTGACTCAGTGGAGTGGCCATATCTTAGGGCGGTGATGCAAAAATTTGACCTGGGAGATGCCTATTTGGAAATGGTCGGCCTCCTATACCAAACACCTAGCGTTCGGGTCAGGACCGGGGGCCTCCTATCGGACACTGTACGAGTCAGACGGGGCACTCGTCAGGGCTGCCCATTGTCGCCTCTGCTCTTCTCCTTAGCGATAGAACCAATGACGGAGTTGCTGAGGAGACAAGGTGCAGAATGGGGCATCCCATTGATAGACGGCATACATACGGTCTCGCTATACGCTGACAACCTGCTCTTCTACATTAGGGACCTCACACAGATACCGCCAGGGCTCGCGGACACCCTACGTGAATTCACAGCCCAGTCGGGACTGCGAGTCAATTGGGGGAAATCTGGGGTCTACCCCTTTCACCCTGACATGCAGGAATGTGCGGTGCAATTAGGGGGCACGTCGCTAACCTGGTACATGGGCACCTTTAAATACCTCGGTATCCATATATACCAGTCTCCAATGGACATACTGGAGGGCAACTTGGTCAGGGCTATATCCTCCCTGCGAGCCCAGATAAATTTCTGGAACACGCTCCCGCTGAATGTCCCAGCCAGAATCACCCTGGCGAAAATTATAGTTTTACCGAGACTCCTTTATTATTACTCGAACATACCGGTATACGTCCCCGCCCGGATATTTAAAGACCTGGAGACCATGGTGCGCACACTCCTATGAAACACAGGGAGACCCAGAGTAGCCCTGAAGAAGCTGTATGCCCCGACGTCCTCGGGGGGATTAGCGGTCCCCAATCAGGAACTTTATTACCTCGCGGCGCAACTCCAATGGGTGGTGGCATGGCTCGCGGGAAGGAACCTCAACGACACAGCCTCGATGGGCCCGGCCCTGACCCGTGCGGGGGCCCTCGCAATGTTCCACCCCATCAATGGTGCGGCTCGCGGAATGCAACTACACCTCGCGGTGGCACTTAGATGCTACAAGCGAGCACTAAAACTAACAAAGGGGATAGCGCCCTACGCCCCGGCACTCCCATTGGAAGGTATGCCTAGGCCTGGGGGAGTAGTAACTGCAACACAGTTGGACAGCTGGGAACGAGTGGGGATGGAATCCATGGCGGACCTGTATAACGACGGCACCCTAGTTCAGTTCGAGAGACTTACGGAGGACCCTGGTCTGCCGGCAGGGCAGTTCCTGTTCCACGCCTCTATGGTCTGGGTACTCACGAAACACTGGGGAGATATGTCGGAGGAGCCTCAGACACACCAGTTGATACAATACCTGCACATCATGGGGAGCGGGTCGCACGTGATACACTGGCTGGCACAGGCGTTACAATCCCACACCACATGCACACTCCAGCCCTTGAGAGACAGGTGGACGACTGACAGGGAGAAGGACTGGACGGATAAGGAATGGGAGAGGATCCTGGAAAGCCCACGCCACATACCCCGCAACTCGAGATTCAAAATAATACAGTTCTACATTGTACACAGGGCGTATCTGTCCCCGGACAAGATTAATCGTTACTTCGCGCTGGATACCTCCAGCTGCCCACGATGTGCGTTACTGAATGCGGATCTCCTACACATGCTATGGTCGTGCCCCAGACTACAAACGTACTGGCAAGATGTCACTACACTCTTGACGAAAGGGGCGGGCACAGAACTGAGACGTGATTGGGACGCCTGCGTGCTGGGCCTGATCAAAAGGACAAAACACAACAATGCCCACACCAGATTCTGGGATCTGGGACTGATAACCGCCAAACGACTCATAACACGACATTGGAAAGATGCAAACCCACCGCAGGCGAAACACTGGTGTGCCTCTCTCACCTATTGGGCGACAGCAGAGGGTACAGTATTACACAGGGAGGAGACAGCGGGACGGAGGGCCATTCCAATAGCCCAGATCTGGGATGACATCCTACAGGCATTCACCAGGGCTTGCCATGACCGTGGGGTGACATAGGCTGGGAGGAAACCCTTTCTCCCCCCCCCCCAGCGGAGCGAAGGGGTACACCAAGGGGGAGTAATACACGGCAACAACATGATGTAGGAGCCGCACATATGTAGGCGTGAGCCACCACTCATGTAGTCCCTCCCTCCCCTCCCGCTTACCGCCCCCCTTCCCCCCTCTCTTCTCTTCCCCCCCATGCACCTCCCCCCCCTGTTGGGGAGGACCGACTACGCGGCCGACACGCATGGGGCAACACCGCCCCAACGCTAGAAGTCCTCGCAACTCGCACGTCACCGTTGACACACATATGCATAGCATCTACACCCAGCATTGACACGCCACCTAGCCGCGGGCCAAGAACGACTGAAACTACACTGCAGCACACCCTTCCCTCCTTGACTTAAGGTTCACTACATCCCCTATTTCTCTTCTATCCCCTACCTCGGTTTGGAGGTTGTTTAGCAGACTGTCACCCCCCAGTTGACTACGCTGCACTTTTACATCTGACAAGCAAACGCATGACCATACACTACACGACGACCCTTGCCGCAGCCCTCTACCATACCACGACAATGTCCAGGGCGCACTCAACATCGACGACATCTACACACCATGTTTACAGACAGGTCTGGCCGGAAAGACCCGTCCTTGGGAAACGATGCATTGCAACATCGAACAGAGGGTTGTGGGCACTACAGGGGGGGTCGGCCAGAGGCACGCCCAATCTGACAGTGTGGGCCAGACACTCTGGTGGGATGAATAACGCACAATACATTGTAGTGTAATGTACGAGTGTCCTTTAATGTGGACGCCGGGACTATTCCCATTGCAGCTGAATGCATGGCTCACTGCTGTTGGTACTTATTGGGACTCCGGCTGTCGACAGCGTCATCACGGACTTTGTACGAGTTGAATAGCTCTCTGTTTTCCTACTGAATTATGCACACGGAAATGTAACTGTATGTCACTTATTTCAATAAAACATATTTAAAAAAAAAAAAGAAACAGAGCTTCGGGAGTATAGGGGAGAGGGAAGAAGAAAAGGCTAGAATGTTAATGTGAGGAGACATTGTTTATAAGAGAAATAGTGAATAAGATTTGTTTGGGTCTAAATTTAGGGATTTGCATGAAGTGGTGTGTAAGTGGTAGTGTTTCGGAATAGTTTAACAAAAAAAGATCTCAGTTTACAAAGTGGTTCTTTGGATTCTCTGCGAGGGTTCTCGGCGGTCATGCTGGCACCCCGGATCCCTTTGTAAATTCGCAGATCCCACCTAAACGTGTGAAGAATCCCGACAGGGAAAGAATGAGGTGAGCAGGAGAGCACCCACACGTGGATACCACAACGTGCTACTGAATTGGGCTCTCTTTAGAGGAGTTAAACAAAGGGTTAAGAAATGTGACCATTCAGAAGAGCTGTATGATCAGTAAGGAGATGAAATTAATTGAATTCAGTGTTTCTATTTGTTTGCAGTCTCTGTAACCTTTAAAACAAAGTTGAATAGGGTGCCATTACTGGTTGTTTTGTATGACAGGGGTTTAACATTCTTCTGCTTGTTTTTTTGTGCTTTCTTAAAACAAGTTTGATAACCTGATATTGAGAAAGAAAAATACTCATCAGCAAAAACATTTAACAGGTAAATGTATTAAGCTCTAGCATAAAAAAAGTTGATACAGAAGGACTGAGTGTGAGTAAGGTGGACGAAAGTGAGCAGGATGTTTGACGATAGTAAAAGGAAATGTTCAGAGTGAGTAGAAGATGAAAATAAAGTACAGTGTGTTAATCAGGAACTATAAATAAAAACTGGTGAAGAAAACAAAGGTATACACCCAGAGGGAGTGATACAAGGAGTGAAATGCTAATGTATGCAGTGAGATATGAAGGCATTTTATTATGCATACAGTTATGCAATAACATATATTCAGAAATGCAGATTAAGATGAGCTGGTTCACACTGATGCTTTTGGTAAGGGAGCAAGGTTTAGTTAAATATAAAGATAGTCAGAAGTAAGCTGATGTGTGCATCCTTTCTCATTCTAATTCAGACCTCCTTTATTCTTATTCAAATGCAGCCGCGGCCCATGCGGGTAAGAGCGGTGGGGCCGGGTGGGGGGTGGATTTTGACATTTGATGATGAGGGAAAATGTAATAAATGATTCATTTTCCCTCGCCAACGTCTGTTGAAAACCCCCCCGCCCAGCTCCATCGCCCCGCTGCGCTTACCTGTACGGACCGCTGCTGTTCACATGCTGTTCGAATGCATAGATAGACACTGTTATACCCATTCTCACACTGATAGAGAGACTCTGACAATCTCTAATGTACCCATATAGAGACTTTCACACCCCCTCACATACCCATACATGCACTGTCACACCTCTCACATACCCATTTAGACTTCCTTTATTCTTATCTATGTATCTATACAGTCAATACAGTCTGACAAACAAAATGACATACCTATACAGAGAGTCACACCCTCTCACATGCACATAAAGAGACTTTCACATCCTGTGACATATTCATGTACTTACCCTTATAAACATTTACATACTCATACAGATACTCTGACAATCTCTCACATACTCATGTGGACACTTTTATACCCTCTCACATTCCCATATAAAGCCTTTTACATCCTCTTACATTCATGTAGACACTTATATGCCCATTGACATATGCATACAGAGGTTCACATACCCTGTCACATACACATACATAGACCTTCACACCCTCTCATATAGCCATACACAGACTCTCATGCAATCTGAGATGCCCTTGTAGAAAACCTTATACCCATTTATGTACCTGGAAACACGATCTCACACTCTCATATATCCATTCATAGACTGTCAGATCCTCTCACATATCTATACAGACACTGTCACAACCATTCAAATATCTATAGAGATACTTTCACACTCTCTTACGTATTTAAACATACACCCATATGCACATTCATATACATATACTTAGAAGGTAACACCCTTTCAGATATTCATATAGAGCTCTTTTATTCTTGATAACCTACCTATACAGACTGTGAAACCCATTTACCTACTCTTTCAAAGACTTTTACACCCTCTCACTTACCCATAACAGATACGGTAATACCTATTCACATACTAATACAGTGACATAGACGTCCTCTCTCACACCCATAGAGAGACTCCTATATCCTCTCACATACTGATATAGACACACTTATAAACATTGAGATATGCATACAGAGATTTACACACCCTGCTACACACTCTCATATAGTCATATACAGACTCTTATATCCATGTACATGCATGTACATAGGCTCTTACAGATATCCATTCATATACTGCCAGACCCTGTCACTTATCTATACACTGTCATAACTTTCACATACCTATAGAGATACTCTCATGTTTTCGTCCATACAACCTTATACACATTCATATACCTATATTCAGACTCTGACATCCTTAAAGATAATTATCCAGACCTACTTTATTTCGATCCATCCATATACATATATAGAGTGTAACACCTATTGACATAGTCATAGAGAGACTCTTACACTCTCTCTTTTACCCATCCAGATACCTATTCACATACTGATACAGTGACTCTGACATCCTGTCACATATCTATATAGAGACTCACACTCTGTCACATACCCATACATAGACTGTCACAGCATTTCACAAGCCCACGCAGATAGTGTCATAACCTTTCACAAGTCCATGCATAAACTGGCATAGACTGTAACATACCCATACAGATTGTGTCATAATCATCCATATATATATATATATATATATATATATATATATATATATATATATATATATATATATATATATATATATATATATATATATATATATATGTATATATATATATATATATATATATATATATATATATATATATATATATATATATATATATATATATCGGCAGTAGGAGCTCCTGCAGTGACGTGGGGGGGAGGGGCAGTAATGTATGGATTACGGAGTTTAACCGGTAAGTAAACATTTAAATAAATAAAACGAATTTCGTTGTACGCACTGCATCACCAAATGCGATGCAGTGCGCGAAACGAATTTTTTTTAATTTATGAATATGTTTACTTACCTGTTAAACTCCGTAATCCATACATTACTACCCCCCCACCCTGCCCCTCCCCCTCCCCATGTCACCTCCCTGCAGGAACTCCTACTGCCAACCGCAGGTGGTATGTATGAATATGTGAAAGGGTCTGACAGTTTGTGTATGGGTTTGTCAATGGACAATACTCTATGTACATGGTATGTGCAAATATGTGAGAGTCTATGTATATATATATATATATACATAGACTCTCACATATATATACATAGACTCTCACATATTTGCACATACCATGTACATAGAGTATTGTCCATTGACAAACCCATACACAAACTGTCAGACCCTTTCACATATTCATACATACCACCTGCGGTTGGCAGTAGGAGTTCCTGCAGGGAGGTGACATGGGGAGGGGGAGGGGCAGGGTGGGGGGGTAGTAATGTATGGATTACGGAGTTTAACAGGTAAGTAAACATATTCATAAATAAAAAAAAATCGTTTCGCGCACTGCATCGCATTTGGTGATGCAGTGCGTACAACGAAATTCGTTTTATTTATTTAAATGTTTACTTACCAGTTAAACTCCGTAATCCATACATTACTGCCCCTCCCCCCCACGTCACTGCAGGAGCTCCTACTGCCGACCGCAGCTGATACATACACTGCGAGTCCCTGTTACAAACCCATACAGGCATCCTTATACCAAACATATCTATACAGATACTCTCACATCCTCAAATGTATCCATACAGACACCCTAATACCCATTCACATAGCTATACACTGACTCTGAGACCATTTTATATAGTCATTCAGACCTGCTTTATTCTCAGTCACATACTTATACAGCGTGACACCCATTCACATATTCATACAGACTCTCCTATCCTCACCTCATAAAGAGTCTCCCACACCCTTAAGCATACCTATTGAGATTTTTTTATTGCCATTCACATACTTATATACTTAATTAATTAATTAATTGTATACTTGTAAAGCGCACAGCTACCCACACCGGGGTGTCCCGGCGCTGTATACTGCTGGGGAACCAATCCTGGCTTTCCCTGTGAGATGGTCCCTCCTGGGCACCCCCAAGGTGAGACCAGGCATCCCCGGCGTTGAAGGGGCCGTTGTGAAGATTCAGCAAGCTATTGCCCAGAGTTGCAGAGTGGAGCCCAAGCTTAGAGTAGGCGCCGAGGCAAGAATTATCGAGTCCGCGGACATTTGATCCAAGACCCTGCCGCGTTGGGAATTGAACCCTGGTCCCGGGCCGATCTCAGCTTCCGGGTAGCCACACTTCTTCTATAGACAGTATAACATCTATTCCCATCCTCACACAAACACTCTTTCACCCTGTCAGATATCCATACAGACACTTTATAACCATTCACGTACTGATACACAGACTCTGACATCATATCACATACCTATAGAGAGATTGTCACACCCTATTACATACTCGTATATACACTTTTGCAGCTTGTCACTTATGTATTGAGACCTTGTTTTTCATATCTACATATGCAGTCTCACACCTATTCACATACCCTTGTGGAAGCTCTCACATCCTCTCACATACCCATATAGAGACTATTATACCCATTCATATATGGATTTATCCGAGGCCTTCGACTGCATGGTCCATAGCAAACTATGGATCATGCTGAAGGAGATGGGAGTGAACAATGCTGTCACTAACTTCATCAGAGAGGTCATTTTGAATGCTACCGCTAAGGTACGCTATGAAAAAAATGGTGAATGTAATAAACCTTTTAAAATTGAAAGGGGAGTCAGGCAAGGTTAAGTCATGGCACACTGTCTGTTCACCCTCTACACTAATAAATTAAAAAAGGTTTTGATTGAGGTTGAGAAAGACACTCTGTTAGTCTCATCGACTGCTCTCCCCCTTCTCCTCTATACAGACAATGTTGTTTTATTGGCCACGATACCCATGGCACTACAAAATCTTATTACCCAATACTCAGATTTTATGCACAACTTGGACCTGCACGTAAATAAAGCCAAATCATACGTCATAGCAATAGGTAGTGATAAAAGGAAGAGAATTAGACACACACTAGACAGGGAAACATTAGAGGAGGTACCTCATTTGAACTATCTAGGGATGGTTTTTGACAATAAACAAACATGGAGGGAGATGTTTCAATGCCGAACCAACCTATTGATCTAAAGTATCGCTGCCCTTTTTAGATTTTCCCAAAGATACCTGAAATGCTCACAATTTACCTGGCAAAAACGCTTCCAATGGCCACTTATGGGGCAGCAATTTGGGGTATCAGTGATGTAACCTCTCTCCAAGAGCAAGAAGATAAATTCATAAAAAAGACTTGTCGATCCCACAATCAAGTAACAACTTCATAGCCCACAAAGAAGCCAGCATGCCCTTTATTATGGACGCCATAAGATTAGTGCCACTCTCTCTGGCTATCCATGTGGAAAAGGGGTACTGTGGGCCTAAATCAAAAAAATCTTTAAAGAAATTTTTAATTTGGATCATTCTCACAGAATCCCCTGGCTATTATATGTCAGTGAAACTCTTACCTCTTTGGGTCTTGCCTTTCTGTATATTACTCCGACTCTCTGCAAACAATTCCCTAAGTCGAGTTTAAAAGCCATTTTTATAAATAAAGGCACTCATGATAGGTGGAATAGTCACAAAGGGAAACAAACCGTAAAGATTTATGAACCAAAATTACAGATGTCAAATCACCTACATTCCATCTTACGGTTTGTTGAGAATAATCAGCATTGTTTCATTCTTACTAGATTCAGATTGAATCTTATCCCGGTAATGCTGTGCTACCCTATTAATCTTTTTTTTCCCTGAACAAATTACCACCTTGCCCTTATGACAAAAATACAGCCCAATCGACTTCACACCTCCTCCTTTTTTGCCCATTATACACAACTGAGAGGAAGGTTTCATTGCTCCACTCTTGAGGAAATTTTCAATGAGGTCTGTCGCATCTGCTCTCTTTTTATTTTACTCACTGGAAATCCCATTGTTCTACTTTGCGCTAGCCTCCTACCTACTGGCCTCTATGAGATCCCTTAAAGTTTTATGTACTACACCTTTTGCACTTTGAGATCAATTTTAACTGTTTTATTCTGTCTTTTTTCTAGTCCATGTATGAATTTGGGAATTTATCTCTTATGCACAGTGTTTAACTGTGGGCTTGGAACTGCTTTTAAATTTTGTATCTATGGTACACCTAATTTTAATGCACCTTTTATGCTATTTTTATCTGTGTACTTTTATGCATTTTTATGAAGTGCGAAATAGAGTTGATTGATGATGATGACCCATTCACATATCCATACAGAGATTCACACATCCTGTCACACTGGGAACAGCCTTTACGACGCGGCTGTTACACCGCTGTGCCGTTACAACACGGTCTTTTCAACGCAAGTCGTTACCACGACTTGCGCTGGAGGGCGCTGCAGGACAAGGAATTTTTTTTAATTTACTTTCCAACACCTTCCCTACTGTATGTAGGTTGGTGTTGGAATAGTAAATTAAAAAATTCCTAAGTCCGCACCCCCTCCAACGCAAGTCGTGGTAACGACTTGCGTTGAAAAAAACGCGTTATAACGGCACGCGTTGTAAAAGTACGCGTCGTAAAGCCGTACATCCATCACACACTCATACATAGACATTCACACATATCACATAGCTATACAGTATCACAACCATTTATATATCCTTACTGAGATGTAGAGACCCTTATATCCATTTACAAACCCATACACAGGTTTTACACCCTCTCACATATCCATTGATAGACTATGAGACCCACTCACAAAGCTATACAGGCACTATTATAACCATTCACATACCTATGGAGATACTCTCCCATCCTCTGAGATATCTGTACTGATACTGTTATACCCATTCACATACTTATAGCCAGGCTCTCACTCCCTCTCTTTATATGTTGTATTGTTTTATTGATAAAGTACAACTACAAAGCCAGACAAAACGCAAAAAAGAAAGGAACAGTATTATCATCTTTAAAGTGAGATAGATAAACAAAATAAGGTGGAGAATGTGCAGAGGAAATAAGAGAAGCTGGTAAGAGTACTTAGCAGTTTCTCAAAAATTATGTTGTAAAAAGCAGAATGAGAGTACAATCCTATCTAAAAATTGAATTTTCACATCAAGTGGAAGAAGGAAGGAGTATGTGTTTCACAAAGTAGAAATGTTCTAAGAAATTAGAGTAGCAAAAATAGTGAATAAGTAACAAAAGAGACTTCAATTTCACATTCATGTCTGCTCTTGATGTCCTTCCACGTTGAGAATGTGCTGTAACTGTACTTCTCAATATTACCTCTCTAAAGCTGTTTCCCACACAGCTCACATTCAACGTATCTGACACAGGGTTTCTTTTCTTCAGAATGTAGCATAAAACAGTTCCACAGGATCAATGTGACTGTTTTGGGTGTGGTTTTCTCAGAATGTGGGTGTCTTTCAGCAGGAACCAATTGAACTGAAGCTTTTAGATGTATTATTAAGTGCCTCTTATTAAGTGACTCTGTAAATTTTAAATATGTTATAATAGTTACAGTTATAATGGTTATAATATATATATATTTATATACATTTGAAATAGGTATAATAGTTATATGTAAATTATTCATGTTGTTTAATAGTTTTTTCAAAAACATTTGCTATTCTTTTTATAATTGGTGTCATTGTCACTTGTTTGTCACCTATTTTTCAAATCTATCTACTGCATTGTTTTCTACCTTTTCCATGATTGTCACTGCTTTGACCTTATTGTTTTTAGAGTATTTACAATTCTTTATAATGCATTTTTTCAATAATGTAATAGATTCTCCTTTCCAGGTAAACACTGATGTATACAATGACACAGCCAGTTAAAAACTGATGTATACACTAACCCATCTACGTACTGATTGAGACGCATCCACTAACACACCCAGACAAACACTGATGCATTCCCTCACAAATTCACCAACTCACTCATACACACAGTGAGACACCCTAGGCCTCAGTCATAAATGCGCTGATACAACAATAAACACACCAATCCATTTAGTAACACATTCTCACACTCATTCATACATGCTCTGACACACCTAGCAGTGAGTGAATCATACACTGACACAGTCACGCACACACTTGTGCATTAACTGATTTATTCACTTACTCACTCATACATAGACACTGACACCCCATGACACACTAATAGATATACCAACACACCCATCCACACACTGATGCATTGACATTCTAACTCAATGATTACACATTACACATTGATACATACACTGGCAGACCCATGAACACATCCATAGAATCACTGATGCATACACTAAAACACACAAGCATACACTGTGACATATACTGACACACCTATGTACACACTCTTTCATGCAGTGACACATCCAGAGATACAATAAGACATACACTGACACACCAAGGCACACAGTAATTTATGTAGTAACAGACCCAAAAATATACTTAGACATACTCTGACACAAGGATGGAGACATCTACACAAACACTGACACAGCTAAGCACACGGTGATAAATAGCCTGACACACCCACTAACACACTAATTGATACACTGGGATAGGCAGCCACAAACCTACATATACATTGAAACACACAGAGAGGCACTCACATATAAACTGATACATCCATTGACAAAGTCATCATTTAGTAAGAGACACACTGACCCATTCACTGTCACACTGAGTCATACACTTATGTATTTACTGACAGACCAAACATACATTTACCTGTACATTAACACAAGGAGGGGCACACCTACACACACAGTGACACAGGTAGGCACACAATGATACATACACTGATATACCTATTAATACACTGATTGACTCACTGACATAGCAAGGCACACTTCTACGTATACACTGATACACCCAGACACACACTGACATATGCACTGACATACCCATACACACTATCATTTATTCACTGACAGATCGAAAGCAGCACAATTACGCATACAGAGTTACACCTAGAGATACACTGACAGGTAAACTATCACACCAATATACACACTTTATTCTGCAGAGACACATCCAAACACAGAGTGAGACATACACTGACACTTCAACACACACTTATTTAAACACTGACATACCCAGTCACAAACAAATAAATACATTAAGACACCCATGTATACACTTGTTCATACAGTAACATACCAAAGCATACACTAACGTATATAATTCCACATGCAGGCACACATTAACACCTTGGCTGCGGCATGAATTCCACAGCAGTGCTGGACATTCCAATCATGAGCGTGGCTCGGGCAGCCCCCGGCCGTCGTGCGCACATGCCCACGAAGGGGTTAACACATACAATGACACATCTATGCACATATTTATTCATACTGTAACACACCCAGATACATAGTAACATATGTAGTAAGACACTCACACACACACTTATTAAAACATTCATACAACAATAAAATATTACGAACATTGGTACAGCTCTTTAAGGAAGATGTGATGTTTTTAAAAACATTTATTTTACGGAAACGGGCTCTATTTCCAATTGTAAATGTGCAGAGAGTAAAATTCTATACAAACAATTGCATATGAAAAAACAACTGTTTTAAACAGTAAAAATAGTACAAAAATTACCAAACGTCTTCAAAAAGAAAATAAAGTCCTCAGATTTACAAATGACATCTTGGGCCAACCGCTGTTTAAAGTTCACAGATGGTTGGATGATGGTGCATCATCATCATTCTCTGTCACTTGAGGAACTTCCACTGTGTTTAACAAATGTACCATTAGCACATGTTCTTGTGCTTTTGTAATGATGGAATGCAAACAAGAAGAAATTAACATTGATGCCCCTTCATCTTTCTTCACTAACAACCAAGATCAAAGTGACTGTTTTGAATGTGGTTTTACCAAAATGTGGGTGTGGTTCAAGAGGAACCAATGAAAATGAAGCTTTGGTTTTTATTATTGATCAACTTTGCAGACTCCGCAGCAAATCCTCAGATTCATGTAATAATAAAATAGCTCATTTAAGCAGGAAATATTAAATAAATACTATAATGTAATTCAAAAGTTCCTACACCCCTAAAATAATTGTTTAGTCTTTCTCAGAATCAGCGGATCTGATCAGCAAGTCTATTGCTATCAAGTGATTGCAATAAAAAACCATGGAGTTGGAACTGGTGAAGCCTGGCGGTTTCGCAGGAAATCAGCAGACTCAAAATTTTACTTACAAAAAAAACCACAATTATAATACTCATATATAAAATATTAACAGTGTTCAATCGTTCTTCGCCCAAAAATGTTGTATTGTTATGTATATCTTACTAAGATTATCAGTCATTTGCCATCTATTTTGGAACTCTATGTAGTATATTGTTTCTTACCTTCTTGCATCTTTGTCGCAGCTTTCAGCTTATTATTTTTGTATTATTTAGAGTACTTTCTCATTCTATTTTTCTATGAAATAATACTTTCACCTTTTTTGTCATAATCTGCATTGGGATATTCTTTGTTTTTATTAATGTCTAAACTAATATTAATCAATGGGATTGGTGAAAGACTATGGGGTCTATTATGAGGGTGGGCTTACTATGTCCGCCTGCTCCCGCATCGGAGCATGGGACCGACCGACAATGTTGCGGCGGTCCCGCCATTCAAATTAGGATGCGCCCACCACACTGGCGGTTGCATCCCGCGTTTTTTATATTGCGGCAGGCGGTGCTGTAAGCAGCACCCGCAGCAATGTAAAAAATGCATGTCATGCATTTTCATGCACAACGTGACAGGTACCCCCAAATGCACCCCCCAAAACCTTGGGGGCCGCAACAGTCTCCTAACAGCAGGAACTGACTGCCTTTCCATGGCGGCAACACCGCCATGGAAAGGCTACTCTCTGCCTGCATCATATTATGGATGGTGGTGTCTTGCAGACACTACCACCATATTATGCCCCTTTTCTGCCTTGTCGACGACCGGCGGAAAAGCAGCAGACCGTCTTTCCATCCGCCACAGACCCCTAGCCATACTAATATGACGGGGGGGCAATCAGGCATGGATGGCGGGTGGATTGCCCCTGCCGGGCCAGCTGTGGCCACCGCCACCCACCATCCCAATTGGCTCCTATGTTTGTAGCACACATCCTGTAAACAATCTACTACTAATAGGAAAAACTGATTTTTTGTTTTTTAAAGTAGGGAAACATTATACTTGGTTAACTTAATTAAAAGTGCTATAGTAATTAAGTTTTAAAAAAAACAAAAGTTAGAACACTGTTATGCTAATACAATTTAAATTCAAAGAACTATAGAAATTCACTGAAAAAAACAAAGGTTACAGGAAAGTTAGAGTTAGGAAACAGAATTCAAAATAACGTACAAATACACTGAAAAAAACAAATGTTAGATGGGCATTATAGTTAGGAAATAGATTAAAAAAAAAGCTTAATAATGAACGGAAAAACCAAAGGATACAGGAACGTTAAAGTAAGGAACTAGATTTAAGAAAGCTTAGAAACACAATGAAAAAAACAAACGTTACAGGGACGTTATAGTAACGCTGATTTTTCACTCATGTAAAACCAGAGAAATTCAGCAGTTATCGTTAACTGGGCTAACTATACCTTACGCCCCCACAATGCACTGCTTATAACCTCACATATTACGTCACTGATGACATGGTCGTAACATCAGTCATGACATCACTGATGACATCTCAAATGACATCAATGATGACATCACTAATATCATCTCAAATGATATCACTGATAACATCATCCAGTGATTGTGAGAGTTTTGTAAAAGTTACAGAGTGTGGAATATATATATACTAAGGTAACTGACTATGGAATTGCCTGTATGTGTAAGTGAGTGGGTGTGTTAGTGGTGTATAGAGCAGTGAGTGGGTATGTAAGAGACTGCATACATGAGTCAGTGGGTATGTGAGTTTTTGTATGGGTGAATGAATGGGAGTGAACAATGCTTGTTCAAATATCAAAACGCGTTGGGTTGCTCGGCAATCCAATAAAAACATTTTATGGATATAACATTGGATTAACATCTTTTTCCTTGATGTGAAGGGTGAGTGTGGATCCAGAGTGTTGCCGCAAGCAAAATCAGAAGGGACTGTAATTACGAGGGGCTCCTCTACCCCCAACGTGCACCGGTGCCGGTCTTGGGTCTCAGCAGTATGAGGACTTAAGTGGCTCTTGACAATGCATGGTAAAGGCATTGCATGGTAATGCATGGGATTGACTGCCTGCTAAAGGTTGTTTCCCTGCCAGCAGACACCCTCTTCTCTTTGCCACAGCATCAAGGCTTCTTGGAGTAGATGCCTATGGGCCTCTGTTCTCAGAAAAGCAGTCAAATACCTCTGTGTACCTCAAAGCAGAAAACTGTCTCTTGCAGTACTGAAGACAATTGATGGAGGGAGGAATTAAAGGTACAATAGGGGACAACCATTGACAGTGATGATTTGGACTTTCAGGCACTCTGTGATTACCAGGTGGTCTGGTTTGAAAGGGCTATTGTGTGGGAAGTTATTTTAGTCCTGTCATGGCTCACAAGACCAAACATAAAACAGCCCACACACTGGCCCTTTCAAGCCAGCCCATCTTGCAATACAAGAGTGACAAAGTGACAGAGTGCCCAGTGGGCCTGTTCAACACTGCCTCTCTTGTAGGCTCTCTATCTGTGTAGAAGTTGATGATGTCTTCCTTTACTATTCATCACCAATCAGGTATCTTTTTCCGGCTACTCAAGCATTTTTTTACAGGTAAATCAAAGTTCCTGTTGTCGTTAATCACTACAACTTTCAGTCTTACATTTGTGGGATGTAAACTTAGGATGCTTTCTGACATCTGAAAGTGTTGAACACTAAATACTTTATGGCCATCTTGCATGGCCTAGCAGAAAGACAGTAGATTATGCAAGCATGAAATAATCCTGTCAGGGAGTAGAATCACATATCAATTTGAGTGTTGTTGGAAAAGACCCTAAAACAATGGATTATATCTCAGTAAAAGTGTACAGAGGTGAGGAGAGGAGTAATGGCATAGTTTAGGAAGTATCATTTGCAATGAAGTGGATGCAAATCTAGAGGAGCACTTAAACTTGAAGGTCACTAATCTAGAAATCGGAGATTGCACCTGTGGGTACATTTAACATACTTTTCCTTTTTTATGGTCCGATGGTGGTGGTGATGCTTCTCATAGGCAGATGTTAGGAGTTATAAGGTTAGAGTTGTGACTGAGTTATTTCTTGGTGGAGTAGATTTGGAGTGAGCACAATTTATGGTATAGCAGTCTATGCAATATGAGATGAAAAGGGATTTAGCTGAAGATATTTTTTGAACAGGTTTTTGACATGACAGGGGAGACAGTCGGTGACATGTTTTAGACTGTGAACACCAATACATGGTTCTGTGGTGGGTTGTTTTTGAAAGTCACAGCTACCTTAATGGTATGTTTATAATAATACATTCAAGACTTTATGATTCAAACATGAGCTGAAATCACTTTCATTATCTTTTTTTTAATGCAATATTTTAATCATTAAATTGTTATTTTTACTGAATTTGCTTCAGGAATCTTAATATATATGTATTGTTTAATGTAATGTAGTTTTGGTGTTGCTGTGCACATACCACATGCAGCTTTCGGCGAGGAAGACGTTGCTAGATCTGACCAGCTACTAAATGCAAGCTTGTGATTCCTCAAAGAAACCTACATTTACTGTTCAGGTGCCACATTGTCTTGACTGTGTGGGAACTCAGACATAGCTCTTATCAACAGAAGACATAAGACACTTCTTATGCAGCCTAAGAGGCTTGTATGACATAATATCAAGATAAATAATATTGACATATGGCGCCGCGGCCAAGGCCACTGACGCTGGAATCTTGGGATCATGGTTCGAACCCCGGTTTGATCCCCGGCACCGGCGGCAGATTATCCCAGAACCACGTGACTCTGGGCAATCGCTTGCTTAATCTTCCCAACGGCTTCCAGCGCCTAGAGACCCTTACGGATGATTGTTTGCGCTTTACAAATGTGGATTATTATTATTATTTACATACAAAAATAGTGAGAACATAAATATTGCTATCCCATACATAAAAAGCACAACCAGAACAATCACCTGAAAAAATATCACCATAAAAAGCATCTAAAATCCCTAAATACATTAAAAAGAAAACCGAAGAAACACTAAATGCCGCCAAACAAATAAAATAAAAGAAATGTGACCTGCAACAAAGACAGCATGAAACAAACCATAGCTTCAAATAAATTAAGAATATATATGCTGAACTATGAGGCCTATTAGGATGGCAGACGGACCTGCGTCCGTCCGCCACCCCCGAGGTGGAGGGACCGTCCGCAGGGGCAGCGGCGGTCCCTCCATACCAATTAGGATGTGACCGCCACCCTGGCGGTCACATCCCGTATCTTTAACCTTGCGGCGGGTGCTGCTTGAAGCAGCATCTGTCGCAAGGTTAAAAATGCATGCTTTGCATTTACATGCACAAAGCGGCAGGCACCGCGCGTTTCCTACCGCTTTGAGCATGCAAATGCAGAGGGGTACCATAGGTACCGCCCATGTGCACCCCCCACCCCCGACACCCTGGGGGCCCGCAACGGCCCCCCAGAAGCAAATCTCCACATACTTTTCCATGGCGGAAAATCCACAGCGGAAAAGCATGTTTGCACACACATCGTAATTTGGCTGGCAGTGTCTTGCAGACACTGCCACCAAATTGCTGTCAACACCCAGTGGATCAGCGGCGGACTGACCTGACGTCTGCCGCTGATCCCACCGCCATCATGATCTGGCAGGGGGTGTTTTCAGGGTCCGCGGCGGTGAATCCGCATCCTCCGGGCCGGCGGTGGCTTCCACCGGCCGAGAGGATGCGGATTCACCGCAATAATAATCGACCCCTATGTTTCTATAAAAATATATATATCATATATGTATGCATAGATATATGTATTTATATATGTCTATATAGTCACTGAAAAAATCATAGGTTTCAGGGGCGTTATAGTTAGTTGGACATTTCACTCGTATAAAACCATAGAAATTCTCCTGTTATAGTTAGTTCAGCTAACTATATCTTGCGCGCCCGCAATGCACTGCTGATGATGTCACATATTATATCACTCATGAAATGGTCAGTGACATCACTCATGACATCACTGATGACATCTCAAATGACATCACTGATGACATCACTGATGACATCATCCAGTGAATGTGTGTTTTTCTAAAAATTAAATATGTTTTATATATGTATATCTCAAGGTCGATGGAACAATAAATGGGTACATACGTGTCTAAATGGATGGTTTGTTTTGTAAAATTGATGGTATAACTGACTGATTACATATATCTTAGTGAATACATGGGTTAGTGAGTAATGTTTAAATATGTAAATATTGGTATCAGTCTATCACTTTGGGTATAAGTGGCTGCATGGGTTGGTGAGTAGCCACATGAGTGTCTATATGAGTTATTAATTATTTTTCTGAGTATCAGTAGGAGTGTCTGAGTGTCTATATGGTTCAGCTGAGGGGTATTACTTAATGCATAGATGCATGAATGAGTGACTCTCTGTTTGTATGTGTTAAAGACATCATGTGTGCAGGATTGTATGGGTGGATGAGTGTGTTAGGGAGGGAATGACTGTCTCAATAGAATCTTTATTAGTAACTACATATGTAAGCATGAGCGGAAAATCCGTTGTGCTCGCGGATTTTCGGTAAATTCGCAATCCGCGAGATTAGCGAATTTCACGCAAAATCCGCGAACGAAAATCCGCGAACGGAACGGATTGGGTCAAAAGTTCAAGCTGACTTTTGTAACTCTTTTAGAATGGTGCTGGCAAGCTGCCAGAGCCATTCTAAAATAGTTACAAAAGTCAGCTTCAACAGAAAGCTCTAATAGATAAAGTAAAGCAGGTGCTTCTCAAATTCAGTTACACAATCATTAATCACCCCAAACTTGGGGTGATTAATGATTGTGTAACTTAATTTGACCTTCAACTGGAGCACCTGCTTTACTTTATCTATTAGTGCTTCCTGTTGAAGCTATTTTAGCTATTTTAGAATGGCGCTGGCAGCTTGCCGGCGCCATTCTAAGTGGGGCTGAGGGCAGAAGGGCACAAAAGTGAGACAGAGGGCAGAAGGGGACAAAAAATGAGTGGGGCAGAGGGCAGAAGGGCACAGAAACAAGTGGTACAGAGGGCAGATGGGCATAAAAAACGAGAGGGTGGCAGGCAAAAAAAAAAACCCCGCGAAATTGCAAAGCGCCTCGCGAACACCCGCGAACACGCAAAGCGCCTCGCGAACACCCGCGAACACGCAAAAATAAAAAAATTTGCGCGAATATGCGAATTTTGCTGATTGGCAAATCCACAAATTCGCGAATTGCCAATTCGCAAAATTCGCCCATGCTTATACATATGTTTTAAACTAGTATATGTGAGTATTGGTGTATGTGAGAGTGAGAGATTGGAGGAGTTCCTGTATAAATAAGTATGTGTTTCTATAAGTAATTGTTTAAGAGAGTAAGTATGTGTAAGATTTTGTAGAAGTAAGTGTGGTGGTGTGTGCATAACTGTATGTGCAAGTAAATGGATGTTTGGTACTTTGCATGTGTGACTATGTGTGTGAGTAACTATATGAATGAGTGCCGGTTTGTAACAGGATGTATAGGTGTATGAGTACATATGATGAGTGAGTACATGTATGAGTGACTGATAGGACTATTGGTGAATGAGTCGATGTGTATGTAGATCTTGGAATTATTAAATAAGTGTGTTGTAAGTGGTATGGGTATGTCCATTGTTTTGAATATGTTAGTTTCTATGTTTGAGTGTGTTTATATCAAAGAATATATAAGAGTGAGAGAAGGTCTGCCTCTCTATCACAAGGATGATGTCATCAGTGATGTCACCAGTGATGTCAGTCGAGATGTCATCAGTGATGTCATGCGGGATGTCATTGACCATGTCATGAGTGATGAATTGTATGACGTCATCAGCAGTGCATTGCGGGCGCACGAGTCATAGTTAGCTGAACTAACTATAACGGGGGAATTTCTATGGTTTTGTACGAGTGAAATGTCCAAATAACTATACCGTCCATGAAACCTATGGTTTTTTCAGTGAATTTAAAGGTTTTTCAAATGCTAATTCCTAACTATAAAGTGCCTGAAACCTATGGTTTTTTAAGTGAATTTCAAAGGTTTTTTAAATGCTAGTTTCTAACTATGCCTACAGAGGTAGGACATGTGAAGAAAGAAGAAAAACGCACAAAATGAAACAAAAGAAATGCAGAAAGAAATAACAAAAGTCCTCAAAGACGAAGAAAAGTGTAGGAAGAAGCAATACATGTGCAGAAAGAACCAACAGAGGAGCAGAAAGAGGCCTTCTTACAAAATCATCCTGTTCCCACAACTTTTTCAGATGGGTACTGGTGGTAACTGACTCTGATTAACCAGGTATAGATCCAGTGGTATGCTAAAAGATACTTAGAATACAGTGAAAACACCTACATACACTAGGGAACACTATATGTTGGTGTAACCCTGTTATTAGCATGACCTCCTCTGTAACCCCCTAGTACATAATAGGGCAGGGGAATTAAAACTACCTCTTAAAATGCACCAGGGGGCATGTTTGCACCCTGGTGAAGGGAGATGGGGGCCTGAGGTGACATGTGTGCAAACACGTCCTGTGGCCGTTTTAAGTTGGGGGATAAAATCCCCTTGAATCCTGAGGGTCCCTAGGGTCCAACTAGCCCACTACATACCTCCAGTAAGCGCCACAGAGCTGCGATGCAGCGAGGTGTAAAAAGGTACACGGCTTAAACCACCTCTCTGCAACGCAGCGCAGTGGCGCTTACTGGAAGCACCCGGTGGGCTAGTTGGACCCCAGGGGCCCTCCGAATTGAATGGGAATTATTTCCCCAACTTAAAACGTGTCACAGAGCGT
Organism: Lissotriton vulgaris; assembly: GCF_964263255.1. Lineage (NCBI taxonomy): Eukaryota > Metazoa > Chordata > Amphibia > Caudata > Salamandridae > Lissotriton > Lissotriton vulgaris. The sequence goes on along the minus strand of NC_141689.1, from coordinate 283,828,036 downwards.
GTTTGCACACTTCACCTCAGGCCCCATCCCCTCCCTTCACTACCATGTAAACACGCCCTGGGGTCGTTTTAAGTTGGAAGATTAACTCCCCTTGAATCCTGAGGGTCCCTAGGGTGCAACTAGCCAACCAGGTACCTCCAGTAAGTGCCACAGAGCTGCGTTGCAGAGATGTGTAAAAAGGGTCGTAGCCTCTGAACACCTCTCTGCAACGCAGCTCCCTGGTGCATACTGGAAGTACCTGGTGGGCTAGTTGGCCCTCTGGGACCCTCAGTATTGAAGGGGAATTAATTCCCCAACTTACAAATCGCCAGGGGGCACGTTTGCACAATGGTGAAGGAAGGGGGCGGGGCCTGAGGTGACATGTGTGCAAACACGCCCTGTGGCGCATTTTAAGTTGGGGAATTAATTCTTCTTCAATCCTGATGGTCCCTGATGGTCTCCAGTATGTGCCAGGAGTACATATGCAAATCAGTCTGACCCTGTGCCTCATGGGAGCAGTCCAGCCCTAACTGCTCTGTCCATCATCCCCTTTTGTATCGCTTTGTTCGCCCTAATAAACGCTCCGTCCATCATCCCGTTTGTATCGCTTTGTTCGCCCTAAGTTGGCAGGGTATGCTCAGACGTGAGTCCCTTGCTCACTTGGCCACTGGATTCAAGATAGCCTGGCTGATGAGGATTATGAATCCAAAACCGGTCCCAGGATGCTTGTTTCCGATCCAGGGAAGACATGGCTTGGCAGTTCGGGCTGGACTGTTCGCATGAGGCACAGGGTCAGACTGATTTGCATATGGCCATGTCTGAACTGGGGTAGCTGAGTGAGCTAAAGAATGGTGATGGATTAAACTCAGATCAGTTGCCTGGGGGGTGAGTGTTTGATTTGCTCAAACGCTCCGTCCATCATCCCCTTTTGTATCGCTTTGTTCAGCCTAAGTTGGCAGGGTATGCTCAGACGTGAGTCCCTTGCTCACTTGGCCACTGGATTCAAGATAGCCTGGCTGATGAGGATTATGAATCCGAAACTGGTCCCAGGATGCTTGTTTCCGGTCCAGGGACGACATGACTTGGCAGTTCAGCTGGACTGTTCCCATGAGGCACAGGGTCAGACTGATTTGCATATGGTCATGTCTGAACTGGGGTGGCTGAGTGAGCTAAAGAATGGTGATGGATTAAACCCAGATCAGTTGACTGGGGGTGAGTGTTTGATTTGCTCAAACGCTCCGTCCACCATCCCCTTTTGTATCGCTATGTGGATGTGAGGCTGAAGAAGTTAGTGGAATAAGTGCGCAAAACGTATAAAAGGGGCAGGGTAGAAATACCCTGTCCCTCTAGACCTGCTTAGGGGGTCATACAAGGACTCCCAGGACCCCCAAAAATATATATATATATGTTTTTTTAAATGGCAGGGTGCGCGGATCCTGCTGTAAAAAATAAAAAATAAAAAGGAGCTTCTTTAATATTTAGCCCCCGGGGGGCCAAATCCCGGGGGTAAAATGATTACATTTATTAGGGGGCCCAGAAGGGCCCCCCAGCCCTTGGGAGCACCACCCCGGGGACTACAAAATAAATAGTTGGGGGCTCCAAGTGAGGTAATTGAAATTTTTATGGTCAAATGTGTCCCCTAACGTGTACCCCAACGGCTCCATGTACGAGTTTCAAGTACATGTAATTTCCCTCCACAACCGAATATGAAGACGCAAATACATTTGCGTCCAATGTTAACATGTCCTCTATCAGATCCACCATGAATGGATTGATAATTCAGTTCCTAAGTATGCCGTGCCACCGTCTTTATATGGTGTGCTTTCACGTTTTTCCTGGCTCTGCCGAGCTAGGCCCTGAATTCTGTCTTCAAGCCACGTCTGTCTCTGCCTTTGAAAGCTGCAGCATGGAGACGCATCCCTGACCTCTGCCTTACTTCCTGCCAAGCGAGCAGTGCCCGGCTCGGCCTGGTCTGCCTGCCAAGAAACAGTATTTTACCTTCAAGTTATCAGCGTAGCCAGCTCAGCTCCTCGAAAACACATTCCTGTCTAGTGATTTAGGTAAACATATCCCCGGCTGCAGAGCAAAGAGCAAGTCTTCCTGCCTCCGTGCAAGTAATTTACAGTTCCCGTTGCCAGAATAGGCCCATGGCCCCGCACGTAGACACGCAGACACCTATACACGCACTAACATTCAGTATAGAGTAGCCTCTGCCCAAGTGACCTTTTACTCTAGATTAAACATCCTCTAAATATTAGATATCAGATATGTTATAGGGACAGGTCGATCTGACATGCCAGACTTCTGTCTCCTCTACTAGAGCTAAATGTCAGACCCTTAGCTTCCTCCAGATGCACGTCAATCACACGTCATAATAGCTGCGCGCGCATTCAGGCCACAGGTTTCAGCTGACTCTGCAAGAATTCCCTAAGCACCCACCCACTTGTGACACTTTTCTGTGACGTTTCTAGTACACGCCTATGTGCACACCCTTGTTCACGCCTTTTTGCTACGCACATGTGTTCTTATCATATACATTTCACTTGTCACGCCTACTGTATTCACTGCCATTGTGTCATCTTACTATATATGTCATGTACTGTGAATAGATCGTTGACATCTTTCCTGCCATCATTGCATACCCGAACCCTTGTATTGATGGAATAGATTTCCATGGCTCGAGTCATCATTTATGATTAAAGCCCTTATGACTCAGACACCACGGACTCTGCCTCTCATTTGATTGAGCTATTTTCTTTAATTATCCGAAATTATCTGGCAAACTCGTATACGGTAAAATATTTACCACATAATTTGGCGCCCGAATTGGGACCCCTCCCCCACCCCACGCGCCGGTGATGCGTCGCAGGCTTTGCCCCCGACTACAGCTGTGACGGACCCCATGCGCATCTGCCGGTTTTCCTGTATCTCCCTCAGGCCTACGGAGGTGACGGAGACTGAGGTCGACATCCAGACGAGGCGGTGAGGAGTGCGGAGGATCCCGACCAGAGCCCAGCCGAGAGAGCAGTGTCCGAGGTATCGAGAGGCCCACCAGTAGTGTCGAGGCGCATGCGTAGTGCGCAGCAGCAGCAGTGACGTCGTAGCGGTCCAGTCCAGTCGAGTTTCCGAGGCCTTCTGTTCTGTGCTTCCCGGTGAGTACCGTTGCTGGGGACGCATCAAGACGGGTGCATTGATTTGGGTACACAAATCCGGTCTGCACTGTTTTAGCAGTGTATCTGTACTGTTTAGCAGTGCATCTAGTATCCAGATATCCAGTTATTATTGTTTGTTTCGAAATGTTTCAATGTGTTTTAATGTTGTGGTATGAGTGATTGTTTGCATTTTCTTATTGTTTTCATTGTGTCTAGATCGAGGTAGCTATGCCTTTATTTTCGAAATTGCGACAGATAGGAACTAGGAAAGGGATACTCGAAGATGCAGTTCCCATCCCACCCAGGGACACTCCTGGACATTTTATGTACCGCAAGCACGGCTTAGATGCCATATTATATCTAGACTTGTGGGTGGATTATACGAAAGACTTAGCAGAGAATCAGAGATGGCCCGTTACAGGGACATGGGATGCCGAGTGCATCATGAGAGTAGAGAAAGCGTTATGGAAAAGGAAAGCCAGACAATCACAGAAAGATGCCATTGAATTATGGCGTAAAGAATCACATAGACGGACGGAGAAGGCGCTCAGAAACGTAGAGAAAAGCAGAGAGGATTCCGAAAAAGCCAAAGAAAAAGACCTACTAGAAGAAGGACAGCGAGTCAGAATAGAACAACACGAAAGACAGAGTAATGCCATTATGACAGGATTGTATCCAGTCCTGGCCGAGGGCCTGCCCAAGGCGACCCCGGAAATACCGAAAGATCTGCCCCCTCCATTGGTTCCGACTAAATTACGTCACAAAACCGCAGCAGATATTTTCCTCTCTTCCTATTTAGACGACATAGCTCCCGCATATACCAATGTAACCGTACCACCTGTACCTGTACCCCCTGTTGATCATCTGCCCCCAGGTCTGCAACAGCAGACCCCTCCCGCACCACTTCCCGCACCTGTTGTCACTTCCCCTATTGTCCCCCCTGGTATTCATCCGCTTAATCCCTTTGGGGCTGGCGCTGCTCAGGTTCCAACTCCGTTACAAATACCGACCCTACAGACAGGTTATGCTCAAGCCTCCGCCTCAGGAGGTGCTACAGGAGGTTATCGCACTCCGCCACAGTTACAACGTATGACAATGAGAGATTTAGCAATGCAGCGTACGCCTAAAGCAGCCCCAGCCGAAAAGCTTAAAGAACAGCTTACAGATTGCAGATATGACACAGTGCCTGGTAAAACAGGACCCATGATGTTAGCATCCCTACGTTTAAGACGTGCTACAGATTACTTGGTGTTATTACCAGAAATGCCAGACCATCTAGACAATATATATCATTTTATTAGAACAGGAGAAAGACCCGAGTGTGTTGATGAAGCCATGTCACGTCAGAAAGTCGAGACACAAGGTTTAATAATGCGATTTTTGGTTAATTGTCTGATAAGGGAACAAGATCAGCCTAGCTTTCCACAAGAAGAGATGGGGCGATTGTCAAGATGGAGTCAGAATATTGCCGAGGGCAAACATGATAGAGAGAGAAGTATACATGCTATGGTTAGAAAGATCCGTAAAGAAATAATAGTAATACATGCCCGTCGAGAATCTGAAAGGCATTCTGGGTCAGACGATAAAGAGACCTCAGATGAGGAAGAACCAGAGAATCCAGCAGAAACCTCGCAACAGGCGAGGGGAGACTTGGTGGCGTATGTAGGTAGAGAGAAACTCCCTAGACAGTACCCTCTTGATAGGCCCTTCGACAGACCCATTCGTTTAGAAAACAAGAAACGTTACCTTTGTCCGATACCAGAGCGATGTTCCCTTGAACATATATTCCAAATTACTGATAAAGTACTGAAAGAAAGAGTAGGTTATCACGAACTCAATACCTTACGTGATCAGGAACTAGCCCGGTCCGCGGTACAGTGGGCCGGGGATGACAGCATATATAAAGATGATTCAGTAGTGCAAACATTTTTAAGTCTTACTCCAGAAGAACAGCGACTAGCTGGTATATACATGACCCAACACCTCATTATACAGTATGAAAACCAAGCATCTGACCCAGGTCCATTATATAATTTATTGCAAGACTTACTCATGAGAAGATGGAGAGGTCTAGGTACCGATTTAATAGAAATAATCTTAGAACAACGTCACAAGTATAGAACATTCTTAACTCCACATCTTGTCTCCGTTCCACCCCCAGTCAGACAACCATATCACCTAGACAAACAGAATCCTTTACGAGAAGTACATCCAGTCAGGAAAGCCGATGATACCCTTGAACGCGTGTTTGTATACACGCCTATAACTAAAATGGAATTGTTAGAAATGAAGAAAATAGTGCCCAGTCATGATAAAGACCCTGCAGGTTTCCACCGTGAAATAAAGGACATGTTACTCATGGGAGATTATACCTATCCAGACATTATGAAGATACTGAAAGTGTTATTGCCTGCCGGTATTTACGAGAAACTCAAGGAAAAAGAATGGGAGGTGGGAGACAAAAAGATTAATTGGGCTGAATTAGAAACCGAAGAAACTGGTCGAACCCCAGGTTTAGGTCTTGGGGAGAAAACTAAAGCATTACCAGGATTGTTAGTACAGGTCTTGCCAAGATTATTGGCAACTAAAAAGGAGGATTGGGATGCAATCTCAGCCTGCAAACAGAAACACGACGAAGACACTAGTGATTTTTATTCCCGATTCGAGAAATGCTTTATTATTAATAGTGGCCTGAAAACAAGTAGCGAGTCATACCCACACCTTTTTGTGTCAAAGTTAGTCGAGAACTCCCTGCCCCAGGTTAAGAACCGTGTACTGAAAGTCGAGAGCACATGGCAAGCTAATACGCCTTCCCAAATGTTACAAATGTTACAGTACCACCAGAACAGAATCAGAGAGGAACATGATCACGAACAGAGACGTATGAAAGACACGAAAATGAAAGTACTAGTTGCTCAGTCAGTTCCACCTGATGGTCATAAAAGGGGTACGACACAATCCAATAATTCAAATTCAGTAGCTCCTGTTAAAGGGATATGCAACTATTGTAAACAGCCAGGTCACTATGTAAACGATTGTGCAGTTTTGAAACACAACATAGCCACAGGTAAAACTAAAGAGAGACCGCGTCCTCCTAGACAGGACCAGGTCCAACAACACGTCCCACAGAATGTCCAGCCTATACAGGTTCCACAACAGACCGTAGCAGTACCACAGCCACAACCCATTGCCGCAACACAACATGTTACACAGCAGATGTACCAGTATGCACAATCTGACTATCCCGATTACCAGCAATACACATGAAACAGCCTAGAGAGGGAGGTTGGCTTGCCCCTTATCGAAGTTCCTGTAGATCAAGAAGGTCCTTATGTACACAGTCAGGTATTAGGGAAGGATAGAAAATTTTTGATTGACACAGGGGCAAGCAGGACGACCATCAGTCATGACGAGGTTCCAGGGGCACCCCTCTCAGGCTCACAGAATGTTTCCCTTGGATTTTCAGGAAAGCCTATAGTCAATGAAGTATCGAAACCTGTTCCCCTAGCAGTTGGTCCATTATCTCGTACTACAGACTTATTGCTCACGAAATCATGTCCAGAAAACTTTCTTGGTATAAAGACCCTGAAAGCTCTAGGAGCTGTAATTTGTTGTTCTCCGGAAGGAGTAAGGTTGTTCCTTCGTGACTTCAAGGGACATTATGTATTGAGAGATTTTGACCCCAGGTTACAGAATGTTCCTGCACATTTATGGGCACAAGGCCCCACTGATGTAGGTTGTATGCACATTACTCCATATCGTGTCACACTCAAGTCAGGAGTAGTACTACCCCGTATTCGACAATACAAGTTACCCCCAGATGCTGTAGTGGCTTTACTGAAAATCATTGACGAGCTCATTGCACAAGGAGTGGTTGTAGAAACCGACTCAAATGTTTGAAATTCCCCTATCATTCCAATTCTTAAACGTACAGATCCTAATGCACCTCCTGTTTATCGATTAGTCATCGATTTACGAGAATTGAATAAATGTATTATACCACAGTATCCTGTGGTCCCAGACATTTCATCCCTATGACTGCTATTGATTCTGAGGCAACGTTCTTTACTGTAATCGACCTCAAGAACGCCTTCTTTAGTGTCCCCATTGATCCGGAAAGCCAATATCTTTTCGGATTCTGTTTAAATGGCCGAAGTTTCAAATTTGCACGTGCACCTCAAGGATTTACAGAAAGCCCCAGCATCTACAGCCAAGCATTAAAACGACAACTTGACAGTATTCTCATGCCTGCCAACACTGCCCTACTCCAATACGTCGATGATCTATTGATCACCGCCCGTAGTGAACCAGAATGTGAACAAGCCTCACTGACTGTTTTGCATTTCTTGGCAGACAAGGGACACAAGGTGTCTCCTTCAAAGCTACAATTCTGTGCCCAGCAAGTGGTGTACCTTGGGCACTTGCTGTCCAAGTGGGGTAGGCAGCTGACACCTGAACGAATTCAGTTAATTGCACATCTTCCGCAACCCAAGACACAGAAAGAAGTACGAGCCTTTATTGGACTCACTTCCTATTGCAGACAATGGATTCCACAATATGCATTTCTAGCTAAACCACTTATACAGTTGACAACACAGGAGGCAGCGTCTTCGACTGTCCTCCCTTGGACTCAGGAACATACACAAGCTTTTGATGAATTAAAGAAAGCTTTATGTCAAGCACCAGTTTTAGCGACACCATGTTACAGCAAACCTTTTACACTTTTTGTCACAGAACGCGATGGCACAGCGTTGTCGGTTCTCACTCAGGTACAAGCAGACAAACACAAACCGTGTGCTTATTTTTCGAGTATATTGGATCCAGTAGCCCAGGCCCTGCCTGCGTGCTTAAAGTCAGTTGCAGCAACAGCTCTAGCAATCCGACAAAGTGATTCCATTGTATTAGGACATCAATTGACAGTACAAGTTCCACATTCTGTAGAGGTTCTCCTAAATAGAACCCAGACTCAACACTTGACTGTAGCACGACTGACAGGTTATGAATTGACATTATTCCAACCACACATAGAAATCAGACGTTGTAATACACTGAATCCTGCTACACTTTTACCATCGAGCACAATAGACCCTACTCCACATGATTGCGTGGAAGTAGTTGACACAGTTACGAAACCCAGACAAGACTTGACAGATGTCGCATTATCCGATCCAGACCTGACACTTTATGTGGATGGTTCATGTTTAAGGACAAGCACAGGAGAATTAGTGGCCGCATATGCAGTGACCACTGAAACTGAAGTTATAGAAACCCATCGCATTGACACTCTGTCAGCCCAAGCAGCAGAACTCATTGCTCTGACTCAAGCTTGTATACGAGCCAAGAACTTGAAAGTAAACATATACACAGATTCCCGTTATGCATTCGGAGTCGTTCACGACTTCGGTGTCCTCTGGCAAGAAAGAGGTTTCTTGACCTCTCACGGAGCCAAGATCCAGCATGGTCCCCTCATTCAAGCTCTGTTAGAAGCAATACATTTTCCTACAGCTATAGCTATCATGAAGTGCAAGGCACATACGAAAGTCACCGACAAGATTTCTCAGGGCAACGATTTTGCAGATCGAATAGCGAAACATACAGCACTGACACATGCTCAAACAACGGACATGACAAAGACTGATGTAACCTCACTGACACATTGTATGACAGTCAGGGACCCCACACAAGATGTCATAGACATACAGACACATGCTACTCCAGATGAAATAAAGAAATGGGCTCAACAAGACAGATCAAGGATGGATGACGAAGGGAAAGACCACATGGTTTCTCCCCGACTCTATGGTTCAGGTTATCATCAACACAGCACATAGTCCAGCACATTTAGGAGAAAAAGCCATGTTAGACAGTATACAGAACCTCTGGTTCAACAAGCATTTACGAGCAGCAGCCAAACAGAAAGTGCGTACCTGCATGATCTGTTGTCAGTTTAACCCAGGAAAAGGTGTTCCCGTAGAGCAAGGTGGATTTCATCCTCCCGATTATCCTTTTGAAGTCCTCCAGATGGATTATATTCAGATGGAAAGATGCCGAGGATTCAAGTATGTCCTCGTAGTTGTATGTGCCCTATCCCGATGGACAGAAGCATATCCCGTCCCAGATTACACTGCCCCGACCACTGCCAAGCAGTTGGTTCGTGAATTCTTCCCTCGATACGGTTTGCCCCGTGTCGTGTATTCAGATAACGGTCAGCCATTCTCATCCGAACTTATGAAGCAGGTCTCGCTTCTATTGGGGTACCAGTGGAAGTTTCACTGTGTCCGGCATCCTGAGGCAGCAGGTCTCGTGGAGCGGCACAATCAGACTCTGAAAACTCGCCTTGCAAAAGTGTGTAAAGAGAAGGGAGTAGATTGAATAGTAGCTCTGCCCGTTGCTCTTTTTTATATGAGAATGGTAGCACACTCTAGGACAGGGCTATCCCCGTATGAGGTGGTCTTCGGTAGACCTCCTAATATGTGGGGGACGCCTCTGCCTCAAAAAATTACCGATGTTGATAGTACTATGTTGACAGATTACCTTGCTTCCTTGATGTCTGCACTACAATCATGTCGTTCACAGGTCGCAGCAGCCTTCCCAGACAACACCGAGGTGAAGCCACATGAACTGGTCCCGGGTGATGTTGTAGTCGTTCGGAATTCTGACAGATCGAGCCCTTTGGAGCCCCGCTGGAAGGAGCCGAAGATCGTTTTGTTAACAACCAGGACTGCCGTGAAACTGGAGGGGCGCAAGGGTTGGGTGCACTCCAGTCACGTTAAGAGATTCTTTGGACTTCCGCCGAAATCTGAATCCCAGAACTCCCACGTACCAGTGACTGATACCAAACTCCCCCTTCTAGAGAAAACTCCCCAAGAGGAGTACAGACAGAAATTGAGGTCTAGTAAGTCAGACAGTTTAATTGTTTAAGTCCCCTCCTGGGTGAAGCGGTTAGGCAGTTTCTGACAATGTACAAGTTAGACCCAAATAGAGAGAGAGATAGACAGGAGACCAAGAAACGAAATTATTGTAAAAGTCTCCGGAGCAGATGCGTCTGCACATTACTTATTATGTTTTTTCTGAGTCTTGCGATTATTGCAATAAGTTGGATGTTATGCATATATTTTCCTCTTGCACATTCTTTTTCTAATGACACTGTCGAACACACGTTTAGTGCTCTTCCTTCACACGAATTGTCTTATCGACTTGCGCTGCGCAACAATACATTTATTCGTATGTTACACCATTCTCACCAGACCAACAATGCTACTAATTGTTGGATATGTGGCCGACTCCCTCCCCATCAGAACTACAAGGGAGCTCTGCCCCTCTTTCCCTATCCGTTTACACATAATGGTTCCTGTGGTGCATGGTTTAGTTTAATATCCTCTATAGACACCGAATCTAGAGTTTCCCAAAGCAATTGGATATGGGGAAATCTGAACACAGTCATGAACAAGGCATGTTTCCCAGACAAGGAGGGTTTTGACAAATGACAGGGACAGATCTAGAAAACGAAGTGTATGGATTAGGCAATTTTACACTTAACCTCATGATTCTAAATGTTCAGTCAGAAACCAGTCCAGACTTGCCATCCATATCAGTTCTACCAGCGAAAGGTGTATTATGTGTCAGAAAGAAAGGTTCAGTACATCTAGGTCATAGTGACTGTACTACTGTGGTCGAATTCAGTGATAAAGGCAAGTCTACATTCAAAGCTTCCCGACATTCCTATTTCATTTGTGGTCAGACAGCCTATGTACGTTTACCTCCAGACTGGGATGGTACTTGTTTTATTGCATTCTTATTGCCACCAGTATTCCTAGCCCCGTCTGACTATCACAGGAATTCCCGCCTTAATATTGTCAGGCACAAGAGAGACCTCCCAATAGTTGATCAGACTGAAACTACATGGGAACAATATACAGATTTCAATAAAGGATTCTTTCTCTATCTAGGCACTGTCTCCAATAGTAAACTGATACGCAAATTGACCAGAATACTTGAAGCCGTAGTGAATGAGACTACTTCTGCCTTGGGCAACTTAACAGAGGAGCAGTCTGCTATGAGACTTGTCGTTCTTCAGAACCGCCTTGTCCTTGACGTCATCCTGGCCGATAGGGGCGGGGCTTGTAGAGTCATCGGATCCAGTTGCTGCGTGTTTATTCCAAATAACGCGCCATCAGTCTATAAGGCCATTACCAGACTCCATGAAATTGCCCATCTGATACACCAGAATCCAGGCTCCTGGACTTGGTCCGGTTGGCTCTGGAGTGTAATCACAGCCTGGGGATGGAAGCTACTGTCATTCCTAGGAATCATATTGGCCATAGTATTCAGTTGTTGCCTATGTCTGCAATGTGGGCCAGCAATTTGCGGCTTGTGCGCCACAGCTTGTGTTCCCCATCCAAGTTCACGTTCCCATTCCCGAAGAATGAAAGAAGAGCAAATGATGTTATATGAACAGATTGATGGTCTCATGAACATCGACATATCATGAAGGGTCCGTAGGGGACAAGGAGGGAATGAGGTAATTGAAATTTTTATGGTCAAATGTGTCCCCTAAAGTGTACCCCAACGGCTCCATGTACGAGTTTCAAGTACATGTAATTTCCCTCCACAACCGAATATGAAGACGCAAATACATTTGCGTCCACGTTAACATGTCCTCTATCAGATCCACCATGAATGGATTGATAATTCAGTTCCTAAGTATGCCGTGCCACCGTCTTTATATGGTGTGCTTTCACGTTTTTCCTGGCTCTGCCGAGCTAGGCCCTGAATTCTGTCTTCAAGCCACGTCTGTCTCTGCCTTTGAAAGCTGCAGCATGGAGACGCATCCCTGACCTCTGCCTTACTTCCTGCCAAGCGAGCGGTGCCCGGCTCGGCCTGGTCTGCCTGCCAAGAAACAGTATTTTACCTTCAAGTTATCAGCGTAGCCAGTTCAGCTCCTCGAAAACACATTCCTGTCTAGTGATTTAGGTAAACATATCCCCGGCTGCAGAGCAAAGAGCAAGTCTTCCTGCCTCCGTGCAAGTAATTTACAGTTCCCGTTGCCAGAATAGGCCCATGGCCCCGCACGTAGACACGCAGACACCTATACACGCACTAACATTCAGTATAGAGTAGCCTCTGCCCAAGTGACCTTTTACTCTAGATTAAACATCCTCTAAATATTAGATATCAGATATGTTATAGGGACAGGTCGATCTGACATGCCAGACTTCTGTCTCCTCTACTAGAGCTAAATGTCAGACCCTTAGCTTCCTCCAGATGCACGTCAATCACACGTCATAATAGCTGAGCGCGCATTCAGGCCACAGGTTTCAGCTGACTCTGCAAGAATTCCCTAAGCACCCACCCACTTGTGACACTTTTCTGTGACGTTTCTAGTACACGCCTATGTGCACACCCTTGTTCACGCCTTTTTGCTACGCACATGTGTTCTTATCATATACATTTCACTTGTCACGCCTACTGTATTCACTGCCATTGTGTCATCTTACTATATATGTCATGTACTGTGAATAAATCGTTGACATCTTTCCTGCCATCATTGCATACCCGAACCCTTGTATTGATGGAATAGATTTCCATGGCTCGAGTCATCATTTATGATTAAAGCCCTTATGACTCAGACACCACGGACTCTGCCTCTCATTTGATTGAGCTATTTTCTTTAATTATCCGAAATTATCTGGCAAACTCGTATACGGTAGAAAATTTACCACACAAGGCCCCCCAGCAAAATACGTGTGTGGGGGGCACAATGGCCCCCCAAGCCCCGGGGACCACCCCCCTGGGCTTTGTATATTGTTGGAGGGGCGCTGCATGGCCCCCCTCCTGGAGCCTTGTTGTAGCCCTGGGAACCGCCACTCCCCAGGGCTGGCTCCTGAAGTGTCCCGGGGTGCTTACCCACTATATCGCTGATATGCAAACTAGGACACCTAATGGCCTTAATAGTGGGGAAGAGCTGTCATTGCACCTAGGTAGATGAGGATCCTGGGGGACAAGCGATTTCTGTATGAAATTTTATGACTTCTGCTGATTTATTTTTATTTTTGTCTAGATTATCTTGTAATGAGTAGTTTTCTTACATAGATAGTAATGGTGTACCAATACATGGCGAGATATTGAGAGGTCATGAGAGACCAAGGTAAATAACAATCAAGTGATATGACTGGTATTTGCCAATTCACGGCGTGATTGAGAATTTCATAACGGCTTCTATTCCATGGCTTTAGGTGAAATTTATGTCACCTTTGATGCATTTTACCTTAAAAGAAGCAGCATAATTACGTATCAGTTTCCTATTAGTTGGAGACCCGCCTGCAGCGCGTACAGAATGCAGCGGCGAGAGCTGTTGTGGGCCTACCTAGATTCTGTCCCACGCTGTCTGATGCACGCTGCATTGGCTACCGATTGCGCGAAGGATCCAGTTCAAGGTCCTCTGTGTAGCTTACAAGATTCTCAAGGGATCCCCTGCCTTGATTCTTTCCAACCTTTTGTCCCGCTATGCCCCGGTCCGTGCCTTAAGATCTTCGGACCTAGAACTTGCTGTCGTCCCCCGTTTTAAGCGCTGCCGGGCTGGCGGCCCCTCATTTCAAGTACGCGCCGCAGTATTGTGGAATTCCCTTCCCCTTGAGATTCATGCCCTCAGGGATTTGCTCTCTTTTCGTCGAGCTGTAAAAACTTTCTTGTTTCCTTAGTTCCTTCCTTTTGCTCCGTTCTGTCCTGTTGTGTTGTGTTGCTACCTTGTCGGGCGCCAGGACGCTCCTTCGCTGGAGCATCTGTGCGCGTAATAAATAAAATGAGTTTAACATAACATAACTTATAGAAGCATGAAGTGTGCCGATTTATGGCTAAATGACTACATGAAAGCGTATATGTACATGTATTTCTATGGAATTCGAGTGAAAACACCGCTGTAAGATGGCCCTTATGTTGAGGGCTATTGAGTCCATCCTTTAAGTCTATGTATGTATGATGTATTGTGATTTAAATGGCTCCTCTCAGTGAGAATGGTAGACACTGAAGATGGAGTTTCGGAAACGCATTTGTTGTGGTTCCGCAATTAAAACTACCGGCGTAACTTTCCCTGCGAGTGCTATACTCTTTTCTGACACTGGAAAAGTTTGAGCCGTAATATATGTATGTATATATATTCACTGAAAAAAACATAGGTTTTAGGAATGTTATAGTTAGGAATTTGCATTTAAAAAACCTTAGAAATTCACTAAAAAACATAGGTTTCAGAGACGTTATAGTTAGTTGAACATTTGACTCATATAAAACCAGAGAAATCTGCCTGTTATAGTTAGTTGAGCTAACTATAACTTGCGCGCCTGCAATGCACTGCTGAGGATATCACATATTACATCACTCAAGACATGGTCAGTGACATCACTCATGACATCACTGATGACATCTCAAATGACATCACTGATGACATCACTCATGACATCATCCAGTGAATGTGTGTTTCTGTAAAGGTTAAATATGTTTTATATATATGCCCAGGTGTATTGAAGAATGAATGCATTTACAAGTGCCTAAATGAATTATTTTGTATGTGCGTGACTGACTGTTTAGGTGAGTGATTAAACATGTCTTATTGAATGCATGGGTTAGTGACTAAACTGTGTAAAAGTCTGTATTAGTCTCTCCGTTTGTATGTAAGCAACTGCATGGATTGCTAAAAAGCGACATGAGTGTCTATATAGGTTATTGATTTGTTGTTTGAGTATCTGTATGGGTCCCTGAGTGTCTGTGTGGGTAGTTGGGTGTATGAGTCTGTGCATAGATGTCTGCGTGGATGATTCAGTGGTTGTATGGATTAAAAAGTGCATGTGGGAAGGGCTGTGTGGGTGAGTTAGTATGTTTATGGGTGTGTTGGTGAGTGAATAAATGTCTCAGTGGTATATTTGTGACTAACTACATATGTTTTAAGCCACTATATGTGAGTGTTGGAGTATATAAATCAGTATACTTGAGACTAAGTTATTTCAACAGTGGGTGTATAAATAAGTGTCAACTTCTATCATTGATTGTATAAGATAGTAAGTATGTGTTAGTATCTGTATAAATAAGTGATGCAGTATGTCTAAAAATAACGAAGTTGGTGTGTATAACTGTATACATGACTAAATGGGTATGCGATTGATTCTTTGCATGGCTGACTAGGTGTGTTAGTAACTCTATGGATGAGTGGCGGAATGTGACTGTATGTATAGATGCATGAGTGCATATTATAGTCCTGTATTGATGAGTAACTACAAGTATAAGTGTGGATGTGTGTGTAGACCTAGGAAATAGTGAGTGCTATGTAGTATATGGCATTCTTCTGTGTATGGTTTCAAAAATAGCTGTCAGCATTTTAGAATGGGTGTATCAAAGTTTACATTAGAGCATCAGTATGTGCATCAGATTGTCACGTGCATGATGTCATCAGTGATGTCATTTGAGATGTCATCAGTGATGTCACTGACCATGTCATGAGTGATGTAATATGTGACATCATCAGCAGTGCATTGCGGGCACTCAAGTTATAGTTAGCTCAACTAACTATAACAGGCAAATTTCTCTGGTTTTATATGAGTCAAATTTTCAACTAACTATAACGTCCCTGAAAACTATGTTTTTTAAGTGAATTTCTAAGGTTTTTTAAATGCTAATTCCTAACTATAACGTGCCTAAAACCTATGGTTTTTTCAGTGAATATATATATATATATATATATATATATATATATATATATGTATATATATATATATATGTAGCACAAATCCTCGAACCTCCACGCTGGCAGCACGGCGAAAGAAGAAAGCAGACCCACGTTTTACAGGCAGGATGATATTTTTATTTGAGACCCTTCAAGTGACGTGTTTCGAGTACGTTGTACTCTTGTTCACACACCGTTGAAACAGTCCGCCTTCAAATTTATATGCTTTTTTTTTTTCCCCTGACCCTTCCTAAGGGCCACACCTCCTGTTGTGTATCACATGACTGAGTGCATAGAAATAGAAATAGGTACAACCATTAAAATAGGGAATACAGACGACTGAAAATGTAGTGTAATCACTAAATCACAATAGTGTCATACAAAAGATAATATATATGAGCATACAGTGTATAATACATTATATACAAAAATACATATTATAAACACATGTGAAATCAGTTGTAATGTAAAAACCAAAAATGTATATATATCATTTTTGAACATGGTCTTTTTCCCAATTAACGTTATTGCACAAATCTCTATACAGGCCTATAAGAATATCATAACTGCTTGAATGCAGAAACGCCCGGCATGCGGGCTATAAAAGTGACTGTTACTGGAAAAATCTCTGCCTGAATGCAGTAGTCCAAAGGACAGATATAAAGTGCCTAGTGCAAATTGTACAAATTCGCAATCCAGTATCAAAATTTGAACGTGAAAGCCTTAAATCATGAGATGGTACATATAGGTGACAGCTAAATTGTGTAATGCCCACGAGCTAATGTCTACAATATTTATTAAAAATTCATAATTCATGAATTTACACATTTCATAAATATTAAGACCTATGTACAAATATTTACAAAAACTATAAGTGACTAAATATGTACACTTAATGTGACTTGATCACCTCTAACTAAGTGCTCCTATGAATTTGTGCCCGTGTAAGTGACAAAAATGATAAAATAGCAAAAAGGAAAATGGAATGATAAGATATTATGTACAGTCCCAGCAAAAGACTAGGAAAAAAGAAGTATTAGCAGTGTAAATAAAACACACGTGTTGTTAGTGTATATGAAATATATACAAATTATCGTTGTTTGGCGTGTGTGTTTGATACAAAAGCTCAGTGGGCTATCAAAAATCAGAATCTTCGATACATTTTGAAATTAATATATATAGCCAAAGTTAGTCGGTGATTCAATAAGCAGGAAGGCCTCGCCCTCCTAGATGTAGCTGGGGGAGACATGTATACAGGTGGGGATGTTTACTGTCCTAGCAAAACCCTCCTAGATGTAACTGGGGGAGACATATATACAGGTGGGGATGTTTACTGTCCTAGCAAAACCCTTACTTATAGGAAGTTATGTAGATCCTCAGTCGCGTTAAGTCCATTTGGTTGCTTACTGTCTAACGCCACAATGTACTGAGTCTCTAATCTTCTAAGGATTTTGTCCCTATCTCCCCCCGTCTCAAGATAGGTACTGCATCTATGACATAGTATTTTAAACACGCCAGGTCCCTGGCGTGAACCATGTCAAAATTACATGCCACGGGGTAGGTGGAGTCATGATTGACTATTGCCCGGAGATGCTGCAATATCCTCACATGCACCTGCGACCTGGTGCTACCTACATAGTTCAGGCCACAGGTGCACGCTAAGACATACACAGCAAACTCCGTGCGGCAATTGAAGTTACCCCTAATGGCCACCTTGGTGCCGGAAAAAGGATTGTCGTAGTGGGTGGTGTTTTGCCCAAATTTGCAAGCACGGCACGAGCTGCACTTGAAAAAGCCCTTTTTGGTGAGCCAGTCACTGCCACTGACTAGCTCTGGGCTAGATTTAACTAGTTTGCTGTGCATGCTATAGGCTCTTTTGAAGGTAACAACAGGTTTGTCAGATACTCTAGAATTTAAAACACCATCGGTTTTTAAAATAGGCCAATGCCTATTGATGAACGCTTTAATTTGTCTTTGTTGACGGCTATATGAAATGATGAGCCTGGGCGCTAGATCACTGTTGTTAACCTCTGCGGGTTTAGCATTTTAGAATGGGTGCATCAAAGTTTACATTAGAGCATCAGTATGTGCATCAGATTGTCACGTGCATGATGTCATCAGTGATGTCATTTGAGATGTCATCAGTGATGTCACTGACCATGTCATGAGTGATGTAATATGTGACATCATCAGCAGTGCATTGCGGGCACTCAAGTTATAGTTAGCTCAACTAACTATAACAGGCAAATTTCTCTGGTTTTATATGAGTCAAATTTTCAACTAGCTATAACGTCCCTGAAAACTATGTTTTTTAAGTGAATTTCTAAGGTTTTTTAAATGCTAATTCCTAACTATAACGTGCCTAAAACCTATGGTTTTTTCAGTGAATATATATATATATATATATATATATATATATATATATATATATATATATATATATATATATATATATATATATATATATATATTCAACAAGAATTACGCACAGCAATCAGCAGCGCAATCACCGACCACACCAGCATGTTCGAGGATCTTTATTTCCAGGCAAGTAGGTATTTACGGGCAGGACAGCATAACGCGTTTCGAGGTCAGTTACCTCTTAATCATATGCATGGATTCTGGGGTGGGTTCGTTAGTCTTTTTAAACGTGGCTGGAACACTGAAGAGGGACAACTGTCCATTAGTTTAAAGAGGCAGTCTTTTTTACATGATTTTCCGAGTATTTGGTCGAATTAAAGGTAACAGTACCCATTAATTGATTTTCCAAGTATTGGTCGGGTTCAAGGTGAAAGTACCCATTTCCATTCTTTGATAATGTTTAACACAATAGTCACTCCCAATAATGTTCGGTTTACCTTAGTTCTTTTATCTCCCAATGTCCTCCTTTATTCAGACTGCAAGGTCCACAATGCCTCTTTCTGCATACACAGTGTTGCTTTGTTTCTTCAGTGTTGATTTTGGTAAACAATCCTCAGTGTATTCAAGGCCAATTGCTCTACGCTTATAAATGGTCGAATTAGTATATATATATTCCCTACTGGCAGTCGTCAGTAGGTAGTTATAGTTAGAACCTAGTTTCCATAGGAATAGCGTTTTTTGATTTGCTAATAACTTTGGCATCGTTTGACGAATCTTCGCGAAATTCTTTCAAAAAAGGTCTATCCAGGTCAGCTCGTATCCTGAAAGTTTGGGGGTGATTCATAAAGCGGGGGCTGAGAAAAAAGGTCCCAAAATGCCTTTTCCCCCATGTTAATTTCTATAGGAAATTTTGAGACTGGCTACAGACTGAACTCCTGAACGGAATTACCCCAAATTGGGCAAAAAGGCAGAGCTTGGTTCAAAAAGCAACCTTTTTTTCTTAAATGGTGTAAATCCGTTAATCTACTGAACGGAATTACCCCAAGTTTGGCAGAAAGGTAGTGCTTGTATCAGAAAGCAACCTTTTTATAAAATGATGTAAATCTATTCAGTAGTTGCAGATAAATTAAAAAAATAAAAGTTTTGATATCTGGGCGGAGTTTAACTCCCGAGCACGAGCATCACTGTGATTGGCTGCCAACACTCCAAACTAGGAAGTGTTGGTAGCCATCTTGTGACTCGGTAGAAGCGAGTCACCAGAGAAACAAAGATATAAAACAAGAGAAGGGGGCAGGGTAGAAACACCCTGACCCCGTAGGCTTGCTCAGGGGGTCCCAAAAGGACCCCCAGGGCCAAAAAAAGATTTTTTTCTTTTTAATTTTGCGCGTTTGCACAGTGGTGCAGGAAGGGGTGGGGCCTGACATAGCAAGGATTCAAACGCACCCCCGGCACATTGTAAATTAGGGGATTAAGTCCCCTTCAAACCTGAGGGTCCCTGGGGGCCAACTAGCCCACCAGGTACCTACAGTAAGCACCAGGGAGCTGCGTTGCAGCAAGGTGGTCCAAGGCCATGTCCCCTTTTTACACCACTCTACAGGCAGCACTGCGGCGCTTACTGGAGGTAATTGGTGGGCTAGTTGGCCCCCAGGAACCCTCAGGACTCAAGGGGACTTAATCCCCCAATTTACAACGCACCAGGGGGTGCGATTGCACAGTAGTGCAGGGAGGGAGCATGGCCTGATGTAATAAGTGGGCTAATGCGCCCTGTGGCACATTTTAGGATGGGGGATTAAGTTCCCTTGAATCCTGAGGGCCACTGGGGGCCAACTTGCTCACTAGGTACATCCAGCAAGCGCCATAGAGTTGCGTTGCAGAGACGTGTAAAAAGGGGTGTGGCCCAGACCACCTCTCTGCAATGCAGCTCTGTGGTGCTTACTGGAGGTACGTGGTGGGCTAGTCCGCCTCCAGGGACCTCAGGATTCATGGGGAATTAGTCCCCCAACTTAGAACCCACAAGGGGGTGCATTTGCACAGTGGTAAAGGGAGGGGGAGTGCCTGATGTGACATGTGTGTACTTATGCAATCAGTCCACCAAACCAAAGCACTTTTAAATTCACCATGCACTCTCCTTGCAGCACTAATCATCCAGTCACTACACATGCACTAATGCAATGACCCAGGCACTAACTCATGCACTGCTACAATCCCCTGAGCAGTACCCATGCAGTCCAGCCATTGCCCTGCCACTACCCATGCACTCCTCCAATCACCCAGCAAGCACCATGTACTTATCCAATCACTACACCAAAACCCAGGCACTTATAAATTCACCATGCGCTTTCCTTGCAGCACTCTAATCATCCAATCAGTGCCCATCTAATTATGCAATGACCCAGGCACTAACACATGCACTGCTACAACCCTCTGAGCACTACCCATGCAGTCCAGCCATCGCCCTGTCAGTACCCATGCACTCTTTCAAACACCCTGCCAGCACCATGTACTTATCCAATTACTCCACGAAAACCCAAGCACTTATAAATTAACCATGCACTCTCCTTGCAGTACACTAATCTTCCAGTCAGTACCCATGTACTCATGGAATGACTCAGACACTAACACATGCACTGCTACAATCCCCTGTGCACTACCCATGCAGAACTCTAACCACCTACACAGTGCTGATTCACTCCTCCAATTACCCAGGTTGTACCCATGGAGTCCAGAAATCCCTGTGTCACTACCCAATGCACTCCTCAAATCACCCATCCAGCATCATGTACTTATCAATCACTCCTTCAAAACCCAGGCAGTTATAAAATCACCATGCACTGTCTTTGCAGCACTCTAATCATCCAGTCACTACCCAGGTACTCATGCAATGACCCAGGTACTAACACATGCACTGCTACAATTCCCTGAGCACTACTGATGCAGTCCAGCATCTCCTTGTCACTACCCATGCACTCCTCCAATCACCCAGCCAGCACCATGTACTTATCCAATCACTCTGCCAAAACCCAAGCACTTATAAATTCACCATGCACTCTCCTTGCAGTACTCTAATCATCCACTCAGTACTCATGTACTCATGAAATTTCCCAGGCACTAACTCATGGCAAATACAGAGGAGGTCATGCTAATCACAGGGGTACCCCAACGCATGATGTTCCGTAGTGTATGTAGGTGTTTTCACTGTATTCTAAGTGTGTTTTTAGCATAGCACTGACTCTGGTCCTGGTGAATCACAGTCAGTTACCACCAGTACCCGTCAGTAAAAGTTTGGAGCACAGGAGGACTTTCTGCTCCTCTGTTGGTTCTTTCTGCACATCTCTTGCTTCTTCCTGCACTTTTGTTCGTCTTTCTGGACTTCTGTTGACTCTTTCAGCATTTGTCTTGCTTCTTTCTGTGCTTTTCTTCCTATTTCTTCACATGTCGTACCTTTGTAGGCATAGTTAGAAATTAGCCTTTAAAAAAACCATTGAAATTCACAGAATAAAACATAGGTTTCTGGCACGTTATAGTTAGAAATTAGCATTTAAAAAACCTTAGAAATTCACTGATAAACCTATAGGTTTCGGGGACGTTATAGTTATTTGGACATTGCACTGGTACAAAACCATAGAAATTCCCCCATTACAGTTAGTTCAGCTAACTATAACTCGCGCCCCCGCAATGCACTGGTGATGACATCACATATTATATCATTCATGACATGGTCAGTGACATCACTGATGACATCTCAAATTACGCCTCAGAATATTCGGCCAGTGACTGACTCCCCAAAGTCCAGGGCTATTTCCCAGGATCAGGACGTTGGTTTTATTGTCGTTGAGCTTAAGGGCGTTTTTATTCATCCAAAGAGCGACATTAGCCAAACCTTGCCTGAGGGGGAGGGGTCTTTACTACGAGCCTCAGATAGACAAAAGATAATCTGAGAATCATTTGCATATGGTGAGACCAGACTCTTCGATCAAATCCATCAAGGGTCGTACATAAATGTTAAACAACAGGGGCCTCAAAATTGAATCCTGCAGAACCCCGAGGGGAGTATTAGAGTAGTAGAGGTGCTGTTTGCTGAAAAGACCTGAAAGGTTTGCTCCTTTGAAATGGAGATAACCATTTCAGAGCAGTGTTGGTAATGCTTAGAACCTCCAAGCTATTCAAGAGAATAGAGTGTGAGATTCTGTCAAAGGCTGCACTTAGGTCTAAGGGCAGCTGCCCCACCCGAATCAAGCCTAAAAAACTCATTGACTGATAGAGTAAAGCAGATTCTGTGCTGAAACCTGACCTAAAAGCAGACTGGGAAGGGTGCAGGATGGTAGCGGTGGTCACAAATGAAATTAGATGAGTGTTGACATGCTTTTCCATGATTTTGGAGAAAACCAAAAGAAGTGAAATTGGCCTAAAGTTGGACCAGCACTGGGGGTCCAGGTCCTTCTTCTTAAGCAGAGGGAGTATCACGGCATGTTTCCTATTCTGGGGAACCTCCCCTGAGACCAGGGAGGAATTCAGAAGATCCAGTACTACCATGAGGACAGCATCCTCAAGTAGGCTGAATATAGATGGTGAAAAGGGGTCGAGTAGGGAGCCAGATTTAATAGAATAGTAGCCAGTAAGGTTTGCAGCTGTTCAAGGTCTAGAGAAGGCCACACATTAATCATCAAGGGTGTGCCGAACTTCACCATGTGCTGACCAACCCTAGGTGAAAGACTAATGGGCTGGGTGGTTAAGCTTCCAGAGAAGGAGGCGCCAATTTGGATGCCTCATCTTCTAATTGTTGGTGAATAATCTCAACTTTGTTTAGGAAAAACAAGGACAGTTTGTTATACTGTTGACGGGAAAGGGAGAGAGCGGTGTAAATGAGCAGGCTGTGAAAAAATATTTTACTACTTTGAATAAGGTTTTTTGGCAGTTGTGGGCATTAGAAATTACTCCAGTATAGAAAGCTGCCCGTGCAGCTTTAAAGGAGGCATGATATTTTTTCTAATTTAGCAATTATCACCTAAAATATAAGTATTTTCAATCAATATTAGAAAATTTACATAATCACATTTACATAATATTAATCACATACTTACTTAAAAATTATTGATTAGCTAATAATTAATTTATTACTTAATTCATTTCCCACCATATCACCCTACAAACCCAGGAAGCCGCTACAACACTATATATTAATATTAACGATTAAATAAAACATATAAAATCACTAAAAATGTTAAACTGTATTTAAAACGGAAACGTTAAAATGAAACAGAACAATATTCTTTACAATTATATTACTGAAATTATATGTACAACTTGTACAACTTCGGGCTTCTGTACGATGTCGGTCGGAAAGGCTCCGAATGGCATTCAGAATTTCCTAACCCATGTGGGAACATATGTATTTGACCAAACAATTACGATAGTTGGTAACTGTATGGTCTTTCCAAATCGGTTCTTACTGGCACTCGAAGAGTCCAGACAGTCAGAGCCGAATCGTACAGGCCTATGGACCGCATTTCCGACCAACTTATTGCAATGTCGGATTCCTACAGCCTTTCCGAAATGGTCTGTCCGACACCAAACGGCTGTTGAAAACTTACTTTACTACTCGCTTATCCGACAAAAGTCATGGAACATCAAAGAAAACAACATCCTTGACTCCTCTCAATCAGGATTCAAGAATAACCACAGCACAGAAACCACACTTCTCACAGCAACAGACGACATTCGCACCCTCCTTGACAGAGAAGAGCAGCGGCTCTCATCCTCCTTCACCTCTCCACGGCCTTTGATACTGTCTCTCACCGCACCCTAGCCCGCAGACTCCACGACGCAGGAATCCAGAACAAGGCCCTCAACTGGATCCTATCTTTTCTCTCCAGCAGAAGGCAATGAGTCAGACTCCCTACATTTCTCTCAGAACCAACTCCAACCACCTGCAGAGTCCCACAAGGATCCTCCATCAGCCAGACCCTGTTCAACATCTACATGGCCAGCTCGCATTCATCGTCAGAGCACACAGACTCAACATCACATCGTGCGCAGACAACACCCAACTCCTACTCTCTCTATCCAACGTACCCAGCATCACCAAACGCAACTTTCAAGACAGAATGAAAGCCGTCGCCAGATGGATGAAGAACAGCTGCCTTCAACTCAGACTGGACAAAACCTAGATACTCACCATGGGCCCACAACCCGACACCTGGAACACCTGTTGGCCCCCTGCCCTCGGAAACCCTCCTGCCACCAAAGACCAAGCACCCAACCTCAGAATCATCCTGGACTCCGAACTCAAAATGGACCACCAGGTCAGCGCCATCACCTTCTCCTGCTACCACACCCTCTGCCTACTCCACAAGATCTTCAAGTGGATCGCCCCAAACACAGGAAAACTGTCACACAAGCCCTCATCATCAGTAGTAGACTGGGCTACAGCAACACACTTTACTCCAGGATCAACAAGAACCTTACAGCAAACTCCAGAACGCTCAGAACACCGCTGCTAGACTAGTCATTAACCTAGCGTGCCACTGCCACATCAGGCAACACCTACGGACCCTACACGGCCTCCCCGTCGAGAAGAGAATCACCTTCAAGCCCCACACCCATGCACAAAAGGCCCTCCACAACACCAGACCCGCCAACCTGAACCACCGCCTTGAGTTCCACGCTGCCCAGCATTCGCTCCGCTCAGTCCAGTTCTCCCTTGCAAGGAGGACGCTCCTACTCCCTCCTCCCGGCCAAGGCATGGAACTCTCTCCAACTCCACCTCTGACAGACGGCATTGCTCCCTAAGTTCCTAAAGGACCTCAAGACCTGGCTCTTTGATGGAACTCAGTGAATCTCCAGGATCTGCGGAACCGCTCCAAACCTTTTTCCCTCAGCACCCTGAGACCTGGCCCGAGTGAGTAACTTACGCTTCAAAGACCTATTGATTGATTGATTGATTGGGGGCCCATAGCACGCCCGCCTTCACCTGGTGACCCGTGGCCCGTGGGGGTACCAATGGGCCCCTCTTTTCAACCATGCACAGTGTGGCAGGCACCATTGGGTGCCTGCCACAGGGTGCAACGTTTTCCGGAACCCCCCTTTTTTCAATGGGATCCTGTGTTGTCGGTCAGAACACTGGCTCCCATTGAAGTCAAAGGAGTCCGAACGGTGTTCATCGTAATCGGTCAGTCAGACTCCCCGAACCCAAGTCAGTCGGAAACTATTCCAGCAATAAGACGGTCAGAATACTTTCTGACCGACATCGTAATGAGGCCCTATATTCTTAGCAACAATATTACTTACCTGAAAAAACGTTAGTCTTGACAACAATATTTCTGCATCACAATATTTCTTTTCAATATTTCTATTTCCTGATATTTAGAACGCAATATTTTGTACAAATACCAAAACTCCCAGAAAATAGATTTTTAAACAAGGAAGAGCCCATCCCCCATCACTTAATGGTTGTTCCAGCTGAGAAAAAGCTCGTCATAGTTTCTTATTTTGACAGACAAATTGTGACCATATTTTGTCCATCAGACCAAATAAAGAATTAGGGATCCACATAAGCAAGGCCTGGGGAAAAAAATACATTTTTGATAAAGCTATCATTTTGATTAAATTACATTGGCCATGAATTTCAATGGGCAGGTTTTTCCATTTAGTAAGAAGTTGAGCAATATAATTTATCAATGGTGTATAATTAAGGGTAAAGTCCTCATCTGCGTTATCTGAATCCATATATTCATTGCTATTGTTACTCATCATGAGTCTCGGGTGGGGTGTTTACCATTATATAAGACTTGAGTCTTATCACAGTTTAAAGCATAGGCAGACAGATCTCCCTATTTTCTAGATTCACTTTTGACTGCAGATAATTCTATGAATGGATTAGATGTAAAAATTGCCACGTCATCAGCATAAGCTACAACTTTCCTGGTAGAACCATTTAAAACCACCTGCGGAATATGCCTAGAATTGGAGAGTTTCTTTACAT
This sequence comes from Lissotriton vulgaris, assembly GCF_964263255.1. Classification (NCBI taxonomy): domain Eukaryota; kingdom Metazoa; phylum Chordata; class Amphibia; order Caudata; family Salamandridae; genus Lissotriton; species Lissotriton vulgaris. Next base: position 283,801,851 of record NC_141689.1, on the reverse strand, counting down.
AAGGCTCCAAATATAAGTGAAATAGTTGGGGCCAAAGGGGACAGCCCTGGCTAGTGCCCAGCATGATTGGAAATTTCTCAGATGATAATTCTATAGACATGACTCTGCAGAGCGATTATGATAGATTACCTGAAAATGTTGAATCAGTTTTCAAAACACATCAGAGGAAAGGCCAGGAGACCCTGTTGAACGCTTTTTCAATGTCCAACAAGGTCATCCAGGCCGGAAACTTAAGCTCTGATGCCACTTTAAAAAAATAGCTAGATTTTTGTGGACATTTAAAATCCTTATACAAAACACACCAAAGTAAAGAAACTTTAGAAACATTGATAAATACATAGAACACATATAAAATACATATAAATGTTATGTTTTAGAATAAGACCCACTACAGTACTGTAAACTAACTAGCACATACTACACTAACAAAAACAATCTAAAATAACAATCATTACCAAAGAGTAGCCCAACTAACATTTAACACCTCTCCTCTAAAACTAAACCTGTACAAAATCACTTTAAAATAATCTTATCTGAACTGGAGGAGAGCAAAAAAAGGAAACCACAACTGCAAACTCTATGCACAGCCAAAGCAAAGACAGACAGACTACAAACTCAAAGAAATTGGAAAACAAATGGCATAAAATGAAGAGGAATCCTATATAAAACAATGGAAACAAATGTATATTATTTATTAGTAATGGTAAATTAATGAATGTCCTGATTTTTGTAAAATAAAATATTACTATGCTAAGAATAAAAATTACAGATATTTAATTGTATATGTGTTAAAAATACTGTAAAAAACTACATTCTAGTAGTACTTTTTAATATATTACAATACATAAAAATACCTCTTTTTTAAAAATGAATATACAACATTAATACAACATTGTTTAAGGACATATAAAAACATATGCATACCATAAGTGTACAATATATAAATTTTAAAGAATTTGCACCACAATAATTATATTTTGTTGTTAATAAAAGACAGGTACAAAAAAGTTGTTGCAAATACTAAAAAATGATGTAATGTAAAACAATGCATAGCTATATTAAAAGACATGTTTAGATAATGTGTATTTTTATTTAAATGAAACTTAACAAAAAGTATATAAAGAAAAATAAACAGTTCATACTATAAATTACTGTTAGCTAATGCTACATGAAGCCCAAATTCACTATTCCCACTCTAAACTTAACGCCTTATTAAGTGTTTGGTGTTTGACCCCCACCAGATTAGGAGTATTTTCCTGTCTGGCGGGCAGTTCTAAACATCAAAATCAGTAACTGCATGGAATGGACTGCTGCAGTCCATGCAGTGCAGGTACTGGGGTGCATGCACACAGGGGGCACAACATGTACACCCCTGCATGCACCCCATAGCGCAGAGCCACAAAGGGGCACTATGGGACCCCCTTTGTTTCCTCACTGCCACAGTTCTCATGAAAAGTGTGGCGGTGAGGAAACTTGTAATATGCTTGACAGGCCGAAGCCGCCCTGCCAAGCACATTGCAGCCTCAAGACCACCGCCAGGATCTCTGATCCCTGGCGGTGGCACCAGGGTGACCTGACTGCCCTGGTCGTAATAGGTTGGCCCCACATTGGGGAAACTGTTGAACCTTTGGGAGGTTCCTATTTTCTATTTACACTCAAAACTTAACCATGTTAGAGAAAGTATTGGATTATGGTCAGATTTACCATTCCCACTCCAAACGTATCCACATCTGGGAAAGTGTAGGACTTTGAAGGGGATCAGATCTACTATTACCACTCTAAACGTATCCTCAACTGGGAAAGTGTAGGACTTTCAGGGGGCTAACATCAACTATTCCCTCTCCAAACTTAACAGCATTAGGAAAAGTGTTGGACTGTGGGTCAGAGTTACTATATCCACTCCAAATTTAACCATATTGGGCTAAGTGTTGGGCCTCTAGGTATCTTGTCAAAATAATTATTCCTACTCCAAAGTTAACAGGATAGGGGAAAATATTGGACTGGGGTGGGGCATATTATATATTCACAAAACAGTGGTGGAGAGATGCACACCTTCTGTACTCCTTTATATCACTGTTCACTTTATTCAGATCCACTTTTACCAATGTCGGCGTGCAAGCACTCCGCGCTCCGCCCAATTGCGCTATCAATTAGTAAGAACAACAAGGGAACCTCTTTTTGGTCCCCATTAGGCTGCACAGCCTATTATGAATGAATTTAATGAATTAAATTTGTTTTCCACATGCTTCAAAAACAGAAAGGACAGTGTTGATGACATCGCGAATACAGGAGGCTATGGTTCCACGGTCACACATGCAATAAAGCGGCACAAATAAATGGACTTTGATAATGAGAGTAGAGATTTCACAAGAAGCACTAGGACAAAAATGTTAACAAGCAATGCGCGCTAACAGTTTTATTGTTGTAAATAGTATTGTAATTGTTTTCATGTTCAGTTACTTCAAGATTAGTGAATATCTGCCTGGGTGGGGAGGTGGTTTTTAGCGTTCCCAAGAAACAGCTAACTGAGGCCTTCTGGTCAATGTAGTTTATTGAATGAATGGTGGCAGAGTCATGACTGGGCTGACTTAGGAGACTAAGGTGAAAACGTAGGAGGAGTTTCCTTCCACATGACAGTGCAGCTGCAGGCATTTATGGTTAATCAAGGCAACTACCAAGTAACGCAGCTTTAATGAAGGCACTGTTGGGTTGAAGAGTGGAAGCTGTATCCAGTAGCTTTACAACCAGTGAGGCTGGGTTGGAAAATATAATGAAAGGCTGAAGACGAGTTTTAAAACACCACATGCCAAGGTAAGCGCGGCATGAGTTTGCCTTCACTAAGATTAATGACGGGTTCCAGAGGCCAACAGAATGGTTCAGTGAGGGATAAATAACTTGTTTATATGATCGGTTTTCAAAGACGGAAAGGGATTGGGATAGCAGATATTCAGTGTAGGAAGTGTGCGCATTCATGTAACATTTTCCAGACAATGTGAACTAAACTGTTTTGTGAGTTTTGCAATATGGATAATGTGAGCATGTGTTTTGCTTCGTGTATAATGACGACTATGAAACTGATAAAGATCATTTGTTTATACTTTAGAAACCCCAGAAGAAGGGATTGATTCCCGAAATGCATTGGGTGACTGATAATAAAACGTGGCATGTGGAATCAACGTTGCTCCTGTGGTTTTTAAACAAGAAGAAGCAATGAGTGTAATGGATTGAAATAATTAAGAGTAAAGAAAATAAGGAAATTAGAATGGTGCAAAAAATATGATGAAATACATTAATGGTGGAAAACGAATTTAATTCATTAAATTCATTCATAATAGGCTGTGCAGCCTGATGGGGACCAAAAAGAGGTTCCCTTGTTGTTCTTGCATATTATATATTCCCATTTGAAACGTAGCCACAATGGGGAAAGTATTTGACAATCAAGGGTGTAGGTTTTACATTTACTATTCACACTCCAACCAGAACCATATTGAAGAACGTGTTGGACTTTGGGGGGCAGGGGAGGTCAAAATTACTATTCCCACTCCAAACCTTCCTATGCTGTGGAAGGTGTCAGATTTTTTTAGTGTTGTGTAGTTGCTACAAATCCGTAGGATCTGCACATTGTTTGGACAACATAAAACAAGGGCTTGGTGTCAAGACTGATCCAGTCACCCCACAGGATATGTCGGCCTACAGACCAGCTAGTTTACAGTGCCACAGTAATTTCCCTAATCTACCAGGGAGCAAACAGTTTCTGTCAACCACTGAACATGAAAATCCTCAGGGACCGTGGAAACAGTAAAGAATCTTTCGTTCAGCAACTCATCCTTACTTTCTCTCAGATAATTATACAGACTACACAGTGGGACTTTTTAATAATGTTTATTGAACTAACGTTATTCTTGCACAAAATACGTGTGCTGCAATGATTTGTAGACAGAAGAACAGAAAGGATATTACAAGCACCAAAAGAGTGATAGGTAGAAACATTTCAACCATGGTGCTGAAGCAATGAATATATGCAGACACACATAAAATATGGTAATCTAGCATACTCCTATGATGTGTGTGTACCCTACTCTGAGTGTACTTAGAGTGTATATGAGTGTAGAGCCAAGAATCCCGCCTAGGGACGACCCAACCCTGATGGGAGAGAGTGAAGGACCCCGTCTTGGTTTTGAGTTGGACATCCCTCACGGAATGTTTGACCGGTACTTGGTGATTTCTCAGCATGCAGGGATCTTCAGTGTCAGCAGAAGTGCCTCATCTACCAATCTATTGAGATGCCTAATATTTATAACTAAAAGCCGCTTTCGTGATGTGCGGGCTAGATTAGTGATGTTATGGATATGTGGACAGTGCTGTCGCTTCGTGGATAAAAATAGGACGACTTTTGTACCTAGTGCATAGAAAGGCCCAGTACATGATGTTCAAGGCATCGTGATAATGTTGTGCGAAGCTGGATGTGTGAACAAGGTAGTTTCAGAGAAACGAATCCAACATTGATGTGCATGTAAATATTTGCAAATGTTCACTGCTGAAATGTAATTTCTAGGACAATGAACAGAGAGAGGGAGCTCGCACAGCGTGTTTGTTCTAAATGGTAATGCAAAATGAAGGGTTGTAGGGTGCAACCAGAGTAGAACACTGTCTGGCCAAGCAGCGTAGAATTAACAATGAATTAAGGGTCCCCCTACTGGGAGGGGAACGCTCCAGTGCACAACCAAAAGGACCGTAGTCTTATTCCATCAATAAATTGATCGACAAGTCTATGTATGTGGTTTCACAGTTTAATCTTTTTCCAAGCTGAATATTTTCTTGTGTTCATATTCATATTCATCTTTGTATGTCAAACCAAAATTGTGTTATGGCACACTTGATACATCCATATTTATAATCCTCAACAAAGATCCTGATGCATTTCGGGCCTGAGCCCTTTTTCAAGGGAATACTCTAAAATGAACTGGAGCGTTCCCCTCCCAGTAGGGGGACCCTTAATTCATTTCTAGGACAATGTAAGGAATAAGCTGCCTTGGTACATGGACCTAACCCGGAAATATAACAAGAGAAGAAGATTTACTATTCACACTCGACACATAACCACACTGGGAAAAAGTGTTGGCACAACTACATGGGGAAGGTGATAGACATGGGGGGCAGATTTACTGTGTCCATTTCAAACTTTACCATAATGGGAAGGGTTGTTCTTGGGCAGGGGGTGGTCTCTAGTCCCACTCAAAACGTAATTACATTGTAGTAAGTGTTGGACTTTGGATTGGTCCAATTTGATAGCCCCACTCCAAATACTAACAAATTCGGGAAGTGTGTTGATTTGGGAGACATCTGCAAATATACATCTTTGAAAAAAATTATACAAAAATTAATTTATTAAATAAAAAATGAGACTAACAAAAAAGGTAAAACAATAACAACAAAAAATGTATTTGACTCACACAAAATACTTTACAATAAAATTATTACTCTCCCATATTTAAAATAACTATAAAAACTAGAGTAAATTTCAAGTAATTTTTAACAGAATTTTCAGAAACAAATCTTGACACACCATCATTAATTTATACCAAGAAACGTTGATAAACTAATAAAATAATATAAAGTAGTACAATACTTAATTAAAAAAAATAAGGGCCTTATTACAAGTTTGGCGATCCGAATGCTGACTGTACAACGTGCCGTCCGCTGTAGCACCACCAAAGTTGTGGTGCTGCTGCCTGCCAGATTAGGCGTTGTAATGGTTTGTGATGTAACAATGTGGCCATTGTAAAAACTGCATTACGATGTATCGCATGCGATGTAAACTATGTTTCCACCTCCCAAAGGAGGTCTACATCTCCTTCCACTCCCTTATAAATGTCTTAGGTGCCTATGTATTTGTGACCTACGTACATCAGCAATACATAGCAATACACACATGAAGAAAATGTCCGCTTCGCAGCAGTTCCATTGTGGTTGTGCAGATCTGCTAACGAGACCCTATGCTTGAATAGTTGGGCAAGGCTTGGGTTATCCCTAGTCATCTAAGAAAGTGAGTTGTCTTCTGAAAGCTGTGTTTTGGAGCATTAAGCAAAGATGCAACTCGACGCCTGTCTCCAGTGGCTGTACATGCCTTGTACATGTACTCTCATTCAGGGACATGAATTGTTGTTGAGGTTAAATAATGGCCCACTCAATGACCTGGTTGTGGCAGGCTGTTATGTAATGTTTGCCATTTTTGTGAATCATATTATAAATATTCTTGAGTAAGTCCATGTCTATGTGAACTTATAAAATTCATCTGCTGCAATTTGTCCACTGTGGCTTGTTGTGCTGAATGCTAATTTTGTTAATTTTTTTGCAACTGCAGCACTGCTGGAAGCATTCCCCTGTCACCCGCTGCCCAGATCCAGACACCCAGCCACCAGCCATTGATTGGTATTCAACCATTGTTCACTGTCATAATTCACCACCGGACGACATGCTCACCACCACTAGACTGAAGAGGAGCATGGTGGTGGTATGAGTAGAGCTGAGCTGAGATAAGAGGGTGGTGGTGCCATGTTGTAATGTACCATGGAAGGATTAAGCTGTGGGCACACACATTTTGCTGCAGGGCACCGTTGCCTCAATAGCTCTGCAAAATGGTGTGAGAGAGGTATAAGCTCTGCTAATTAAATTCACCACCAGTGACCAGGACATTAGACGTGGTAGGGGTACAGAAGAGAGAAGACCTGTTGCACTTCTTTAACAGAACATGTCTTTCTGCGTTTGTGCGGTGTCAAAGTGAGAAAGATGGGTTGGTAAAAGGAACAGAAGCACAAAGGTCAATAGTCAGTGAACACAGAATCCATTCCCTGGCATACTCGACTCCCACTGGAAAAATCTCCCCCTTTCCGTATTGGACATTCCTAAACTAGACGCTTTGCTTTTGGCATGCACAGACTGTTCAGTTTTGTGGTACAGTAACCTGAGAAACAGCAGCAATGCACAAAATGTCACAAGAGTTGGCTTTGTTTCTTTCAGCTCTATTGATTAGATGACAACATTGCACTACGTTTCGCTTCAATGTAATTTATATTACTATTTTTACAACAGTACCTGCTGCAAGGCTGTTTGAAGCCAGCGCTCCTGTTTTCTGGGACACAGTGCATCTGTAATTTTCCCTTTCTGACACAAACGCTATTAAACCAGTGTCTGCAATAATTAAATTACTTCTACCTGACAGTTAAATCATATTTCTTGTAAAGCTCAAAGTTTTTTTACAATCTTATGTTTTTTGTACCGCACAAGAGATCTTTTTAAATATTCCACACAGTATCTTTACCTGATCGATGCTTTTATTAAATATTTATTAGAGAGTACAGTGCAGTGCAATAAAGTGATAATTGTAAATAGATACATAAAATGTATATAAAAAAACACAAAAAGTAATGAAAAGAAGCAGAAAAAAGAAAAACATAGCGCTACATTTTGTGGCAAGAGATGTCAACAGAAGAAAAACTTGCTGTTCACCAAACCTGTAGTTTGTATATATCGGTTTACCTTAACTTAAATGTTTTCACTCCGATGTATAATTTTGTCCAGATAGCTCTAAGTACGCTCAGTTTGCCGAGGTTTCTCTTTACTTGTTATAATGGTTGGCCTGTGCATATTTCCGTCTCGTATGTTGATTTTGAGAACTGATGTAATCATTTGGGATTCTTCTAAACTGCGAGGACTTTTAAGGGCATGAGACCCCCCTAATGAGCTTCTGCAACGACTTCTGTGCCTTACAGTATCGGGGGGCAACCAAAGGTCAAAGTTCAGTAATGCCATTTTATGAATCTCAAGGTCAGTAGAAACACTGCAGTATTTCTTAAGTGCAACAAATCTGTAACAGTTCAGTATGCTGACCCCCGATATTACCTACTGCCTGCCCAGGCCTTGCAGGAACCTCAAAAATAAATTGCAACAGTGCTACTCCCTGCAATCATGTCATTAATGCTAATGGGCGTTATTTAAACAAGGTGCAATGATAGTTGTAATAGACGTGAGCAAAATTCTGTGAAAAAATGTCCGGTTTTGTCTGAGCGCTACCACAATTGATGTTTATGTCTTTGAAACGTACAGATTCCGGTGCCAGAGGTCTGCACCTCAGGGGTCGTCCATTGCTGTGACAGCCCCCTAGGTACTCAACCACTTGAATTGTTCTGCACCATTGGAAGTCAGAATCACCACAAGGTTAAGTTCCTCTGAAGACCTTTAATGAAAGCAAATTTGATGTCTAAACTTTAGTGACTATTAAGCTGTGAAAGTAGATCACCTCTTTGAAAACTATCCAGCATTTTACTGCTAAATGAAAACTGAAAATGTAAATGAAACATCCAAGGACTACATCGACCACAAAGCTATGGGGCCTTACCGATGTCAGCATCACTGAAGGCACACACCAGTGAAATGCTTTCTGCTAATTTGTGCTGCCACATTTCTGTTGCAGATGCAAAAACAACAGTTGATAGACAGAATGCAGAACAATGTCTTACATTCACCCCAGTACAGAGAACTGGGCCTAAATCCATCGTTTTTTTGCACTCCACACCACCCTAGGTCAGACACTGGCTATATGCAAATCAGCCTTGACCCTGTGCCTCATGGGAACAGTCCAGCCCGAACTGCCAAGCCATGTCTTTCCTGGACCGGAATCAAGCATCCTAGGACCGGTTTCTGGCTATCAGCCGTCTTCAGCCTGGATAGCTTGACTCCAGTGGTGTTGAGAGCATGGGACTCACGTCTGAGCATACCCATCCCACTCGGGGTGACAAATGCAAAAACAACAGTTGATGGACAGAATGCAGAACAATGTCATACATTCACCCCAGTACAGAGATCTGGGCCTAAATCCATTGTTATTTTGCACTCCATACCACCCCAGTCCAGACATGGCCATATGCACATTTCTGTTGCAGAGCAGATTATCTCAGCACATTTGAGTAGTCCTCAACAGAATTGTTCAAGATGCTGTAATTCATTTGCTTAGTACTCATAGGAAATGGCTAGTGGTCATTCTCTATGTCAAAATGCAGCTGCTTTGATGAAATGTTTTGCTGCTATTCCACAGTATCGCCATTATGGTCACACTGTTAAGGTAATACATGCTTCTGCTTCTTTGACTTTTGTGCTCGCTCCACTTAATGTCTTTTGGGTGCATATTTGAGCTCGAGTTTACACTAATATGTGGTTTGGCATCCTACAGTTACTCTTGAACTCCAACCTGTCAAAAGATGTCAGGTAGCTACAATTAGACATTTATTACAGTATTACTTGACTTCAATGTGCATGCTCGTTGGCTTTCCCTTTCAAAGTAAAGGAGGAGGAGGTAGGGCTTGGAGTCGACCAAGATGGCAGTTCCCTGCTAGAGCTCAAGCGGTTGCCAATCCAGGGGAGAGGCACACGCAGTGCCCATTCTACCCTTCAGTTACCGGCGGCACTGGTGATGACGACGCCATTCCCTGCAGCCTGGTGGAGTCAAGACAGGCACAGCCTACTTTAAGCTGCCCCGCACATCTGCACCTAAGACAGATAGCACCAGTCGGGCACACGCTTCCTGGGCCACAGATACTCTGGCGGAACTCTCCCACTTGTGGGGGTGCTGAGTGAGTAACAACCTGTTTGGGGACCGGGTGTCACTACCATAGCACCATCTCACCTAGGGTTGCGATGAGGACCCTTTGCGGCCAGTGACTCCCTTTTATCTCCCACCTGCACCCCCAAGGGACTAGTTGCCCTATGCCCACTCACAATGAGGAATGACTATCTGGTGACCTATGCCCCTTGCCGCCTCTAGGGCACAGTAACTCCCTGCTAACCAGGCAACAGTGCCCCTGCAATGGACACCTGCCAGGCCTACAGGGCACAAGCCCTCCCCAACTGGGCCAGGCAGCCTGTAGAAAGCACTTGGAATGCTCACCCACTTCTAAGGTTACCGGTTGGGCCACATTTCCTCCCCTGCCACCCAGGGAGAAAACCACCTACAGGGAACCCAGCTTGGCAACGCCTTACCTGTGAACCATGTCATATGTCAATCGGGAGAAGATCAGCCCATCTGCTCCTATTCTCAGAAGTGGTGCGCCACCTGTGAAACTTCAGCCAGCCGCACCTGATGCTAGTACAGAGGCTCTCCTTAAGGAAATCTCAGACATCGACTTTACCCTCACTACCATGGATGCTAAGATTACAACCCTCACGGCTGAGGTACACACTGTCAGGCAGGAGGTGTCTTCCTTTCACACTCACTTGGACACAGGTTGGATGATGTGGAGAGCCGTTACGTTTGTCTGCAAGACTGTCGACAGGACATTGAGTTCCTGCTTTGCAAAGTGACAGAATTGGAAGATCGGGCAAGGATAGATAACTTCAGGATCTATGGGCTGACTGAGGGGTCAGGGAAGGACGACATAATTGATTACCTGAAGTCGCGGCAGCCTGACCTGCTACACCACCAACCGCAGGATCCCATGGAACCTCAGAGGGCCCACTGGGTCATGCCTCACAGCCCAACTCTCCACTTCCTATCATCGCTTGAACCCTCTGCCACCAGCACATGAGGCCTATTCTCTCTGCAGCTTGACGCTGCACAGCTCCCCTACTTCTTAACGGCAATTGCATCTCCTTCTCAGCAGACTTTCCGGCTGTTGCCACCTCCAAACGCTGGCACTTTCTGGCACTCTGCTCCCGCCTGCAACGACAAAGCATCAAATGCGGACTCATGGAACTCACCCAGATTGTGCTTTACCGAACCTGGTGAGCTCAAACTGTTGTTGGATTCATCCGGTGACCCTGCCATGGACATAGCTGTGGACAGCATGGTGGCTCCCACACCTCTAGAAAACAGCCACTGTCATGCACTCACCTGGTCCCAACCCCAGTGACGACACTGGAGCCGATGCTGAACCTCCTATCCTTCTCAGAGCCGCACAATATCAAGGGACCAAATTCCTTAGATCGTGCCCAGCCCCCGGGGGAAAGTGGATTGGGACACAATAAGAAAAAAGAGACTTGTGGTAATGGAACTGCTCAGCTGGTATGCAACACTGCATAATAGGATTTGCAACTCATGAGACCTTCGGAGAATGCGAGCTACATATACACTGGACCAGAACCTCTGGTTTTGCGATGATACAATACACTGGAACTAACAAGAGGAGGCAACAACCATCATTATGCTAACAGGCCTCTATGTACTATGACCATGCAGTAACTTTCGTAACATACACTTACTAGTTTCATCAGCAGCTCGGCATGAGAGCAGAAAAATCAAAATCACAGATTAGAGTGTGGCACTCCTAGGAATGAATTTGAAATACAGTTTGGAATTATTGGCACTACCAGGGAGAAACTCGGAGCATAAGTAGGAGTTACTTGCACTCCCAGGGATAAATTTGGAGCATAGTTTGGAGTTACTTGTATTCAAAGGGACAAAATCTGAACATAGATTGGAGCTACTTTTACTTCCAGGGATAAATAGAGAACATAGGTTGGAGTCACTTGCACTCCCCCAAAGATACACTAGAAACACAGGTGATGTACAAGACTCATGCATAAACCAAGGACTCGGACGTGCTTTCTCTTGGCACTACTGTTCATCAGAGATATATGAAGCTCAAGTCTTTAATCCTTGCACAATACAACTCTAGCACTAAGGTTGCAGGAATGGTCCGGAGTCTAAACACATAAGCAGCACTGGAGTAAATCACAGAGAGGGCATAGAGGAAAAGTCTATAGTCTTTGAACACATGGATACTCCGTGTGGTATTCCTCCTAATGAAATGACACCATGCCAAATGTAGAATGTATTTATGTCATGTACAGAATGTTAGAGATGTAATAGCCTGATGTCATTGCATTCTGGGTTTGGTGGACCTTTGTATATAAATCAGATGAGTACTCTGACCAACTGCTACTGTCTGCATGATTATGGTTGGATGGGATTCTTCAAGGAATAAACTTAAGAAGATTATAGCTTCCTGTGTCCAGTCATCATTTCAGGAATCTTACACTGGCGTAGTCGGCAGCCCTTAAGTATCTCAACATGTTACAATTGGTGAGAGATTTCATTATTTAGGTTAAATTTGGAATTTCTTCAATCAAACACCTCTTCATTTTAAGACATTGAAAGAGGGAGTGATTACTCATAAACGATCAGACTTCAAAATATTCTATGCCTTCTTTCAATTCACTAGGACTGGGAGCTGCGCTGCATATTAGACATGTCAGACTGTTTTAATATGACTTAGATATGTATCGATGCGGGCTCGTCCTTTAATATTGTGAATCTGAAATAATTTAACTGTATTTTGAAACGTTGAAGGAGGTGGAAATATTGACGCTTTGATAATAAGATGAACACATTGATTTTGATTTAATTAAATTGATTGATCTCGATATAACTGTTATTATCGACTAAATCTTATCGTGAATAGGCTTGGCAGTTGGCAGTGTCATTTTTAAAGAATAACTAAAAAAGAAGTACTGGATTACACCGTAACGACATTTCTGCAGTAACAGTACCTTGTGTTGTCATTTAAAAAGATCTTACTTCGTGCTATGAAATCCGGCTATAAATTCTTTTGTGTGGAACTTTTCACGGGAGAAGCTTCCATCATGGATTGAATGTGCGTCAGTACTTTCTCCATGCAAATAAACGCTCCTCGCCATCACTCTTGAGACGTCACTCGTCAGCTCCTTCCAACGCAAGTAAAAGTCACAACGCACACGACGTCACGACGTTACGCAACTTGCCGGCCATCTTTAAAGAAGACATTTTTTTGTTCATCGTATTACGACAGATGTTTTTCTCACAAGGTCTGAACTGCTATGCTGATGAGCACAGCATTTTCCACAATGTGTTATTGATACGCTGATGCACACAGCATTTTCCACAAGTGTGCACTGCTAAGCTGATGCGTACAGCATTTTCAACGTTTCGTGTCTCCTCGTATCGAACAGTTCCCTTTCACAAGGTGTGCGCAATTACGCTGATGCGCACAAATATTCAAGTTCTTTCTTCTTGAATGCTTCATCTTCACTACTTTTTGTTATTTATGGTAACGTACGATCTTAACATGTTCGTATATGTGTAGTTTTGCAGTCCATTACGTTTTGCAATTATATATACAGCCTTTGTAGAACACTATGTAAATGGCTCTACATCTTCTTGATGTTCGTGTATTAAGGCTCTCAGGTATTATAATTGTAAAGAGACTTTGCATGATATCTATACATATTTCTGTAAGTTTAGTATAATTATTTTCAGAGCTTTGGGCATTTTGCTTAATATTGTACAAGTAAGTCAATATCATATATTGGGGAGTTATTTGTCACCAGTGGCATTATTATTGATCCCAATACTTATTCACCATGCAGAATGTCACAGCTGCCCCCTTCTTTCTCTCTAATCCTGGGGACCCGCCCATTCAAAGGAAAAAGTGGAAGGTAGTATTTGAAAGGTATGCAAGGATGTGTGGACCATCACTAAGCGCTGAAAGGAAATCATCATTGTTATTGCACTGTCTTGGTTCCGAAGGTCAGGACGTATTTGACAACTTACCTGAGTTGTCTGGGGAAGATGCAAATGGACTTAATGATTATGAAATTTGCATCAAGAAACTTGATAAACACTACCTACCTAAGGTTAGTACCATATTAGAGAGGTATCATTTTGCGAAAAGAATGCAAGGTGAGACTGAAACGGTGGAAAGTTATGTGACTTTTCTAAGAAAATTAGCATCGTCATGCAAATTTGGTACCTTAACGGATGAACGAATTCAAGATCAGTTCATGTTTGGATGTAGTATGGAAATGGTAAGGGATGAATTGTGGCTTCTTGATGATCCAACATTAGATTAAGTTCTTAATGTAGCTAAAAGAATAGAGCATTCACTAAAGTGTGTAGCTATTATAAAGAAAGATTCCGATAAGGATTGTAAGGTGCAAGAAGTCAAAAACAAGAATAAAATGAGTGTAAATGATAAGAACTTTAGGAGTCCCACTAACAATAAGGAAAGGTCTAATGGAAAGTTGGAAGATCCCAAATGTTTTAGGTGTGGTAAGCCTGGACATTTGGCCAATTGTAAGAAGTGTCCATCCCTGAATCAAACATGTACCAAAAGGACATTTGACTACTTTGTGTAAGAGTTAACCGATGTCTAAAGTGAAAGAAATTGAAGTGTTTGATAGCGGTAATGGTGAGTCAGGTACTGATGATTACTAGTGTGGTCAAATAGTTGTACAAACTGCGAGTGACAATAAAAAGTAAATGTCCATGGGATAGTATCTCAGTTGAAGGAGCAATGACTAAAGTCTTATTTGATTCAGGCGCAAAGATTACGATTGTTTTGAGTGAATTTTACATGATCAATTTAAAAGAGAAGGTGAAGATGTTGAAACCTGACATAAGACCCCTAGCATATGGAGGTGAACCCATCAAGTTCATGGATACTTCTTAGGTCTGGTGGAGTATAAAGGGAGGTTCCTATCAGGAAAAATGTATGTTTCAAAGAAGGGAGAGAGCATTATTAGTTGGATCCATCAAGGAGAATTGGGGGTCCTCCTTGATCCTAATACTGATCTTCTGATCCAATTGAGATGCTCTGTGAAATCTGTTGCTGCTAATGATGATGGCAATGTCTCTAATCTCATAAGATGTCATCTAAAAATGGGTTGTTTAAAGGGTTATAAGCATAAGATTGTATTGAAACAAGGTTCTATGCCGGTATGTTCTAAGGTGAGAAACGTTGCAATATCTGTGAGAGAAGACATGAGAAAGGAGATTGACTAGTTGAGAGATGGAGGTATTATAGAAAAGGTGGAAGGCACTGAATGGTTGGCGCCAGTTGTAGCAGCACGCAAGTCTAATGGCGATCTGAGACTTTGCATTGATTTGAGACAATTAAATAAGTGTGTGATCATAGACAAATATCCCTTGCCGAATATTAACAAATTATTGTCTTGCTGAGTGGAGCCAAGGTTTTTAGTGCGATCGACCTTACCGCAGCGTACCATCAAATTGAGCTAGAGGAATCTTGTAGAGACTTACCTTCATTCATTACTCCTTTTGGAACTTATAGGTTTGTGTGCATTCCTTTCAGATTGGTCTCAGCATCATCTGTATTGCAAAGAGTAATGGAGAGTGTCCTTCAAGGTCTCGATGGAACTTATGTGTATCAGGATGATATTCTAATTTTTGGTGAAGATGAGAGTGAGCATGATGCGCAATTGGGTTTAGCTTTAAGAAGATTGTCAGATCATAATTTGACTATCAAGGCAGAAAAGTGAAAATTCTAAACTAACTTCATAGATTATTTAGGTCATAACATCACTAGTGCTGGAGTAAAACCCAAAGCTGACCTGATTAACACCATTCAGGAAATGAGTTCTTCGAACAAATGTGAATTGATGACGTTATGGGGAGTAGTTGAATATTATGCCAAATTTGTGAAGAATTTTGCGGAGGGTGCAGTTAACATGAGATACTTGCTTAAGGGGGGTGTTGACTTTGATTGGTCAGATGCTTGTGAGAGAGAATTGATTGAGATTAAGGAGAAACTTAAATCTGCACCTTCTCTCAAGAGTTTTAATCCAAAGATCAAACCCATTTTAATCACGGATGCAAGTGAAAAGGGTTTGGGTGCTGTGTTGCAACAGCAAAGTCCAGACGGTTTGCAGACAATAATGTTTTTATCCCACAGCCTCAAAGATCCTGAGAATAGATATTCTGTGTACGAGAGAGAATCTCTGGCTGTGTTTTGGGCAGTCAAGAAGTTAAAGAAATTTCTTTGGGGAATCGATTTCGATATAAGGACTGATCATAAACCCTTGGTGGAAATATTCAGCAAAAAGGGTTTGGACTCGATTTCCAGCAGAAATAACCAAGTGGGTGATAGGATTGCAAGAGTAAAATTTTGTGATAAAGTACATTCCTGGCATTGAGAATACTGTGGCTGATGCGTTATCTAGACTTACCCCTAAATCATCTTTTGTAAAGGATGATTTGGATGACTCTAATGAATGGGTTTGTGCGATTGATGATGAAATGATTTCTGAGAAGCTATAGAGTGATGAGATTGTTCAAGATTCTGTTTTGAATGAGATCATTGGTTCGATAAAAAAGAGGTGGAGTAACAACAAAATGGGATCTGAGGATAAAAAGAAATATTGGATTGTTCAAAATGAGCTATCTACTGTTAATGGACTACTGTTTCGCGGAACAAGATTGGCTCCTCCCATCAGTCTTAGGAAAGTTCTAATAGATTTGGTTCATTCATCACATTCTGGTTTCTCAAAATGTAAAGAAAGGTTACGCTTCTCTTATTGGTGGCCAGGTATGGACAAAGAGGTTGAGCGAATCATATGTTACTGCATCCCATGCAATTTGAGGGATAAATCCAAGTGCACATGCATTCAACCCATGGTCTTGAGAAAGCGCCCTTTGAGTCCTTGGCAGGATATTGCCTTGGATATTCTTGGTCCTATACACTTCAATGGGTCACAAACTTTTGTTTTAGTGGTGATTGATATGTTCTCAAGACGGCCAGGAGTTTTTTTTCTTCCGGCCATTGACTCCAGGCGCATAATCAACTGACTGGAGTAGTTGTTTTCGAGAGAAGGAATTCCTGAGTCTGTATTAACAGACAATGGTGTTCAACTAGTTTCAGTAGAGATGGAAAATATTCTCTCCTCCAAAGGGATTGTGCATAAACCTGCTCTGTCTATCATCCTGAAGCAAATGGAATGGTAGAGAGGTTCAACATGGTAATTAAAGAGACTATTTCTATGGCTAAATATCAATCTGTAGATTGGAAATGTGATGTATTAAAGAAAATTGAAGAGTATAGGTTGACTCCAAATTGTACAATGGGAAAGACTCCTTTCTTGTTGTTCAGGGGTAGGGTTCCTAATACTAAGGTTGAACCAACATGGGTAAATAAATATGAATTGGTTAAAGGAAAGGAAAAAACTTGTGACAAAGGACTCGTACAGAAGAAAGATGAGGAAATGGCAAAGTGAAGGAACAGTATTTTGATGTAAAAAAGGGGTGAAAAGAACAAAAGTAGAGGTTGATGATGTAGTAATTATTAAACGTCCAGGTTTGTTGGGGAGTTCTGTTTTGAGGTTTATGAATCCTATCAAAGTCATCAAGGTATTCAATAATGCAGTAAAGACCCAAGATCATCGCATCTGGAACCTCAATAGAGTTCTTGTAGTAAGAGGAAAGACAACAGAAGGATATTTAGTGGGTTTTCCTTCACAATAAATGCAAAGAAATGTGCAGAAAAATAGGATTTCATCAAGACTATCATCAAGATATGTACACGCCCATCTTATCTTGCTGATTACGTTTAAGTACTTAATTTTTTTTAGTTAACGAGGGGAGGTGTGTGGTATTCCTCCTAATGAAGTGACACTATGCCATATGTAGAAGGTATTTATGTCATGTACAGAATGTTAGAGATGTAATAGCCTGACCCCTGGGACCACGCACACAATTCAGCGAGGACATCACAGACTTCATCAGCCCGCACGCCCTCCCCTCCGCCGATTACATCCTCCTCGGAGACCTCAACTTCTACCTGGAGAACAACAAGGACCGCAACACCGCCGCCCTGGTGGACAACCTCGCCAACCTCGGACTCAAGCAACTGGTCAACACCCCCACCCACTATGACGGCCACACGCTTGACCCCGTCTTTTCATCCAGCAAGCACATCACCTTCAGCCACTCCACCGAACTCCACTGGACCGACCACAGCTGCGTCCACTTCAACTTCAGAAGAACCACGACTTACCACCACCCGCTCCAGGTTCCCCACAGAAACTGGAGCAAGATCACCACGGACCAGCTCACCACCTCCTTCAGACAGAACCCACCCGCCAGCGCAACGGACCCCAACGAAGCAGACCGCAACCTCACCCAGTGGCTGACCGCCTGCGCCGATGACCTCGCACCACTAAAGAACGCTCCCAGCAGACCCAGAAGCAAGAAGGCATCCTGGTTCACCGACGAACTCAAGAACTCCAAGAAGACCTGCTGCACCCTCGAGAAAGCCTGGATCCTCGACCAGACCACCGACAACATGACCGCCCTCAAACATGCCACCCGCAAGCACCACCAGCTCATCCGCACCACCAAGAAGAAATCCCTAAAGGAACGACTGGACAACAATGCCCACGGCAGCAAGGAACTCTTCAGCATCATCAAGGAGTTCTCTAACCCCAGCACCGGCAACAACGACATCCCTCCGTCACAAGACCTCTGCGACTCCCTCGCCTCGTTCTTCCACCGCAAGATCGCCGACATCCACAACAGCTTCAGCGCACCATCCACGCACCCCACCGTCGAACCAATGCACCTGGACCACGGTGACCACCGAGGACACAGCCCGCACGATGAACACCATCCACTCCGGATCACCGACCGACCCCTGCCCACACCACGTCTTCAACAAGGCCGACTCCACCATCGCACCCCAACTCCGGAACATCATCAACACCTCCTTCAACACCGCCACCTTCCCGGAGAGCTGGAAGCACGCCGAGCTCAGCGCCCTACTGAAGAAACCAACAGCGGACCCCACCGACCTCAAAAACCTCCGCCCCATCTCGCTCCTCCCTTTTCCTGCTAAAGTCATCGAGAAGATCGTCAACAGACAGCTTGCCGCCTTCCTCGAGACGAACGGATCCCTCGACCCCTCGCAGTCCGGTTTCAGAGCCAACCACAGCACCGAGACCGCCCTTATCGCAGCCACCGACGACATCCGAGCCCTGCTCGACAACGGGGAAACAGCGGCACTCATCCTCCTGGACCTCTCTGCAGCGTTCGACACGGTCTGCCACTGCACCCTAGTTCAACGCCTCAGCAACATCGGCATCCAAGAGAAGGCACTGGAGTGGATCACCTCGTTCCTCGCCGGAAGAACACAGAGAGTCCGCCTCCCCCCGTTTCGATCCGAGGCTACCGAAGTCATCTGCGGCGTTCCACAAGGATCTTCACTCAGCCCCACCCTCTTCAATGTCTACATGAGACCTCTTGCAGCCATCGCACGCCAACACAACCTCAACATCATCTCCTACGCTGACGACACCCAGCTGATCCTCTCCCTCACCAGAGACCCCGACACCGCCAGAACCTGCCTACACGAAGGGATGAAAGACGTTGCCGAGTGGATGAAGAACAGCTGCCTGAAACTGAACTCAGACAAGACGAAAGTCCTCATCCTGGGACCTTCGCCCTCTGCCTGGGACGACTCCTGGTGGCCCCCTGCCCTGGGCACCGCACCCAAGCCTACCGACCACGCACGCAACCTGGGCTTCACCCTGGACTCTTCCCTCTCGATGACCAGACAAGTCAACGCTGTCTCCTCATCGTGCTTCAACACCCTGCATATGCTCCGAAAGATCTTCCGATGGATCCCGACCGAAACCAGGAAGACGGTCACCCAAGCACTCATCACCAGCCGGCTAGACTACGGAAACACCCTCTACGCCGGAACCACAGCCAAGCTACAGAAAAAACTCCAACGCATCCAGAACGCCTCCGCCCGACTCATCCTGGACATCCCCCGCCGCAGCCACATCTCCAGCCACCTCAAAGACCTGCACTGGCTCCCCGTCAACAAGAGGATCACGTTCCGGCTCCTCACCCACGCACACAAGTCTCTCCACGACCTGGGCCCCAAGTACCTCAACGACCGCCTGACCTTCTACACGCCCACCCGCCAGCTACGGTCCACCAGCCTCGCCCTCGCCACCGTACCACGCATCCGAAGAGCAACCGCCGGAGGAAGATCCTTCTCCTACCTGGCGGCCAAGACATGGAACTCCCTCCCCATCCACCTTCGGCTGACCCAGGACCATCTCGCCTTCAGGAGACAACTCAAGACCTGGCTGTTCGAGCAGTAGCAAACCCCTTCCCCCAAGCGCCTTGAGACCCTCCCGGGTGAGTAGTGCGCTATACAAGTGTTATGATTGATTGATTGATTGATTGATGTCATTGTATTCTGGGTTTGGTGGATCTTTGTATGTAAATCAGATGAGTACTCTGACCAACTGCTACTGTCTGCATGCTTATGGTTAGATGGGATTCTTCAAGGAATAAACTTAAGAAGATTAAAGCTTCCCATGTCCAGTCATCATTCCAGGAATCTTACACTCTGTCCTGATAACTATGATAGGAGGTTTCTTGCACATTAGCCTGATCTACAGTACTTAGCCTATTGCTTCCACTTGACTGAACGTCGAAGGAGAACTCGAGGCATTGACTTATGGAGTCGCAGGGGGTCTGGAGTAGCTGTGCAAGAGGAAGAGAGGAGTAACATGTCAAAGGGAGCTGGTGTCATGGGAACCATAGGTTCCGATAAACTTGAAGGAGACCAGATCGCTTCTCAGTTTTGGCACCAATCTTTAGGTAAGTAGGAAGGGTGAAGCTTGTTCACATGGTGCGAGGTCAAGCCATGAATCGGGGTGGGGGGGTTTATATACCCTGTCGAGTCTCAACGGAAGTAGCAAGATCAAGTGTGGCACATAGGGCACATAGCTGTTTTGAACATGTGCTAGTACACTCTCTTTGACCTTATAGAATGAGCAGGTGCAACACCCCTCCCAGACCCCCACTACTTGGTACCATGCACACTTGACCCACTACGACGCAATGGGGTTGCCCGTATACTTTGGTACAGGGCTTCAGCCTTTGCCCCTTCTTCTCTAGGCACTATGTGTAGCCCATTTAACCACCCCTGGGTTTGTTATGTGCCTAGCAGCCCCCCAACTGTTATTCTCCTTACATAATGCGTGTTTGGTGTTACCTTTCCTGGTGTTTATTTGTATGCATTTTAATCTAAATGGGGAGTAAAAGAAAGATTCCGTGTGACAAACACAGGTGGAGTAAAAAATCATAGTTACATTCATAGCGCACATCCACTAGGGTACTATACCATAACTATCAGAGTTTCCCAGTTTAGTCCACTTGGAGAAGAGGGATAAGCGCCAGCGGTACTTTGAAAGAGCCAAGCACTATAAGCGTGTGATACACATAGTTAGGCTATTACACTACACACGGGTATAAACCTGGGGCCTCCGCAATTTTATGGGCCCGATACATGACGCACCGGAATCACCCTAGGCACTAGTCCCCAAACCCACTCCACAGTTTAATATTTTAACCACACCACAAAATATTGTTCCATACATAGTGATTATTCACAATACATGACGGGACTCAAGCGCCAATTTACTGCGCGTAATTCAAGGACCCCGTTTAATTGTGAAACACACACGCCAAAACTCACTGTTAGAAAAACTACGCACACAGGGACCGCCGAAACACACCAGCCAGGCGCTTTGGAAGGAATGAAGGAATCACTAGGCTGTCATTGCGGGGAGGTTTCTATAGTAACTGCAAAACGTGCAAGCAATGATGACGTTATGTAGGAATGTGCATGCCTCAAGAACTCTTCTATGTCTGTCAAAACCAAGCGTTGCTAGCACAGTCATGGCAACAGGGCAGTCAAAATGTAAAACAATCACTTTACAAGAGTGCATGTGTTTTCCTGCTGTCTCTTTCATGTATGACAACCTTTCCACTTTGCTTACTACAAGTGTGCTTCCCCCCCACGTTGCTTTTTCACCCGTGTGCTTTTCCCCACCTACGTATTGCACTCTATCATTTGTTTGCTCACCCCACTTTCCTCTCTCTCTTTTTCTGCCTGCTCCCCCCTCCATGTTCCTTTCCCACTCCCTCCATGTTGTTTACCCCACCTGCAGGCCCATGTTGCTCCTGGCAACCCTACCTTTTACCTACCCAAATCTGTGTTATTTACCTCACCTCTCTATTTAATCCCCTCATTGCTTCTTCCTTTTCCATGCTGTTTCGCCCACAGGTAGCTTTTTTATTTTTTTGCTTACCAATTCAACTCGGATCAGCAAAGCATCATTTTTTTTAGCTCTGTGCATGTTTAGTTCACACACATACAAAATGACACATCTGGTGGCTTTCATGTTTTTTTTTATTTTTTAAAGCAATGCTGCAAAGCTTCGGGAATGCTGTAAAGCTTAGCTAGAACCATTAGCAAACCTAATGGGTTCCAAAGGCGAGACCTACGGCCTTTGCCAATTCTTTTTACTTTGAAGGTACTGTCAGGAGCTTTACAATTAAACTAAAACACAATAGACAGAGATGTGAGAAAAGGTAAGAAGACCAAGGGCGTGATAATGAAGGATTAACACAACAGTTACGTACCCTTATCAATCTGCAAATGCCCCATAACTTGATTGAGTGAGGTGAGTGCAGACTGCAGAGATCTGTGTTACCTATGGGAGATTGTTATAATCTACTGCTGCATTTCCCTTGCTTATGGTTTCCTTCTCTACTGCTCAGCCAGTGTGAGTGTTGGTATGCCTGAGGATGTCTGGAATGTTGGATGTATGATGATGTCGTGGAATGTTGGGTGCTTGGGAGTTGTGGAGTGGCAGTTGGAGTGTGCAGGCTGAGCAGGGCAGAGGCTTCTCCTGGTGGGCAATACTTGGACTTACCATCTTCCCAAGGATATTGATGTTATCAACCTATCAATAAATCTTATGATTATATCTACATATCATCTGGTCTCTAAGGACTATCTTATTTACAATAGAGATCATGCCTCATCTATGCTGCATAGCTGCAAAGAATGAGAAGTGACTGGATGAAGGTGTCACACGCAGGCTCGAGCTGTTCCTGTGAGCCTGTTAGATGTTTCACTGAATTTAAGACTCACAGCAGAGACTTTATTACCTCCCAATTACACTGAAAGGAAATAATTCAGTTGGGTCAAAGTAACACATATCAAATAACAGATAAAATAATGTGCTATTCATGCCCTAATTTAATGGTATGCAGCTCATGTGTGCCCGCCTCTGTAAGGTTATACTTTGTCCTCGCCAAACACTAATTTCCCGTCTTCTCCTGAGCATTGTACTCTTCTGATTACAAACAGCATGGGGCTGCTGAAATTAATCCTTTATGTATCTTGTACATGAGCTGATTGCTTGCCATTTAGCATAGATGTTTTAAAGAAACACTGCAGATAGAGGCTATTGGCAACACTGTAGGCCAGCTCTAGTGAGGGTTATTTGGGGCATCAGGACATCTGCAAAATGGGCATAACAGTACTTGCCTATCGGTACTGATAAAAGGTACCACCAGCAAAAAAAGGTATCAACTTCATCAGGATCTGATTGCAGGTAGAGTGCAATGGAACTCTTTACGAGCAACCTGCTATGATGAGAGCTTTATTCCAGTGCCCATCATTAACTTCATGCCTCCTGATGCTATAACCCATCTTAGACATCATGAACGCTTCTCTTTTCATAGGTCTCTTCATCCCTGAAAATTGTTAACATTTGCCCCTTCTCCAAAAGCAAACCAAACAACATCCATGTGACCGCTCCAATTACCGTCCAAAATGCCTTTTTTCATTGGAGAAATTCTCAAGAATAGACACAAGAGAGGCATCACAAAGTGATCAAGAGAGCCAAAAAGCATAACAATCAAATGAGGCAGATCTTCAGAACTAAAAGGACTGGTTTGACCCACAAACTACAAGTAACCTAGTTGGTTTCCAAAAACATTGTGAAGACCAACTTGACTTTTGTGATTCAAAAATAACCCAATTCTGTGACTTCTCAAACTATAGAAAACATCAAAGAATAGAAAAGAAACTCATTGCCCTCGCATCTCACCACTTCTGCTGCTTCTTCTTTCATCATATTTATACTCCTGGAGTTGTTGAGTTTGGGTCTAAAGAAAACAACATTTAACTATGCTAATTTAATGGACCATGTCCATTCTACATGCTTCGAACAATGCCTCCCTTCCAACAGGAGCTGTCCTCTGAAACACACCCTCATTACTCCCTGAAAAAAAACATTACTGGAGAAAAACATAAGCAAACTAGTAGCCAATGTCCAACATACCAGACCCTACAAAAATCATGCAGAGGTGTGTTGAAAGACAACTTCAAGAGCATGTGGAGCTTCAGAATGAGGTGGCATTTATGTTTTGACCGTTCATATACACTTGACATTTGCTGTTCACTTTGTGTTACAGAATTCAATAAAACAGTCATGAAAAAGAGCAAGTGAACATAACACATCTTTCCAGGATAACCACACAGGGTTTAGACCTATGAAATGCACAGAACCTTCTTTGACCTACACAAGAGAATTACTCACAATGGACAAATGAAATAAATGAAATGAAATTAAATGAAAAGAAAATTTCTAAATCACACCTGTACCCGAAGGTGTCAAGACGATAAAACTATTCAAACCATGAGCACCAAATGAGGAAGAAAGAAAAACAGCATGCCCTGTGCCAGAGTCTAGGATTAAAAATGCCAGGTTTTCAGATATGTAAAAAGAACAGAGATCTTTTCAGATCCCGTGACATGCAGAGGTAAGGTGTTTGCAATTTAGCCACAGCATAAGAGAAAGAGCGCCCATACCATCGGGGATTGCAAATTCTAGGAACTACCACCTTCCTTCTATAGGCGGAGCGGAGCAGCCTGTTAGGCACATACCAGTTAACAGTTGGACAAAAAAGCTGGAGACCCATTTTGTGCATTGCCGATAAAGTCATTCAAAGCACTTTGAATATCACTTGTTTGCTGACTGGAAGCCAGTGAAAGGCCTTAAGACCCTTGGCCACAGAAAGATGTTGGGGCATATTACCAACAACTAGCGATAATTATCGTTATGTTGGTTTAGCGGCGATTTTTTTATCGCCGTGCTACGTCGATTTTTATCGCTTAGGAGCCTTGCTATTACCAAGGTTTATCTCCTAAGCAATAAAAATCGGCCGAAATGCATGAATATCGCTGTAAAGTCAGCGATATTCATGCATTACCGAGCTAATGCTCTTAGCCATGTTATCCACCTACAATTGGATAACATGGCTAAGAACTGCTCAGGGGCAGGTGTTAGCTTTTGGAGATATTCGCGCTTAGCGCGAATATCTCCAAAAGTTGGTAATAGGAGATAGCGATGTTAGCGACTGTTTCCAGACGCTAACATCTTGGCATGCCCACTTTGCATGTCATTAGTGATAAATATCACTGACATGCAAAGCGGGGCCCAAGATGGTCGCTATCTCCTACTAGCTGTCGCTAACTGGTGTTAGCGACAGCTAGGTAATAGGGAGATAATTTAATTCCGCTTTATTGGCGTTTAAAGCCAAAAAAGCGGAGATAAACGCCCTTGATAATATGCCTCGTTGTCACCTTTTGAATGACTTGGAGCATGCTAAGAGAGGAATTAGCGATTTTCAGACAGAGAGCATTACAAAAATCTAGACGGGAGTAGACCAAAGCCACAACTACCGATTTACAAAGCTCTGGTGTAATAAACGGGAATACCTTTTTCAGAGATCTGATGATGTAAAAGCAAGTGCTTGTGGTACAATTATCCGGCAGATTGAAGGTCAGAGTGATATCAAAAAGGACCCCTACATTTTTGGCCGACTCGACCGGGGTTGGTAAAGGACCACACATTATCAGCAACCGGAGTTCCAACCAAATGGGCTGCTGTGTTCTTGAAACCAACACCTTTTGTTTTATAAGCATTCAATTTCAGAAATGTGTCTTTCATCCAATTACTAATTCCCGCCATACAGTTCTTAAACTAATCTGACACCAACAGTACAACATCTGGTATTGACATGATGATTTGAGTGTCGTCAGCATAGAACAAAACCTGAAATTCAAAGGGACAACAAAGACAAGAAAGGAATCCTAATGTGCATTGACTACTCTAAGGCCTCTTACACAATTGTCTGTAGAATAATAAAGGAAAGAACTGTTCCTTTCCTTTCCCATTACCCTGGTAAATAAAGAAGAATTGGGTTATTGGTGCGGTCCACATGCTCGGTAACATGCCGCACACTCTAGGAATCATTGCTCTTGTGTCGATTGTTCCACTTCTTTGTGTGACCCTTGATGCAACTTCTTGAGCAGTATCCAGAGAATTTTCAAATGTAAGGTGATGAGTCCTAATTACAGTTCCAGATGGAATATCTCCATATACATCATCAAAACTTAAAAGCTTGGGGAAACTTTTCAACTGTAAGATCCTATCTATTCCCCTATTAACCCTTTCGGTGCGTCGGACGGCCATGGGCGTGTGCGGAGGACGGCCGGGGGATGTCCGAACCACGCCCACCCTTTATTTCACCCGCACCGCTGCGGAATTCACACCGCAGTCAAAGGGTTAAAGAAAGTGAGTCAACCTGTACTTCCTCTTAGTCTGAAAAATACTGGCTTGACTACTGCAATATCTGTTGCATCTCCCAAAGAGACTCATTGCTATGTTGCTAAGCCTACAGAATCAGTCAGCCAGAATGTGTGTAAACCTTTCTAAATGCAGGCACATGTAACCTGTCTCTTCCCTGGCTCCAGGTAAAATAAAGGATTACATTCAAAGTCTGCTGTACTGTTCACAAAGCTCATTGGGATATAGGCCCAAAATATCAGCAGTAACTGACATCATGTTTTCCCTCAGCCAATAATCAATTTCAGACATTTTGCACTTGTGAACAAGCCTTCAACAGGATGAAACATGGAGGTAAATCTCTGGAAGTAAACAGGCCTAGGTTTTGGAATGCCAGAATCAGTCTGAATGCAAAACAAAACTCAAAACAGATCAGGAATCATTTGAAAACAATACTGTCCAAGCTCATTTTCATTTGAATAGGTCTTCTAGACTAGTTTCTTAAACAGGTTAAACTGAATTATTTACGCGTAAGTGAAATTTTGTTCACACTGGTGCAATCTTGACTAATTTCCATTATTTTGCATTACGCTTTTTATGCAAAATGGCTATAATTGAGATTATATGAGTGAAAATCCTTCTTTAGGAGCATGTGAACAACACAACAAACAACCAGTATATACATATTATCTACTAGTGGTCACTACTAGTGGTCACTAGTTGGAAGTTATAGTTAGAACCTATTATCCATAGGAAAAGCAATTTTTTGGATTTGCCAATATCCTTGGCGCCGTCTCATGAATCTTCACAGAATTTTCAAAATGGGTGGCCCGCTCCGGTCAGCTCCTGTCCTGAAAATTTCAGGGTGATTTGTCAAGCAGGGGCAGAGAAAAAAGGGGGGTCCCAACTCGCATGTTCCGCATGTTAATTTCCATAGGAATTTTTGGAACAGGCTACAGCCGGAACTGCTGAACGGAATTACTCCAAACTTGGCAAAAAGGTAGCTCTTGGTTCAGAAAGCACCCTTGTTTAAATTGGCGTAAATCCATTCAATAGTTCTTGAGAAATTAAAAAAAGAAAACTTTATATATCTGAGCACCGAGGAGGAGTCGTGACTCCTCTCGGGCACGAGCTTCACTCTGAATGGCTGCCAACACTCCAAACCAGGAAGTGTTGGTAGCCAAGTGTTGGCAGCCATCTTGTGACTTGATAGAACCAAGTTACAAGAAAAGAGTAAAAAAAAGTCAATAAAAAGGTGAACAACAAGAAAAGGAGGCAGCGGGAGCAGGAAACCTGCTCTCACTTTCAAAAACCAAAGCAGAATTGCTTTTGCACAAGGGGAGCTGCATGTCAGCAAAAAAAAAAACAGGCCAGGCCCCTGTGGCCAATAGTGGCCCAGGGAAGGGGGGCCACGAGGCCAGCTTCCATTTTATTTTTTTTAAATAAAGAAATTGCTCGAGCCTCGGGTGATGGAGTCCGGGGGCCAAAAGTAGCCCAGGGAAGGGGGGCCACACAGGCCCCCACCCATAAAATAAGAATTAAAATAAGAAACCAGCAATTCGCCAGAGGCCCCGCACCCTCCCTGCAGCACTCTGCAAACGTGTCCCCTGGCGCATTCTACGTTGGGGGATTAAGTCCCCTTGAATACTGAGGGACCCTGGGGGCCAACAAGCCTACCAGGTACCTTCAGCAAGCACCACAGAGCTGCGTTGCAGAGAGGTGGTCTGAGGCCATGCCCCTTTTTACACATTTACTGGAGGTACCTGATGGGCTAGTTGGCCCCCAGGGACCTCAGGATTCAAGGGGACTTAATCCCCCAACTTACAACACGCCCGGGGGTGCAATTACACAGTGGTGCAGGGAGGGGGTGGACCTGACATAACCAGTGTGTAAACGCTAAGCATGGGCGAATTTTGCGAATCTCGCGTTCGCGAATTTTGCGGATTTGCGAACTCGCAATCCGCAAAATCCGCGAATTCTCGCGAATTTGCGGATTTTTTTTTGTGTGTTTGCGCGGGTTTCTGCCAGTTCGCGAGGGTTTTGTACAATGTCGCAAATTGCGAACTTACCTGTCGGGTCGCAAGTTTCGCGAACTTGTTGTTTCTACGTGTCCAGCCTGTTTGGGACACTCTTCTTCATCACTGCCACTCTCTGTCACCACTGCCACTCTCTGACTACTCATGCCACCCTCTGGCCCACCCATGCCACCCTCTGTTTCATCACAGCACCCTCTGGTTGTCCAGTCAGTGTACATTATTGTGGCAACGCAAGCACACCTTCCCTGCCTCAAGTGACCTGAATTAATTTGGGGCTGATTAATGTGTCACAGAATATTTTTTTAGCTGGCACCTGCTTCCTTAGTGCTTCCTGATTAGTGGTCTTTTGAACTTGCTAAGTGCTTTCATTGTTGCAAAATTAGTTACAACACCTGCCCTGCCCCAACTGACAATAATGAATTAGGGGC
Organism: Lissotriton vulgaris; assembly: GCF_964263255.1. Lineage (NCBI taxonomy): Eukaryota > Metazoa > Chordata > Amphibia > Caudata > Salamandridae > Lissotriton > Lissotriton vulgaris. The sequence goes on along the minus strand of NC_141689.1, from coordinate 283,773,119 downwards.
TGATTAATGGATTTGAACCTCCAGCCTGGCTCCTGCTTGTCTCCCTTAGCTGTAATTCAGGACCTTTGTGGCATATGTGTAACTATTCTGAGGTTCAGAGAAGGGTCACATAATAGTTGCAACTGGCAACTGAACTCTGGAGGGGCCCCTCAGGAAGCACTACAGGAAATGGCTACTAATGATGAGCCTGAACTTTTGAACCTGGTAAGTAGTTTCAGTTTTGCTAAGATCGTATTTCTGCAATTTTGCACTTATTCGCGGGGCGCGAAGTTGTACTGGGAAGCCGCGAACTCACGCGAACAGTGCGAGCAGTGCGAGCAAAATCCGCTGCTCGCGGATTTGCGGATTTTGCGGGAGATTCGCAAATCTCGCGGATTGCGAATTTACCGAAAATCCGCAAAATCCGCGAGCGAAACGGATTTTCCGCCCATGCTTAGTAAACGCGCCCCCGCGGCATTGTAAATTGGGGGATTAACTCCCATTGATAGTCCGCCGTGGCCAACTAGCCCACCAGGCACCTCCAGTAAGGGCCACAGAGCTGCATTGCAGAGAGGTGGCCCGAGGCCACGCCTCTTTTTACACCCTTCTGCAACGCAGCTCTGTGGCACTTACTGGAGGTACCTGGTGGCTTAGTTGGCCCCCAGGGACCCTTAGGACTCAAGAGGACTTAAACCCCTAACATACAACGGGCCAGGGGGGCGCGTTTTCACAGTGGTGCAGGGAGCAGGCGGGCCTGATATAACAAGTGTGCAAACGCACCCACTGGTACGTTGTAAATTGGGGGATTAACTCCCCTTCAAACCTGAGGGTCTCTGGGAGCCAAATAGCCCACCAGGTACCTTCAATAAGCACCACAGAGCCACGCCCCGCCTTTTTACACCACTCTGCAAATGCGGCTTCTGGTGCACATTCACACAGTTTTGTCACTAACCCATGCATTCAGTAAGATACGTTTAATCACTCACTTATACAGTCAGCCACGCACCTACTAAATCATCCATTCAGACACTCATACACCCACTCATTCTTCAATACACCTTGGCCTATATATCTTAAACATATTTAAACGTTACATCACATAAATATATAAATATAAATATATTTACCAGCAAACAGATACTGGAACTCCAGGAGGCATATAATCCCGGCTGTTTTATTCCATTAATGCCACCACCATAGATAACCAACGCGTTTCGACCTCAACGTCTTGATCATTAACCATGATTAAGACCGTTGAGGTCGAAACGCGTTGGTTATTTATGGGGATGGCATTAATGGAATAAAACAGCCAGGATTATATGTCTCCTGTAGTGCCAGTATCTCTTTGCTGGTAAATATATATATATATCTCAAAAACTGCCTTAACAGCCAAGGAGGTGAATATTTTAAGTTTGGAACTGTCATATGCACCTGGAGCGAATTTTAATTACTAGTCAACAAGACTGGATGTGTACAAAACGGTGAGAAAACTTAAAAAGTACCATGTATTGAAGCATGTACATGATGGGAAGAACAATGAAACACAAGCAGCAATACAAGAATTTCCCAATCTGTCACAATCTGATGTACCATTATTCAATGAAATGGAAATCCTATGGAATAATACAAAAGAAACAAATGTACTTAACATAGAGGCACTGACAAATCATGAAGCCTCCGTGCGAGATGTAAGCAGCCAAAACTTAAAGGAAAAACTAAAGGAAAAATTACATCCAACTCCTTTTAAACAAGGATCCACATTTAACCCTATGATGCCCCGAGACTCAATTGCTGTCTTCCACGAGACCGTAACAGCACAATTGAAGACACTCAATAAAGATCTGGGAAGAACTGAAACCAAATACAACAATCAACAACGACAATATTACAATATTGTGACGAAGCAGAAAAGGTCAAACATCTGATTATCAGGAACAGTGACAAAGGAGGCAACGTGGTCATCTGGCCACAGGATGAATACCTCAAGGAAGCCTTTACACAACTCAATGATAGGGATTGCTATACAACGAAAACAGCAACACATTTAAAAATTGTGTACACAACTTATTACAACAGATTGACAACATGGAAAATCAAAGGTTTGATCAAGGAGAATGAATATAAATATTTAAAAAGAGACAATCCAGTAACACTTAGGCTATATTTCATTCCCAAAGTACACAAGAGTGCCACTACACCACCAGGGCGGCCCATCATATCGGCTAAAGGAAGTCTCCTGGAACATAAATCCATATATGAGGACTTCTTTTTGCAGGAGTATGTAAAGAAATTACCATTGTATATTCGTGATTCAGCGGATTTCTTGAGTCAAATCGATGGGATGGAATGGAAAGTGGTCCAGTGCGACTCCAGAAATTTTCTTTAAACCATCACCTTAACCCAGACAGCTATTCACATTTTACTCATCAGTGGGCCCATAACACTGCAAGTCACACATAAACACATTTACTCGGCTCTGATGATTCAGTGAAGACCAAAGGAGAGATGCTGGATTATAGCAGAGTGTCTAAAACTAAAATTCTATACATTATTTACATATGCAGTTTAATTTTAATACCATGGTTCTGATTTAAAGAAAACATTTAAAACACCCCACCATTAATTGCCAATGGATCTGCTGGTAAAAGTTAACTAAAGGATAACAATACCTGCTTAATTCGCCATGTATTTAATTTTTATTTAGAGAATAAATCTCCTAGCATGACCTCTATGTTTTATTTAAAGGAAAAAATTCAATTATGCAATAATAACCTGAAAAAAAAGGTTTAAAATTCAAAACATTAATTTATCAGCACAACAGTTCAAAAAATAAGAAAAGATCAATATTACCAAAATGTAGAAACGCAGACATCAGCGTAAGACAGAATAGTTCCCAAAGAACACCTCTTTATCTCTCTTGATGTCCCCCTCACATAGGACTCCGCACCCATTCAAACGTTAAAGTTCAGGAAAATGTCAAAGTCCCTGCTCCATAGGAAAATTGCTCAGTCCGACAGCATCTCGGGGTGCAAAGATTAGATCGAAAAGCAAGCTAATTTCATCGTCCCAAATGTCCTCTTTTATACCCTTTTTCACTAACTTATCTATCTAAAATTTGTAACTTTAGGGTCCTGGAGTGTCCGTGATTGGTCAATTAAGGAGTGGATGAGCATCACCTCATCGCCATACTGTTCAATTTCCACAGTTATCGTTATAATTGAAAAAAATAGTAAACCCATTGTTCTTGTCATGCTTCTTCCGTTGTGTCCTTTAATTTGTTATTCGATGCCCTATTCCCACGTTCAAGATACTGACATTCGAAAAAGTTGGCATCTGTTCCAAGTAGCAGGCCTCACTGGCCTTGACCCATTCTACACAGGCACAGGCAGCTCGCTCTTCTTCTTAGCACATGCGCGCTAGATCGCCACCTCAGAGCCACAGTCAGCTTCCATTTTCTTAGGCCACATGGGCCTCAATTTAGGAACTATTATAGAAACAAACACAAATAAACATAAATTTGAGAAATAAAGCCCTTCTGTTTACCTCCCCCCTTCTAATAGTATCCCAGTTAGTATTTACCTAGCTTTAAGCAAAACATATGCGTGAATTTACTTACCAATCTTCATGATTTATGCCACAAATAAACAGAGAGAAAGCACATTGATGCAATTTCCAATTAGAATATGACAAATGCATACTTTTTATAATGAGATGCATAACAAATTAATAAATTACGCTTTGCCATTTCATCTCATGCAATTTAGTGTCCCACATGTATTTGTGTAGTGAATTCTATTCTATGTTGGTTAATTTCAAAACCACATGATTAATACATTTTACTGTTAAGGAGAATTAACTTAACAAGGGGTATACAAAAATGTGTTTACACCTTGCTCCATCAACTTCCCCCTTTGGTGATTTGATTTGAAAATGTTGATCTCAACATGTTTCACATTCTTTTAATTAGTATGAGTTACACTTTGGTTTCTTCCATTTTCTTTCTGTCTTGATACATTTTCTCTTTAAACTCTTCCATCTCAATATCAACATTTTCTCTTTCCCTATCTTGTTTTTCTTCAATCACTTTCTTTAAAGACTGTTTAGCATTTCTTCTCTTTCTACATTGACAATTTAATCTCAAAACTAAGATCACTCTTGTTATTACAGTAACTGGTATTATTATTTTCCCTATAATAGATCTACCTATTTCATAAAACCAAATTTTAACTGCTGACAAACTTCTACCAAGTTTCTCAAGAACACCATCAACCTCCAGTGGGTCTATTTATTTATGCAATTCTGTAATATTTGTAATATACTTTTTTTGACTTTCATCAGTAATGTAGGTACAACAATGTTGCACCTTTAAAATTCCACAAACTCCTCCTTCTTTTGCCAAAATTATATCTAAAGCAAGTCGATTTTGCATCACCATACTTCTCATAGCAAACATTTCAGTGTTTGCCATTAAAGATTCTCAAGCCGTGTATGTTGACAATTGATCTACTATTGTTGACAATTGTCTAAATCTGTTCGCATTAAAGGATTAGTACCTCTATCTACATGAAAGATTTTGGGAAAGAGCAACACAAGGTAACATGATCCGTACCAGTGATCGGGTACTTTGTAATAAGCTTTGTTTCCACACAGGAAATAAATTCCTGGAAAAACTGGGTCATTACCACCTTTAAATCCCCATCCCCCTTTTATAATATAAGTATCTTCACATTGACTTGAACCCACAAAATAATTGTCATACACAGTGTTATCTCTTCGAATACATAATTTTCCCAATAGTGGTGTATCTATACTTATAGCCACATTTACATTATGTCCCTCAATATTGTCATCTGAAAATGCCCACTTTGTGGATTAGTTTGTTTCATGTTTTCCTGTCGCTTATATTGTTGTCTCCTTTCCTCAACCATATTCAGAAAAACTTTCATTTCATTTTTAAGGGCATAATCATGTATCAATTCTTGTGTTTCTAAGAAATATTCTCCAAAACCTTTAGCAGGTCTAATTTGATTTAGTTCAGCAACAATTTTCAATTTGGCAAATACATAATCAGAATCTGAATAATAGTATTATAATTTTCCTGTCCTGTAAAATAAACTTGTTATTACACTACATGTCACTCCATATGTTAACGGTAAATGGTGATAGGTCACACTCTCGGACACAGATGCTGGCTATTTCACACAAACGTAGCAATCGCTGGCATCCATTGTCCTTACATACTCAGATAATAGTCTTGAAAAAGTGTTTTGTGAAAAGTCACTAATTGACTTATCTTGATGAATTTCAGACCTATATACATATAATTTTTCATTTTCAACTCTTTATTCTTAATTTCCAAACTCTCATTTGCTTTCAATTTTTCAAACTCAGGTCTAAAAGGAATGATAATAGCAAGAATTAACCAGACTAAAATTAATATTCCAGTGCATAATAACCACATTCTACTCCATTTTCTAACAATAGAACACATAGATTGGGTTACTTCATTAGAAGTCATTTTATTTTTATTTTTTTACACAATAATTTTTAGGATCTTTTCACTCTTTAAATTGTCTCTCTTTACCTTTGTTTTCACTTATAATGTTCTTTTCAATCTAAATTATAGATTTTGTTTCATATATCTCTTCTTTTCACGGTTTCTCCAAACCTCTTGAAATCTCCTTTTCTTTCTTTGAGTCACAGTTTACTCACTTTCTTTTTCATCACCTGGACAATGCAAATTCTCTTGGCTGCTATTTACTTCACTTATTGGAGGCAGCAACATATAGGACCACTCAGGTAATTTATATTTTCGATTTGGTCTTCTCACTCTTTTTGGCCTTTGCACAATCTCTATTTTCTTTCCCAACAACTCCTTTTGACTGGTTATTTCATTCATTTGATCTTGTACTTTTGCTTTCTTAACAAGTTTAATTTTCAGTCCATCAGTTCATTCAGGCCAATTATCTCCTTTTCAAACTCCTTTTTTCAGGTTCAATAGTGCTTCATTCCACTCTCCATGCTCTTTTTCTTGAACTTCTCCTTAATTGAGTGTCATCATCACTGTCATCAGTCTCTGTTTCAGACAGGGCCGGACTGAGAACTAAAACCGGCCCTGGTAAAGTGCTCGGCTGGCCCCCTGGGGGTGCGACCGAGCTCTTTGTCGGGCCGGTTTTCGGCCGATTTTGTTACAGGGCCGCAAAAACGGCCCTGTAACAAAAACGGCCCCCTGAGCCAAAAACGGCCCCCACCCTTGCGGCGCACTGGGGATTGCCCGGTGCCCGCAACGGCCAGTCCGGGCCTGGTTTCAGATCTTTCTATAGTTTCATTTATAATGAATGTTGCAGGTTCTGATTCTTTTTCTGAGCTTATTTTCTCTTTGGGCAGTTCTTTTACTCTGTTAGGAACTTCTCCATAGCTGGTACTTGGAAGCTCATCCTCATCGTGAGTTATTTCCTTTTCACCAGTTTCGAGATTTTGGTTCCTGCTTTCAGAGCTTTCAGACTGTCCTTTAGTATCTTCTTGATTACCAGTTTTATTTTCACTTAGCTCAGTGTCCTTACTGGTATCAGTCTCTACGAAATCTCGACTTACAGGTCGATCTTCAAAATTTGGTATTGCAACAATTTAATTTTCTCCTTCAGATGCAGAGCTAGTATCTGATGTCTCCAGATGTCGATGAACAGGTCGAGCTTCAGTATCTGGATCTCTTTCTGGTTCATCCTCAGGGTCCGAGTCAGTGGTGCTTTCACTTTCTTCCTGTGGATTTTCAGGCTCAGGCACACGAATAGTGTGGCTGGCGTGCACCCACCTTCTGACTCCAGCACATTAAACTGCAGTGGTACTAACCAGAATAACTTGTCAAGGCTTCTGCCAGCGCGGCACTAGGCAGTTTCGTCTCCTGTGAACCTTTATACGAACCCAATCTCCAGGGACTAGATCATGAGCTGGATGTTTTTCTTTTGTTTGTGCCTCAGTTCCCACCTGATGGAACACAGAAGTTACCACGTCAGACAGATTTTTGCAGTAATCCAGTATGATATCATCATTTATACTCAACTGGCACAAATGTTTGTCCCATTACTCTTCCCATCAAAATCTCATGGCGACTTAATCCTGTTCTTTTATCAGGAATGCTCCTCAGGGTCATTGAACAAGTGGCAGTGCCTCAGGCCATTTTAGTCCTGTGGCCAAACACATTTTTGCAATTCTGTTTTTTATTGTTCCATTTACTTGTTCAACCACCCCAGAAGCTTCTGGTCTGTAAGCACAGTGTAACTTCTGACGAATGCCCAGTGCTTCACAAATCATTTGCATTAATTCATTATGGAAATGTGTTCCACGATCTGTTTCAATTGTTACTGGGAAACCGTAGCGTGGTATTATCTCAAGCAACAGGAGTTTTGCAATAGTCACTCCATCATTTCTCCTGGTTGGAAAGGCTTCAACCCACCGTGAAAATAGACAAATGATCACAAGTACATACCGAAGTCTGTTACAAGGTGGAAGCTCAATAAAATCCAATTGCATTCTTGTAAACGGACCTCCCTCCCGTCCTATGGTTCCCAAACTCACAACTGTTTTCTTTCTTGGGTTCAATTGTTGACATACAAGGCATCTCTGGCACAGACTTTCTGCAATCAGGCTAAACTTAGGATTGTACCATTTCTGTCTAAACATTCTAATCATGGCGTCTCTCCCGATATGGGCTTGACCATGATACATTCGGGCCATATTTGAGATCATGTTATCAGGCATTACTGGTCTTTCATCTTTGTAAAACCAGATTTCATCCTCTTCCCTCTGTCTACATCCTGCTTTTAACCAGTTATCTTTTTCTTCTTCACTGGCTTCCTCCTGCATTTTTCTCACCTCCTGCCATGTCTCAACTACTGTGGTTAGCATCAAAGGACTTGAAACATGTTCAGTTTGTCTATCCCGATTTATGGATGCAAGATTTTTGGCACAGTATTTTGCAATTGAGTCACCGTATTTGTTACCTCTGGTAATATAGTCATCGCTTTTCTTGTGAGCTGCATATTTCACAACAGCTATTTTGTCAGGTAATTGAATTGCATCAATCAACATCCTCACAAATTCAGCATTTCTAATGGGGGATCCAGCCGAAGTCATAAAACCTCTTTGGCACCACAGTTGACCATAATCATGGACAACCCCAAAAACATATTGGCTGTCAGTGACCCTTATCTCTTTTCCCAACTCACATGCTCGAATCAAAGTAATCAATTCTGTAATCTGAGCAGAACGTATTCCTTTCAGACAAGATGCTTCTAGGACATCTGCTACTGTACAAACAGCATATGCAGTGCTCAGTACACCTTCATCTGTTCTTAAACATGAGCCATCAACAAACATCACATAATCAGATTTAGGTAATGGTACATCTTGATATCAGGCCTTGGGTTGGTACAGTATTCAAGAACATCCAAACATTTGTGATCAACTTAATTTCTTACTTGCACATCCATAACATCAGGTAACAGTGTAGATGGGTTCACATTTACACATCATGAAAGTGCACTTAAGATTGTTTTCTCGTATTTTGTCTTTCTGTTATTGGTAAGGTACTGTGTTTTGGTTCTAGTGAGGAGAATCTCCACCGAATGAGGTACATATACTCTCAAAGGAAATTTCATCACTATACCTTAACTTTGTTACAGACTCATACTTTTAGCAGCTACTGCTTTTAAGCATCCCGGCAATGCTCTTGCAACAGGATCTACAACAACAGAAAAGTATGCAATTGGTTTTCTCAGTTTTCCATGTCTTTGTATTAGAACTGACAATGCACATCCTTCTCTCTCACTGCAATACATTTCAAATTCTTTTTCATAATCTGGCATTGCTAATGCTGGTGCTTCACATAGTCTTGTTTTTAGCTGTTCGAAAGCTTCCAATTATGCTTTATTCAATGTTATTGGATGTTTTACATTTGCTTTTGTCAATCTCTGTAGTGGTTTAGCTATTAGGAAAAATCCACTAATCCATTGTCGACAGTATCCTACCATGCCAAGAAACATTCTCACTGGTCTCTGTGTTTTTGGAGGTTTCATTCCTTGTATTATTTTGATCCTTTCTATTGTGACTTTTGTAATACCTTTAGCAATCTTGTGGCCTAAATATTGTACTTCTTTCTAACAAAACTGTATTTTTGATGGAGACACTTTATGTCCTTCTTCTGCTAAATGATTTAACAGTGCAACAGTATCTGAAACACTTGCATCTTTTGTTTTTGATGCCACTAACAAATCATCAATATTTTGCACTAAAATTGATTCTCCAGACATACTTAAACTTTCTAATGATTTCTTTAGCAATTGATTAAAGATGGAAGGACCTTCTGTATACCCTTGAGGAATTCAGCACCATGCCAAGATACAGTGTCTGAACCGGAGCGCAAATATTGGCTGGCTTTCAGGATGTAATGGAACAGTGAAGAGCGCATTACATAGATCAATGACTGTACACCATTCTGCATCATGTGGAATTTGGTATATAATTACTGCTGGGTTTGGCACAATTGGACAACATGGAACAACAATTTTTTTTACCTTTCTCAAATTCTGCACTATTCTGAATGTTCCGTTAGGCTTTTTCCACCCCATTATAGGCAAATTACAAGGACTGCTTTCTATTCCACATCACTTGTTTGAACATTTTATTTATCACTGGGGTTATTCCTTCAATTATTTCAGCTGTCATTTTGTATTGGGGAATATTTGGGTAACTCATTCCTTCTTTCACAGAAACTTTCACAGGATCTACGTTTTTCATCTAGCCAATATCTTCTCCTGTGAAATCCCACACTTGTTCTTTGACTATCTCCTTGAATTCATCAGGTATTTTCTCTTGATCAAAAACAGGAAACATACTACTCTTTTCTGATTCTATTAGGGAGATTGTCATTTTATACAAGCTATCCTCATCTGGGGTTTGAAGCTCAATGCCATCTGGTGAACAGTAAATGGCACAGTTCATTGTGCACAGTATGTCCCTTCCAAGAAGATTAACAGGACTACTGTCACACACCACAAATCAATGCATGTCTTTGAAATTCCTAATTTCTATTTCAACTGGTTTTGTTAAGGACATTTTATTCTGCTTATTAGCTACACCTACAACTTGAATGTGTTCACCCGAGAGAGGAAGATTTTGAATTTCAGCTGATCTAACAGTAGAACAGGTAGCACCTGTGTCCACTAGGAAAGTTACATCTACACCATTCACCTTTCCATTCACATAAGGACCAGATTGATCTACCTCTAGAGTAGCGACTAGTACGCACTCTTCTCCCTCTTTCAGGCATCGACAGAAACTGTCATCCGACTCACTCCCATCTTCCTTCAGCCAATACTGCGGACTCACATTCACTCTTAGATTTCTTGTTACCTGATCTCCTGCGCAGAATCCTGTCTCTGTACTGTATCTCTGTAGGCTTACACTGCGAGGAAGTGGAGGTTGTGGCACCTGACACTGTGGATTAACTACATGTTGTTGTGGTGATGGCTGTTGAATTTCCTTATTCTGCACCTGTGGATTCAACGATGTATTTTCTGAATTAACTCTCGCGGATACTTACATTCTTTTCTCCAATGCCCCATCCTGCCGCAATTATGACATGGATATATCTTCTTTAATTCTTCTATATTCCCTGTTAATTTTGGCTTACTGAAATTTCCCTTCACTCTATTCTGATTTCCTTCTGTACTCTTATTCTCTAATTGAGCTACCTGATGTTCTGCAACTTTCACTTGTGCCCACATTGCTTTCTCTTTAAGTTCAATTTCGTCACTACAGTATTTTGCATGTCTCAAAACCTTGTCTACTGAACATGACTGCCACCCCATCAAATTATGCTTAATCATATCCAATATTTCTGGTCTTAGTCCAAACGCAAAACGATATACAAAATGACTCATATTTTTTTCATTCAGTTCCTCATATCCACTGAATTGTTTAAACACTAATAACAGTCTTTCATTAAATGCATGAACTGATTATTTTGCTTCTTGTATCGTCCTGTCTATTTTTACCCAATCTGTCTCTTTTGGTGGGATTTAGTTTTTCAGAAACACTATCACTGGTTCATATTTTCACATTACTTCAGGTCATGGAGCCCCTGTCACTTTATCTCTTGGATATTCAGATTTTGGCCAATCTACGGTAATCTTACATTCTGATCATAGATCTGCTGGTACTACTATGTCAAATAATCCATCTAAATCTTCCCACAAAACTTTTGAAACTTTTACAAATCGATCTACTTGTCTATACCATTCCACTGGTTTCTCTCTCAATCTGGGAAAGTCATTTGTAAATGATAAAATATCCTGTCTGCTCCAAAGTACATGTACATATCCTCCTTCCGGTATTTCTCTCATGGCAAATTCATTTACCACTTCTTCTTTCTCTCTTACAGGGAACACTTTTGTGGATTTGTCACTGTTTTTCTCTCTTTTCTTTGTCCAAATAATTTTCCACTTATCAATGTCTCCCCATTTTCTCAACAACACAATCAATTCTTTTATTTGGTTAATTCTTCCTGCTGTATTCATATTTTCTATATCTTTTTCGGTTATATCCACTCTATAAGTTTTCTGCAACGCTTTAAATTTTGAAAAATCTACATCCATTTCACTTGCCAACCCTTCAAATCGATCATGCATGTTTTTGGTTGTCCATGTAATACTTTGACACATAAACACCAATTCATCATCTTGATAACTTTTCAATCTATCCGTCCCAATCGTTCCAATTATTAGTTCTTCCATATCAATTTTTAGTCTAGCCACATCTAACGTTTTTGGTTCATTTTCTTTCAGTTTTAACGTTTTAATCCAATCACTTAATTCCTGCTCTGATGGTCCTACTGGAGTTTGTGTCAAATCGATTTTCTCTACACTTTTCTCAGGAGTCATAGAATCAGACTCTGCTCCTGTTGGGAATTTATACTGAAGACTCTGATTAAAAGTTAAATCAGGTGGCGTCATTGGATTAGTACGTTTAATTTCTGCCAAGTCTGGGTAAACCTTTTCCTTTACTTTTTGTAGACTCCGATTTAAAGGAATAGTTAAAGATGGTTCTTTTATTTTCTGATTCTCAAACGCTGGGATTACAGGACCTATTGTTACTGGAACAGTTACAGCTTCTATATTTTTAGTAAGTTCTTGTATCTTTTCAGCCAATTAATTTGTTGAACGTATATATTCAGAAGTACTCTTTTGTGCTTTGATTTGTTGTTCTACTCTATTCTCATTTTTCCTTGTTACATCACTTTGTTTAGGTGTCCCGGTAAACCTGGTTCCTATTAATGGAGCATCAGAATCACATCTCATTTCTACTCTTTCCGGAACATCTCTAAAATTTCAAAATTGTTTTGTAGTTTCTGCAAGTCTATACTGTGGAGCATTTGGGGTTGTACCAATAGAGTTTGGTTGATATGGTGGTGGTCTCCTATTTAGGATCTCCTCCAGCACTGCATCCTCGGATTCACAATCCTCATAACTTCTCCTTCCTATCTCTACAATATTTCTCTTTTCTGTACATTTTCGTCCTACCTCCTCATTAACCAATCTGACCGGATACATTCCGACACACATGTTAGCATTTCTTCATCTCCGCATTCTACTCTCCTGTGTTTCACTACAAAATCCACGACATCTATTCTTTGGTCCCATGCAATCTCCAAACCTTTCTTGCTCTAAATCATGCATTTCATCTTCCCACTCAGCTAAAGCTTCAAACTGAGTCGGTCTAGGTTTTGGTTCAAGCTTCATCATCTTTTCTCTCAAATTTCTCAATACTGCAAGACTGAAAGATCCTACTTCTGGAAAAGCTAATGCACCATCATTTTTGGTATACCTTGCCCAATTTTCTAACCATATACATGTATGATAGCCATATTTTGTCAGCATGTATGATGCAGGCGTTTTAGGTGGAGGAATTCATTTTCCCTCTCTCGTTTCAATTACTTTATCCTTTTTAAACACATTTTTCAATTTGTGAAACCATGAAGATTTTTCTCTGTCCGCTCCATAGTAAAATTACATTTTTCTTTTAATTTCCGGTCTTTCAAAAGATAGCGCACACATCCGCAAACTTCGTAACGCCAGCCTATCACAGCGCGGTTCATACTAACGCACCAATTCGAACAAGATAAGTTTCAGTAGTGCTCAACCAATTACTTCGCTGCTTTTACTGATGCACCAATCAGCCCTTACTCTGTCTTGGTCATGCGGACCAATCAATCAATCAATCAATCAAAACACTTGTATAGCGCGCTACTCACCCAGAAGGGTCTCAAGGCGCTTGGGGGTAGGGGGCCGCTACTGCTCGAACAGCCAGGTCTTGAGTTGTCTCCTGAAGGCGAGGTGGTCCTGGGTCAGCAGAAGGTGGATGGGGAGGGAGTTCCATGTCTTGGCCGCCAGGTAGGAGAAGGATCTGCCTCCGGCGGTGGCTCTTCGGATGCGTAGTACGGCGGCGAGGGCGAGGCTGGCGGACCGTAGCTGGCGGGTGGGCCTGTGGAAGGTCAGGCGGTCGTTGAGGTACTTGGGGCCTAGGTTGTGGAGAGACTTGTGTGCGTGGGTGAGGAGCCTGAAGGTGATCCTCTTGTTGACGGGGAGCCAGTGCAGGTTCCTCAGGTGGCTGGAGATGTGGCTGCGTCGAGGGATGTCCAGGATGAGTCGGGCTGAGGCGTTCTGGATGTGTTGTAGTCTTTTCTGTAGCTTGGCTGTGGTTCCGGCGTAGAAGGTGTTTCCGTAGTCCAGCCGGCTGGTGACGAGGCCTGGGTGACCGTCTTCCTGGTTTCGATCGGGATCCATCGGAAGATCTTGCGGAGCATGCAGAGGGTGTGAAAGCAAGAAGAGGAGACGGCGTTGACTTGTCTGGTCATCGAGAGGGAGGAGTCCAGGATGAAGCCCAGGTTGCGTGCGTGGTCTGTCGGCTTGGGGGCGGTGCCCAGGGCTGGGGGCCACCAGGAGTCGTCCCAGGCGGAGGGTGATGGTCCAAGGATGAGGACTTCCGTCTTGTCTGAGTTCAGTTTCAAGCCGCTGTTCTTCATCCACTCTGCGACGTCTTTCATCCCTTCGTGGAGGCTGGTTCTGGCGGTGTCGGGGTCTCTGGTGAGGGAGAGGATCAGCTGGGTGTCGTCGGCGTAGGAGATGATGTTGAGGTTGTGTTGGCGTGCGATGGCTGCGAGAGGTCTCATGTAGACGTTGAAGAGGGTGGGGCTGAGTGATGATCCTTGCGGGACGCCGCAGATGACTTCGGAGGCCTCGGAACGAAACGGGGAGGTGGACTCTCTGTGTTCTTCCAGCGAGGAACGAGATGATCCACTTCAATGCCTTCTCTTGGATGGCGGTGTTGCTGAGGCATTGGACTAGGGTGCGGTGGCAGACAGTGTCGAACGCGGCGGAGAGGTCCAGGAGAATGAGTGCCGCTGTTTCCCCGTTGTCGAGAAGGGCTCGGATGTCGTCGGTGGCTGCGATGAGGGCGGTCTCGGTGCTGTGGTTGGCTCTGAAACCGGACTGCGAGGGGTCGAGGGATCCGTTCGTCTCGAGGAAGGCGGCAAGCTGTCTGTTGACGATCTTCTCGATGACTTTGGCAGGAAAAGGGAGGAGCATGATGGGGCGGAGGTTTTTGAGGTCGGTGGGGTCCGCTGTTGGTTTCTTCAGTAGGGCGCTGAGCTCGGCGTGCTTCCAGCTATCCGGGAAGGTGGCGGTGTTGAAGGAGGTATTGATGACGTCTCAGAGTTGGGGTGCGATGGTGGAGTCGGCCTTGTTGAAGACGTGGTGGGGGCAGGGGGCAGTCGGAAATCCGGAGTGGATGGTGTTCATCGTGCGGGCTGTGTCTTCGGTGGTCACTGCGGTCCAGGTGCGGAGGGTCGTGGCGGGGTGCGTTGGTTCGGTAGGGTGCGAGGATGGTGTGCCAATCCCATCACAACACTTTTGACGTCATCCCTGCTCCGGCTTCTGCAGCTTCGGCTGACCCCTCCTTTTCAAATTTTGTCAGCACACTGTATTTACACTTTTATACAGCAAAATCAGTTAGTAACTACATAAAACAACTCCATCCGTCTGTTTCGCTAAAACCAAAGTGATAGTTTCCTCAATCACACAAGTATTCTGTATTTCCAGTAGACATCGCTTACCTCTTCTCTACCACAGAATTTTACTTTCGCCAATAAAGTAACACTTCCCTCTATCTTACCCTTCTCTCAAGCTTAGGTTAAACTTAATTACCCTCTCTGGGTAGAGTTTTAGCCAGAATACGCAATGATCTCTATGCTCAGACCCAAGATTTCAAAGGTTGCCCTCGCTACACATTCACCACTTGGACACGTAAAGGTTCCTAAACTTGTAACATATGACAATGTCACCACTTTGAAACAGACTATGTGATGTGCGACTTCACTTGCCACACTTCCTCTGCTTGCAGACAGAGTGACCAGCTTTCCACACTTTCCGGAAGCCTTTTCCAGACTACATATAAATCTGTACATCACAATTCTATATACTATACTCTACACATCATATATCCTAGTCAACCTATAGCAACCTATGCTCTGCTACCAAGTATTACTGGTCCAGGGCGGCTCCAGAAATGTTCTATAAACCATCACCTTAACCCAGGGAGTTATTCACATTTTACTCATCAGTGGGCCCATAACACTGCAAGTCCCTCATAAACACATTTACTCGGCTCCGAGGATTCAGTGAAGACCAAAGGAGAGCTGCTGGATTATAGCAGAGTGTCTAAAACTAAAATTCTATACATTATTTACATCTGCAGTTTAATTTTAATACTATGGTTTTGATTTAAAGAAAACATTTAAAACATCCCACCATTGATTGTCAATGGATCTGCTAGTAAACGTTAACTAAAGAATAACAAGACCTGCTTAATTTGCCATTTATTTAATTTTTATTTAGAGATTAAATCTCTATGTTTTATTTCAAGGAACAATTCAATTATGTATTAATAACCTGAAAGAAAAGTTTAAAATTCAAAACATTCATTTATTAGCATGACAGTTCAGAAAATAAGAAAAGATCAATATTACCAAAATGTAGAAACACAGACATCAGCCTAAAATAGAATAGTTACCAAAGAACACCTCTCTATCTCTCTTGATGTTCCCCTCACATATGACTCCGCACCCATTCAAAAGATAAAGTTCAGAAAAATGTCAAAGTCCCTGCACCATAGGAAAATTGCGCAGTCCGACAGCATCTTGGGGTACAAAGATTAGATTGAAAAGCAAGCTTATTTCATCGTCCCAAGTGTCCTCTTTTATACCCTTTTTCACTAACTTATCTATCTAAAATGTGTAACATTAGGGTCCTGGAGTGTCTGTGATTGGTCAATTGAGGGGTGGATGAGCATCACCTCATCGCCTTGCTGTTCAATTTCCACAGAGTCATCGTTATAATTGAAAAAAATAGTAAACCCATTGTTCATGTCATGCTTCTTCCGTTAATTCGATGCCCTATTCCCACGTTCAAGATGCTGACATTCGCAAAAGTTGGCATCTGTTCCAAGTAGCAGGCCACACTCCTTGACCCATTCTACACAGGCACAGGCAGCTCGCTCTTCTTCTTAGCGTAAGCGAACTTAGATCGCCACCTCAGAGTCACAGTCAGCTTCCATTTTCTTTCAATTTGGGAGCTATTATAGAAACAAACACAAGTAAACGTAAATTTGAGAAATAAAGCCCTTCTGTTTACCTCCCCCTTCTAATAGTATCCCAGTTAATATTTACATAGCTTTAAGCAACACATATGTGTGAATTGTGTTACCAATCTTCATGATTTATGCCACAAATAAACGGACAGAAAGCACATTCATGCAATTTCCGATTAGATTTGTAGTGTAGTTCCTATTTTCCCTATAGGCCCTGCGCATTAGAATAACATAAACAGCAGTGTAGACGTAGGACTGAGGTCTTCTAGGTCTCTACTGACTATGTTAGACTTAATTTAGGTTTGCGCCAGCTAGCTCAGAGGTCACTGGAAACGTTCTTGACTGAATAGGAAGTGATCAGCTTCCTAGGCTCAGACAAGAAGGGATTCAGCTTCCAACAACCGCATAAACATGACAACTTTGCTCCCCAGAAAAAGAGTCAATCTCTAGAGTCGTGTGAAACAATAGACAGCTATTTCACTCAGTCAGACGTGCGTTCTTAGTTTCACCAGGGTGCAGAGAAGAGAGAGGCGGGCGTTTTCAATAAAAGATATTATTTATTGAGCATTCTTCCTTCTCATGCAAGAGAAATGAATTGCCACAATTGCAAGACTTGTTATGATAAAAAGTGCGTACAGTAAAAGGAGCATTACGAAATAATACTGTAAAAGCATTGATATGGTTTCTTAGCCATAAGATAGTTAAAATGAATAAAATATATACATTCATATATACATTGGCTAACGACCTCAACTGGTGCTTCTAACTACGCCTACCCTGGTGTGCCTGACCTAAGCCTAATACGTGGGAGGGAGTAAGTAAGTAGCAGTTTAAGTTGAGTTGGTTTCGCCAAGAGTTTGATTCAAGAATTCTCTCTAAGGGTTTAGTCAGCACCGTACCTCTGGAATAGAATGTAGGAGGTCTGGTATCTCTCTCTCAGGACCCGATATCCCAGTCACCCGCAAGGGTAGGCTGGAAACGCCGGAGCTGGATTTTCTCGGCAGGAGAAAAGACAGCGTCTTTCTCAGCGCGTCAAGGAGGAGGGGCAGCGTCCGTGGGCTTCTCGCATCTGCTGGGCTCTCTGCAAGGGGACAGCTGTTCTGCTCCAGTATTCACCACCACTGTGTTTGCTTAAGGCAACGTTGGTATATTTATACCTGAAAGGTGCCGAGTTTGACGTAAGTTTTTGGACATAAGACGTCTATAAAGATGTCACTAAGAACCGGTCGTTCTTACAGTGCTCGCAGGAGTTCTATTACTAATCAAAACAAAGCAAGCGGGGCTTCCCAGATTGCTGGGGGTTTGGTGTGTCGAAAGAACTCGGTGTGCTCTCTAGGAATCTTAGGAAGTAGCTTCTGCTGTGTCATGGACTGCAGAGGCGAGTTACTGAAATATGGCTCTCATTATTATGCAATTATAGGGATATTTATTGATTATAGCCGTATAGGGGCATAAGGTCACAATATTGATCGGGTTCCTAGATAAAACACATCACCCACTCCACGATTTTATGTCCATCAAATTACTAAAAACTTAAGCAATAAAGATGCATGTTTATTCCTACCCACCCCAAAATACATTTTGCATTTGAAATGATGTATATGAAATACATGAAAATGGTAATAGGTACTGTACATTTTAAGCAGGGTAATCATTCAAAAAACATGTTTTGCATATATATTCAGTTTGAATGATTTTGCGAAAAATTACACATGAAATGTCTCTCAATACAGAAAAGAAGGGCGAGACTATTTCATCACATATAAATATAATTGCTGTATAATAAGCTAGAGGCTGAGGTAATATTTTGTCTCTAGATCTACTAAAAATAGAAGCTCTGTTCTTTATGAATAGTTCTACTTTAAGCAAAGTACGTGTGCCAGAAAAAGGTCAATATTTTGGAAGTTTTTGGAAAAAATAATTTCATGGTGAGCGGGACAAAAAAAGAAAATAGTTCCAAAAGTTTTTTAGTAGCTCTTGTTTATCAAAGCCGAAGGCCGAATTCAGAGTTCACGGGAACGTTGTGTGCCGGATTGTTTTTCAAAAAGTTATTTTTTCTGTTCAGGGGAGAACATCATTTCAGACAGGCTCGCAAAGAATTGGTCTACATATTCAGGTGACAGTTCGACCAAGTTCGATAATGCCTTAACTTGGCAGTTGTGAGAATGATTGCTATCATCGATTTCAGGATCAGCAATGCTCACAGAAGGTCGTACCTGGGTGAGGTTGATTTTATTTCTTGCTTCACTGCCACCACCTAGTCGTAGCGCAGGAGTCTCAACGAATGCCGTCATCAGGATTGGTAACCGTTGGGGACAACACGATGCATGAGCTGTTACTGGACTTAGCAAAGTATTGATATCCATTGGTACTGCTGATTGTAGTGCAAGACAGGTGTCTAACACGCATTCCTCTCCGCATAACATACATCGAAGCACAGGTAAGATGCAGGTCTGCCATATAGGTCTGAATGAAAGAAACCAGGTCATATTCAGATCTCTTAGCCGGGCTAGTCCAAGGACTTTAGTTATGCGGTCCCGGTAGCGTATTGCTAGGATCGTTTCTTCCATCATTGCCGGAGTCATGTCTGCGTTTTGGCTTGCCATATCGGAGCAGGAGGGTCAAAAATAAAATCCCTGCTATGAGTCCCAAAAGTAGTGGTAGGCCACCAAAGAGCGAATGGACAAAATTGGGAAAGATGCCCAGGACTGCTTCGAAGGGTGGACTGCTTGTGGGAGTTCCCCCCTATTATGGAGGTGGACTTCGACAGACTGGCTCGCGGGATTTCCTCGGGGTCACCTCTCGACCCCATTCCCCCTAAGATCTGGATGGCCTTCGGAGAGGAACTCTTCTCCACTCTCTGCAGGATTTGCGATCAATCCCTGCGTTGTGGATTAGTTTCTGCTCCCTGGAAGCAGGCTCTTATTACGCCACTGCTGAAGAAACCCTCCTTGAATCCTGAGTGTCTACAGAATTATCGGCCTATCTCCCATGCTACCATTCCCGGCAAAAATTGCCGAGCGCTGAGTGAGCTCTTGTCTCTCCAAACATCTGGAGCAGAATCACTTCCTGGACGAAATACAATTTGGCTTTCGTCCAGCCCATGGCACCGAAACAGCTCTACTCACTGCCATGGAGGACCTCCGTATGCGTGCAGACAGGGGCCAGGCAGCAGCCTTGATCCTGCTGGACCTGTCTGCCGCATTCGATACGGTTAATCACGTGATTCTATTGGAGAGACTACGGGAGGCAGAGGTGGACGGCTCTGCCCTGCTCTGGTTTCATTCCTTCCTGTGGGACAGGAAGCAGGCTGTGTCCCTTCCCCCGTTTCAATCGGTCTTCTCCCCAGTGCTCCACGGGGTGCCTCAAGGCTCGTCCATCAGCCCTATTTTATTTAACGTTTACCTTAAACCACTGATTACGTTAATAAAATCCCACAGGCTAAAGGCAATCAACTACGCTGACGACACTCAGCTCATCCTCTCTTGGGAGGGTGAGGAATTGATCCCTCTGGAATCTTTTCATGAATGTCTGAGAGACACAGCTGGTTGGTTACACAAAAATTCCCTGCAGTTCAACACCTCCAAAACCGAGGTTCTGTTCTGTGCCGGAAGTCGGATCCCCCGCCCGTTCCTGGCGGAGTTTGGCCCCCTGAAGCCCCGGAAAGGCCACAGCTGGTCACCACTGTTCGCAATCTGGGTGTTATGATGGACAACAAACTCAGTATGGAAGCCCATGCTGCGAAAACAGTGTCCACCTGCTCGGCCCTCATGCGATCTCTTTGTAAGATCTTGCCACTTCTCCCCTCACAGGCCCGGGCTTTAATAGTCAGGTGTACCATTCTTAGTCGCCTTGACTATTGCAATTCGCTGCTGCTCGAGGCCCCAGCTGTATTGCTAGACAGACTCCAAAGAGTTCAAACTGCCAAATTGGCCCTTGGTTGGCCTAGGAGATCTTCGGCCACTGCGGCTTTGGCCGAGCTTCACTGGCTCTCTCTGTCTTGTTTTTAAAGCCCTGCATGGAGTCGGGCCCGGCTCCCTGCAATCCATGTTCACCTGGTACATTCCAACCAGAGCCCTCCGATCTACAACAGCCTGTCTTGTTACAGTACAGAGATTCAAAAAGGTCTGGACTGGGGGAGATCTTTCAAAGTTGCAGCCGCAAAACTTTGGAATAGCTTGCCCCTTGACATCCGCCAAACAACGGAACTTCTCCCTTTCAGGAAGCGGGTCAAAGCCTGGCTGTTCCCTAAATGTTAAACTCTGGTTACTCTACTGATGTCCCCCAGTGCATCCATCTTAGGAGTTATCTTAGCGCCAGGATACCTGCAAGGTGACAGCGCGCTATATAAATGTTTTAAATAAATAAATAAATAACAGTCCCGAAAAAATTGTCTTAAATACATTCGAGATACCACTGGCATTCGACATATTTAGGATTTGGCTAAGCATTTCTCTGAAATGCACGGGGCAATTTGTTGATAAAAGTGTATGTATCTCTGCAGTTGTCTTTGCAACTTGGAGATCATACGTCTCTTTTGATGACGTGATGGGCACCGTTGTCTGTAAAAGCACAGACTTAATTCTGCTTAAAGTATCAATTCGTATAGAAGAGATATTCAACGGAGGCCAAATCGGAGCCACTGAGTCTCCAGGGCCATTTGGATACAATGCTTGCATACAGCAAGTGACCATGGAACTGACGCTTAAGAGATATGCTTTCCCTGGCACCAAGCCACAACAGCTGTGATCCGTTATTAGAACGTAACTCCCGTTAGAAAGCTGTCTAAAGAATGGCTCTATCTGTGTTGCAGGTGTGCCGTGCTGGTGGCATGAAAGGTTATTTGAAGTCCCCTCACAGACCCCATGCAAGATAATACCTTGGCACAAAAGTATACCGCTTAGTGATTGTTTACACTCATTACCACTAAGAAATACATTTTTGTTATTGTCATTATAACATGTGTGTGTATAAGGTAATTTCCATGATGACTTAATGTATCCTTTATCCAACCTTTCATACTGGCCTGCTGGTATATACTTTAGGCAATTTTTAAATTGGAAAGTTGTTATCGGAATTGTGATTATTCTGTGTATTATCCATTCAATGACAGGTCTTTCTGACATTGTCAATGGTAGTCTCTCAAGTTTTTCGATGCTCAGGATTGTATAGTCTGCTCCTTTCTGTGCCAAACTGATTTGTTTATCAGTAAGGTTAAAGATAGAGAACAATGACGTTGTGTTGATTAAACGCCATTGCACATAGCCTGAACTGAGGCTTTGCAACGTCCAGCCTAGCTGTACAATAGAACGTAATTGGGACTGGCCATGTTTTAACATTAGCAAGTCCTGGTCTATTATATCAATAGCAGATGATACAATACTGTCCAGTGAATATATTCTGGAGGACAGAGTCATTAACCCATTGTCCACAACAGAAAGTGATTTTTCCAAATTAATACGATCAATTTCTCGTATTTTCTCTGCTGTCTCAATTTGAGTTACTTTCCATGCCTCGTTGTAAGCAGCATATATACAGGCCGCTATGAAACGTTTCTGACGCTGTTTGCGTGGTCCCATTATGAAATCGCGCAAGTCAGCACCATCTGTAAGTAAAGACAAGTGTTGCTTAATTTGTGCCAGTGTGGATGTTTGTAGCCATTCAAGGCATAGTTTCCCTACACTGTATTTTGTTACTATCCCTGGATGTTGTCTCTGGGAGTATCTAGGGTCTGTTCTGGTCATTTTTAACCCCTGTATTTTGTTCAGGAATCTGTCTTGACAGTTATTCGTGTCTATAGGCAAGATTAACCACTTTTTCCAATCAGGATGTGTTCTGTTTTCATTTAAAATTTGGGATACGTCTACTTCAATATCTGTGGTTGCATTATCAGGTATTGGCTTTGGAATAGACGGTTTGTTAAGGTCTTTAATCTTGGCTAGGCCAAGACAGGTCGTTTGTTGAATTGTGTCATTCAAGAACATTATTTGTTCTGGGATCAAGCAGGCTCGAAATAACGCTTCTAGGCCTTGTACCTGCCAATCTTTTGTACCCCAGATGGTTTTTGTTTCAATGTTATTCTTCCAGAAATCAAAACCAAATGTAATCATTTTTTCATAAAATGCTTCTGAATATATCAATTTAGTATTTGTCAGCATGGTTTTTGTCCCTGTTTTATCTAACAGTTTATAATAAAATGTTTCTGCATCTCTTGTGTTAAACCCTGAGAAGTATTGGAATTTCTCATAGAATGTTTTTGAACTGCTTTTAGGTGGAGTAGCACAATGTTCCCATTGGTTGTATTTAAAAACATTTCTAGGTTGAGCAGATTTTTGTAAATAGTGGTCTGCATAAAGAGTAAAACAGTACATCTGTTCATAATTCGATGAACCTTGCAAATAATCATGTTCTGTAAATTTTGCTGACAAAACTAAATCCGACATCATATTATTTATACTTTCAAAGTCCCAATCATCAGAGAATGTACTTGGTTTTACGAAGTCACTTAAGGAAACCTTAAACTGATGAGGATATTTCAAGAGCTCGACCGGGCCATATATTTCGTAGTCTGTTTTGTCCCAAACTACCCCGCCGGGTATTGGAATGGCTGTGACATTCACTGATGATAGTTCTCTTTTCTCGATGTGAGATGATTTGTGAGGCTTCAGAACTAAGTTGATGTTCTGACTTGCTGTGTCCATTGTACTGTAATACATTTTCCTAAAATTGAAACTAAAATTAGGCATAGTAGGAGTATAAGTACCCCTGATACAATCCAATGTTCAATCAATGGTGCATTTAGATATGCTTCTTTGACTTGATGAAAGAGTTGCTTTTTCTTTAAAAGTCTTTGTTGCTGGCGTCACTTCAGTGTCGTTTAGATCTTCAGAAAAGTTATCGAAATTGATGAAGTAGCCAGATGCAGTTCTGTCGATTGTTGGAATTGTTTTCTCCATTTGGCTTTCATTAGCACATTCTGATGCTACATCATTGTAGACTGGTGTTTCATGACGAACTGTTTCAATTTGGGTTTCAAGAGGCACAAGTTCCATAGCATTTCTGCCTAGTCCTTTTTTATTCACTGCAGGTTTATCAAATGTGATTAGTCTTTCAGTTTGAACCTCTTAGATACTAGCAAATTTGGGTATTCTGTTACTTCTTGGGAGTCCACTGGGCCTACTATTTATTATAGGCCACATGATTGTGGTTTTACCAGGTCGATGGATACAACTCTGTTCTCCTTTTTACCAGCAAGGGGCGTTAGTACTACTGATCTTGTTCCGTTGATTTCTAAGACAGTTACTGCTTTTCTGTAAGAAGGGCCAAATTCCTTCTTCACCGCTATTTTCTCTCTGACCAGATCCCCAATCTTTGGAATCCAGACAGGTCTTGCTGGGACAGGTGGTGTGTCTTCAGTGGTTGTTGGCTGTTGCTTTAACTTTATGTTGCTCAGGGCTTTTCTTGTTTCATTTAAGTCCTGTAAAACAGCCAAACGATCTTTGATGTCAAAGCCTTTTTTCTTATCTTCTACCACTGAAGCATGACTATCTAAGTCCTGAACATACATTCTAGTTCCGAACAATAGTTCTTACGGGCTGTAACCTTTTAGAGAATTTCTTGGCAAGTTGTTGAGACTACGTTGGACACTTGTTAAATGCTGGACCCACCCATCACCCGAACCTAATACCTTTGCCGTTATAGATTGCTTTATGTCTCGGTTTTTTCTTTCCACTACCCCGTTTCCCTCAGGATGGAAGGGACAAGAGAACCGCAATCCAATGCCCATGCTGGTCATGGCCTCCTTATAAGCTCGAGAGCTAAAAGCAGGACCCTGGTCAGAATGAAGCATGGCAATTGCGTATGTGCCGATAAAGACTCGCAAATCTTTTATAACAGTTCTGGCGTCAGCCGAGCGCTGGGGCCACATTTTTAAGTGAATATAGTCTTAAAAGAAATTAATAGGACGCTGGATTTTATGTGTAGACAGTCCTATGCTACCTACAGAAATGGCCACGGCATTACTCCGGTTGGCTCGTTACTGCGGTCTCTGTTGCAGTCTGGACAACTCTTTGCAAATTTATAATGTTGCAGGCTCATCCCCGGCCACCAGTATTCTGATTGTAATTCTGTCAAAGATTCCTTCATCTGTTTGTGCCTTGGACCCAATCCCATGTGTGCGTCTGCTATTAAAAAGATTCTCCGATTCGTGTTTGGAATTACCCTATCCCCCACTCCAGGGATTCGAGCAAAAGGAACGGAGTTTGCATCAATTACGTATGTATATTTGAGTGCATAGTTCACAGGTAGTGCTGCACAGTTGCCTTTTAAAGACGTGTTTACCGCCAGCATGGTTTCCCCGTCTATGTATTTTTCTGAATGCTTTTTTGTGGCTACGGAAGCCAGTTTAGTTGCTTCCGCTGTGGCTGAATTAGCCAATGAATTCCCTGCAACGAGAACGCCATCACGTTGATGACTCAGAGTGTGTATCACGTGAGTCTTTTGTAGTTCTTTCTGTAAAAGAACTACTTGTTTCCAAAGCATTTTATGCTTGATTGTGGCACCTGTGTCATCTTTGTAATCATTTTGAACCCAGTTCTGCAAATCATTATTGTAAGAATTGACGCAAAAATGCGAATCGCACACGATTAGTGTCGGGAAGTCACGTTCGGCATTTTCAAGCGCCATCTTTAAAGATCTGATTTCAGCTCGCAGAGGCGAACATTTTCTCAGTGATTCAGTTTTTGTTATTTTCGGTCTGAATTTACCACAGAGCCAGCGACCTTTTACAATCGTGCAGGCTGTATCGTAGGATTTATCATCTACATTGTAATGCTGTACAAATCTGTCTGTATACATTATACAAGAGTACTGTACAGAGGCAGAATTTCGAATGGCAGAGGATATTCTTTTTCATATTTTAAATCATTCCGTTTTTTCATGTTCGGGACAAAATAGTATGTCACGTCTTCTGCAGCAAGAGAATTTTCCCACTGTATCCATTTCGGATCTAGTGCCACTGTTTTTAGATTTACTGGGCTGAATAGCGCCTCGAAGGCTGATTCTGCTGTGAAAACAGTTATTCTTTTGCCTTGGGCTAGGGCTCGTTCTCTTGCTACAGCAGTCTGAACTGCCTTTACAGTATTTTCTGTGAGACTGAATGTTTTTTCTGCTTGTGTGTACAAATGTGATTTGTAAGCTATTGGTACCGTTTCTCCCTCATTAGAGGTCAGGTACGTGAATCCGCATCTTCCTGGGATGACCCGGATTACAAGGTTGCGTGTATTGTCACGTGTTTCTAATTTTGTTTAACTAACATGTCTGTTTGCAGTGATCTCAAAATTTCTGTGTGATTTTGAGTCCAGTTGATTGGTTTAAAATCAGGTTTTATTAATTCGTAGAGA
Source organism: Lissotriton vulgaris (assembly GCF_964263255.1). Taxonomy (NCBI): domain Eukaryota; kingdom Metazoa; phylum Chordata; class Amphibia; order Caudata; family Salamandridae; genus Lissotriton; species Lissotriton vulgaris. The sequence goes on along the minus strand of NC_141689.1, from coordinate 283,747,038 downwards.
GGTTTAACCATTTCTGCATAGTTTAGAATGTAGGTTCTTCCGAAATTCAGGAAGCCTAGAATCGATTGTAAGTTCTTCAGCTTTTTCGGTGCTTGGAGTACAGCGCACTTCTCTAAGAAGTTGTCCGCTAGGCATTTTCCTTCACTTGATAATTCGTATCCTGAAAATAAGACTGTTAGATGGGCAATTCGTGACTTTTTAAAGTTGAATTTGTAACCCTCTGCTGTGAACCCAAGTATTATGGTGTTCACTCTTTTCAAGTGAGTATCCAAGTCGTCGCCTGTGAGATAGATGTCATCAACATAAGATAATGCCTCATCATCATATATTTGTAGTAATTCTGTTACTCTGGCTGAGAATAATCCTGGGCTATTCTTGATTCCCTGTGGGAGCCTACAGAAATTTTCTGTGACCCATTATTGAGAAAGCGGTCAAGTACCTGCTTTCTGATGCAATATTTTGACAAAAGAAACCATTAGATATGTCTAATGTTGTTTTGTATTTTTTGCGAACTATGTTATTCATTAGTGCCTCACTGTGCGAATTTTGTACTGCAAATGTTTTGCAACATGAGTTAAGGTGTCTGTAGTCCAAGACTAGCCGATACGATTCGTCCGGTTTGGAGACAGGAAACAAAGGATTGTTCATTTGAGAGGTGCATGGTTCAATCACCCCGTGGTATTCAAGTTGATCTAAAATCTCCCGGACCTGTTTTTTAGCTTCTTGCTTAATTGGGTACTGCCTTTGTGCAGTTGGTTGCACCAGCAACAGGTTGCACGCAGAAGCTGGAACAAGATCACAGCCGACCAGCTCGCGACTTCCCTGAGCATGAACCCTCCCACCAGCGCAACGAACCCAAGCCAGGCGGCCACCAACCTCGCGAAGTGGATCAGCAACTGCTCAGATGACCTCGCCCCTCTAAAGACCCCGCCTAGCAGACCCGGCAGCAAGACGAACTCAAGAGCTCCAAGAAGAACTGCCGAGCACTCGAGAAAGCCTGGCGCAGAGACCCAACACCGAACAACATGACTGCCCTCAAGCTCGCCACCCGAAAACACCACCAACTGATCCACGCCACCAAGAAAACTGCATTCAAGGAACGACTGGACAACAACGCACACAACAGCAAGGAACTCTTCAACATCGTTAAAGAGCTCTCCAACCCCAATGCCGGAAACAACAACATCACCCCTTCGCAAGACCTCTGCATCTCCCTCGCCTCCTACTTCCACAACAAGATCGCGGACATACACAACAGCTTCAGCACTCAACCGACGCACGCCACGACTGAACCACCGCCCCCACCACCACCCTGGACCCCGATCAGCACCGAAGACACAATCCGCACGATGAACTCCATCCACTCCGGATCTCCGACCGACCCCTGCCCTCACCACGTCTTCAACAAGGCCGACGCTGTCATCGCACCCCACCTGCGGGACATCATCAATACCTCCTTCGACACCGCTACCTTCCCGGAGAGCTGGAAGCACGCCGAACTCAGCGCTCTACTAAAGAAGCCATCAGCCGACCCCACCGACCTCAAGAACTATCGCCCCATCTCGCTGCTCCCGTTTCCTGCAAAAGTCATCGAGAAGACCGTCAACAAGCAGGTGGCCGCCTTCCTCGAGACGAACGGATCCCTCGACCTCTCGCAGTCTGGCTTCCGGGCCAACCACAGCACCGAGACCGCCCTGATCGCAGCCACCGATGACATCCGAGCCCTGCTCGACAATGGAGAAACAGCGGCCCTCATCCTCCTAGACCTCTCCGCGGTCTTCGACACTGTCTGCCACCGTACCCTAGTGCGGTGCCTCAGCAACGTCGGAATCCAGGAGAAGGTACTGGAATGGATCATCTCGTTCCTCGCCGGAAGGACACAGAGAGTCCGCCTCCCCCCGTTCAGATCAGAAGCCACCGAAGTCATCTGCGGCGTTCCTCAAGGCTCCTCGCTCAGCCCAACCCTCTTCAACGTCTACATGAGCCCCCTCGCAGCCATCGCACTCCAACACAACATCAACATCATCTCCTACGCCGACGACACCCAGCTGATCCTCTCCCTCACCAACGACCCGCCACCGCCAGAGCCAACCTACACGAAGGGATGACAGACGTAGCCAAGTGGATGATGAACAGCCGCCTGAAACTGAACTCGGACAAGACGGAAGGCCTCATCCTGGGATCTTCACCCTCTGCCTGGGACGACTCCTGGTGGCCCCCCGCCCTGGGCAGCGCACCCAAACCAACAGACCACGCACGCAACCTGGGCTTCATCCTGGACTCCTCCCTCTCCATGACCAGACAAGTCAACGCCGTCTCCTCGTCGTGCTTCAACATCCTGCGCATGCTACGTAAGATCTTCCGGTGGATCCCCACCAAGACCAGGAAGACGGTCACCCAGGCCCTCGTCACCAGCCGTCTGGGCTACGGCAACTCCCTCTACGCCGGAACCACCGCCAAACTCCAGAAGAGACTCTAGCGGATTCAGAACGCCTCAGCACGACTCATCCTGGACATCCCCCGTCGCAGCCACATCTCCGGACACCTGAGAGATCTGCACTGGCTCCCGGTCAACAAGAGAATCACCTTCGGTCTCCTCACCCACGCACACAAAGCCCTACACAACCAAGGCCCAGGATACCTCAACAGCCGCCTCAACTTCTACGCTCCCACACGCCAGCTACGATCGACCGGCCACGCCCTCGCCGCCGTCCCCCGCATCCGAAGAGCCACCACAGGAGGAAGGTCCTTCTCCTACCTGGCCGCCAAGACTTCGAACTCCCTCCCGACCCACCTCCGCCTGACCCAGGACCACCTTGCCTTCAGGAATCAGCTCAAGACCTGGCTGTTCGAGCAGTAGCGGAACCCCCCTCCCCTAGCGCCTTGAGACCCTCCGGGTGAGTACTGCGCTATATAACTGCTTTGATTGATTGATTGATTGGTTGGTTGACATTTTAACTGTATTTTGTGAGGATGAGAGTCCTCATCCAATCCTACATGATTTTTATATAATGCAGGTGCTTGAGCTACTGCCCATTTCCTTGCATATACATATTTAGTGTGAATTGGAATATGATTTGAGAAGGCAGGCATAATCATTTCTTCGCCATGAGTGCACTCCCTGACAAACTCTGGGGGCCAATCTTTCTCAGCTAACAGGATGTCATAGCCTTTTGAGAGATTATCCCAAAATAGACCCCTTATTTTCCTAGTCTTATCTCCCTCTATAGGCAGTGTTATTTCGTATATCTTATGAGGTTCGCTAACTCTGGTATCTGCAGTTTCTAGTTGAATGTATTCATTCGTGTCGACTGTCTCCAGATGACTCATCAGGATCTTGCGAGCTATGCTGATTTCTGCTGCACTGTCTAGTATTGTCTGTGCCCACTCTCTGTTTTTCAGCTGTGTCCTCAGGATTCTCGGCATGTTCGATTACTCTAATACTGGCTACCTTCTTTCTTGGAAATTGTAATTTTTTACTTTGAGCAGGTTCCTTGTCTTTGGACTTGGTGTGCTCTTCCCTTGGATCTGACCGTCCTCTTCTTTCCGATTTCTGTGAAAAAGATCGAGAGGGACGTGTATCACTACTTCGATATCTATCAGGTTTTTTCAAGTTATCCCTATTTCTAAGGTTATATCTTTTCTCAGAGTGCTCCCTCTAAGGAGACTGGTGTTCTCGATTCGGAGTTCTTTCTCTCCGCCGAGGAGACCTTCCTCTGGACTGGAAAACTTTTTCTTTGGGAGTGGATTGTTTAATTCCATCCCAGCTCTTTTTAGGAGTGTTTAGATTATTTTTAATAAATAATTTTTCAGGATTTTCAAGTAGTTGGGGTTTTACTGGTTCCCCACCCAAACTATCTCTACCTAATTCTTCATAGCATTTTTCTATGATTCTGGAAAGTTCAATTGGTTGCTCTGTTATATCTGTTTCTTCAATTTCTGGCGGATCGCCACAGATGCTGCTTCTCCTTTTATGTTGGCTAGTAATATAGCCGAGACCTGCTTGAAGTCTTTCAGTAATTTCATACCAAGAGATAAAGCAGGTTCTGGACCGTATACATTCTGAATTTGTTTTAGCACATCTGGTATTACCACCATGGACGGAACACCATGTGTTTTTGTGTAAATGGAAGCAAAGACTGTCCCCAAGTGTCACAGTCCTCCACATGTGGTGCGACCCCCATTGGGAGGCAGATAGTCAGAATTCTGTGTTTCTCAATAGGGGTAGTATTCGGGAATACTGCCTCTATCTGAGTTATTTTTTGTGCTAGCCAGAATGGAATTTGTTCCCATTTTGCGGGTGTTTTTCCAAGACATGATTGTATGTTCTGTGGTGTGATTTTAATTGTGTTCCCCTGATGAGGGGTTAGCTGTGGAATATTAACAGCTGTTTGGACTGTTGCAGTCCACATTACATATTGGACTAACTGACTGTGAATTTTAATCAGTAATTTTAGCTGTGCTAAAAGTTCTTCGCGTGACATTTTATCAGTCTGGATGTGGTGTGTAGCTGGCTAGAACCGGCCACGTTGCTCCTGGTCTACCTAGTGGACCGAGCCTGGTGATGTGATCATTATGTTTTAGGGCGCCTTTAAACCAGAGCGTACTCTTCCGGTGGTTCCTCTATTTTGTAATAGTGAAACTCGTGTGTTGTAGCGTTTGCCGCTGGAAAGTTTATCCATGAATAGAATACCTCTGTCTGCCGATATTCGTGTGCCTCTATCATGAAAATGACTGTACCACCTCGTGCTGACAGTCCGTTTTCTATAAGTTTTAAAGTTATAGTTTTTCTTATGTTTGCCGGGATGATAATTGCACCCGGTTCATTAATCCCTGTAACACCGAAACCCAGTTGATTCGCGTCTACTGCGACTTCATTGGTTCCGTTGTTATCGCCATTATTTGATTTGCTAATATAGTAGCATCCCTGTCCTCATCACTATCTGCCATTTTACTGTCAGAAAGGTTTTTTGTTGCAGATCAGGTTTCAAGGAAACAAAGATTAGGTGCACAATATTTTGGAACACTGTATCCTTCAACGTTGACTAAACCAGAAACTCTACATAGGAATCTCTTCCTACTAAGTTCCGGCGGATTTTAACCTTTCACCCACTCCAGACGTCTATTAGAGTATTTATGGGAGAAAGGGTCTGTGTGAAAAAGCACGACTGAGTCTTGCGTTAGTTTTATCGCCTTACCAAACGTTGGGCGCCATGTAGTGTAGTTCCTATTTTCCCTATAGGCCCTGCGCATTGGAATAACATAAACAGCAGTGTAGACGTAGGACTGAGGTCTTCTAGGTCTCTACTGACTATGTTAGACTTAATTTAGGTTTGCGCTAGCTAGCTCAGAGGTCACTGGAAACTTTCTTGACTGAATAGGAAGTGATCAGCTTCCTTGGCTCAGACAAGAAGGGATTTAGCTTCCGACAACCGCATAAGCATGACAACTTTGCTCCCCAGAATAAGAGTCAATCTCTAGAGTCAATCTCTAGAGTCGTGTGAAACAATAGACAGCTATTTCACTCAGTCAGACGTGCGTTCTTAGTTTCACCAGAGTGCAAAGAAGAGAGAGGCGGGCGTTTTCAATAAAAGATATTATTTATTGAGCAGTCTTCCTTCTCATGCAAGAGAAATGAATTGCCACAATTGCAAGACTTGTTATGATAAAAAGTGCGTACCATAAGATAGTTAAAATGAATAAAATATATACATTCATATATACATTGGCTAACGACCTCAACTGGTGCTTCTAACTACGCCTACCCCGGTGTACCTGACCTAAGCCTAATACATGGGAGGGAGTAAGTAAGTAGCAGTTTAAGTTGAGTTGGTTTTGCCAAGAGTTTGATTCAAGAATTCTCTCTAAGGGTTTAGTCAGCACCGTACCTCTGGAATAGAATGTAGGAGGTCTGGTATCTCCCTCTCAGGACCCGATATCCCAGTCACCCGCAAGGCTAGGCTGGAAATGCCGGAGCTGGATTTTCTCGGCAGGAGAAAAGACAGCGTCTTTCTCAGCGCGTCAAGAAGGAGGGGCAGCGTCTGTGGGCTTCTCAAATCTGCTGGGCTCTCTGCAAGGGGACAGCTGTTCTGCTCCAGTATTCACCACCACCATGTTTGCTTAAGGCAACGTTGGTATATTTATACCTGAAAGTTTTTGGACATAAGACGTCAATAAAGATGTCACTAGGAACTGGTCGTTCTTACAGTGCTCGCAGGAGTTCTATTACTAATCAAAACAGAGCAAGCGGGGCTTTCCCAGGTTGCTGGGGGTTTGGTGTTTCGAAAGAACTTGGTGTGCTCTCTAGGAATCTAAGGAAGTAGCTTCTGCTGTGTCATGGACTGCAGAGGCGAGTTACTGAAATATGGCTCTGATTATTATGCCATTATAGGGATATTTATTGATTATAGCCGTATAGGGGCATAAGGTCACAATATTGATCGGGTTCCTAGATAAAACACATCAGATTATGACAAATGCATACTTTTTATGACGAGATGCATAACAAATTAGTAAATTACGCTTCGCCATTTCATGCAATTTAGTATCCCATGTGTATTTGTGTAGGTGTATTCTATTATATGTTGGTTAATTTCAAAACCACACAATTAATACATGTTACTGTTATGGAGAATTAACTTAACAAGGGGTATACAAAAAATGTTGTTTCCACCTTGCTCCATCAAAAGAAAGCTACGTACTAATGACAATGGACGTGACATCCCTGTACACAAGTTTGAAGCATGAGGATGGCTTGAAAGCCAACAAACATTATTTGTCTCAAAGAGCCTCTGGACACAAACAACACAACAAGATGTTGCGGGATATGTTAGAGTTTTGCCTAACAAACAACAATTTTATTTTTAATAATCTTCTTTTTCAGCAGACCAGAGGAGTTGCCATGGGGGCCAGCTTTTCTCCCAGTTATGCCTATCTCCTTAAGTGTTACTGGGAGGAGGTGGCCTTCATGGGCACTCACAGTAACCTTGTAAATACCCATGTTCGTTTGTGGCTTAGATTTATAGATGATTTGTTTGTGGTTTGGCAAGGCACTGAGCAGGAAGCAAGGTCATTTGTGGAAGCACTTAATGAAAATGGTTTTAACCTTCATTTTAGAGTGACCATAAGTGCCAATTCAGTCAAATTACTAGATACTGCAATCTATATAAGAAACAACAAAGTGGAAAGTAAACTATACCACAAAGAAACAGCAGGACACTACTCTCCATGCGTCCAGTGCTCACCCCAGACATCTTATTGAGAGCATACACTACGGGGAAATGTTGTGGCAACATAGATTATGTAGTAATGAACAAGACCTAAAAATAGCCCAAGCAGAGAGTACAAAGAGATTCAGGGAGATAGGGTATAGCCAGCAAACCATCAATAGAGCCATAATTAAATCAATGGTCCCAACAAGAGATTCTCTGTTAAATGTGGAACAAAACACTGAACAAAGAAATAGCAAAAGGGAGCCAGATTCCACATTCAGAATGATAACAAGATTTAGCAAACAACACAATCAGATACGAAAGATCATTAAAAAAAACTGGCTGTTGGTGCTAAGTGACAATGTGATAGGACCCCTGCTGACGCAGAGGGTGTCCATCACACACCATCTCTATGAGGGATGCCTTAGTCAACACCAGCCCAGAGACAATAGAGAAAAACAGCTGGCTACAAACCAATAAGGGATTTTTTAAATGCCGGACATGTAAAACCTGTAATCAAGGAGTAAAAAAAACACATAAACAACCCCATTCAGTGATATGTCCTACAAAATACGGAAATTCTTCACTTGTAAAACCGAGTATGATGTGTATGTACTGGAGTGCCCCTGTGGCCTCCAATACATAGGCAGCACTAAACAACAGGTCCATATACGCATCCTTCAACACTTAAGAGCTATCAGTAACCAGGATAACACTTATCCAGTGGCACGCCACTTCAGAGAGGCACAGAATTCCAATAATTCAGGCCTCAAGTACTTTGTTATTGATAGCGTCCCACCGAGTAGACGAGGTGGGGACAGGGAAAATAAGTTGCGTAGGATGGCAACAAGATACATACTGCAGTTAGATTCAAAGGCACCAGAGGGCCTTAACGCCACAGAGGACTCGTATACATGCGTAGGGGAATGAGTAGGCTAGACAATGTGTTTGGGGGACAAATAAGTGTATTAACAACTTTTAAGTGTGACCATTTATTCATTTATTTATTTATTTTTTTGTATCGATAATTATTTATATAGAAAATAAAGTATATAGTACAATTCATTGGATTTACATCAGCTAGAGTCTTAATTAATTTTCCGTTAAAAAGTGATACGGTAGCCACAATGCTACAACATAGGAAGGCATATGGAGTACACAACAAGTTAATCATTATTGAACATGTCTGTGTAGGTAGTTTGGATATTTTATAAAACATCACCATGAAATTGTTACTTAATTTTAGATGGTTTTATACATATGTATTGTCATATTTATAAGTATTTTATATTGTGATACTTATTTATTAATTATGAATACATTCTTAATATATTTATACAAGTATTTATTATGCCTGATATTGCACTGAAGGGCTCCGTATACCTAAAACAAACATCCAGGAAATGCCAATAGACCAGTTGTCAACTATACTTGAATTACTAACATGTGCACATAGCCTATTATTAGATGACACAGCATTTTATCCCACCCAACAATGGTTCAAAGTAGTATGAATAAGAAACCACTTTTGCTCCAAAATTATCTAAAAACAATGAATGCATGATATTGTAAGATATTTTTCCCATGTACTTGCTCGAAATGCCTAGCTACGGGATAAGATGGATCTGCACTTGTGACGGCCCTTAAGTGTTGCAGGATCCGTTTATACACCTGTGGTCTGGTGCTCCCTACATATCTCAGGCCACAGGGACATTCTAAAACATAGACAGCGTATTCCGACCTGCAATTAAATTTTTCTCTGATCTTAATGGGATTGGGAGAGAGCGGAGTCATATATTCTGATCTACTTACACCATTTTTGCAAGATTTGCAGGTGAACATCTCAAGAAGCCCTTACTTGCATCAAGCCACGAGCCCGTGACTACTTCAAGACTACTTGAGACAAGACTATCCTGCATGGATTTTGCTTTTCTATTATAAGTAATGCTCGGTGATTTAGTAAACATCTTGCCTTCAACCGGATCACTAGTAATCAAAGACCAGTTGTTTTTACAATCTTGTGTATGGCCTGATGTTGGTTGCTAAAACCGATTATCAGGCGTGTTTCACTAGTCGCTGTTTTTTTGGAGACACTTACACTGTCATTTTGAGGAGCCAACAGTTGCAATCCATCAAATTTGTTGGCTCTATTGATAGCATTGTTTATAGATTCAGTTGAGTAGCCTCTATTCAAAAACCTAACCTTACATTCTTTTTGTGCCTCTAGGCATTCTGTGTTGCTGCTACAAATTCTCCTGATGCGTAGCATCTCCCCATAGGGGATGCTCCTTATCAGGTGCGCCGGAATGGTGGCTAGTCGCATGCAACACTGTATTGCCTGCTGTAGGTTTCCGATAGAGCCTTGTCTCCAACTGACCTTTATCAAAAAAAATTCTACATTTAAGAAGACAATGAAATCAGTACTGATGCTGCTAGTAAATTTTAAATTGAGATTGTTTACGTTCAATTGATCAATAAACTCAGCAGCTTCATTTGCAGAACCATCCCAAATAAAAAAGAGGTCATCAATATACCTCAACCAGGTTTTTACCTTGGTATTCATGATAGTATTGAAGTTGGGTATGAGGACCGGCTCCTCCCAGTAGCCCATGTGAAGACAGGCATAACTGGGAGAAAAGCAGACCCCCATAGCCACTCCCCTGGTCTGCAAAAACAACTGATTAGAAAATAAAAACACATTATTCTCTAAAAACATGGTGATCATTGCGACAATCATCTTGGAGTGTTCTTGTAAGCAGATGGGTCTCTTGTTTAGAAAATACTGGACTGCCTTGGTTCCGTCCCTGTGAAAGATGCTAGTATACAGGGACGTAACGTCCAGTGATACCAGTAAGTAACCTGGTTCCCATTTAAATTTAGACAGTTTCTTAAGGAGGTCACCTGTGTCCAAGATGAACGAGGGCAGTGCTTTAACATGTTCCTGCAAGAAATAGTCAATATACCTCCTTACATTTTCCAAAATACTGTTACGGGCAGAAATGATAGGTCGGCCATGTGGTTGTTGGCAGTCTTTGTGGATTTTGGGAATAAAGTATATGGCAGGAGTCGTTGGACAATCAATTTTTAAGGACTTGTATTCGTCCATCGTCAATAAGCCTTTACTCCTCCATGCCAACAATTTGGAATTAATGTCATTACTAGCCAGCTGTACTTCCTTAGTGTTAGTTCTCTTGTAACAGTCACAATCATTTAGCTGGCTCAGTGCCACCTCCATATACATTTTGCGTGGCCATAAAACCACGTTTCCTCCCTTATCAGATTGACGAATGACCAGATTTTTGTTAGTTTTTAGTTTCTTAATCAGTTTATGGTATTCCATGTCTCTGTAGTTGCGTCTCCTTGTCACATTGGAAATATTTACATGCAAGTTCTTTAATTCTGAGGTTACTCTTTCATGAAACATATCCAGGTTGTCCTTTAACATCAGGGGACAGAATTTAAATTTGGGTCTAAAAGGAGGTTTTTCTATCACTGATGTCGGCCCCCAGCCGTGAACCGGTTGAGTAGTCCCTTCTCATTTTGTAGTTCCATGAGTTCTTGAGTGAGTGCTAATCCCATAACTGGGGGGCTGTTTGGCACAGTAGTTGATTGAGTTGGAGGGCATACTTCATTGGTTCTGTGCAAGCTGTGATATTTTTTCAGTTTAAGTTTGCGAACATATTTGAATAGATCGATTTTTGTGCTAGCATAATCAAAGTCCCCACGGGCGCTATACGTTAAACCCAGCGATAAAATAGCTGTTTCGCCTGGGGTGAGCACTACGTCCGACAAATTGACCACTGTTTTGGCATCCATTATTTTTGCACCTGTTTTTGTTGCCACTTCGCCCGTTGTTTCTTTTGTCTCCCTCCCGCATTTCCTCCTTTTGTTGGACTTTCTCCTTTTGGTGCGTTTCCTGTTAGAGATTTGTTTGCGGCTCCCTGGGTACCTGAGCGAAGGCGATACAAATTGGGAACCAGTGGTGGACAATGTTTAACGGGGTCCAGAGTATGTGTCCAGTCAATTATTAAGCAAAAGAATACTAAGTTCCCCGGGGATGGATAATGAAGTAGGTGTAGGAATATGGAGACAAAACGTAAGCAGGGAACAAGGTGTTCCCTTATTGGAACTAAGAGACCTCACACACCCAGAAACCTAGGTGTCATGCTTCATCATTGGTCTCCTGCTCCTCGTCAGACTGGCGCTGCAATGTCTGACGGGCGCCGTAGGCGCTCTTTATTGGAGATCTTTTGTTCCAGCCAATGGTTTGAGTGCGTGTGAGGGGTCTGGTGAAGGTGTAGTTGTGAGGGAATAGTGATTATTCAAAGAAGGTGAGTCAATCCACAGGGGACTTTATTCACGTGGCTGACTCCCTTGTTTAAAATGGTGGGAGGGGAGAAAGGAACTGCTTACTCTACAGTAGGCTAACTCAACACTCTAGAAAGTTCGACATGTTTCTTGCCTGTCTGGCAATTCTTCAGGACCTTGAGTGTTGGGTACTACACAGTGAAAAATAAGGTAAATATTAAAATTAAAGATACAACCTCACTGGGTCAATCAGGGAGCAGGCCAACTGGTCCTGCTCTAGAGGGGAGACCTAGAAAAGATATATAGAAGTGAGCCAATTTAGCATTATTAGTGGCAGTATCTAATAAAACTAGGTTCCATGAGTGCTCCATAAACCATACATAAATAAACCATATAGAAGTGTGTTCCAGAATTACACAATGGTGGGCGTATTCAGAGTAATACGTCCACTCCTGACATTTGGGCAGTGTAATTAAGGATAAAAACAAATTGTATAATTCAAACGATAAAACGAAGAGATTATCACAGCACTGTAGATGACTGGGTTTGTGCTTACCCTAAGAGTAACCCTACAGGGACCCGCAGTTTGTTCCCGTGGGGCTGTTTGGAAAGGTAAGGTACCTGTAAAAGAGGAACAGATACAGGCACCCAGAGGGTGTGTTCATATAAAGCATACAACAAAAGTGAGGCCAAGGTAGATAGTGGACACATGGCCGAACTAGCTAGAAAAAGAATCAATAACTGGTAGGACCAGAGAGACTCATTGTAATCCCCCACTCTGCCCAATGGGTCTGCCCTGCCAATGATAAGCCCTGCTTGATATGCAACAGGACTGCGTGTACAATAAAACCCCGCCACTGAGCCTGGGATCGGGCGGGTTAGCAAGCCCAACGAGCACCATACACCCATGTGGGGAGAGTGTATAATTGCTGTCCCAGGGAGGGCAGCCTGACTCCAACTGCCCGAACTCTGTATCACCTGGCCAACCAAACCAGCCCGATCACCGGCGACAGAGCCCGGCCCGTATGTACAACTCATGCCTGGATGCGGAAAATCATTACAGGGCATCTGATGGCTGAAGGCGTGCCCTCCAGGCTAGTGGTTAGGGTATCCGCAAAAGTGCTCTCCCCAGCAGAACCAATCACGTAAGTGTAGAGCCACCCGGAAATCAGACCATCACGCCGCGACCACGCTTACCTGATCCACGAACAGCCAAAGGTGTAGAACCTACCCCCAACGCGAGGCGCCCCTGCCGGTGGCGCGGAACAGCTGGTCCCAAACCAAGGTGTCCATCGAGACTAAATGCTGTTTACCCGTGCCTCCGTATCGTGACGCCTCGTCAATGGGCGTGGCCGACGTAACCCCGGCCGCGCATGCGCAGGGGTGTAGACGCGTGTAGTGCACCTGGGCTGTGATAATAAGCCCCGAGAGTGGCGGCCATCTTATAAGGGGGTGACTTATAATGAAGATAATGCCCTACTCTGTGTTATGTTTAGAAATTGCACCGAAGAGCGAGTAGGTAAAGTGATATTAACAGTGCATTATGGTCGGCACCAGAAATACCAAGACCCTCACTAGATGGTGTAGAGAGGAAGGGGCAAAAGAAGGGGGTTGATGTTGAACCCTGAACAGGGGATCGTTCGAGGCAAGGTCCGCTAAATGTGGTTACAAAGCCGGACCGTCAGGATCCAAACGTATTGTCAGGTGGTTAAGTCGGGTTGCATGAGTGGCAGCTAAGATGGGTAAACCCGGAGTCCCAGTACCGAGAATGGTGTGCCCTAGCATAATTCAGGCTCAAATAACACGGGCAAATAGATTCCACCAGGGAATGTGGTCATGCTTAAGGTGAGACAGGAGGGCAGTAAGGGATAGGTGGCTGAATATGCCAATGTAAGGGATTTGCAAAGGTACAATGGTATACCTTTATGCTATAGTAGCAGTCTGTGATGTTGTCCAAAGTATATGAGTCATGTAAGAATACCTCAAGAGAGGTCCCAGTGTTTCAGAGGGGTACATGAGTCAAAGGACCGGAATGGATAGGGACAAGTCAAGCCATAAACAATGACTATAAGCCAGAGTAAAAGATTATCTCGCTAATAGTGTCCAAGGCACAGAATCATTAAGGCCAAGGGTGTCCAGCTGGAGGCGATGTATCCATCGCTGTTCGATTCTGAACAGTGCTTGGTGGGTGATGGAAACGTGAGACTCAAGAACCAGCCATTTGATGTTGTCAGCTTGGTGGCCATGTTGGACATAGTGTTCATATAGTCTGGTGTGAGTTTTGGAGCACCGGATGTTGCTCTTGTGTTCCATAATCCTTAGTTTTACTTGTCTCATAGTCATGCCAATGTAGTGTTTGCCACAAGGGCAGGTCAGTAGGTAAATGCATCTAGAACTATTGCAATTTGTGTGCATGTTCATGTGCCAGGTGAAATTATCTGAAAGTTTGATCTCTTTGCATTGTGTTGTTTGTTGGCATACAACACAACCCCACATGGGTAGTGACCCACCACCGGTGGAAGCCTCCACAAGGCACTCTGGTTGGTGGTAATTTGTTTTTTGGGGCGTGTATGAATAAGGGAGTCTTTTAAATTGGCCGTACGCTTGAAGGCAAAGCGAGGGCGCGGTATTTCTAGGTCCCCTGTGTTCAGTAGACCCCAATGTCTATTGACTGTTTTCTTCAGGAATGTAGAATTCTGTGTGTGGCAAGTCACACAGGTGATCACGTCATCAGGCTCTTTTGGGCGTGTCACCAACAAAGCCTCTCTAGGATTATTGAGGGCTCTTTTGCATGAATTGTTAACCAGTCTAGAGGGATAGCCTCTGTCTTGTAATTTGTGTTGAAGCATTACAGATTCCTTTTTGTAATCAGAGGTTGCGGTACAGTTCCTTCGAATCCTAGGGAACTGTGCGAAAGGGAGGTTTTCCCGTAGAGATCTAGGATGATGGCTACCGAAGAGGAGCAAGCTATTCCTGTCCGTCTCTTTCCTATACAGAGAGGTGCTCAGTCCCTCTTGGTTAAGACTGATTGTGAGATCAAGGAAAGGTATCTTGGTGTCTGAGATCGTAGCTGTGAATTTAAGGAATTGATTTTGACGGTTGATCTACAGGCAGAAGGCTTCGCAGCTCTCCCGGGTCCCATGCCATAGAACCAGAATATCATCTATATACCTGCGCCACAGGGTGATATTCTGGTTGAAAGGATTGTTTTCTGAGTAGGTGTGGAGGTTTTCAAAAGTAGCCATATAGATGCAGGCTAGGCTGGGGGCAAAAGTCGAACCCATAGAAGTCCCCTGGATTTGATGGTATTGCTTAATAATTGACTGGACACATACTCTGGACCCCGTTAAACATTGTCCACCACTGGTTCCCAATTTGTATCAAATTCCAAGCGTGGGTTTCTCCCACGGAACCTTTAGGGTTACCTACAGTGACATACCACTACAAGGACCAACTGCCCCTGGAACCACACCCTGGTTACCTCATAGGGCCACCTGATATTCATTCATTTTTCAAATAACTCTGAAGCTCAGTAATAATACACACATACCGTTTGCGATCTTCCTAATATGGAGGACGTCCCCGGTTTGAGCTTCGACGAAGAGGCTATAGCTGAGGCATTAAGATCAGCTGCTCCACCTTTTGGGTCTGGAGGGGCTGCTGCCTCTAATTCCACTAATGATGACTGGACCACACTAACTGGACTGAAAAAAGAATGGCTGAGGATAACTGTCCATGGTATCATGATGACAGAATACCTTAGGGCCAACATAGCCCCACAGGGGCTCCTGGTTACCATCATACCAAGACTCTTTCTTGAGGATAGTCAGTTTAAGGGTGATTGGTGTCAGGTGTCCTGGAAGTGTACTAAGGACTTATTGTTCTTAATAGTTAAAACAGCCAAGAGATTGGTGGATGCACTTCTAGTCAAAATTACCGCCATGGAAACTGCCATCAGGGGTACTCTAACTAAGACTCCTTTCACTACCAAACTAGCGGAAAATAATCAAGAAATCTCCGACAGCCAAGAATTTCTGCTCAAACAGAAAATGACAAAACTTCAAAAGGATGTGTCTAAATTTGATAAGGAGAAGGTATATCCTTATCTCAGGGAAGGTAACACTAACAAGAAGACTAACTACTCTTCTGATGAGAGCTCTGAACTCAGTAATCGTAGGGGCTCCTCCAGTAGTGATTCCAGTGGGGGCTATCCGACAAATAATAAACGGAATCAGCAGCGGCAGAGATGGAACCAAGGTTTTAATCAAGGCCAAATGTTCCAAGGGCCACCGCAAATGATACCTCCTTGGCAATACCCGTTCTATCCCCAGGGTCCGCCACCACAGTTCTTCCCCATGAACCCTCCTTTTCATGACAGAGGTTGGGGCAGAGGAAGAGGGCGGAAGCGAGGAAATCAGAAAGGGGTACAATTCCAAGACCAACAAACAGCATCCACCTCAATGGAGACAAGGAGCACAACCAGAGGGCGGAGAGTTTAATAGTTAATCTCTCCAGGAGACCTTTGACCCCTACTGAGACAGTGGTCCTTGAAAAGGGTCTAGGCTTCGTCCCCACCCCCACCCCAGACAACTTCAACGAAATGTGTGAGGTTAAACAGCTCTTCAGGAAAATACGTCTACGCTCCTACTTTGGAGAAAGACCTGTGAACGACACATTGGATACTGGATTGCGTAAACCATCCACCTTTACTCCTACTGATGGCATTGTTCCACCAGAGATTCTGGTGTTTGAAAAAGCAGTTCTTAAGTCCCTGGAGAAAAAGCCCAATAAACCTGTCTTCAAAAACCTGACTAATATGGAAAGACTAGCAGTTCAGAATCTAGGCAATGATAGCTCCATTGTCATTAAAGAAGCCGACAAAGGGGGAGCAACTGTCATTCAAAACACCACAGACTATGATTCTGAATGTAAACGCCAGCTTGCAAACACAAGCCATTATAGACCACTGGCATCAGACCCTACTCCTAGACTTACCACCGCTATCACTAGCTTGGTTATGGAAGCAGAGACCAATGAATGGATCTCGAAGAACTAGGCTGACTTTCTGCTCACCAAGGACCCGGTCGTCCTGTATTTTTACACCCTTCCTAAAATTCACAAGGGTACCACCCCAGTCCCCGGGAGACCGATAGTGTCCGGCATAGGCTCACTTCTCGAGCCGTTATCCAAGTTTTGTGATGTATTCCTACAGCCTATAGTGAGAAAGATACCATCCTTCCTCCAAGATACTAGTAATGTACTCCGCCTCATTGAATCCATCGAGGGTAGAGAGAATGTGGGCCTCCTCCTAACTTTAGATGTGGAGGCCCTATATACGAACATTCCACAGCAGGCCACCCTTGAAGCAGTTGAGCACACCCTCCGGCTGGAGGATTGGAGCTCACCAACACCCATTTCCTTCATTATGGCATGTGCCAGCGTAGCACTAACTGAAAACTTTTTTCAGTACGGGTCCCAGTTATACCATCAGATCCAGGGGACTTCTATGGGTTCGACCTTTGCCCCCAGTCTAGCCTGCATCTATATGGCTACTTTTGAAAACTTCCACATCTACTCAGAAAACAATCCTTTCAACCAGAATATCACCCTGTGGCGCAGGTATATAGATGATATTCTGGTTCTATGGCATGGGACCCGGGAGAACTGCGAAGCCTTCTGCCTGTAGATCAACCGTCAAAATCAATTCCTTAAATTCACAGCTACGATCTCAGACACCAAGATACCTTTCCTTGATCTCACAATCAGTCTTAACCAAGAAGGACTGAGCACCTCTCTGTATAGGAAAGAAACGGACAGGAATAGCTTGCTCCTCTTCGGTAGCCATCATCCTAGATCTCTACGGGAAAACCTCCCTTTCGGACAGTTCCTTAGGATTCGAAGGAACTGTACCGCAACCTCTGATTACAAAAAGGAGTCTGTAATGCTTCAACACAAATTACAAGACAGAGGCTATCCCTCTAGACTGGTTAACAATTCATGCAAAAGAGCCCTCAATAATCCTAGAGAGGCTTTGTTGGTGACACGCCCAAAAGAGCCTGATGACGTGATCACCTGCGTGACTTGCTACACACATAATTCTACATTCCTGAAGAAAACAGTCAATAGACATTGGGGTCTACTGAACACAGGGGACCTAGAAATACCGCGCCCTCGCTTTGCCTTCAAGCGTACGGCCAATTTAAAAGACTCCCTTATTCATACACGCCCCAAAAAACAAATTACCACCAACCAGAGTACCTTGTGGAGGCTTCCACCGGTGGTGGGTCACTACCCATGTGGGGGTTGTGTTGTATGCCAACAAACAACACAATGCAAAGAGATCAAACTTTCAGATAATTTCACCTGGCACATGAACAAGCACACGAATTGCAATAGTTCTAGATGCATTTACCTACTGACCTGCCCTTGTGGCAAACACTACATTGGCATGACTATGAGACAAGTAAAACTAAGGATTATGGAACACAAGAGCAACATCCGGTGCTCCAAAACTCACACCAGACTATATGAACACTATGTCCAACATGGCCACCAAGCTGACAACATCAAATGGCTGGTTCTTGAGTCTCACGTTTCCATCACCCACCAAGCACTGTTCAGAATCGAACAGCGATGGATACATCGCCTCCAGCTGGACACCCTTGGCCTTAATGATTCTGTGCCTTGGACACTATTAGCGAGATAATCTTTTACTCTGGCTTATAGTCATTGTTCATGGCTTGACTTGTCCCTATCCATTCCGGTCCTTTGACTCATGTACCCCTCTGCAACACTGGGACCTCTCTTGAGGTATTCTTACATGACTCATATACTTTGGACAACATCACAGACTGCTACTATAGCATAAAGGTATACCATTGTACCTTTGCAAATCCCTTACATTGGCGTATTCAGCCACCTATCCCTTACTGCCCTCCTGTCTCACCTTAAGCATGACCACATTCCCTGGTGGAATCTATTTGCCCGTGTTATTTGAGCCTGAATTATGCTAGGGCACACCATTCTCGGTACTGGGACTCCAGGTTTACCCATCTTAGCTGCCACTCATGCAACCCGACTTAACCACCTGACAATACGTTTGGGTCCTGACGGTCCGGCTTTGTAACCACATTTAGCGGACCTTGCCTCGAACGATCCCCTGTTCAGGGTTCAACATCAACCCCCTTCTTTTGCCCCTTCCTCTCTACACCATCTAGTGAGGGTCTTGCTATTTCTGGTGCCGACCATAATGCACTGTTAATATCACTATACCTACTCGCTCTTCGGTGCAATTTCTAAACATAACACCGAGTAGGGCATTATCTTCATTATAAGTCACCCCCTTATAAGATGGCCGCCACTCTCCGGGCTTATTATTACAGCCCAGACGCACTACACGCGTATACACCCCTGCGCATGCGCGGCCGGGGTTACGTCGGCCCCGCCTACTGACGAGGCGTCACGATACGGAGGCGCGGGTAAACAGCATTTAGTCTCGATGGACACCTTGGTTCGGGACCAGCTGTTCTGCGCCACCGGCAGGGGCGCCTCGCGTTGGGGGTAGGTTCTACACCTTTGGCTGTTCGTGGATCAGGTAAGCGTGGTCGCGGCGTGATGGTCTGGTTTGCGGGTGGCTCTACACTTACGTGATTGGTTCTACTGGGGAGAGCACTTTTGCGGATACCCATCAGCCATCAGATGCCCTGTAATGATTTTCCGCATCCAGGCATGAGTTGTACATACGGGCCGGGCTCTTTCGCTGGTGATCGGGCTGGTTTGGTTGGCCAGGTGACACAGAGTTCGGGCAGTTGGAGTCAGGCTGCCCTCCCTGGGACAGCAATTATACACTCTCCCCACATGGGTGTATGGTGCTCGTTGGGCTTGCTAACCCGCCCGATCCCAGGCTCAGTGGCGGGGTTTTATTGTACACGCAGTCCTGTTGCATATCAAGCAGGGCTTATCATTGGCAGGGCAGACCCATTGGGCAGAGTGGGGGATTACAATGAGTCTCTCTGGTCCTACTAGTTATTGATTCTTTTTCTAGCTAGTTCGGCCATGTGTCCACTATCTACCTTGGCCTCACTTTTGTGGTATGCTTTATATGAACACACCCTCTGGGTGCCTGTATCTGTTCCTCTTTTACAGGTACCTTACCTTTTCCGAACAGCCCCACGGGAACAGACTGCGGGGCCCTGTAGGGTTACTCTTAGGGTAAGCACAAACCCAGTCATCTACAGTGCTGTGATAATCTCTTCGTTTTATTGTTTGCATTATACAATTTGTTTTTATCCTTAATTACACTGCCCAAATGTCAGGAGTGGACGTATTACTTTGAATACACCCACCATTGTGTAATTCTGGCACACACCTCTATATGGTTTATTTATGTATGGTTTATGGAGCACTCATGGAACCTAGTTTTATTAGATACTGCCACTAATAATGCTAAATTGGCTCACTTCTATATATCTTTTCTAGGTCTCCCCTCTAGAGCAGGACCAGTTGGGCTGCTCCCTGATTGACGCAGTGAGGTTGTATCTTTAATTTTAATATTTACCTCATTTTTCACTGTGTAGTACCCAACACTCGAGGTCCTGAATGGACAGGCAAGAAACATGTCGACCTTTCTAGAGGGTTGAGTTAGCCTACTGTAGAGTAAGCAGTTCCTTTCTCCCCTCCCACCATTTTAAACAAGGGAGTCAGCCACGTGAAAAAAGTCCCCTGTGGATTGACTCACCTTCTTTTAATATTCACTATTCCCTCACGACTACACCTTCACCAGACCCCTCACACGCACTCAAACCATTGGCTGGAACAAAAGATCTCCAACAAAGAGCGCCTACGGCGCCCGTCAGACATTACAGCGCCAGTCTGACGAGGAGCAGGAGACCAATGATGAAGCATGACACCTAGGTTTCTGGGTGTGTGAGGTCTCTTAGTTCCAATAAGGGAACACCTTGTTCCCTGCTTACATTTTTGTCTCCATATTCCTACACCTACTTCATTATCCATCCCCGGGGAACTTAGTATTCTTTTGCTTAATACCTGAGCGAAGGGTCAACTTTTGATCCTGTCGAACTACCTCCAACTCTTGTGCCAGGGTAAATTTGCAAAACCCCGACCTTTGGCAGAGCTTTAACTCAGGTCAGACTCACTATCCACCTTTGAGCTCTCCTCAGAAATTGACGAGGCCTCTGCCTGTTCAATGCTTGTAGATGGTACCAAGGAATTTGTCTGGACAATGTTTTTTGTTGGCGTGATTTTATATTGTCGTACTTTTTCAAAAACGTAAATATCTGGCCATGCTCGTAATCAAGTTGATCACATTGAAATTTGAATGCTTTGCGTTTTTTAATGATGTCTTCTTCATATATATATATATGCAAAAAAGCAGAGAACTCTGGGTAGTTCTCAAGTTTAGGTGGAAAGCAGCTCCTGTATAGAGCAATCTCAACACCAGCGACACTCTAGATCTGATCACCTCAAACGTCTGCTTTTCTATCAAAGTTTTTAAGCATAGGATTAGCAGAGTGCTATCCACGCCGAGATAGAAATGGACAAAGTCTTTTGCCATTTATACAGCAAAGTCTTTAAGCATAGAACTAGCACAGTGCGAGTGAATCAAAGAAAATGTAGGTCAGAAAATCACTGAAAAAGTGTTCACATTAAGTGCGACAAAAAATGGATGTGGTCATCCGTGTGGAAAACTGAACTGGATAAGTCCAGATAGTGAACGTCATTTCCCAACTGAGGTTTCAAATTGTGGCATCCCTGACAACATACCCTGGGGTAGGCATGACTAAAAAATCTCTCCAAAGAGAGATATATTGGATTAAAAATCTTAACACTATGATGCTCTTTGGGTTAAATTATCGATTAGACATGAGTTGTTACCTATGAAGTACACTTACTGTGATAACATATCATTATTGAATGTATAGGATCATTAATACAACATTTATTCCTAATGTTTTTATGGTGATAGATATGTGTTGTTTTTTGTCAAGCAGCTTTATTGTGACAACACACCACCATTATGGTAATGATCGTTGTCTTAACATTTATATCTCATGTCCCTATGGTGATGGCTTTTTATATTCTTTTTCTGTACCTCACATTTCCCTATTATTGGTCATTCTTAGAATTTACACCTTTTTAGGCTTCATCATCGGGTTTACCCTTCATTATCACATCCAGGCTTCTCATGTTTAATGTTATTGTTTGCAATATACCATTTCCATGCATCTTTGTTTGCTCTATATCCACCATTATCGGACTAATATTGTCCCTTTCATTATTGAACGCTGGAACTATAGTTAGTCCTCTTTCTATTTTATTTCCGTATACGCGTTAGAAGTTTCATCATGTTTGCTGTAATAATTTCAATGCTTTTGCATTTGACTAGTGAGGGACATCTAGTAACGACTACTAGAACTGCAGCTTGATTTAATGCTTTTGCATTTGACTCGTGAGGGACACCTAGTAATGAGGAGTTGAACTGCACCTCTTTGTAGAATTATTTTGATATTGGATACTATAATATCCACTGCCCACTGCTAATCTTGTCCCATAATGCTTTGCAGGGCCTTTGGTTGGGATTGTATTTTTGCCCATAATAGCTGTGCTTGGGGGGGTCCTAGGAGGATGGAACCATCACTGAATCTTTCAGCAAGATGTGCTCTTTGTTTTCAAGGCATCTGCTCGGTTCTCTCCCTAGGTTAGGGAGGATCCCAAAATCAAAACCTCTCTCACTGCTTGCTAAATTAATACTTTCACTTTTGTGAAATAACTATATACATTTTAGCATACAAAGACAGAGATACTTCTTATTTTACCAAAGATATATGAGGTCTCTGTTGGCGGAGCGTAGTTGCGGATTTGACGGAGTTATTGTTCAACTTCGTGGAGTTCTGCGTAGTAGTACTACGCCAACTACGCCCACCCTTAAAGAATACCAACATGATCATTGAAATGATTAGGTACTGTCTCAAAAATAACTTCTTTCTGTTCGATGGCTATATTTTCAAACAGATCCTTGGCACTGCCATGGGGACATGCTTCGCTCCAAGTTTTGCGAACTTGTTTCTTGGAGCCTGGGGGGATGAAATCAGGAATGATATTGAGTTCAATGAGGATTTCGAAAAGGTGATCCTATGGCTCAGGTATATTGATGAACTTTTTGTGAAATGAAATGGCACAACCATTGAAGCCAATGATTTCGCACATAGATTGATTCTCAACAACCTCAATCTCAAACTTACCAGCAACATCAGTAACAGCACGGTTGAGTGTTAGATGTGAGGGTCAAAATTGTCAACAACACCATTCACACCAGATTGTGTAGAAAAGCTACAGCTGGTAGAAGCCTTCTCCACGCTATGAGCCGTCATCCAGATAACTTCAAATGGCGCATCCCCTATGGGGAACTCCAAAGCGCCAAACGGAACTGCAGTACAGATGAGTCTTTTCTGACTGAGCAGAATATCATGCTTATTAGATTCATTGTGAGAGGGTACCCTAGTTGAGTGTTACGCAAGGCAGTTAAGAAAATCAAACTGGTCAACAGATCCACAGCCTTAGAGAATAAGGACAAAACCAGGGTATCCAATGATGTTGACAAAACTACCCAAGTCATACTAAACTACAATGGCAACTTGAACGAAATACTGAAAATTCTTGCTAAGAACTGGGAAATGTTAAGGAAAGATCCTGTTATTGGCAAATCCATTCCAGAAAGACCACGCATCACATATAGAAAAAGGCTCAGTCTCAAACACAGTGATATTACCAAGATTGAAGAGACCAAAGGTATTTATTTGCAGGGCTTTTTCCCATGTGGCCACTGCAAAGCATCTCGTAGTAGCCACATGAGAAAGGAGTGTCTCAACACCTGTACCAATGCCACTACACATATCAACCAGAGATGCCAGTACTGATCACTATTCAAATGGCTTTGCCGGGCACAAAAGCTACTAGTCAGTCTGTACCCAGATTATCCAATAATCTTTATTTGTTTGAAAAACACAATCAATTTTATTTATCTTTTTTCAATGGAGACAATGCTAGTTTTGACATAAAATGATAAAGAAAGGTTAGAAAAATGCAGACACCACAACTGCTGTTGAAACAAAATTAATCTATGTAAAAGGAAAAGATCTGTAAGATCACACCCCAACTCATTCGTTCATAACTTTCATCATTCATACCACATTTCCTTAATCATGCTAGTCAACATTCACCCACAAACTCATGACCCCATAGAGCCAAAAAAGATTTTTTTTTTTATTCAAACGGACTAGGGGGCCTAAGACCAAACAATGCAAGAGTTCAATATGAAGACTTGGCTGTGCAAAGAATCTTTGATGACAATAATATATTCAAGAAACAACTTAAACAGCGCACAACCAGTGCTCAATAAAGTTGTTGTTCAACCGGGGGGGATGTAGTGAATTTGATTTTCAAAGGGATGGCGTCATGTGGAAGTCAGATTATCTGACTTGTCAATTGGTTGCACTAACTGAAGTCCAAGATTGTATCTAAGGTAGCCGGACGTCATGAGTTTGTGGGTGAATATTGACTAGCATGATTGAGGAAATGTGGTATGAATGTTGAAAGTTATGAATTAATTAATGAGCTGGGGGGCGATCTTTCAGATCTTTTCCTTTTACATAGATTAATTTTGTTTCAACAGCAGTTGTGGTGTCTGTATTTGTCTAACCTATCTTTAACATTAAACTAGCATTGTCTCCCTTGAAAAAAGATAAATAAAATTGATTGTGGTTGTTTTGGTATTTATGGGCTCAGCCTTACTGATTAGAGCCATACCCATTGTAGTTCTTTCTACTACACATATCAAGCAGTTCCTCACATGCAGCTCCTCCTTTGTTGTGTACGTCTTGGAGTGCACTTGCAATCTATGCAATGTTGGTAGTACTACACTGATGGCCAAAAAGAGGGTCCTCGAACATATGAGGGCCAGCACCAACAAGGACCAATAGTACCCCATAGCAAGGCATTTTGATGAGACACATCATTTCTCAGACATTTCTAAACTGCAGTATTTCATTATTGAACCAGTAACTTCCAAGCACAGAGGAGGCAATAGGGTACTGCTATTTGGGAAGCATTGTCAAACCGCTCCAGTTTTTTCTTCTCTTTTCCTGCCTACAGACATATCATTTGAGTAAGGGTATTTGAGATGTCATCAGTCATGTCACTGAACATGTCATGAGTGATATAAAATGCAGTGCATTGCGGGATCATAAGTTATAGTTCGTTCAGGTAACTATAACTATTGAATTTCAATGGTTGTGTATGAGTGAAATGTGAGCCTAACTATAACGTCTGTTAGAATTGGGGGTCTCTAGTTGGTACAGGTAGGTACTTGTTACAAATAGGGGCCTTCTTCTCTAGTCAGGGTGAGGGGGTACACTTCTAAAAGAACCCCTGCTCACTCCCTTGGTAGCTTGGCACAAGCAGACAGGATTATCTCAGAGGCAGTGTGTAAAGCATTTGTGAACACATACAGTAATCAAGTGACAACACTACAAATGGGCACCACACAGGTTGTATAGTTATAAAAATAAGTATCTTTTATATAGATTTACCACAAGACCATAAACGACAAAAATATTCCACAATACTGTTAGGGATCAAGAGTTCTTGTTAAAAATGCTTAAATCACAGTTCTGTGTGAGTCAGTATCCCTGTCCGGCTACAACGTTGCTGAAATAACACAGAGTCTAACAAATCCAGTGAACCGCGTCGATATGGGCCCACTCAAGTGTAGACAGACTCGGTCACAGTACCTTTACTTGATGCGGCAGGCACAGGCGTGCAAGCCAGAGTTCGGCGTTCGGAGCGTTGCAGAGAAGAAAGCATTGCAGGTCGCGTTGTCCCTCGATGCGGTGCAGGCAACGGCCCGTTGACGGAGTCGGCGGGTCCGAGGCTTACGTTGCAGGGTGAGATGTTGTTCATTGCGGTGCTTGCAGCTTGTGGTGTGGTGACAGAGCTCGAGTTTGGGAGCTGGCGTCGATCAGTCCGGACAACGGGACGAGTCGGGCGGTGCGTCACGAAGCATGCGAGACGGTGCCCAACTCCGATGTGTTTACAGGACTCGAAGTCAGCAGCAGTGACCATGTTGGTCAGACCAGTTCAATTCGGTGTAGCGAGGCGTTGCACATCGCGGTGTCAACAAGTCGCGGTGCAGGCAACGGCTCGGTGACGGCGTCAGGACAGAGTCGGTGAGCTCAGAGCTTTCGTTGTTTTATGTAGACGTTGTTCGATGTGGTGCCTACAGGACACCGGGCGGTCGTGAGAGACGGTCACAGCTCCCTGCGTTGTAGCCACTGAAACAGCGTTTCCAACAGCAATCCACAAAGGCTGGTGAAGTCTACTGGTCCTGATACTTCGGTCAGGGTGCAAGCTTTGGCAGTCAGGCAACCACTGCAGGCCAATCCCCCAAGCAGCACTTCAGCTTAGGGATAGGGATAGTCTCTCCTCAGTTTCTTCAGGTTTTTCTCCTAAGCAAATGTTTCTTCTTGTAGTCCAAAAGTGATCTAATTTCTTGGAATCCGGTTCCTAATACTAATACCCCAAAATCCTTTGTCCTCTGAGGGCAGAGGGGCCTTTGCCCAGTCCAAACCAGTTCTGGAGAACTTTGTTGACAAGACGCCTTCTTTCCTTTTACAGTACAGGGCACAAAAATCAGACGCCCCACAGGAGGTGGAGCCAGCATTGTGGAGGGAGAGCACAGCCCTGGAGCACGTTGTTGACATGATTCCTTCGCTTCTTTCACAGTGCAGAACACAGACATCAGACGCATTACAGGGGGTGGAGCCAGCACTGTGGGGGGCAGGCACAGTCCTATTAAGGTCCCAGGTGCAACTCCTCCCTCCCATCTAGATGCAGATCTATCTATTCACCACTAGGCTGACTCATTCTGTCTCCTAGAATCACCCAGCCCTGTCGCTAAAACTCCAGACAAGTAATACACAACGTAGCAGAGGCAGGCCTGGATAGTTAGACAAGAAAATACCTACTTTCTAAAAGTGGTATTTCCAAACACAGAATGTTAAAATCAACTTCACTAAAAGATGTATTTTATCATTCTGAGTTCAGGCATACTAAACTCGAATTTCTACCATTTCCCTGAGTCAGTTAGGATTATAAAATGTAATAATCCAACTGCCCAATCTGGCCTATGGATAACAGGTAGCCTTGCAATAGTGAAAAACGAAAATGGCTGTAATTCACTATTAGGACATGCCACACACATCAGGGCATGTCCTACCTTATACTTACAATGCACCCTGCCCTTGGGCCTACCATAGGGGTGTCTGATATGAAGAAAAGGGATGGTTTAAGGACTAGCAAGTGGGTGCACTTGCCCAGTCAGCGTGACAGTACCAGACTGCACACAGGCTCTGCAATGGCAGGCCTTAGACACATTTTACAAGGCTGCTTCTATGGGTGGCACAACCAGTGCTGCAAGCCCACCAGCAGCATTTGGATTTACAAGCCCTGGGCAAACTCAGTGCACTGTACTAGGGTCTGACAAGGAAACCAAATCAGCCAATCATGGAATCACAAATTAATACATTAATTTACAATAGGAAGCACTTACACTGTGGCACTGGACAGCAGTGGCACAGTGCCAAAAGCATCTAACACCCGCAAAAACACATGAGGCAACAGCAAAAATAGAAGGGAGACCCACGCCAATGGTGCGAGGTCTAACAACGTCCCTGTAACATTTGGCTTTTTCAGTGATATATATATATCCGCACTCTCTAGCGGATGCTCCATCGTCTGAGGTCAAGCTCGCATCTATCTTCGAGCTACAAATAATTTACCAGCTCTCACAGGAAAGTTAAATCCACTTTAGGATTTATTTGTCGTTACATCAAACGTGTTACGGCGGTTTGCCTTCGTCATGGTGACAATATTTTCAAAAAACTCTATTTTGTACCTTGAGATTGTGACATACAACCCTGTCAAAAGGCACGGATAGTTCAGTGAGGCAATGCCTCTATCTACAGGAATGTGCAGGGCACCACCTACTTTCAGATTCATACCACAATGTATGTCCGTCCTTTAATTTACCCCTATATATTTTCATATATATTTTCATATTAGGGTCTTCATTGGCCGGTTATTTGTCAGATTCCCTTTATATTTGACCTAAAAGCACATTTAAAAGGCCCTGATTGATCAGAAGGGTATATTATTGGCCTCAACAAAATAGATCGGTCTGGGATGGAAACAGTACCGCACATATTTGACTTTATTTTAACATTCGCTTTCTTGAAAACAAGAGCGAGAGTCAAGGGGACAAACTGCGCATTCACGAGAACACACCTGCGTCACAGCTCTGTGTTTCTCCGGTTCTAAAACCAGGAGAGTATGCTTTTTGACAGATGAAAAATAAAAATGTTTCACGGCTGATTTCACGTCTAAACACGAGCGCGCCCAATCATTGCATTTAGCACTTCGCCATTAAAGCGCTCCAAAATAGCGCGCTCTGTCAGCTGGCGCCGTCCCCTCGAGACCCGTTTTCATCTAGAGGTACTTACGTTTACAGCTGGATCTAAATTGTATTTTTCCTCCGAATGGGGTCCTCGCTCGCTCCTTCTGCAAGACACAGTTAAAAAAACCCAGTAATAAACACAGATTCAGTTTCGTTCTTTTTCTTAATCTATAACAGAACATGTATCGCCTATCTTGAGACAAGATTAGTTAAGAAGTAAGACGCAAATCCTACTGAAGTGAGGTAAAACCTGAAAACAAGCACTGGCAAAGCAAATAGTTCTGGGTTTTTGTCAAGTTTGTTTGTAATAGCTGGAAAACATGTCTGTGTTGTCCCCAGTTGTCCTGAATTGATGCAGCATCTTGGGCTATATATAACCAGTGCTGAATTGGGACAAATATACATTGGAAACCATAAATTGGTAGTCAAGGTGTGGCAGAGGCAAGGGGGTGGAGTCGCGAGAGATGCAGTCAGGAATAGCAGAGTATAAATTAACGTATAAGTTAATTTTTAAAATATCTACCGCAAAAAATTGGCTACAAGGATACATGTGACAGCAGCTCAGCTTATAAACTATTGTGGGCTCTTATATTCTGAATAAGGTATGAATGGTGGGTAATGTGTTTCATCTTGTGCTGGGTTTGGGGAGTTAACTTTAGTTTTAGTAGTTTTGAAAGCCCAATGGCCCCTATTGCACTGTATTTGACATTAGAGATGGTTCTCCTCTATAGAAGGAAATCTGAGGTCTCACACCTGTTGAATCGTAATTGTTTGCAAAAGCTATGGTGGCCTCCCTGACATATACCTTTATAAGCTGGAATTCACATTAGCTAAATAGTATGTCAAAATGCTATAAAGTTTATGCACACTTAAGAAGACGGGGCACGCACATTGTACTTTTTCAGGAGACTCACCTTACTTTTTCAGAAAGAGAGGCCTTGCGTAAAAGATGGTGGAGGCAAATATATGCCTCTGCATATTCAGCCTTTGCAAGAGGTGTCTTGATATGGGGTTGTCCGGGAGTACCCTTCCACAAGACATATGAGTAGATTGACCCAGATGGAAGGTATGTTGTGGTGTCGGGCCACCTAGCTGGCAGGGACTGTACTTCAGTGGGAATTTATGCACCTTAAAAGGACCAGGGTGGGTTTCTGATGGATCTTTCAAAGCAAAAGGGCAACTTTTATGAAGAAAAGTATACTTTTAGGAGGATACTTTAATTGTGTTAATTACTTGGATCGTGGTAGGTCTCACATACCCCTGATGGAATCAACGGTTTATAGAATTGCTAGGCAAAAAAAACAGAAGGACACATGTGACAGCACATATATTCTAGCTTAGCTTACTTCACTGTTCACAAAGAGGCTTTATTTAAAATATCTTACAGGATTGAGATACCTGCTGTACAGTGTTTGAAATGGAAATATAGAAGTAGAGGTACTGCTTGTCCCAAGGTACATTTTATGCTGAGTGCCAGTACTCTCCCATTAACATCATTGGAGTAGTGCTGAAAAGTGCCAGCTCTATGCCATTCAAATTAAAGAAGTGCAGATACAGACTACCTTTCAGTACATGTCTATTTAAAGCACTGCTGCTAGAGATATGTTTGGGTCCTAGCAATTTACTTTTTGTCAAATCTGTTTTTATTGTTTTAAGATTACACTTGACAGCACAAACATCGCATATAGTAGCTCACATTTATGCACAGGTTATTCAACAACGCGTTAGCGCATGGCCATGATGTTGTACATGTGTATAAACATTGCTGTGAATGGAACAAATACTGCCCACCCAGGAGCAAACTATGCTACTTTTCACAAGTCCTGGTGCAGTCTTTAAGGCCCTAGTGGGGGCCGGTGTGACAACTTCTCAACTGTCTGTATGGTCCAATGGTGACCCTGCATCTTGGCCATGCAAACAGATGGTATACATTTAAATCAAGAAACAATAACGGTAGCAGCAGAAACCACATGCACATGTTAACTCCCTCGCAGTTTC
Organism: Lissotriton vulgaris; assembly: GCF_964263255.1. Lineage (NCBI taxonomy): Eukaryota > Metazoa > Chordata > Amphibia > Caudata > Salamandridae > Lissotriton > Lissotriton vulgaris. The sequence continues at coordinate 283,716,993 of NC_141689.1, read as the reverse complement.
TCTGGTATCCCCACCCTCCGCCCCCCCACGGTCGCGCTGGCACCCACCCCCCCATCTATAGCTGTGCTTTTGGGATTGGAATGAGGAAGTCCCTGCTTGCGCACTCGGCGGGTCATGCGCCTTCCATCTCCTGGTAAGGAGGTGCTTTGCCACCACTAGCCCCAGATCCAAGAACCGGGACGCCACCTTATCTTTGGGGGACCTTTTAAAGTGATGCAGTATGTGATCGGGCCAGTCAAAAGGTATGGTTCGGCCTGTGCAGCTCTGCAATAGCCCACTGATTGCACGCCAGTAAGTGGCCAACCCAGGACAACTCCACAGCATGTGCAACAACCCCGCCCCCAGTTCACTGCACCTAGGACAGAGTGCATCATTAGAATGAAAGTACTTTTTAATCGACTCAGGCGTGAGGTAAGCTCTGTGAACAATGAAGAGCTGGATTTGGCAGAATCGCATGTTTCTAGGGATGCGCACAGGGCTCTTAAGGACCCTCTTCCATTCCTTGTCTACCAGTGGCCGCCCCAGATCCAGTTCCCATTTGCACCTAAGTGGGCCTAAGCTAACAGCTGTGTACTCCCTCAGCGATGACACAAACCAGCGGACCAGGTGCCTCCCTCTCCCCATGATATGCAGGTACTGCATAGTTAAATGCTGACTAGGCTCCGCGGGCACATCCCCCCACCGGGTTGTCAACTTATCTATTAGGGAGCGGTGAATTAAAAACCCCCCTGGTGGAAGCCCCTCTTCTGTTACTAAGGATTTATAGGGCAAGAGCTCCCCATCCCGATATAAGTCTCCAAGCGTATGAATGTCAGCCTCCCACTATTCCGTGAGCATAGGAGCCGTGAGCACCCCTTGCTCACCGGGCGAGCCCTCTAAAGGTATAGCCGGCGCATAAAGGATAGTGTTGCGGGTGGGATGTAGAGCCCTTCGGAAGCACTTATATGCCACTGCTAGGAGGAGCGGTGTTGGGCGTGCAATCGCAGCAGTGGGGTGGAAGAGTCTGGTTATGCGCTCCAATGAGTATGGCGGCAGTGCTGTGGCTTTATCGTCCCTACCTCTATCCCCCAGCCAGCCAGCGACCCACTACAGCTGGGCGGCTAGGTAGTAGTGCTCTAAACAAGGAGCAGCCAGGCCTCCCGATCCGTGGGCAGATACAGCTTCGCCATCTCCAGCCTGTGTCTAGAGGTCCCCCAGATAAAGTCCAGCAGCATCTTATTAAGCATATTAAAAAAGGGTGCCGGAATAAATACTGGGAAGTTGACAAAGTAGTACAGGAGGCGGGGAAGCATGACCATTTTGGCGAGTGCCACTCTACCTGTGGCAGTCAGCGGGAGCGTGTTCCAGAAGCGTACCGATTAGAATATCAGTAAGATAACTCTTGTGGTTAATGCCGTTCCTGGAGAGTTCTGTGTTTTGTCCAGTCTCAGGTTTGACTGATAAAGTAGCATAGAGGGATAATATGTTTGCGGAAAAGCACATCATGTAACATGCAGAACGCAGATCAGTATTTTATGTAGATAGGTAAGTGGGTAACTGCTTTTGACACAGAGATCTGTTTATTACTTCCAAAATATGCATTGCAATCCTAATATAGCATTGTGATCTGTGACCTGACATCAATGAGCTGCATGCAGCTACAAATCATGGGTTTAGATCTTTTTTGTTTTGATCTCAATCTGTTTTTATTCTAAGTTTGCAAAGAAGGTTCCTTTGGGAACTATAACGATTTGTTAGTACAGACAAACCTACTCACTGTGTTACATTTTGAAATCCCGAGAATGTGTTTTTCTCAACCATGCACGCTTAACATATAGGGCCCCGTTATGATGTTGGGTGGACTGCCACTTTTAGACAGTCGATGTCAGTCTGCCTGACATCTATGGCAACGGACAGACTGCTGGATTATAATACCGACGCTTGGAGCGCAGAGGATGGGGGAAAGACCACAGCCTCTGACAGTTGGGGCAGTGGTTGGACAGTGATCCCCTACAATTAAGGCGGTGCATGCACAGGCCCTGCTTTAAGGATTACGATATCCATTTCCCACAGGCTTTTCATGGCGGTCCCACCGCCAAGGAAAGGCTGTCAGAAAGGGACTTTGTGGCCCATAGCTGGGCCTCATACACAATGGGTCATGATATGTGGCCAGGGGGGCACATATGGTGCCCCCAAAACATAAACCTATTGGTGCCTAGCACATGGGTCATGGATGTTTGCAAACATGCCATTTACTACGGCAGATTGTGCTGCTGCCTTTTTCTGGGGCACAACACAAGCCTCAATAGTAAAAGGCATGTTTCTGACTGCCTACACATCAGTCTCGTTATAATATGGCGGATGGAACAGCCGACTTCTTGTCATCTGGTCTTCCACCCACTTCGATGGCAGCTGGAAGCTCGTCCGACCACCATCGTAATTAGGCTCATAATGTCTACGAGTATAGATGATCTGTGACAGCTATATATATATATAACCCTCATAGTCTTTTGTAACATTTCCTCTATATTGTTTTATACACTTATAGGATTTATTTACTCTTTGTGTGTGTTGTACAGCACCCTGACACTCTAAACTGAGATGGGTAGAGCTAGAACATAACTAAAAAATAAATTAGTAAGTACCATTTAAACTGTTATTTTTGCAATGACTCATGCACACTGATTCAACTGCCATCCTTACATAGTGGGTGGGGAGTTTGAAAAAAGTGCCTCCAAATTACGTTTCTTTGTAGTACTTGTGAAGTGATTTGCTGTGTGCCTCTGTTTCCCTTCATTGAATTGGCATCTATGTGTTAGGCACCAGATGGCTCCCAGCCAGGATGATACTCGAGCAAGAGAAGGGCTGATGGTCCTTTAATTTAGGCCTTTGTTTTTACACCCAGCTCGAAGTGTAAATACGAAAGTCACCTGCATGTTGCTACTCTCAACCGAAAGCAGAAAAATGCAGGAGCTGTTGAATTGTGTCTTGCGTTGGAAAATTATACCAGGACAAATTAAACATATTTCATTAGGTCTGATGGATCCCAGATCCAGCTTAGATATAGCTGCCAGAACTGGGATCTAGTGAGATCCTCATTTCCTCTACTGTCTCTAACAATATGAAAGCTGGAAGTAGATAAACAGAATCAACCAGAAGAGTTAACTTGTTACCTCTGTAGTCTGACAAAAGGACGACTTGATGTTCAATTCCCAAATCCTTATGGGGAAACAAATGGCAAAATATAACGATCCAGACCATGCACTGCTACATCAAAATAATTAATAAAACATTCTATTGGCATTTTCTCATTTGAAGTTAATAAACTTACACATTTTTATTCATAATGAAAGTAGAGTTGACTAAGTAGAGTACGAAAGCATCCAGTCGTAATACGTCAAGAAAACTACAGAAACATAACACATTTTCTAAAGGTTAAGAGTTCTCATTAAAGAGCTTGCATAACCATTGATTGCAGATGACATTTGAATACAATGATTGTGAAAGCAAGACATGAAACATTGGTGATGTGACCAATCCAAATTCAAGTCACATCAAGATCCGGAACCATGGTTAAGTCTTATCCACAGCAGTCTTTTCCTATTAGAATGGTGTGAGAGGCTGGCTTAGTATATGGTGCTCACCTATTTAAGTGTAGCACCCTGCACTAATCCAGACAACCCTTATTGTGATTTTAGTAGTCTTGGGCAACCATAGAAAGCTCTCTAAGTGGTTGCTGTGCCTTCAGGCTTAGTCCAGAAGGAGTATAAAGCAGCTTGTTTTACCAATACTTAATCTTATGACATTAGTTAAGTGAAAAAGAATCACACAGTGTAGTTATAAAAATATGCATTTTATTAAAAATACTCTAACACATTTGTACTATCTCCTACCCGGAGATAGAACCACAATACACACAATATTTAGGAAATAGAACACGTAAGTAGCACAAATACACAGTAATCTCCAGGGGGAGACCAAACCATATACTAAAATAGTGGAATGCAAACCAGGACCCAAGTCAAGAATGGACCCAAAAGACATAGAAGTGTTGGGGACCCAAGCAACCACCCAAGGTAAGTATCCAGCAACCCCACAGAGGCCGTATGCAGAGTGATCAGCACAAGTCAATGGGTATGTTGCGTTTGCAGTTTTGAAGAAAAAGGATCCTTCCCAGTGGACCCTTATGAAACCCAGTGGAAGATGGAAAGTTGGAGAGTCACCCCGCCTGTGGATAGCCCATGAACCAGGATACCTACACCAGGGAAGCGGGGTGCATAGGGGTCATCTGACATCGGAAACCACCATAGACCACAATGGAGGACTTCAGGAAAGATGCTGCTGGAGAAGAAGGAGAAGGAATCCGGGAAAACCCAAAGGTGGATTCAATATAAGAGGTAACTGCAGGCAGAGTGGACTGAGTCTATGCCACTCAGGAGTGACCAGGAGGCACGGAAGACGAATGCCCACCGATGTTGGAGATGCAGGTGAGGTTGACAGTGTCCGGTGCTGTGTAGACCAGACGATGTTGTATTATATCAGGAGTCTTTCACAAGCTGTCCCACATTGGATGTCAAGGGCCTAGGGGTCAGTGTCCGGCAGGGGCACCAACAAGCCGTGGCAGCAGCACACAACGTGGTCGATGAAAAAGGTGCAGTGTCTGGACCAGCAAGGTCCAAGTGACTCACCACAAGCAGGTAAGTCGGAGCAGACCCTGAGCAAGCAGGGGAATCCCCCCAAAGCAAAAGAAGACCCTCAAGAGGAACTACAGGCCGAAGGCACAGGAGTCGCAAGAGGACCTTGAGCAGCTCACCAATGAAGAAGGTCCACAGTGCAGAAGAAATGGTGAGGCAGAAAATCTTGGCAGTAAGAGTTGCTTGAGGTTGGAGCCCGAAGATCTCTGGAGGAGAGAGCCAACATGCCTTGGCACCCTGTGGTTCCGACGAGGGATACTGGCCCCAAACTCGGTATGAAGACAGTGCAGGTCTCAAGGGAGTAACAGAACTATCACCTGTATCGCTGAGCCTTTTAGAGTCTGCTGGAGCCCAGCATCAGCAGACTGCTCATCTGCCTTGCAGTGCCTGCAGATGCATGATAGTGACTCCTTCACTCCAAGAGAGATACCTTCAAGTGTCTTGGATGTCCACAGGCCTGGTAAAGAACCTGTATGGAGCATGGGCAAACACATTGCATAAGACCAGCAGTACGACGAGAACAGGAGCAGCAGGAATCTTCCCTGGTGCAGTTTCAGTTCCCTAAGCGAAGTCCAGAGAAGTCCAGAGTGTCCAGACGGCTGTTGAATTGGTATATGATCTTAATCTTGTCTGACGACTAATCTAGGGACCCACCCACAGGTAGGCCCTTAAGTACCCTTAGGAAAGGGTTGAGATGATTCAGGGGTCCCTCCCAGAGGAGGGGCTGGACAGTACAGAGGATACTTCCATGTCCTTTGTACAGCTTTGCGCCAGAGCGGGAGCCAACTTCTCCCTGAACTAGTTTTTAACTAGAGTATGCAAGGAGGGCACCAAATGTGCCCTATAAGAAGCCTCAGTAGCGCTGGCAAGCACCCCCACCATGTACAAATTCATTAAACCTAGGAGAATGGAGTCTGAAAGGTTGTAGGGGTGCCCTGATCATGCAGGGGCAGTCTCACACTAATGACCCAGCACCCTGCCTACAGGATTGAAAGGCCTGCCTTAGGGGTGATTTATAGGTTTTAAGTGTACTGACCTCAGATATAGGGATACCCATAACTGTCATAAGTGGTGCTATCCCCAGCTTACACATACTTCAAAGGCAGGCCTGGAGTCACAATTTGAATGGTCTCTCATTGGTGGCATAATACATGCTGCAGCCCATTGGAGAGTCCTGGTGTACCTTAGTATTTATTTATTTATTTATTTATTTATAACACTTATAAAGCGAGCTAATACCAATCGGTGTCCTGGCGCTGAAGTGGTAACTCCCTGAGATTGGACCTCCTGGGCTAGAGGGTAAAGAGCCATATTTTCAGGTTTTTCCTGAATGCCAACAGATTGGTGTTTAGTTTAAGGGGAAGGGGAAGGGAGTTCCATGCCTTTGCAGCTCCCCTGACAAAGCTCCTGCCCCCCCAGCGTGCCTTCCTGATCCGAGCTGTTTTAATCATTCCCATGCTGGCCGACCTTAGTTGTCTCTCTGGTCTGTACCATTGGAAATGATCCTGAAGGAACACTGGGCCCAATCCATGCAGTGCCTTGAAGACAATGCAGAGGGCTTTGAACAAAATCCTCTTCCGCACCGGGAGCCAGTGCAACTTCTCCAGTTCCCTAGTAACTGAGGAAAACTTAGGAAAGCCCCCAATCAGGTGGGCTGCCGCGTTTTGCAGGACTTGAAGTTTGTTGAGCAACCCCTGTTGGGCCTCAAGGAAGAGGCTGTTACAATAATCGAGGCGCGAGAGAACGAGTGCCGTCACCACCGTCTTTCTGCTTCCCTCAGGTAAGAAGGGGAGAACCTTCCTAATAGTTTTCAAAATCCAATGAATGGAGGAGGTCAACGCCTTGACTTGGGGTTTAAAGGAGAGTTGGTTGTCAATAATGACTCCAAGATTCTTCACCTTTGGACCCGGAGATGGCGGAGATCCCATATCTGTAGGCCACCACTTAGAGCTCCAAAGGTTTGTATTAGACCCAAATATAAGCACCTCCGTCTTGGAGGAATTCAGTTTTAAACAGCTTTTTGGTATCCAGGAGCTGACTGCGGACATGCAGTCCTGAAACCTGGCTGCCACACCTAGCTCTTTCCCCGGAAGCACCGAGACCACAATCTGGGTGTCGTCAGCGTAAGATGTTAACTCGAACCCAAAGGAACGGATCACCGGGGCAAGAGAAGATACATAAATGTTAAATAAAATGGGGCTTAGGGAGGAACCCTGAGGAACCCCCCCGGGGAGTTCGAAAGGTCTAGTTTCGAAGTCACCCAAAGCCACCACTTGTACCCGGTCTTTCAGGAAGGCTTTCAGAATGTTAAGTGCTTGCCCCTGGATCCCGCAGGTCTCCAATCGGTCCGCCAGCATAGCCTGGTGAACCGTATAGAAGGCCGCTGACAGATCCAAAAGGATCAGCACTGCTTGGCCCCCATCGTCCAGCACCTTCTGGACCTCCTCTGTGGACGTGATCAGAGCAATCTCAGTGCTGTGTCCCTCCCTAAACCCATGTTGGGCCGGGTCCAGACCCTTCGAGTTATGCAGGAATGAACAAAGCTGGAAGTTTATAGTTTTCTCAATAAGTTTTGCCGGCAATGGCAATCTGGCAATTAGGCCTATAGCTGTTAGGGTCTGTAATATCCAGTGAGGGTTTCTTAAGTAGTGGGCGGATGGATGCCCGCTTCCACATTGTGGGAAAAACGCCCTTCTCAAACATCAAATTGAAGATGCTGGCTAAGGAGTCTGCAATAGGGACACCTGCCAGCTTTGAAATTGACGTGGGGCAGGGATCTTGAGGTGAACCCGACTTAGTTGCCATCAGTAGTTTTAAAACATCTCCGGAATTTACTGGCTCAAAGGCCAGAAATTTTGCCCCCGAGGACCCGGCAGGAACGGCCCTATGGGATCCCTCCACGAGGCTAAGGGTCACCTGTGGTTCAAGTGCGGTGAAGATTACCTGAAGTTTGTTCAAGAAGAAATTAGCCAATGATTCACAGAGTTCGATGTTGGGTGGCACAGTCACCGATTTGGGGGAGGTCAGATTGGCTACGGTGTCGAAAAGTTCCTTAGCTGAATTCTTGGCCTTCTCAATGCGGTCCGTGTAGTAGGCACTTTTAGCCTTCCTGATGCTATCTTTATATGACCTTTGGCTGACTTTTAGTCTCTCTTTATCTGGCTCGTGGTAATTCACTCTCCAGATCCGTTCTAACTTATTACAAACTGCTTTAGCTTCTTTAAGCTCATCAGAGTACCATGGGGCAGATGGAGCCGACCTAGTGGGCCGACATAGTTTAGGAGGGACTAACTTGTGACAGGCCCTGTCGATTCATTCCGTGTTCTTGGTGGTAGATTTGTTCACGTCTGCATGCAAGGCTGGCCTAGAAACAGTCAGCAAATCCTCCAAGGCTGTACCATCAATGTTTTTCCATGCCCTGCACATCCTGGTTGTTTGCCCCTCGGCCAGAGTCTTCTTAACCAGAGGGCTAAGGATGGTAAACAGCACCACCCTATGGTCTGTCCAGGACATGGGTTCAGCTTTGGGGAAAACCAGATCGGGATTGTTCGAGAATATCCCATCTAGTGTATGGCCGGCCTGGTGCATTGCCCCGGAGACCATCTTGGTCAGTCCCACTGCAGACCTCGCTTCCACTAGCACCATGGTGTCCCCATCGGTGATACCTTCTAAATGAAAGTTAAAATCACCCAAAACCGTGAAGGACTTAGTGCAGAGGGCTTCCTTCAAAATGCTACCCACTGTTTCAAGAAAAAGGGACTTGGTTCCCGGAGGTCAATACAGGAGACAGCCCTTAAAGGATTGATGATTGGAGAGCTCCAGCTTGAAACCCAGGGCCTCACATGCCACTGGGAAAAAGACTCCTTGAAAGGACGCTTGATAAATGATAGCCAAACCCCCTCCCTTTTTACCAGGTCTGTCAAAGACAAAATTAAGGTAATTTGGTGGAGTAGCCTTTACCAGATCGGGACCGGATGCTGCGTCCGTCCAGGTCTCGGTAATAAAGGCTATTTGAGCCTTTCTATCCAAAATCAACTCAGCACACTCAATGCTGTGCTTTACCAGTGATCTGGCGTTAATCAGTAGGCAGTTAGTGATGTGGGGCCCGATGTAGGTAATCTCGATTTACCTACTCTTAAATACCGAATCATACCGAATCGGTATTTAAGAGTAGGTAAATTGGAAGTAGGCAGATGTAGGTAATATTTTTTTTTTAATTACCGAATCTGTAAGATTCGGTATTTACCGATTCGGTAAATACCGAATCGGTATTTGCCATTGATTCCTATGGGCCTTGAAGCCCATAGGAATCAATGGCAAATACCGATTCGGTAATTACCGAATCGGTAAATACCGAATCCTGCCAGGGGGAACGGGGTGTCACTTTGACACCCTGTAGCACCCCAATGTCAGACTTGTGTGCCATGTGGCCACATACATGCCCTAAGGACATGTCTGTGTGTCACATGGCACAGGTGTACATGCACAGATGTGCATGTACACCTGAATTCGTTATTTACCATGCAATAGTATTACATGGTAAATAACGAATTCTTAGGGGCCTGTGGCACTGTTTAAAGTGCCACCTACATCTGCATTTACAGATTCAGTATTTTTACCGAGTCTGTATTTACCAATTCGGTAATTTTACCGATTCGGTAAATACAGATTCGGTAAAAATACCGAATCTGTAAATACATGCCCCCTACATTGGAAAAGGCATTTACCGGTCGGTAACGGACGAATTCGGCCGTTACCGACTAGTAATTGCCTACCTACATCGGGCCCTTGGTTCCTACGACTTTTTTTAGAAGTGAGGGTATGAGTAAAGGCCCTACTTCTTCCCCCAATGATCGGTGGAAGGTTCATTTTACATGAAGAACAGCATTGCAGGCCTACCTGCAGATCTTTGTCTGGGACCATCCTAAAGCATCCAGTTCTCTCGCATCCACCCCCAGATTCCAAAGCTGCGCTCGATTGTATGTGACCCTCCGCAAAGGATCTGGAGGAATCCAACCAGGGGTTGTGGCGCTGAGCGCGGGCCCGGCGCGGACGGGCACAGACCGCCTTGCCTTTGGTGCGCCGCCGGCGCGCCCGCTGCGCAGACGAGGCCCTATGGCCATTTTATGGGGGCAAGAGGAGGGCTGGAGGCTGCGACAACTAGTCCGCAGACCTACCCCTACCTCCAAGATGGCGGTTCCCTGTGCCCCCTTCCACGTCAGCGCCTAGTCGGCTGCGCGTGGGGTCGGGAGATGGGACCATACATTAGGGTCTTAGAAGGGTACACCAGTAGCCAATCTGGAGGGCACCTAGGTACTCACCATGTCCACTTTAGGGAACAAGCAGAGACGTGGGTCCTGATTAGCAGGATCCCAGTCAGACCAGTCAGTAAAACATGATGACACCATCAAAAAGTGGGGTGACCATGAAAGCAGATCTTACTTTCCTTTACATCCCTCCCTCCAAATGTAAGGAGATGAGACTAACCTTGCCCTAGTTGAGTCTTCGTTTTCTCAGTGGAAATATCTGGATAGTCCATCTGCATTGGCATGGTTACTTACAGGCCTATGTTCCACTGAATAGTCCACCCCCAGTAGGGAAATGGACCACCTCAAAAGTTTGGGATTTTCACCCTTTGTTTGTTTAAGCCATAAGAGGGGCTTATGGTTTGAACAATGAAGTGAGTGCCAGACAGGTATGGTCTCAACTTCTTACAGGCCCGGACCACTGCAAAGGCCTCCCTCTCTATAGCTGATCAAAGTTTCTCCCTCAGGGTCAGTCTTCTGCTTATAAAAGCTACTGGTTGGTCCTGGCCCTCTGCTTTTAGCTGTGACAACACACCCTGATCTCAAATGCATCTGTCTGGACAATGAAGGTTTTGGAATAGTCAGGACTTTGCAGAATGGTGCGCCGCCGGCGCGCCCGCTGCGCAGACGAGGCCCTATGGCCATTTTATGGGGGCAAGAGGAGGGCTGGAGGCTGCGACAACTAGTCCGCAGACCTACCCCTACCTCCAAGAAGGCGGGTCCCTGTGCCCCCTTCCACGTCAGCGCCTAGTCGGCTGCGCGTGGGGTCGGGAGATGGGACCATACATTAGGGTCTTAGAAGGGTACACCAGTAGCCAATCTGGAGGGCACCTAGGTACTCACCATGTCCACTTTAGGGAACAAGCAGAGACGGGGGTCCTGATTAGCAGGATCCCAGTCAGACCAGTCAGTAAAACATGATGACACCATCAAAAAGTGGGGTGACCATGAAAGCAGATCTTACTTTCCTTTACATCCCTCCCTCCAAATGTAAGGAGATGAGACTAACCTTGCCCTAGTTGAGTCTTCGTTTTCTCAGTGGAAATATCTGGATAGTCCGTCTGCATTGGCATGGTTACTTACAGGCCTATGTTCCACTGAATAGTCCACCCCCAGTAGGGAAATGGACCACCTCAAAAGTTTGGGATTTTCACCCTTTGTTTGTTTAAGCCATAAGAGGGGCTTATGGTTTGAACAATGAAGTGAGTGCCAGACAGGTATGGTCTCAACTTCTTACAGGCCCAGACCACTGCAAAGGCCTCCCTCTCTATAGCTGATCAAAGTTTCTCCCTCAGGGTCAGTCTTCTGCTTATAAAAGCTACTGGTTGGTCCTGGCCCTCTGCTTTTAGCTGTGACAACACACCCTGATCTCAAATGCATCTGTCTGGACAATGAAGGTTTTGGAATAGTCAGGACTTTGCAGAATGGGATCAGTGCACAAGGACTGCTTCAGGTCAACAAATTACTTTTGTCAGCTAACTGTCCACTGAACTTTCTTTGGCATTTTCTTGGAGGTGAGATCATTAAGGGAAGTCACAATGGACCGATAACCCTTAACAAAACTCCTGTAGTACCGAGTCATGCCCAAGAAATCTTTGACCTGAGTCTGGGTAGTGGGAGCAACCCAGTCCAAGATGGTCTGAATTTTGCTTTTCAATGGTTGAACCTGGCCTCTGAAGCATAGTTCCATAGTACCCTTCATGCAGGACCTGCATTGTTTAAGGGTAACATATACTGTGGGTCTCGTGGTAGACTGACACTGTACACCCCGCCGAATATGTTAGCCTATATTTTGCATTAGCTTGCTCGTAGTACCACTAGTATCTCCTATTATCAGAGAAATTCGTTTTTGTCAACCTCAGAACATAATAAACCATGATTCCTCAGACTCGTGTAAACAATATACTACTTTTCACCCAGTCACTTGTGCTTGCTTGTTTTGATCTCAGGGAGATACATAGAAGAAACAGTCGGGCGTGTTTACAATAAGAATTTATTGTACTGTTGTTCTTCTCATGTAAAACAAAAGTGCTGCTACAACTATGACACAGTAGCAGAGATATAGAATCAGCAGTACAGTGAATAAAAATAAATAGTATTGTTCTACCATTTTGCAATAGTTATGAACACATACATGAATGTAAAATGCATTTATAAAATAAAGTGCTAACTCCTAACATGCCTGTCTAGATGCACCGAAATGTACTTCGCATGTGAGTAGGTGCGAAAAGAGCCTAAGCCTAAGACTCTAAGAGCCAAGAATCTAAGAGCCAAGAATCCAGCTAGGATTTAGTCGAACCCCCATACCCGAATAGTGAGAGTGTGGGGCTTCATCCTGGACATACGTTGGACAACCCAAAGCTATAGTCAGACCACTGTCAGCTGGAGCGATTGCATGTCGGAGCTGCAGCGTCTCTGGTCAGTGTGTCGGCCTTGAAGTCTCGGTTCCCTCCTGACTAATGATACAGTCTATGGAGTTATGTCCTTATAAGTCTTGTTCATATGAAATGACGGGGAGATGATGTAGGGAAAGTGTATGATGTTCCCTGGACCTATATCAGGGTACCAATATGAAATACAACACCTCCACCCACCAGGTGGCCCAAGTATGCAACCTTGCTCTGCTCTATCTGGTACTTGGTGGCCTTAATAGCGAAGCCTACATTTTGCAGGGCCTCTTGAACATTTCTGAGGTATACTGGTGATCCTCTCAGGTGGAGCTAAAGACAGCAATATCGATATACTGCACTATAGGCTTCCAAACCTGTTAGGACGTTGTTCACCAGTAAGCATGGGCGAATTTTGCGAATCTCGCGTTCGCGAATTTTGCGGATTTGCGAACTCGCAATCCGCAAAATCCGCGAATTCTTGCGGATTTTTTTTTTTTGTGTTCGCAAGGATTTCTGCCAGTTCGCGAGGGTTACTTACCAGTTCGCAATTGCGAACTTACATTTCGGCACGCAACGGTTGCGATTATGTTGTTTCTACGTCTGGTTCATCATCACAGGTTCCCAGCACCCTCTGTTTCACCACTGCAACCCTCTGTTTCATCATTACTGTAGATTATGGGGGGGAAAAGCAAGCACACCAGCCCTGCTTCAACTGACATGAATTAATTTGGGGTTAGTTTATTAATGTGTCACTGTTTTAAAATTCCAGTCTGGCACCTGCTTCCTTATCTGTAATTTTGCTTTCTGTTGCAGTGCATTTTTTTTCCCCAGGACCTTTGTGGCCTACTTGTAGCTATTCTATGAGCCTGCTGTGAGGGTCAGAGCAGGGTCATACAATTGTTGCAACTAGCAACTGAATTCTGGAGGGGCCCAAGTCAGGAAGCACTACAGGGAATTGTTACTAATGATGAGTTTGAACTCTTGCCCCTGCCGAGTGCTTTCAGTTTTGAAAAACTCGTTTTTCTGCAATTTCGCGGGATTCGCGGGGCGCGAACACGCGCAAGATCGGATTCGGAAGCCGCAAATTCGTGCGAATATGCAATTTGTTTTTTTTGCGGCGTGTTAGTTGGCAAGGTTTTGTGCGTTTTTGCTAGCCGCTCGTAGCGCAAGGCGCGAAGTTACCCTCGCTGCCGTTCAAGGGCGCGGTCATCTTGTTTGCCTGACGTATTTCCGTTTCCGGGCGCGAAGTGTAATCTCGCAAAGTCTGCGGCTTGCCAGTACAGTTTCGCGCGTGTTCGCAAGGAAAATCTCGCGCAAACTTACCCGCGCGGTCATGAACGGGCGCGGCCATCTTGTTTCTCATTCATTGCTATGGTTCTGGGCATGGTCTTTGTATCCTCTGTCAATCTCTGCCATCCTTTGCTTGTTTGAAGTTTTTTTGATCTATTTTACTTATTATCTATCCCTCTATTTTTCTAGCCCTATATTTTTGTGTTTACTGCTACTTTTGGTTAATTTTAAACTACTTTTTTAAACTCTTTTCTTTTCTTCTCTTCCCTATTCTATTTTCTTTATTCCTTTCCGCTCAGACCATGGTGAAGGGCGCCGGGAAGCATCCCGAGAAGGGGAAGGGTCCCGCACCCCGTGTCCGGTTCCCGTGCAGGCGTTTGAGGGGGGAGGAGGTCGTACCCAGGGAGATCTTTACCCCGGAGGAGGTGGGCCAACTCATTTTTTATGTTCAGCGCCGCCTCCCCAGGACCATCATGGGAGGCGGCAAGATCAGTGCCGGGTACGGGGTCCGGGAGCGCCGGAAGCGGTGGGAGAAGGTGTGCCAGGCCATTTACCACCACTCTCTGGTCTGGCGCACCTACAACCAGGCCACCCACCGCTGGACGGATGTCCTGACCCGTGAGCGAGATCTGCTCGACCTCCTTGGCCTTGAGATCCCCGGGCTTGGTGAGTAGTAGTAGCTATTTCTTTACTACTATGTTTTCTCCTGCTGTGTTATTCTATTGCAAATTTTTGTTTTTTACCAAGAGCAATAATGCTGCTCATTACATTGTAGGTAAATTATATTTCAAAATCTTCTGTGCATTTCAGGTACACTGCTCTCCTTCTTCTCAGTAGTGTTGCTACTATGCTTATTTGTTTTAGATTTTGTGTTCATTTCATTGGCCTGTGAAATTATGTATGAGTGTAGTTTAAAGAACTGCGTAATGCTACACACTAAGGTTCTGATTTTTAATTACCGGCGCATCCCTGCAAAGTAGCAGGGATGCGCCAGTAATTGTGCGTCACGCCACCATCACCCATGGTGCGCCGTATTTACAATGCGGCGCACCATGGGCCCAAAACGTCACCAAAGCGTTACGCATCTGTGCTGTAAAGGCGGCGCATTGCTGGAGTTGCGTCGCAACGATGGTGCAGCTCCATCAATGCTCTGGGGTGCCCTATCTCCCCAATGCTGCGTCAAGCCGTACGTCTGCTTCAAGCAGGCGCAGGGTTTGAGTCACGCATCATTGTCCTCAAAGTGACTGATTGAAATCTTGTAGATTTCCCTCAGCCACTTTTAGGATGCGTTCCTGCGCAGGAACGCCCTCCCTTGCGCCGGAACGCCCCCTAATTGCGCAGCGCTTTACCAAGTGATGCATCTCCCATATGCGTCACGTTGGTAATATACGCCGCACCATTGCACCTCTTTTGTGCTGTCGCTGCGTCACAAAAGTCACGCAACAATGGAGCAAAAGAGCCGCAAGGGGCTTCTAAATCAGCCCCTACAGACTCAAGTCCAGTCCTTCCTTTGTACACATGGCGATAAGAAGAAATAGTGGTGGTGGATTAATAGTTTGAGTCATTTAATGACTGGTTAATGTAGTAGGAAACTTTAGTGTTGTCGCTGATCTTCAATCACGATGGACTTTGGCTGTCACTTTGCGTGCTGCGGACTGCTGCCTGCCAATCCTAGGCAAACCTTTTTAGTACTTTGTTTAGTGAGTTACATTGGGTAGTTTCCAATTCGACGGTCCGCAAATAAAGCAATACTAAAGTAATAACGTAGTCGACCACATGAGATTGGTCAATAATATATCCCGTGGAGTCGTTCCCTATTTGCTATTTCGCTAAAATATTTTGTTAGTTCTTTTGAAATGTTTGATTTGGTTGAGAAATATCATCCATGTTTTCTGTTTTTCTTTCTTTCATGTTCTACATCAGCTTCCTCCAGGGTCAAGAGGAGGACACAGGAGGAGGAGGAGGAGGGTGCTGTTGACGATGCAGGCCAGGACCGGGCAGGCGAGGGCTCCTTTGCTGGCCCCAGTAAGTTTTAATTTTAATATAGAGTACTTATTTTTTCCTAGCGTTCCTCATTCGATTTTTTCTAAATCGTCTTTGATCTTCTTGTAGACAGGATCTAAATTCTTATCCTGCCTCGACTATGACTCCGTGTGGTATTACTAGATTATTCTTATTAGTCTGTCTGTGTAGCTAACTAAGATTGCACATTTGGCATTTCCATTGGACTCCCATTCTAGTCAGCAATAGCTCTATGCACTGAGTGCAGTCCTCCGGGATTGTCCATAATGTCTTTTCAAGTATTCTAAATGTTTATGCTTTGACCATTGCCAACAATAAAAAGGTGAATGACCACCAAGAAAGAATAAGATACTACTTTACTTTTGGTTTGGATAGGAGGACAATCCATTCTACTACTGTTGCAGGGACAAATCTGCACAAACAGAACTATGGACACTAAATAATGCATTGCTTAGCTTATCAATTATAATAGGTGCTGTTAGACTTTCCACATACCTCAGTGATAACAGACTTTGTAGTTGAACCCCCAATCTCCTTACGGACTAGATAGTGTGGCAGAGTCATTTAGCTCCCAAAGTCACCGATGGCAGAGGCACGGACTCATGCTTGCAAAAATTCCAAAACCTTTAGTTCATCCACTCTAGTCTGGAGGACCAAAAACCACAGAGTCCATTTAAGTTTAAAAGCTTTATTAAAAATAAACACATTTATTAAAATCAAGTTTGTCATAAAAGTGAACGTGTAACTGAAAATGGAAAAGTGCTTAGTGCTGACGATTAATTGGACACATTTCTTGTGGTCGAGCCGAGCTCTCACCTGGTTTGAACTTGATCCTGCTCGTGTTCTTAGAAGTCAAGCTTCTGTCTGTTAGGAGAAAAAGTGTTGCGTGTTAAAAAGTAAAAAGCAAACATTCATCAGTTGTGCCAAAAAGTGCAGCAAGACAACAGCCTTCCCTGGAAAAAGGGACATTTTTACTTTAGAGTACACAGTCATAAATTATTAAATTGTATACTGTTTTTTTCACATTTCTTTCTTCCTCCTAGACCAAATATTATATAGTAGTGAGTGGTGTATTCTAACATTATTAAATGTACTTTGTAGGTGGAACATCTGGAGACGGGGCCAGCGCGGAGGTGGTGGTGGCATTGGACGAGGAGGACAACTCTGGGGAGGAGGCGGTGCAAGTGCCGGACAAGGAGATGCCTGTGAGGGTTCACACGGTGGTGGCGGGCAGGGGTAAGCTATACATTCCTTAGTCATTGAGATTGAAGACTGTAGAGTGTGCTTTCTGCACGGGTGTATTATAAATAAACCAGGTAGTAGCCTCCTCTAAATGTACTTCGACTTAGCTGTGAAGTTTTTGGCGAGAAGAATCCCAATCAGATCTGAGGTGAACTTGATGGATGGGATGAACGAAAAGCGAAAGAAGGGTGTAAGTAAGTGTGTAAGGACGAGAAATGTAATGATGACTGGCAAAGAAGAATGATATGTGTTTGCTTGGTCCCCGAGGTGGCTGGGAAGGAAAGAATATGGTATGGTGCAGGGCTGGGTGAATGATGAAGCAAGGAAGGGTGGAAGGAGAACAGCCTGGGTGGGTGAGACAGAAACTGTATGTGTGCATATACTTTGAATGGATGGATGCCTGGATCATTCATGGTACTATCTGACTCTTAGATAGCATATGTGTATCTAGAGAGAGTAGACGGTCACTGGATGAACTAAGTGTTACTTTGAAGAGCATGTAACACCGCACCCGCACGTCCGTTCCAGTGTAGGAAAGGCAAGGAAAAGAAGTTGTAACGTTGTCTAAATACTACCATGAATAGTAGCAGTAGTTTGTATTGCAACTGCAAGCACAGCATATATCCGGTTATTACGGTGGACACTCCCTACCTCTCTTAATAACTTTAGTTTAGTAGTAGTACGTCATTCATGTGTGGGGGTATCACTGTTCACTCAATAATAAGCAAAGCACCTACAGTCATCCCATATGTCATCAAATACATCCCATGTGAAGTGATAGATAATCAGATAATTTAGCTTCTTCATTTTCCTTTTCTAATACTCATTTGCACTGTAGGGTGAAAGCTAAATTAATTAAGCAGTAGCCCTTTTAACAGAGTATTCTCAGTGCCACCCGTAATAGAAAAGTAAGAGCTTCCCCACCTGCATGTACTGGACCGGTACAGTAACGCAAGTCTGTCTCACTCACCATGGTGTGCGTCTGTTTTTCTCGGGTGCAAGTTCACTGCGCTGGCATTATGCCGGCTTGCATAAGATAACGTACCAATTTTTCTAAACAAGAGAGAAGAAGAAGAATAAGAGTGGTGTACTGTCATAGTCGACTGTAATGGAAGTCCATAGTGCTCGTAGAATTTGTTCTTTAAACTCCCACTAATGTTAGAGCAAGGATGAAGAAGTCGGAGGTTACATAGATACTGTCCTCAATAGTTATGTACTGTGCTTTCAATTTGCTACTTGTACTGTGACAACTTTCTGCTCAATCATTTTGTGTTAATCTTAAGGAGCATTGGTTACAGACTATGTCTTTCTTTTTTCATGTAGTTGCTCCTTCCAAATCCAAGACACCATCCAAGAGGAAGGAGCTGGCTCGAATGGCCCGGCAACGGAGGCAGGATGCCACTGTCGCTGAATATCGGCGGCTGGTGGCCCTGGAGGAGGAGGAGACGCAGTCTGGTACAACAACAACGTCCACTGGGACAGCTGCATCCTCCTCCGTGCGGGCTGCCAGCCAGCGCAGTTCTCCAGTGGTACGGAGCCGGGCTACCAAAGCCAAACGCCACCGCCGAGCAGCAAAGAAAGCAGCTGCCCCTCACAGGATTTGCAAGGCACACCGGCGCTGCTTATCCCTAAAGACTGTCCTACCTGGAGCAGGAGGTCCATAACTATAAGAACTTGGTGGAGGGCCTCCGCTTCGAACTTGCCACCCTCCGCAAGGAGCATGATGCCCTGGCTGCTAAATCCAACAGCACCCTGCCATAGTGTCCCTTGCCCCTTTTTTAGAGACTTCTGGGGGGTGGGAATTGGGAGTTGGGTTTTTTGGGGACTTTTGAAGGACAATCGTTGGGGTTAGGAAGGGTCTTGCGGGAGATTCTTTTGATAGGGCTATAAAAATATACTTTTTGAAACTTTATCTGACCATACCTGTTTTTTACTGCTTTTGAGTCTGGTGGGTGGGGGTTTAACAGTAAGTTTGTTTTCCTGAATAGTCCTAGGACTTTAGTAGTACTACCGTCAATCCAATCTCTTGTCTCTCCTAATACTCCATTATACTACCTCCAACCAAACGCCTATCTTACCTGTAATTTCTGTTTGCAAGTAGGGCTAGGCCCAGGGCTGGCTCCACGGGAAACAGCGAATAAGGTTGGCAATCCTGGGCGGATAAAATTTCCTCATAGCGGTGGTACTAGTGGTGTGACACAGTGGCAGTTGCATGCCTATGAAAAAAAAGAAAATGAAATCTGGTTTGTCCTCCTGAGCAATACAACGGTACAATAGAGAATATAGCAGGTGACAGAAGTACACTAGAACAGTGCCACATTGTAGCCTAACAAATGGTAAAGTATAACTAATTCGGTTGAAGTTCTTTGACATTAGCCATGGGTCTTTGTCAAGCAGAGTAAGAATATATCCTCGGATTTCTTCACCAGCCTGTTGCTATCACCTTATCCTCCCCAGCAAGTGTGTGGATTTATTGCTGTAATTTAGTCACACATCAATCAAAACCAGACAGCCCGGGGGAAGAGGGTTAGGGTTTGAAAAATGGATGGGCACAGGGGTTTTTGGGAAAAGTTTTGGGAGACAAGAAAAAAATAGCACAGCATGGACAAACAATTGTGAACATAAACAAATATTTGGGTACAAACCTATCCATCAATCTTTGAAAGTGCATGCACTACTGCATGCATGTCAGTGAAAAGTAAGTAGTACTTTCGACAACTGTGGAAGAAAGAATGCGACAGTACAGGGCGTGTGTGGAATTATTGATAACTACATTCAACATAAGGTCTCTGTTGCCAGATACCTGAGAGCCTTGCTGGTCACTATAAATCCATTCACAACACTCAATGGGGTTGGTCTGGAAGGTATAGTAGATAGAAAAGGAGAAATTGCTCTTTTTCTAGGTGTCCCCTCACTCACCAGGGTTGCCCCTTGGTGACATGCTTCATCATTGGGGCCATCCCAGTCCTCTACGGGCTGTGGCGTGCTGCGACTTGCGAATTACGTAGGAGCACTTACAAATGACTATGTGTGATGCAGATGTGATAGTGGAGTGGACTAAGTGATGTGTTAAGGGATCAATTTAGAAGCAGAGAGAGATCCAAGAAATGCAGTCACAGTCAGAGAAAAAGACAAAGGATACTGTATCTGTATGTTGTTGTAGTTGTCCTGTTGAATTTGGTAAGTAAGTTGCCTGCAGAAAAAAAATCCTCTTATTAGCGGCACTCCTCCATTGCAGCCGACGCTTCGTCCATCGATGTTGGTCACCAGAAGACACCCTGTAAAAAAAGCACAGCATGGACAAACAATTGAACATAAACAAATCTTTGGGTACAAACCTATCCATCAATCTTTGAAAGTGCATGCACTACTGCATGCATGTCAGTGAAAAGTAAGTAGTACTTTCGACAACTGTGGAAGAAAGAATGCGACAGTACAGGGCGTGTGTGTAATTATTGATAACTATATTCAACATAAGGTCTCTGTTGCCAGATACCTGAGAGCCTTGCTGGTCACTATAAATCCATTCACAACACTCAATGGGGTTGGTCTGGAAGGTATAGTAGATAGAAAAGGAGAAACTGCTCTTTTTCTAGGTGTCCCCTCACTCACCAGGGTTGCCCCTTGGTGACATGCTTCATCATTGGGGCCATCCCAGTCCTCTACGGGCTGGGGCGTGATGCGACTTGCGAATTACGTAGGAGCACTTACAAATGACTATGTGTGGTGCAGATGTGATAGTGGAGTGGACTAAGTGATGTGTTAAGGGATCAATTTAGAAGCAGAGAGAGATCCAAGAAATGCAGTCACAGTCAGAGAAAAAGACAAAGGATACTGAATCTGTATGTTGTTGTAGTTGTCCTGTTGAATTTGGTAAGTAAGTTGCATGCAGAAAAAAACTCCTCTCATTAGCGGCACTCCTCCATTGCAGCTGACGCTTCGTCCATCAATGTTGGTGACCAGAAGACACCCTGTCCACTGCCTGCCTGATGCTGAATTGTGGCTCGCTAATGTGAAGCCTGACTCCATCCTTTTTTCCCCATTGCACAGACTGAAACCCGGCCTGTAATTATTCAACGAAAAACAGGAAGTGATATAATATTACAACACCACTGATAAATAAATATAAGGTATGTAGGCTGTGGAGTGCAAAAAGTCACACTTTGATTTTCCTAGTAGACAGTACAATATTTTTGAAAGTGCGTACTCTGTCTGAGTCACCTTTTCAAGGATAAATAAGTATGGGCAAATTAATGTAGCGGATCTTTCCCCTCAAGCTAGGTGTCCTGTAAACTGTGTTTTAGAACAAAATTAGATCTTCCCAGCAGTGCTCTCACCCAGACCCTTACTAAAGCCAGTCGCAAAAATGTAGAAGACCCCCAATCAAATCTCAAAAAACGAGGCCTAGCAGAAAACTGGTGACAAAACGTACTTTGAAAGTAAAAGTAGGCCCAAGTACCCCCTTACCCACCGTGGATTGCATTCAAACCACTTGCAAGCAACCAAGCAAAAGTATCCATAGCCAGCATCGCTCCAAGACTCGAAAACCCCCCCACCCAAACACATGCAATAGAAATACTGCTAACCGTAACGAACCCTAAGTTAAGAATAGTGGCAAAGGCTTTATTTAACTATGCCAAATCCCCCCTTTCCCACCATGGATTTTCTTCAAATGACTTGCAACCAAAATTACACATTCTCACGAGTGCTCTAAGACCCCAGAACTCAGTTGCAAAAATCTAGAACACCCCGAAACACATGCAATCCTGCTGCTAGGGCTAACCCTAACGAACCCTAAGTTACAAAAAGTGCCAAAAGGCTTTTCCGCGAGGATTTTGTCCCAACCACTTCTACCCGGTATTAGACCTTCCCAGGAATGCCCCAAGACCCGCCAACCCACCCGCCAAGAAGCATAACACCCCCAAACAGGCCAAAAGCAAAATCTCATACTTGCAATATTTCTCGGCCTTCGGTCCAAACGCGCTGCGTAGCTAGGCCATAGGTCCGGTTTGCCACCACGGATTTCCTGAAAAGCAAATGCAATCAAGATTAGAGTGTCCCAGCAGTGCTCCCAGACCCCGAAACTCACCCACAAACACCAGGAAGCCCCCCAAACAGGCCCCCGAAAACGCTACATTGAGCAAAATGCCAGAAATAGCCAAAAAAAAATCGCCGTGGATTTTGTCCAAACCACTTTTATCCGGTATTAGAGCTTCCCAGCAATGGCCCCAGAGCCGTCAACCCAGGAGAAAACGAGTAGAAGACCCCCAAACAGCCAAAGAGCAAAAGTACAAAAATGGGGACTTTGTCATTTTTTTCCAAATTTCCCAAATCACTCCGCGCGCGCTCTGCAGCTAGGCCCTAACTCCCCTCTGCCACCATGGATTTGCTTCAAACCTCTTGCAAAGTAAAGTATATATAGCCAGCAGTGCGCCCAGACCCCGAAACCCACCCACAAACACCAGGAAGCCCCCCAAACAGGCCCCCGAAAACGCTACATTGAGCAAAATGTCAGAAATAGCACAAAAAAAAATCGGCCTGGATTTTGTCCCAACCACTTCTACCCGGAATTAGACCTTCCCAGGAATGCCCCAAGACCCGCCAACCCACCCGCCAAAAAGCATAACACCCCCAAACAGGCCAAAAGCAACATCTCCTACTTACAATATTTCTCGGCCTTCGGTCCAAACACGCTGCGTAGCTAGGCCATAGGTCCGGTTTGCCACCACGGATTTCCTGAAAAGCAAATGCAATCAAGATTAGAGTGTCCCAGCAGTGCTCCCAGACCCCGAAACTCACCCACAAACACCAGGAAGCCCCCCAAACAGGCCCCCGAAAACGCTACATTGAGCAAAATGTCAGAAATAGCAACAACAAAAAATCGGCGTGGATTTTGTCCCAACCACTTCTACCCGGTATTAGACCTTCCCAGGAATGCCCCAAGACCCGCCAACCCACCCGCCAAAAACCATAACACCCCCAAACAGGCCAAAAGCAACATCTCCTACTTACAATATTTCTCGGCCTTCGGTCCAAACGCGCTGCGTAGCTAGGCCATAAGTCGGGGTTGCCACCACGGATTTCCTGAAAAGCAAATGCAATCAAGATTAGAGTGTCCCAGCAGTGCTGACAGATCCCGAAACTCACCCACAAACAGACAGAACCCCCCCTAAGAGCACCTCAAAGGCAAGCAAGTCAGCAAAAACACTAAAAAGTTTGCGCCTCGGATTTGGTCCAAACCACTTTTATCCGGTATTAGAGCTTCCCAACAATGGTCCCAGAGCCGTCAACTCACCTGCAAAGAGGTAGAACAACACCCCCACAAGTGCTGAGTCTTTCTTCATTGGGCGTAAACCAGCCCTCTGCTTTGATGGAAATAGGAGTCTGGAGGAGGAGGATAGAGGAGCATGTTCTTCTGAACTTGTGAACCTGAGGAATGCAGACTGCGGCACCTTCAAATCAATTAGCAAACCAGTGAAGACAGTTCTGCTGATGGGCTTGTTTTTGTGATTATCTGATTAAAGTTTGAAATATATTAACTGTGCACAACAAAGAAAGACAGACACACAGGAATAAAAGTGAATAAGGACGAAAAAGAAAGTTATTGATTCGTTGTCTCATTTTCAGGGTTCGGTATCACGGTCCAGGAATAAGAATAAGGCTTCGTCATCATACTCTGTGAATTCAGGCAGGGTGAGCTCAGTGTCACCTGACAGAGTAGAAATTCTCTCATCTATGTTGCTGGCCACCTCGTCTTCATCCGGCGCACTTTCTCGTACTCTGAAATCTGGTGGTATGAGGTGCTGATTCATCTTGATCATTGTTAACCTCTCCACATTTTTGGGCGAGAGGCGGCTCCGTTTGGAAGTTACAATGCCACAAGCAGCACTGAAAACACGTTCAGAAGACACACTTGCGAGTGGGCAAGACAAGTAGTTTAAAGCCAGGTTAGTGAGCTCTGGCCACAATTCTTTTTTCCCATGCCAATACGCCAATGGGTCAGCATTAACATAGACCTCTGTTGAGTCATTCAGATAGTCCTTCACCATCGACTCAAGGTCCTCATCCAAGGTTCCTCCACTTTGCTTAGCTGTTGCTGTGCCTCTGTCCTTTTGAGAACCATACCCAAGCCGAGCTAGCCAATCCTCTTCAGCCTCCAATGTTTCTGTTGTGTCTGGTGCAGATGATCCGGTTGCCGGTGTCTTTAACGGCTGAGAGGTCACTTGTGCCACAGCCACAGGTGCAGAAGTGGATTGTTTTGACTGGGGATGGCCTGCTGATGTACTGCCATTTCCTTCAATTTTCTGCCGTTCTCTTTCAAACCTCTTGGCTGACAAGGCTAGCCAACGTTTGTACTTTGGAACATGTTCATCATCAAAAAGAAAGAATGCTTGGCCTGCCAGCGCCTTTTTGTAGCGTGGATCCAGAATAGTAGCACAAATGTAATGCTCTTCTGAGTGGATCATTTTAAGACGTTCATCACCTTGTAGGAGCTCTAATAATTTCTCAGCCAGAACAAAAGAGTCTTGGTTTTTTACATCTTTTTCAAACACAGAACACACCTCCTTCAGTTGGTGCTCCAGCATGTACAACAATGGGATAGCTTTTCCCAAATTACAGTCCTCCTTGCTGACTGCACGCGTGAAGAACTCAAAAGGACGAAGCATGCGTGTCAGGCTTTGAACTATGTTCCATTGCGCCGCACCCATCCTCAGGTCCTCCTGAGCTGTACCCTCTGTTAAGAAATATTGATCGAGTACCGTATACTGCTCATACAGACGCTCAAGCATGTAGAAGGTTGAGTTCCAACGTGTTACCACCACCTGGATGAGTGCTTTCACTGGCATTTGACGTTGATATAGCAGCTCAGCTGCTTCCGGGCCTTAAAAGAATGGCTGAAATGGTTGCACATTTTTCGGCAGGTGTCCAATACTCTGTACGCTGCACTGCCTTTATTACCCAAGAATTTTTGGACAACCAGGTTTATACAGTGCGCCAAACACGGCATTCTGAAATAGTAACCCAGCCTCATGGCCTTAACTATATTGGCGCCATTGTCCGTGGAAACATAACCAACCTGGCGTTTTTTTGGGGACAGCCAGTTAAGGACCTTTGTGTTAAAGACATCCAAAATGTTTTCTGCTGTGTGACGTTTCTCCAAACCAAACATGGCTAGTGTTGCATGTTTCCGAGCAGCTTTAAAAACAATGTCCGCGTCAACACCTGCGTTTAGCTTTGCTTTAGCCCCTGAAAAAGAGACCCAGTGTGCAGTGATGCACATGTAATCAGCGCCTGCGCCACTGGTCCACATGTCTGTTGTCAGATGTATAGTGTGAACAGCACTCTTCTCCAAAGCTGCCCCAATCACCTTCAGAACATCTTCATGTAGTGCTGGAACCGCAACTCCGGCAAAATAGAACCGGCTAGGAACCTTCCATTTAGGGCAGAGCACGGCCACTAATTCTAGAAAACCAACCCCTTCTACAAAAGAAAAAGGGAGAAGGTCCAGAGCTAGCATTTTAGCCAGCTTAGTGTTATACAGACGCGTCAGTGGGTGGTTGCGTTCATATTGCGCTTCTGAAAACAACATCTTTTTAATGCTGCCCTGGACCAAGGATTTACGGGATGATGATGATATCTTCGACCCAGTTACGCTTGCTGATGAACTTTTCCGCATTGATGTCTCACTCTCTCCCACACTCTTAGTGTGGCTCACATGGGGTGTGCTGCTGACAGGGGTACTGGGTGTAAGTGAAGTGTTTGAATCGTCTTCTTCCTCCTCGTCATCATCAGATGAAAAATCAACGTTTTCATTACGTGCAATTCGGGCTTCCTTGACCGCCTCTAGGTGCGCAAACCATTTGACAGTGTGCTGTCTCTCAAGATGACCTCTCTGGCCTCCGGTACCATAGTTGGTACCAAACTTACCACGACTAACTCGAAGCTTACACATGCTACAAATGGCTACGTTTTCCATTCTTGGGCAAACACTAAAGAAGTCCCAAACTGGAGACTTGAAATGTCTTTGGGGGCCGGAGGAGGCGGCGATACTGGTGGTGGTGGTCCTGCTGCTAATGCCAGATGAAGTGGAGGACGTGGATTGCCGAACTTCAGTACGTTTTGCACTTTCACCACCACTAATTGAGGTCGAGGTGGATGGAAGTCCCTTCTTGCGAGGAAGAAATATGGAAGCGGTAGGTGTTGGTGTACTAGTTAACTCCAAATCCAATGATTGTTGTGTTTCCATTGACTCCTCGTCAACATCATCATCACGCTCAGCAGCTTCTCGGGATAGGGTCAAAATGTCTCTTTGCTGCATGCCCGCTGGGGCTGCAGTGACCATTATGATGACTGGATCGTCGTCGTGAAGGGCTTCATCAGCAGCAGTATGCGTCACTTCTTGTTGAGCCTCATCACACTCCATAGCTATGAGTTTTTCGACGACCTTCCTTTTACGCTTAGGTATCTTTGTCAGATCATGGTGTGCCTCACTCTCAGGCTGCCGTGGTGGTACCCATTCGTCATCCAGATCATCAGTAGGAGGTGAGCTTGAAGAAGATGTGGACACCCCCCTTGATCTTTTCCTTGCTAGGGATGTGGAAGACAATCAATGATCATCAGGAGGAGTGGCTTCCTCAAATGATACCTCGGTCTGATTGTCAATTTCCTGATGTGCCCCTACTTCGGGAGGAACAACTATTGTGGGCACTTGTGACCCTCCATGCACCTCTGCTTGCGCATCTCCTTGCGCTGCCTCTCCTTCCACATGTACTTGGGCTTGTACTACTTGCACATGTTGTTGTTGCGGCTGTGGTTGTTCAACACTTGTCAGATGAGTTACAACAACCTGTGTTGATTCAGGGACATTGCTGCTACTTTCTTGCGATGAGCCAACATCACTGGTCGATGGTGATTGGAGAAGTACACTGACTGCCTCTGAAGCACTCAAGAGCTTTGACTTAAGTTGGCGTGGTGGTGGAGGCACTGAACCCAATGGAGCGGGGGTGCTGCTCCCAGCTTGGTCCCCAGCAGATCCTGCTGCTGCAGGCGTACTTTTTTTTTTGCTCCCAAAAAACGTGGCGGTTGGCACACCAGCCTCCTTGGTAACTTGCTTCTTCTGCTCCTTACTAGCAACTTTCTTGCAAAGGGGAGCTACGGAAACCTTTTTTTGGGGCCATCTTCCTCAGAGCAGGTCAGACAGCAGGCCGCAGTTGCACGAATTGTAGAGTTGTCTGAGGCCAGACGTGACGTCGCGTGACGTTATGCTGCACACACACACCGCTGCAGGACTTCTTCCTGGCACTGGTGGTTCTCTTGAGTCTTGTGCACCTAAAAACAATGGAAGACAGAGGAACATCAGTTCAGTTATACACCCCAAAAAAATCGAAAAACCCCCCAGAAAAATCAGCACAATCCCATTCCATCCATGCCCTCCATGATGTTTAAGTTCAAGACACCCCACAGAAAGACTAGGCCCATGCTAGACTCAAATACCCCTGGTGAAAAGGCCACAAGTACAGCCCCCAAAAACGAAAATCACTGAAAAATCAGCACAATCCCATTCCATCCATGCCCTCCATGATGTTTAAATTCAAGACAACCCACAGAAAGACTAGGCCCATGCAAGACTCACTACCCCTGGGCATAAAGGTTGAAAAGTAGGCAAAATGGTTGCAGGCCTAACAACAATGCCTACATTCAAAATGGCCACTTGCCTCCCAGCACATGGCCAGGGCCTGTAGCAGCACTCAAAATGGCCCCCAGCCACATGGCCTGTCCCTCCCCATGAACACCCCCAAAAATCGAAAAACACTGCAAAATCAGCACAATCCCATTCCATCCATGCCCTCCATGATGTTTAAGTTCAAGACACCCCACAGAAAGACTAGGCCCATGCAAGACTCAATACCCCTGGTGAAAAGGCCACAAGTACAGCCCCAAAAAACGAAAATCACTGAAAAATCAGCACAATCCCATTCCATCCATGCCCTCCATGATGTTTAAGTTCAAGACACCCCACAGAAAGACTAGGCCCATGCTAGACTCAAATACCCCTGGTGAAAAGGCCACAAGTACAGCCCCCAAAAACGAAAATCACTGAAAAATCAGCACAATCCCATTCCATCCATGCCCTCCATGATGTTTAAATTCAAGACAACCCACAGAAAGACTAGGCCCATGCAAGACTCACTACCCCTGGGCATAAAGGTTGAAAAGTAGGCAAAATGGTTGCAGGCCTAACAACAATGCCTACATTCAAAATGGCCACTTGCCTCCCAGCACATGGCCAGGGCCTGTAGCAGCACTCAAAATGGCCCCCAGCCACATGGTCTGTCCCTCCCCATGAACACCCCCAAAAATCGAAAAACACTGCAAAATCAGCACAATCCCATTCCATCCATGCCCTCCATGATGTTTAAGTTCAAGACACCCCACAGAAAGACTAGGCCCATGCAAGACTCAATACCCCTGGTGAAAAGGCCACAATTACAGCCCCAAAAAACGAAAATCACTGAAAAATCAGCACAATCCTATTCCATCCATGCCCTCCATGATGTTTAAATTCAAGACAACCCACAGAAAGACTAGGCCCATGCAAGACTCACTACCCCTGGGCATAAAGGTTGAAAAGTAGGCAAAATGGTTGCAGGCCTAACAACAATGCCTACATTCAAAATGGCCACTTGCCTCCCAGCACATGGCCAGGGCCTGTAGCAGCACTCAAAATGGCTCCCAGCCACATGGCCTGTCCCTCCCCATGAACACCCCCAAAAATCGGAAATCACTGAAAAATCAGCACAATCCCATTCCATCCATGCCCTCCATGATGTTTAAGTTCAAGACACCCCACAGAAAGACTAGGCCCATGCAAGACTCAATACCCCTGGTGAAAAGGCCACAAGTACAGCCCCAAAAAACGAAAATCACTGAAAAATCAGCACAATCCCATTCCATCCATGCCCTCCATGATGTTTAAATTCAAGACAACCCACAGAAAACTAGGCCCATGCAAGACTCACTACCCCTGGGCATAAAGGTTGAAAAGTAGGCAAAATGGTTGCAGGCCTAACAATAATGCCTACATTCAAAATGGCCACTTGCCTCCCTGCACATGGCCAGGGCCTGTAGCAGCACTCAAGATGGCCCCCAGCCACATGGCCTGTCCCTCCCCATGAACACCCCTGAAAATCGAAAATCACTGAAAAATCAGCACAATCCCATTCCATCCATGCCCTCCATGATGTTTAAATTCAAGACACCCCACAGAAAGACTAGGCCCATGCAAGACTCACTACCCCTGGGCATAAAGGTTGAAAAGTAGGCAAAATGGTTGCAGGCCTAACAACAATGCCTGCATTCAAAATGGCCACTTGCCTCCCAGCACATGGCCAGGGCCTGTAGCAGCACTCAAAATGGCCCCCAGCCACATGGCCTGTCCCTCCCCATGAACACCCCCAAAAATCGAAAAACACTGAAACATCAGCACAATCCCATTCCATCCATGCCAACCATGATGTTTAAGTTCAAGAAGACACCCAACAAAAAGACTAGGCCCATGCTAGACTCAATACCCCTGGTGAAAAGGCCACAAGTACAGCCCCCAAAAACGAAAATCACTGAAAAATCAGCACAATCCCATTCCATCCATGCCCTCCATGATGTTTAAATTCAAGACAACCCACAGAAAGACTAGGCCCATGCAAGACTCACTACCCCTGGGCATAAAGGTTGAAAAGTAGGCAAAATGGTTGCAGGCCTAACAACAATGCCTACATTCAAAATGGCCACTTGCCTCCCTGCACATGGCCAGGGCCTGTAGCAGCACTCAAAATGGCCCCCAGCCACATGGCCTGTCCCTCCCCATGAACACCCCCAAAAATCGAAAATCACTGAAAAATCAGCACAATCCCATTCCATCCATGCCCTCCATGATGTTTAAGTTCAAGACACCCCACAAAAAGACTAGGCCCATGCTAGACTCAATACCCCTGGTGAAAAGGCCACAAGTACAGCCCCAAAAAACGAAAATAACTGAAAAATCAGCACAATCCCATTCCATCCATGCCCTCCATGATGTTTAAGTTCAAGACACCCCACAGAAAGACTAGGCCCATGCTAGACTCAAATACCCCTGGTGAAAAGGCCACAAGTACAGCCCCAAAAAACGAAAATCACTGAAAAATCAGCACAATCCCAATCCATCCATGCCCTCCATGATGTTTAAGTTCAAGACACCCCACAGAAAGACTCAGTCCACCCACCACTGAGTACCCCTGGGCAAAAGGCCCCAAAACAGCGTAAAAATCGAAAATTCCAAAATTGTAGTTGCAGCAACTGTAATGCCCCAAACAAACTTACTTGTAAAATTTCTAATCCAACAGTGAGCCAAAGAAAGTCAAAAAGGCCTCAAATACAAATATCCAGCAGCATCCACAAAAAGTAATCCTTCCAGCTCCAGATCCAAATGAAAAGTGACCAGGAGATGGACAAAGCACTGGGAGGAGCCAGCTGGACAGGAACAGGAAGTTGAAGACCGTGGGGCACTTCCTTCCTCCCACCCCCCTCCCCCCCTCCCCAAAATGGACTCCTCGCTAAAAAAGTGCAGGCAAATGTCAACCTAAGGAGTTATTCAGATAAAAATCATCATTTCAAGAAGGTTTATGGTGCTTGCTGGTGGATTTCTTGTGCAGAATTGCAAATTTTATATTTTCGCTTGTGCGAGATTGTTGCTGCTCGCCGCATCTCAAATCTCGCAATTGCGAAGTACCGCGAGACGTGATCTCGCCGTACTCGCGTTGACAAACTCTCGCTGTGCAAGTTGGCAAGCCGCGATGACGTAATCGCGCTCGCCAAATTCCCGCGGGATCCCGCAGCAAGATCCAAAATGGCGCAGCACTCGCAAAATATCGAGAAAAACAACTCGGCAAACGATGATAAACGCCGCGCGCCGCAAAATTGTATCACCAAGAAAAAAAAAATCCGCTGCGTGCGAATTTGCGGATTTTGCGGGAAATTCGCAAATCTCGCGGATTGCTAATTTACCGAAAATCCGCAAAATCCACGAGCGTAACGGATTTTCCGCCCATACTTATTCACCAGCATCTGAAATGTGGCAGGGCATCACAATAATTTGATAATGCCCTCTGGGGATTGAAAATGCTGTCTTTGGCTTGGTATCCTCAGCTTGTCTGATTTGCCAGTAGCCAGCAGTCAGGTCAAATGTACTAAGAAACTTGGATGATGCCAGAGTATTTATGACCTCATCTGCCCTTGGAATGAGATGGGCATCCACCCTAGTGACTGCATTAAGGCCTCTGTAGCCCCCACACAACCTCATCTCTCTTTTCCCACTCTTGGCGTGAGGTTTTGGTACCAGGACTACTGGACTAGCCCAGAGGCTATCTGATGGCTCAATGACCCACAATTCCTGCATCTTTTGGACCTCTGTCTTGATGCAGTCTCTGACATGGCTAGGCTGTCTGTAAATTGTTTTCTTTACTGGCAGACTGTCACCTGTGTCCTCTTCATGGGTAAATGTTAAACAAAGGGATCCACCCTTATCAACTTGTTAAAAAATGGAAAGAGGTGTCCCTCCAGAATGTGTGTGTCTCCTAAATTCAGGGAAAGCATACAGCTTTGTTAAAATACCTCTCACACACCAAGGACCCTTCGTGGCATACTTTATCATCGGAGTCTTCCCGCCCTGTGTGGGACAGGGCGAGCTACGACCAATGACTATGCAGGAGCACTGATTACAATAGTGTGATATAGGAGTGTGAGAGGAAGGGTCAGAAGTGAGTGAAAGTGATAAATAGTTAAAAAATACCTGGCTCAGCGGAAAAAAAATGTAATGTTCCTGTAAGCTGGTATTATTAAAAGTGGGGAAAGAGATGGAGGTACTATGCTTTAATGGGCCGTACTTCCTTTGCTGACATGTTTCAAAGCACTCCCCTGGCCTCTCATCAGGACCTAGTGAGATCCCTTTTACATTCTAAATACTAAAGATAAAAAGTGAATTCTCTATATGGTAATCACTATGTGGTGCATATTACAATCGACATGCACTGTATACTGTACCCCAATAGGTATTTTACTGGTATGGGTCTGGAAGAACAAAAACACCATTAAAATTACCTAACACAAACACTCTACGCCCTATGTGGTGGTGACCTGTAAGACAAAGTGATATATTTTTTTCGGGATATATTTTTCTTATTACTGCGTGCTGTAACAGGTGCTGTATAATGCCGGTGGGATAGACAATACAAGACAAAAAACAAACATTGAACATAAACCACACACTCTAGTTAGGGACCGCTTAAATAGCGATCCCACGTTGAATGCCTCCATGCATCCCTAATTAGATGCAAATTCACAAGAAATATCAGCTGTTATATAGACTTCTTACGTACTTTTAATTAGCCCGTCTAGTGCCCCATGAGCCTGTAGAATGGGAGGGAATGAGCACCTGTAGTCAAACACTGTTAAAAGAAAGCGACAAATACCCCATTTGGTTATTTTAAATGGTATCTATTTACACAAGCATCTTTTCTCTGCTCGTATGCCGCTATGCTGTACTCACGTCATCAAGGTTGCTACCTCGCCTGGATACTACCTCACCGCGGCTTCTTGGAACACTGAGCATTGTGAGGAGTTCCATTTTAAGCTCTGTTCAATTGGCAGTTACGTGCGAAAAACACTAATTGATTGCAAGACTAGACTGTTACAAATTAAAAATAGCTCTGTCAATACGGAACCGTGGAGGTGCAGATCTCGTCACCACTTCCTGTTTGAGCCCATCCGGTAGTGGAAAAACTAGTGCGTGCACTCAAAATGACCCCCGGGAATGGGTCATCCCTGGTGGGGGAGAGATCTACTTCCTGGTTCCACTGCAAGACTGTATATGGGAATACAGATACCCAAGGATTATGATAGTTGTCTTAGTCTTTGTGACCTTTAGTGAAATTCTAAAGGATGGGTTTTTAAATTAACCTCAGTACGGCTTTTAGAAATACGAAACCAAAAACTGGGGTGTGTGGCCACCTTCGCTTGGTTTTAGAATGCTGACAGACTAATTTGAGTCTGAAAAAGTAGAAATGGCCTTATTGCACGATATAATACCCTGCCCTATTCACACCTTTGCTAATACAAATACAGAAAGAATAAAAAAAATGGCATTTTCGAAAGATCATGCCTTCATCAGTGTCCACAGGGTTAATGCTATAAGTATTAGATTAGGTGTGTAAGGAGATGCACAGAGGTGTCTCCTGGTATAAGTGCTTTTTGCTGGGTGATGCAGTGTTAGGGATACCCTGGGAGACGCATTGGGCAATTCCAGGTATTATCGGAAAATCCATAAAGTTGCCGGTATATATGGAGAAAGTGAAAGATGTATACGTCCCCATAGAAGGTTGAGTCAACACTTGGTTGCTTCCAGTGTATACCCGACGTGGATGTATATATCATGCTGTTTAATTTGTATCTTCTTCCTTTAGCCAATCTTGCAGAGAATTTTGGTCTTATTTTAATGCCTTATGCAGACGATTCTCAGATTTTGTTTTCCCTCTCCAAATCTGATATGTCTGCTCCTTCTGCACTTAGAATAGGCCTTCACGAGATATTCTGCTGGATGTCGACTAACCAACTTAAATTAAATGGGGACAAAACAGAGGTCCTCCTCTTAGGGAATAATAAGGATCTTTGGAGCGATCCCCACTGGCCGACATCACTGGGCAAGCTTCCGCCCCCAGCCACTCAGGTCAGAAATCTTGGGGTCATCATAGATGACAATCTCTCCATGACACAGCAAGCCAACAAAGTGGCGGGCATATGTTTTACCATTCTCAGATGGCTACGTAAAATTGTCTGGATGTTGCCACCTACCACCCAGAAGACCGTAGTCAATGCCTTAGTAACTTCTCGGCTTGACTACGGTAAAATCTTGTACCTGGGTGCAAACAAAGCAGTAGTAAGACGCTTGCAACTGGTACAAAACGCTGCGGCCAGACTGCTTTGTAGAATCCCCAGACACGCCAGGATTACTAAACATCTTAGGGACCTTCACTGGCTCAGGTTTGAAAACCGGATTCGCTTTAAAACCCTGAGCTATCTGTTTAAAATCAAAGCTGGGACCACTCCCAAGTATCTTCAAGATCTTGCCAAGCCCTACCTTCCCAATCGCAATCTTCGTTCAGTTACATCAGCGACCTTTACGGTACCCAGGTATAAACGGGCTAGAATGGGCGGGAGATCCTTTTCATATCTGGGTCCAACTCTTTGGAACACATTGCCCACCCAAATACGCAAAGAAGAAAACTACTGGAACTTTAGAAAAAGTGTAAAGACCTGGTTGTTCGATAAATAAATACTCTCGGATTGGTTCTCTCTCTAGCTGTGCCCTGTGTTTTGCTAATTCGGCGCCGGGAAACCCTTTGTGGGTAGCTGTGCGCCTTATAAATACTATAAAATAAAATAAATAAATACATCCTGTGTTGTTAGGGGTGGTCTCTGGCTAGTTTTCTAAATACAATGGTTACCAGTATGGTCTAAGTGGTTGGTAATGCTGGTCTTAGTGTCATAACGGCTCAGGTATGTGCAAAGAGGGTGCGTTACCAATAGGGGTTGTTGCTGTCAGCATGCACTATCTTGTAGTTGATAACCCCCAGCCAAATTGCCCCCAGGGTATGTCATCTTTCAGTCCTGTAAGGGGTGTGCCTGGGCGGAACACACATTGCTGTTCTTTTTCGGAGATGCCATTTTCATTGTTCATCTGTTCATTGATGGTCCACTGTAAGTCTTCCATAGTGTGTTGGTTCATCAGGTAATGGGTAGCCATTTTTCTAGTGCTTTTCTTGCAATATACGTTGCTTCTGTGTTCCACTATCCGGGTTTTGACTTGTCTTGTTGTCAACCCAACATATTCCATACCACATGGGCAGGTAATGATGTGTACTACATTTTTACTGTTGCAGTTCGTGAAACGCCTTTGTTCCCATTTGGTGTCATTCTTTAATTCAATGCATTTGGTTCTTTTTGTTAAATGGCACGTGCTGCAGTTTCCACATGGATGGTGATCCTTCACTGGAGGTAGAAATGTGTTGGCTATTCCCATGGGTGGGATATTCCGTGGTCTATGTGGACCAACATGTCTCGCAGACTCCTTCCTCTTTTGTGAGCAAACATTGGTTTTAGGAGGTCAAGATTGCCACAATTCAATAACCTCCAGTGTTTGTTCACAATTTTCGGCACCTGATTGGAGCCAGTATTATAAGCGATGACACATATGGTGCTCTGTTCTGGGTCCTTTGGTACTTTTGGTTCCAGTAGGGCTTCCCTATTGTTATTGCGTGCTCTCTTCATGGCTTTGTCTATGATTCCTGCTGGATATTTTCATTTCCTCAACTTCTCCAGAAGGTCTGTTTCCTGTCTCTTGAAGTCCCTGACCTCAGTGCAATTCCTCCACAAGCTGAGGAACTGTCCATTAGGGAGGTTATCCCAGAGGTGCAGAGGATAAAAACTGTTGTATAACAGTAGGCAATTCTTTGTGGTAACTTTGAAATGCGTAGTGGTCTTGAGGGTGCCATCCTCAGGGTAGATGTTGAGGTCTAGGAAGACCAGGTTGGTCATTGAGACTGTGCTGGTAAACTTGAGGTAGGTGTTCTGTAGATTCGACCAGGTCGTCATGGCTTCTGTTGATGCAATGTCTCCTTCCTATATGACCAGCACATTGTTGATGTAACATTTCCAATCTTTTATGTGGTTGATGAATGGGTTGCTTTGGTGTAGAATTTTCTTAGTCTCCAGGTGGTAGACATAGAGACCAGCTACACTGGGAGCAAATGTGCTCCCCATGCTGGTCCCGTGCTTCTGTAGGTAGAGGGTGTCCTCATAGGCAAAGAAATTCTTTGTGAGGGCCAGAAAGACACACTCCATGATCACATTGCATGCTGTTTGGTACTCCCAGTCAGTAGTAAATAGTTCATCCTCTATGATGGTAAGGGTCTCATTATGTAGGAGGCTGGGGTAAAGGCTCTCCACGTCTAGTCATATTAGAAGATGTTTAGTGGGGTCAAACTCCACTCCTTGTAGTTGCTGAAGGACTTCCTTCGTGTCCTTTAAATATGTCTTTTTGGACCAGTGGATGAAGGAAGGCATCCGCAAATTTGGATATGGGTTTTAAAATTGAGCCAATGCCGGACACTATGGGGCCGCCTGGTAGTTTTCACTTCATGGGTACAACAGGTGGTTTGACTGGGTGTGAGAGAAAACATATATTTGTACAGATTGAGGACTCCCCTGCAATCAGCTTATTACTGGTCAGTGAGGTAGCCTGCCAAGGCTACTCCCCCACTAACTCATCAACAGGGTTCTGAGAGAGGAGATCAGGGAGAAGGTCACTCTCTTCCTCCTGTCCCTCATCAGTTGCCATTAGCAAGCTCATGTCAGTCCTGTCCACAAAAGGTTTCAGGTGGTTCACATGAAGTACCCTGTGGGGACTTCTGGTAGTACCTAGATCCTCTAAGTAGGTGACCTCACCTTTCTTTTCAAAGATTGTGTGAGGGCAATGCGTAAACAGGCGAGCCTCACAGTGGAACCTTCTAGCTACTAGCACCTAACCTGCTATCCCTCCACCAGTATTAGCACCTCTATACTTACTGGGATCTGTGTGCATACTGAATCGCACCCACTGTCACAATGCTAGTCCCCTTGGGAGCCTAACAGTTCAGAACACAAGCACAGGTGCATCACACATCAAAATTCAAGCAAAAGGAACAATTATATAGTCCATATCCATTAAAGATGTTCTTCAATTTCTCTCTTTTTATTCCATTTCACGTGGATTAAAAAACGGTGACAAATTTTATGACTCTTCACACAGTACAGCTGACGCGTTTTGTCCTAGTGTAGGACTTCTTCAGGGCACTGTAATGTACAGGAATTTATATAGCGCAAATCACCGAGCGGTTTCTAAGCGCTAAGCACTAAGTATTGGGTGGGTCAAACACATCCAAAGGCTAGTGAATCGCAGGCTTCATTGCTTTTAAATTGTTCCCCGTCAAGTCTTATATAGTGTCCAAAAAGTGAGCCGTCTATATCTAGATCACAGAAGGATGATGGCTAAAAGGAGGATCCCAACATAAGGATGTCGAGCACCGTAGTGATGTGTTACGTATAGGCTCACATCCAAGTCTTGCAATTCATAATCTCAAAGTTACCTGAAAGGGCTTACACAGGTAGGGCAAGCAGCTCCGCCTGGTTAGAGATGAGCATGAACAATATCAGCTTCCACGATTACCTATAGTCACATCAAGACGGAGGAAACGTCCCAAAGCTAATGTCTTGTAAACTGGTTAAAATATTAAATGAACAGGAGACCACCAGCCGAAATGAGGCTGTCGCTGGCAGAATATCGAGGGATGTGGCAGCAACGGTTGAACGGACAAGAAGTGTGGGGGCCACTCCACTTGTCTTGGATAGCTGCTGGGTCCATAGGCTCCAACATCCACACCTTCTGGCCTGCCTGGTAAACAGTCAGGAAAGCCTTTTGGTCATGCCAAGATTTCTGAAGCTCCTCGCTGGCCTCCTAGTTATCACTGGCCTTCTTATGTACGCAGCCAAATGAGAACGCAGGCCAAGGACATAGTCCACAATATCCTGTTTAGGAGGTTTGGGAGGTTGCTCCCATCCCTCCTCAACTAGACACAATGGACCCCTAACTGAATGTCCAAACAGAAGTT
Source organism: Lissotriton vulgaris (assembly GCF_964263255.1). NCBI lineage: Eukaryota > Metazoa > Chordata > Amphibia > Caudata > Salamandridae > Lissotriton > Lissotriton vulgaris. The sequence continues at coordinate 283,679,332 of NC_141689.1, read as the reverse complement.
CAAAGGGGCTGTAGCCAACCCCTTCTGAGGAACCGCTCTGTAGGAAAATAGAAGGCAGGGTAGTAAGACATCCCATTTTCCCCAACGTTTTTCATTGGATGAATGATTAAAATGAAAATATGATCTTTGAAGAAGAATACATTTAATTTAGAATTATTTCACCAAAAGACTACTGAGAAGTTTATTTTGAACTATTGTTTAGGAACTGGGACGTTCCTTAAAAAGAGTGTGCACATCCTACAGGTTGGGTATCCTCCTAACGAGACCAGTAGTAGGGTAGTAAGACATCCTATTTTCCCAACGTTTTTCTGGGAGTCCCATAATGATACCCTTGAGGGTCTTGTTGAACCTATCAAAAAGCCCATTACATTGTGGATGGTAGGGTGTGGTAAACTTATACTCCACACTCTTTCCACATTGAAGTTATGTAACTAGACATGAAGTTGGTACCTCTGTCTGTTTAGACCTCCTTAGGGAAGCCCATTCTGGTAAAGATTCCCAGGAGGGCCATTGACCCTACAGGAGCTGTGGTAGTTCTAAGGAGAATTGCTTCTAGATACCTAGTGGCATGGTCCACCACCACTAGGATGGAATTGTATCTAGGTGCATTTGGAGGGTTCAGGGCACCAACAAAGTCAATCCCTAACCTCTCCAAGGGAACCCACACCACTGGAAGTGGAATGAAGGGGGGCCTTTGTAGTGCCACCTGACTTACTACTAGCTTGGCGAGTGACACAGGAGCGACAAAACTCCTTGGTGTCTTCTGACATATGAAAATGAGGTACAATCCTGTCCCAAGTTTTACTTTGCCCAAGGTGTCCTGAAATGGGAATGTCATGTGCCAGGGACATATTACCAACCTCCTGGTGGCACCAGGCTTGGGGTTTCTAACTTCAGAATACAGGAGCCCATCTTCCCAATATATAATTTTTAGGACCCACAGACATTCCCTGCTTCCTCAGCAGCAGCTTGCTGTCTGAGGGGTTCACGAGAGGGATAGTAGTGTTGTTCCAAACTCAGGTCTGCCCGAAAAGGGGCCCCTGCCACCAAGAACACTGCCTGGTCAGGCTCAAGTTCCTCTGGGACAGTTCCTTCACAGGGACTGTGATCATCTCCCTCAGGAGACTGATCCTCAATGGGAGTCTGGGAGTAGGATAATTCCTTATCATTCATGCTCCTTCTCTTTGGACAATCAGCATCTTTTGTCTAATGGGTCTTTACCTTACATAAATAACACCAAGGTTTCTTGTTGCCTTTCTTGGAATTTTGGGACTCCCCCAGATGTAGGTTTTTTTGGAACTCGAGAAGTCTCCTTTTTATCTTTACCCTTGTCCCCACCCTTATCCTGGGATTTTGAAGAATCTTGTTTCTTCTGGTCACCTCCATTACCATGATGTTTCCGGCTTGACCCTGGTGCGGACCCATTTGTCTGCCTTCTGTCCCAATTTTTGGGGAGAGGTCAGATCGGAGTCAACCAGGCACTGGTGCTAAAGTTGGTTCTGACAGTTATTAAGGATGTGCTCCGTCATTATCAAATGGTACAATCCTTCATAGTCCTTTACCTTGCTTCCATGACGCCAGCCTTCCAAGGCTTTAATAGCACTATCAATGATATGTACCCAGTCCTGGGTGTGTGCCTTCTAGGTGTCTCTGAACTTAATTCTATATTGCTCAGTGTTTAAGCGAAACCCATCAATGAGTGCATTCTTCAGGACTAAGTAATTGTCAGCATCCTCTTCTCTAACAGTGAGGAGCTTATCGCTACCTTTGTTAGCAAAGTAGAGCCAGAGGATAGCTGCCCACTACCCTTGAGAGCAGAAAGAGGCATGAGAGTTGCAGAAAGAGGCATGTGAGGTGCAGTAAGAGGCAAGAGATAGGCAGAAAGAGGCAAGAGAGGTAGAGAAAGAGGCTAATGTCTCGTAAACTGGTTAAAATATTAAATGAACAGGAGACCACCAGCCGAAATGAGGCTGTCGCAGGCAGGTTATCGAGGGATGTTGCAGCAAGGTTGAACGGACAAGAAGTGTGGGGGCTACTCCACTTGTCTTGGATAGCTGCTGGGTCCATAGGCTCCAACATCCACACCTTCTGGCCTGCCTAGTAAACAGTCAGGAAAGCCTTTTGGTCATGCCAGGATTTCTGAAGCTCCTGGCTGGCCTCCTGGTTATCACTGGCCTTCTTATGTACGCAGCCAAAAGAGAACGCAGGCCAAATGAGAACACTGGTAAGCCCCCTCACCCAGATCCTAAACACTGAACCCTTTCTGGGAGGTAGTGGTACCTCCCTGTGATAGAATATCTTTTCTTCTGCCTTCCCCTGCTCGAGCTTGGGTCAGCAGCAGGAGGGTAGAATCATGTCTCTGGCCGGCAGCAACCCTAGCTTGCTCTCCAGTTCAGGAAGACTGGTACCGGGTGCACTGAGGGCCTCCTGGAGGAGCTTTACAGTACATGGAGTCATACCTCCAACACCCACATGTTTGATACCAAACATGACAGGGGTCATTATAGCCAGTTTACAGATGGTCATCGCATAATGACGCATGGCCACTCTATATGTTATAATGGCTGATGCGGTACAAAAGGGGGTGGTGATGGACGGAGCATCTGAATCAATCAAGAGAGGTGCGGATAGAGGAAGAATGGCACATAAAGAGGCAAGTGAGGTACAGAAAGAGGCAAGAGAGGTACAAAAAGAGACAAGAGAGGTACAGAAAGAGGAAGAACGGTACAGCAGGAGGCAAGAGAGGTACAGGCCCTCTGTAATATAGTGATCCATTTCTGGATGTCATCCCCCTCCTAGTAAGGAGGGACTATCCTGCTCAGGTTCCTAGTATCAAAAGAGTTTTCCCTGACCCAAGGGACACAAAGGCTGCCACCATGGGACTCCAGTCCTAGATATTTCCTAGTTTTTTGGACTTCCAGGGCCTCCTTTTCAAGGGCCAACTGATCTCGCCTGAGCTTGAGTCTAACTCTCTCAAGTTTGATCTGGTGGTATTCCCTCTCCGAAGAATATTCTCTCTGACTAGAGATAGAGGTCCCTATGGACTGGCCCAAAGCATTGGACTTAGCAGAGGGAGACCTAGATCTCCTCTGTCTGCTCTGGACCCTCCCAAGGGGAATAAAGGGGGACCTACTTCTAGGCATACCCGCTGTGCCATCTGCACTATTCCCTTCGCCAGAGTTCACCAAGGTGGAGTCCTCAGACTCCCCTTGGTCATGCTCTGAATTAGGGTCACTGGGGGTTACCCCTACTGTCCCATATTCTGGAGCATCCCCACCCACTTTGTCCCAATCCCCTGACCTGTCAGGGTTTTGGATTGGAGATCATCTAGGTTAAGCAGCTCTGAAAGGTGCTTAGTGGTTGAATTGCTCCCTGTCTTTAACTTCCTGGAAATACAAAGGTCCTTAGTTCCTGGAACTTAAGACCACTGTTTCCAGAAGCCCGGGGTACACTAGTATCCCAAGCTAAAGACATGGTTACTAGGTGTAATGTAGTTTTGATAACATAGTGTAAACTAAACTTTCTAAGATTAGAGAAAGGGTTGTGCTAGACCCTTAACAACCAATCTATAAGTTCAGTTGAACTTACTTTGTCTATCTAAATATTATATGTGCCTAATGCTAGTGATGATTTTTCAACACACCTAGATTAGCTGATAAAACAATGCAGGCTTGAATGTGAGAGGCTGGCTAAGTATATGGTTCTCTCTTATTTAAGAGTAGCACCCTGCACTAATCCAGACAACCCTTATGGTGATTTTAGTGGTCTTAGACAACCTTAAATAGCTCACTAATTGGTAGCTGTGAGAGCACCCTTCAGGCTTAGTACAAAAGGAGTGTAAAGCAGCTTGTTTTACCAGTACTTAATCTTATGGTATAGGTTAAGTGAAAAAGAATCACTCAGTCTAGTTATAAACATATGTTTTTATTACAAACACTCACTGACACATTTGCACTACCTCCTACCCAAGATAGAACCACAAAACACATAATACTTAGGCAACAGAGGACATAAGTTGAGCAATACACAGTGGTTTCCAGGGGGAGACCAAACCATATACTAAAATAGTGGAATGCGAAGCACCGACTAAAGTCAAGAATGGACCCATAAGACGTAGAAGTGTTGGGGACCCAAGGAACCACTCAATTTAAGTACCCAGGAACCCCACAGAGGCAGTGTGCAGAGTGTGAACATGACAGCGTGATCAACACAAGTCAATGGGTACATTGCGGTTGCAGTTTTAAAGAAAAAGGACCCTTTCTACTGGACCCTGAAGAAACCCAGTGGAAGGTTAGAAAGTCACCCAACCCATGGATACCCCAGGAACCAGGATACCTACACCAGGCAATCCGGGTGCAAAGGTGTTAAGTGACATCGTAAACCACCATAGACCACAATGGAGGACTTCAGGAAAGATGCAGCTGGAGAAGAAGATGAAGGAGTCCAGTGGAACCCAAAGGTGGATTCAAGATGAGAGATACCTGCAAGTAGAGGGGACTGAGTCTATGCCACTCAAGCGTGATCAGGAGTGGTTGATGGTGCCCTTGAAATTGCAGCTGTGCAGACCAGGCGAGGCTGTAGAAGACAAAGAGCCATTCACAAGCTGTCCCACAACGGATGTCGTGGGCCAAGGGGTCAGTGTACGCTGGGGCATCAACACGACTTGGCAGAAGCACACAACGTGGATGACGAAAAAGGTGCTGTGTCGGGACCAGCAAGGTCCAAGTGACTCACCATAAGCAGGTAAGTCAGAGCAGGCCACGAGCAAGAAAGGGAGCCCACTGAAGCCAAAGAAGAAGCTCAAGAGGACCCACGGACTAAAGGCATAGGAGTCGCAAGAGGACCTTGAGCCGCTCACCAATGAAGAAGGCCCACAGTGCAGAGGAAATGGTGAGGGCAAAGATCTTGGCTGTAGGAGTTGCCTGGGGGTGGAGCTTCTTGGAGCCCGAAGGTCTCTGAGGGAGAGAGCCAACAAGTCTTGGTAACGGCAAGCCAACATGGTGCACAGGGGTGCTGTTCCAGCAGTACCTTTTGGGTTACCCCATTTCTTTAATGGTTCCAGCAGTTCCAACAAGGGATACTGTCTTCAAACACGGTATGAAGACAGTGCAGGTCATAAGGGAGTTACAGAACTACCTCCTCTGTTGCTGAGCCTTTTGGAGTCTGTGAGAGCCCAGGATCAGGAGACCAGTCAGCTGCGTTACGGTGCTAGCAGATGCAGGGGAGTGACTCCTTCACTCCAAGGTAGATTCCTTTAGGTGTCATGGATGGCCACAGGGCTGGTACAGAACCTGTATGGAGAATGGGCACTGACTTTGTAGATGACCAGCAGGATGACGACACCAAGAGCAGCAGGAATCTTCCCCAGTGCAATCTCAGCTCCCAAAGCGAAGTCCAGCGAAGTCCAGAGTGTCCAGACGATCAAAGTTGAAGTGGTATGTGATTTGAATCTTGTCCCACGACAACTCTAGGGACCCACCCACAGGTAAGCCCTTAAATACCCTTTGGAAAGGGTTGGGTTAATCCAGGTGTCTCTCCCAAAGGAGGGGCAAGACATTGGGCAGGATACTCCCATGTCCTTTGTCCAGCTTCATGCCAGAGCGGGATCCAATGGCTCCTGTGTGAACTGGAGTATGCAAGGAGGGCACCTAATGTTCCCTACAAGCAGTTTCAGTGGTGCTGGTAAGCCCCCTCACCCAGATCCTAAACACTGAACCCTTTCTGGGAGGTAGTGGTACCTCCCTGTGATAGAATATCTTTTCTTCTGCCTTCCCCTGCTCAAGCTGAGTCAGCAGCAGGAGGGTAGAATCATGTATCTGGCCGGCAGCAACCCTAGCTTGCTCTCCAGTTCAGGAAGACTGGTGCACTGAGGGCCTCCTGGAGGAGCTTTACAGTGCATGGAGTCATACCTCCAACACCCACATGTTTGATACCAAACAGGACAGGGGTCATTGCAGCCAGTTTACAGATGGTCATCGCGTAATGACGCATGGCCACTCTATATATTATAATGGCTGATGCGGTACAAAAGGGGGTGGTGATGGACGGAGCATCTGAATCAATCAAACACTCACATCTCAAAAGATCTGGGTTTAATCCATCCCCCTTTGTACCACTTTTGGCCGCCATAAGTGTGGCAGGGTATGCTCAGACGTTAGTCCCTTGCTCACTTTGCCACTGGATTAAAGCAAGCCGGGCTGAAGACGGCTGGAATGCCATAAACCGGTCCTCGGAAGCTTGTTTCAAGTCCAGGGAAGACATGGCTTGGCAGTTCGGGCTGGACTATTCCCATGAGGCACAGGGTCAGACTGATTTGCATATAGCCATGTCTGAACTGGGGTGGCAGAGTGGGCTAAAGAACGGTTATGGATTAAACCCAGATCTTTTGACTGGGTGTGAGTGTTTGATTGAATCAGATGCTCCGTCCATCACCACCCCCTTTTGTACCGCTTTTGGCCGCCATAAGTGTGGCAGGGCATGCTCAGACGTGAGTCCCTTGCTCACTTTGCCACTGGATTCAAGCAAGCCGGGCTTGAGACGGCTGGAATGCCAGAAACCGGTCCTCGGAAGCTTGTTTCCGGTCCGGGGAAGACATGGCTTGGCAGTTCGGGCTGGACTGTTCCCATGAGGCACAGGGTCAGACTGATTTGCATATGGCCATGTCTGAGCTGGGGTGGCAGAGTAGGCTAAAGAACGGTGATGGATGAAACCCAGATCTTTTGACTGGGTGTGAGTGTTTGATTGATTCAGATGCTCCGTCCATCACCACCCCCTTTTGTACCGATAATGGCTGATGCAGCAGAGTGCTGTACAGCTAGTCTTGAGCAATGACAGTTAATAGAATAAACTGTAACAACTCAGTAACCAGGATGTCTGGTAATGTCAACAATGACTCCTTAAACAAGTGGGACTTTAACCCCTGCGCTGCTCGGCATATTCCCCTGTTGTGCTGGGGGGAGGGAGGGTGCGCGCAGCGCTCCCTTGCTCATGACGAGCTCAGCTCGTCATGAGCTACAGTGCTCCTGTGCTCATGACGAGCTTAGCTCGTCACGGCCGCACCCGTTTCTTTAGAACGCTCAGCACAGCAGGGGAATTAGCCCAGCCTGCGAGCGTTCTAAAGGCAATGACGAGGTCAGCTCGTCATGAGCACCGGAGCACTGTAGCTCATGACGAGCTGAGCTCGTCATGAGCATGCAAGGTGTTAATGCATTGTGGAAAAAGAAGGCAGAGTGGTCGAGTTTGTGCTTGAGTTCAGTATTCTCGGAATTACAAATCTATTTCAAAAGCAGCAGGCCCTTACCTTTTGTTGCTGGTATTTTACTACCCTTATGTCTTTCAAACTTTCAAACTTAGGGCCTGATTTAGATCTTAGATGGGTTACTCGATTACAACAGTGATGGATATCCCGTCCGCCAAAATGTAAATCCTATTATATCCTAGGTTATTTATATAAATGCCATTATATCCAATAGGATTTATGTTTCAGGATATCCGTCACCGTTGTGACAGAGTAACTGTCCACCAAGATCTAAATCAGGCCTTAAGTTTGAAAGGTTAATAGGTGTTGTGATGGGCGTGTGTTGTAATAATAGGCAGTGAGACATGGCCAAAGTGAGATACTGGATGCATTTTGTTCTTACATTCAAAGAACACAATATACAACTTTCCTTATGGGTGCAAGTATGAAGAACAGATATGTTTGAATATATAGGGATGCTGTGTCTCTGTGATTGGCTGAGTCTCCGAATAAACATCCATCTCAGAATGGTTTTTTGTTTTAACTTAAGTTCAGAAAAAAATATAAATATAAATGAAGGAGTTCCCTCTTTTGTGATAGACATTCATGTAAAATAAAATGTTCACACTGTAGTGGGTTTGCCCTTCTGAAGCTCCTATTACACTTGTCATTGCTTGTGCCTTGCATCCTGTGTGACTCTCCCCTTGCAACCTTCACTGCTACCCTCTGTATCCACCACTGCTCTTCCTTTCCTCGTTTCACTGCTCTGCCTTGCATCTGGCACTACTTTCTCTTGTAAACTGTGCTGCTCTCACTTGCACCTTCACTGCTTCATAATGCACCCTGAACTGCTGTCCTCTTGCACCCAGCACTTATCTCTCAATATCACCTGTGAAGCTTTCATCTGCACTACTGCCTGTTGTTCCCTGTCATTCTCCGACTCTTGCACACTTTTTGCATCCATTGCTGCAACTCTTGCAGCCTTCAATGCTCTGCCGTGGGCCGTTCTCCTTGCTTTGGCATTGTGATATTAGTGCAACGTGTTCATCAATCTGCAATGAATACAATACCTGCAACAGAGGTGTAAGCCTCCCTAATGCAAAGGGCAGTTAGAGGACATGTGACAGCATTGTATGTTTAGTCATAAACAGAACAGGTACAACATGTGTAGCTGCAGAATAAGAGGCACTGTGGGCCTCGTTTATGAGGCCCAACTGGCACTTTCGATCCACCCGAACGTCATTTTTTAACGCTCCGGTGGCGCAATGTGCCATGGCATATTTATAAGGCCATGTAAAGCCAATTTACATAGCTTATCATGACCTTATTAATATGTGGCCCTTTGACGCAGAAAACTGTGTGAAAGGAGCGTTCCATGGGTGTTGCTGTGGTTGTTCCCACACAACATAAGTGGAATGTGACACATTCCCAGATTTACGAGAAATCGTGAACCTGGTAATACATGTGAACCCCACCAGCACAGGGGTGGCGTTAGGGAGGCACAATGAGGAGAAATGTTTTATTTCTCCTCATGCTTTCCTTTTTTTCTATGTGTGCTGCACTCTGCAGGAAGGTGTCCCTTCCTGCACAAAATCAATCAGCCCGCAGCGCAGGCACCCTTGCAACATGGTGCAAGGGTGCCTGCATTGGCGCATGGCAGCCCATTGTGCGCGGCGCAGGGGAAATGGACAGGAATGCGCCGTACCACATAGATACAGCGCATTCCTGCCCTTTTTGACTTAGGGCAGAGCTGCAAGATTCCTTGCGGCGCTGCCCTAAGTCAAAACCACATAAATGAGGCCATGTATGCGTGGAAGTAACCACCCACTGCTGTTACCCATGAGCCACCTCTTTCCTGAACCACTCCAGTACGATAATATATTTTTTGTATAGAGAACCCAAATCCTTTTACATTTCCAGTGCTTGTTCCTTTTCTTTGTAGCCACCTTTATGCTATACTGTCTTGCATCCCTCTGGCATCATGTTTATTGCGTGTAGATCAAATATTGAAAGAAATGTGCTTGCCCTTGTTTACAGGTGAATGCTGCTCTGTAGCTCTGCTGTCTGAGAGCACCAGTTTTAAATTCCATTTAATGGTGAGCAGGAGGAAAACAAATTGATACAGTAATATTCAACATTGCCCTACGTTTACTCAAGTCAATGTACATATGTTGTTGCAGCAGTGTAATTGTTATTGATTGACAAGTGATATCCATCCGTTTTATCTGCGAGTAAGACGCTGAGAGCTTGAACTCAGCATTAACTGAGGCGTGCAGCCTGTATTGATAGCTCCTGTGTGTGCTGGCACTTCCCTCTCAATCAGAGGATGAGGACCGACTGCACCACAAGCTACACTTCACAGGCTCAGACCTTGGTTTGTAACAAAAATGACTATGGGGCATATTTACACAGGCATTGTGCCACAGGAACGTTCTAACGATGTTCCTGTGGCGCAAAGCCCTGCTCCATATTTGCAATGTGACGCTAAGCTAATTCTTGTGGCTTAATGCCGCTTTGTAAATATCATCCCCTTTCACACTGGTATCCGCATGAAAGGGGCGTGCAATGGGTGTTGCTGTGGGCGTTCCACCGTAACACCCATTGCTTTTTGACGCTGCTCAAGATTTACAAGGAGATGTGAATCTGAGGCAGCCCAAAACGTAACGCCATGCATGAGTAGGCGTTAGAATGGCGATACGAGGAGACATACTTGTATTTCTTCTCGTTTTTTGCTTTTTTTTATGTGTGCTGCATTCTGCATTCTGCAGCACACTTAGAAAGAGCAAAACACCATGAATGATTGTTTATGTGCAGGAAGGTGTCCCTTCCTGCTCATAAACAATCATCAAATAATGAGGATTTGCCACTTCTATGTGTGCTGCACAATGCAGCACACATAGATGGAACGAATGACCAATATGGATTGTTTATGTACAGGAAGGGACACTTTCCTGCACAAAAACAATCGATCCCTGCAACCCAGACACCCTTGCATCTTAGTGCAAGGGTGCCTGCGTTGGTGCTCGGCAGCTAACTTTAGTTCCAGCGTTAGGGAAAACACAGGGTTGTGCCAAATTGTTGTAAATATGGTGCATCCTTGCGGTTTGAAAGTGTTGGGCGCAGCACTGCCAAATTTGGTGCTGCTACAGGCTCTGACATTTCCTTGAACATATGCCCCGGGGTCTGAGAATTCGGCCGGTTACATATATAAATATATATAATCCCATACCAAGGCTGCCCAGTGGTGATTCCGCCTCATGCCTTTCTTCCACCACTCCTCTCTTCCTGTTTTACCCCTCCTTTTTACGGTTTCCTACCTTTCTCTTCCCCTCCCCCTTCTTTTGCTTTCTTACTTTCGGGTAAAGTTTCAAGAGCAAAAATATGTTCTAGACCCCAAAAATGTGAGGGGGTGCCCTCCACCTGCACCTAAAGGCACAAATTTGGCACTGAAAGACTGACAGAAAAATCATAACCTATCTATCACTTAGCTGTTTCAGTATTCAATGCATTTGTTATTATGAACAAAGACCCTTCAATATGTAGGGGAATGAGTGAGAATGTGAAAATAATTTTGAACATTTTTGAAGAAAACGCTTAAGTCTGTTCAGAAATTATATTAAAATTGTGTATCCTTATTTATAAATACAATGCTAAAAAAAAGACTACTTCCAATAAAACGTAGTTACTGCACCCAACTTACATATTTTTTTCTAAGCATGAAGCAGATGTGTGAAAAAAAGTGGAAATCTCTTTATGCAAAATCAGATTGTGATTCACAAATGCAGGGCCGGCGAGTTTTTCACGAGTGTAAATGTTCAGCTAGGTATACAACCTTTACAACAAAACTTTTACCACGCACTACCATTACAACGCAGTCATTACAACGCAAACCATTACAACGCATTGCGCTGGGGGGCGCTCTAGGATAGGGAATACATTTAATTTACTATCCAACACCTTCCCTAGTGTCCACGGGGACTGGAGTTGGAATAGTAAATTAAACTTTTCACTATCCAGCACCCCAAAGCGCTATGCGTTGTAAAGGCATGCGTTGTAAAAACCGCGTTGTAAAGGTATGGGTGGTAAAAGTATGCGTTGTAACGTCATACATCCGTTCAGCTATGGGTGCAGATTTTAATGCAGTTGCAATACCTGGGGGAGGATATCAAAGGAGTTGTCTATGAAGATTAGATGAACATCTACAGAACCTTATCTTTGTAGTATTTACCAAATATTTGCATTGCCTTTTCCACACTTCCACATACTTTAAAACAAAACCTAATTAAACCAGACATAAATGTTGCAGAAAGTTTGCATGGAACAACCTTTTTTATCGCCTCCCTGTAAATGGGGCACTACACATGGGAAAATATGGAGAAAAAATAAGAACAGCTCTCAAAAAACTTTTAGAATTTTCCTAACTCTGCACAAGCTGGCTACACAGATACTTCGGAACACATTGTGCTATGGAAAAAACATGATTTATGCATGTGTTTATTTGTGGACAGTTATAAAGCTCATACACTCTGTAGCAGTCTATTGTCTCTTAAAAATGATGCAGCTTTCAAGCCGTCTGAATTAGGCACTGGCTGGTGGATTACCTCAGATGTATCAAGGGATTCCATTGCCTTTGCGTCACGCAACACGACACAAGGCAACACAAGTCCTTAAGGCATATTGACCATGCCACACAGAGCCACCTTGCTTGGCATAGTAAATCTGGAGTGATGCAAGTTAGTGCATGACTCTGCCTTGCTTTGCTCTGGGTGGAGAAGGCATTCTTTAGGTGGAGTGTGAGTGTTCCCATTCATCCACCCCAGTGTTTAATTTGTAAAAAGGTAAGTGTTAGGTCCCTGCTCGAGAGGCTTCTGCAGCCTGCACCACCAATTGCCCCGCCTGCGCTATCAATGACAGTGCCTACATAACTACTCCTGCATGTGTGACAATCAAGACCATTCTAGGCCACCCAAAGCAATAATAATGGTGTGTGCGGCAGATATTAATTTTAATGCAGATAGACTTATTAAACACTTTGACAGACAGTGCCACCATGAGGTGGACTATCAGTAGGGCCCGGGCCAATAATTAAGTGCTGAGCACCAGAAACCACCGTCTCAAAGGAAGCACTGAATTCCACCCTCAGTTTTTGGTGCATTCCCAGCTTTTCAGCAACTAGTAAACGTGGGAATGAGTCAAAATGCTACTACTTCATGAGTGAGGCATAACCAGGAGATAGATGTTTATTTCTCCTCTTCATTTCCTCTATCTACTTGGGCTGTGTTCTGCAGCAAACATAGAAAGAGGACAATGCCTCTCATGATTGTGGTTGTGAAGAAAGGTGGCCCTTCCTGCATAAGAAAACATCTTTGGCTGTAACGCAGGCACCCTTGCACCATGGTGCAAGGGAGCCTGTAATGCGCTTGGCAGCCACAAGTGCGACAGCGCAGATACTCAACATGGCGCAGCACCGCAAGTTGCCTTTCTGCGTTGGACCAAATTATGATAAATCTGGTCCCAGATTTTCTGTAATTTCCTGAATTTAATCTGGGAGGATTTGTTGATGGATTTCCAAGGGCAGTTTCTTCCACAATTCAACTCTCATTGAAGAAGGAAAATTATACCACCCCATTTGTAGTGACTGACTGATGGCATTTCAAAACTGTCTTTATTTCATGATCCAAAATTAGAGAATGTCTTTACTCAACATACAGAACACGTTTCTTTCATTTAATTCTTCAAAATGAAATCAGAAAACCTGCTTTTCAGCCTGGCATCCCCATTTGATCCTAGATAAATGTTTTATTTCACTTTGCCTTGTTTATGTTTATTATCACATATGAGGGCATCTTGAAATACGAGTTCAGAATGTGCTGGTACGAAACCTTCTCTTGAGCTTGATTTAATAACTCTAATGTTGTTCCATGTATAATAACAACCGAGGCCAACCAGAGGGTGCACATTACAAATGGCTCTTGGTTCACTAATGGTATTGTGGCCGGGGATGGGGAGGCAGGAATGTTTCTAACTACATTTCTGCAAACTATCACTTTTAATAAATGCCTCTCAATGCAGTGATATTATAAAATGCACTAAGGAGAAACGCTTCCATATCTTAGGGGAATACACTTTTTTGAAGTCTGGAGAGGCGTTATCATATTTGTAATGCTTGTTTCAAATGTCCTTAACCCCTCCGGTGGCCGTGTGCTCATGACGAGCTGAGCTCATCATAACGGTCACAACGCTCGCACGCTGGGTCAATTCTCCCGCTGTGCTGAACGTTCCACAGAAACGGGTGTGGCCGTGACGAGCTCAACTCGTCATGAGCACACGGCCACCACCGTGGCTCATGAGCTCGCATGAGCACCAGGGCACTGTGCGCGCCCCCGCCCCCACCACAGTTGGGGAATTAGCCCAGCAGGCAAGGGGTTAAACATGATGGCGTTCCTAAGTTCCTAAATATCGGTGGTGCGGAATACCTTTTATTTGCTTCTTTTTTTAATTTCAGTTAACAATCAAAAAAACAAATTGTTTGACCATTTACTAGCTTTCTGAATGGGCTACTCAGTCAAGTGAACAGCGAGCCCTATGCTGATCTTCACCAAGGAGTGACCCCTGGGCAGTACTTTTAGTATGGCATAATGCAAAATCAGTGTAAGATGGATTGCCATCCCTCTTGCCTCAGGCTAACATGCTACTCAATCTATGTTCCCTATGCGTTTACTGTAACAATGCACTTAGAAGAGCAGGATAATGAGGTTAAAAAATGAACCACTTTCCACATCAGCTTTAAGTACTAGTGGGGTTTTTTGATGGTGCACATTTCCCTGGCCATGGCACAAAACAACAAGTGTGGGGGTTGCTGCACAATTTACTATGCCGATTCATTTGAAAATACCCATTATGCTCGTTACTTTGAGCAATAGCTGAGTTTATGGTAAGGGTTTGTGGTCCATTAAGATCAATTTCCACAAGTTCGACCTCACAATAGGAGATTTTTCTTAAGGTCAATAGTGTTAGTTTGATTAGCAACATTTTTTAAGTGAACTGTATAATTAAGAACTGTTTTTAGGTACTTATGTTAAGCTGCTTTGTAAGTTATTCTATTGTATTTATCATTGGCACCATTTCTACAAGAAAGGTTATATTAATTACCAAATGTAGTACATATTGACTTTGTGATGGTTAGTTTACATAAACTAATAAAGTGAGTGGAGAGTAAACCAAGGTTGCTGGTAAAAAGTAGCAATACATATGTAACAGGTTTCATCACCAAGCCTCCTGTCTTAGTCTGCAACATGGAATATCCTTAACTCAGTTCTTCTGGTTCAGACCAGGACACTGTGCACAGTTACAAAAAAGCTGTCCTCAGCACAGGGACAAACTCTGAAAGTTTGCACCTGAGTTGAGGGTTGTGTTTTTTTTAAAGAATGGGCCACAGACTGGCCTTGTTTCAACAGTTGTCAGGGACTTCACTTTACATGGGTGCAGTGTGTTATTGCACCTGCCTGCTGGGAGACCTCCACAATTTTCTCCCAAGGAGCACCCTTATTGGTGCATTGACTGTGCACCACCTTCTATTTGGTACTCAATCAATGTGCCTCCCAACAGTTTCTTTGACATTGAATCTGTATCTATAATATGATGCAGACACAATCACAAAAGGTCTCTTTTATTTGCATGAAGCTACATCCTCATGCAAATGAGGGAACCTCACATTTTTTTATTGCATTGGTGCGCACCTTGTGCTGGTGTGATCTTTTCTGTATTACTAAAATGCCACAGGGATGCAAAGAATTGGCGCACACACATGTTTGAGCCCCAGGGCACTTTGTACAATATAGTTCCTGGTATACACTCAAACAAAAGCCCAAAGTTTGCATTTCCCTGAGAAGTCTCACGTTACCTGTCAGGCTCAATATGGTAGAAGTACAGAAAAACAATGGTCCCAGACTATTGTAATTTATAATTCCAAACGAATTTTTTGTATAGTCAGTACGGCACATAAGATCATAGGCACACACAGAAAGAATACTTTCAAAGGAGGACTGATAACATAAGTTTATTCAGTCACACAAGGAAAATATTTCAATTGGACACAATTAGTCATTTCAATACACCTAATTTAGCGGTTATCATCAGCGAGAGAGAAGTGCGTGGAAAGTTGGTGCTCATGTGAAAGAATAAAGGGAAAAGGGAAAGGTTGGAGATTCAAATGTTTGCGAAAACAAAAAGGGGCCTATTATAGTTGAGAAACAGTCTCCCTTATAATATTGCAGCCTATCCCTATGGGTACAGTTGCGTACAAAACATTAGTTAAACTGTTGCAATTCACAGTGTAACTTCATCTGTGGAACAGGAGTGAGGGGCAGAAATAGGGTGTAGGCTTCTAAAAGTGCGTCCTAAAAGTACATCGACGTTTCGACCCTATAGCGTAAGGGTGGGTGTAATCCTCAGCGACGGGTCTTCTTCAGGACGGGGGTGGAGGGTATCCTGATTCAGAGTTGGGTGAGTACCAAGGGCTGTGGCCTCAAGGAAAGGAAATTAACGGATACTGTAGGTTCATCAGGAAAGGAGGGAACATGTCCCAACACCGCTCTTGTAGAGATGCAGCGTTCTAGAACTGTAAATGTAAGCTGTCCTAAGGTCTGAACAGTGAAACGTAACATGCGTGGTTCTTGTATGCAAAGATAGGTCCGTATTTCCTGTGATTTTTGTGATTCTAGCAGCGCGCCGTATCCATCGTGCATACTGAGGCAGAGCAATATGGTAGAAGCACCTCTGGGTTCAGTTTTGACTTGGTCTGGCATTTCATGGTGAACTGCCACTTTTGGTCACAATGCCAAGACTGAAATGCATTTAATTAGTAAACATTTATAATGACATAGCAATGGAATAGTATGCTATCCAGAATAAATAACAGTGCTTAAGATTATTTCAATTATTTCCACATGTGGGAAACATGGCCCCTTCTGCAAGATCACCTCAAAATTTACACAATTTGCTGGATATTATATTTTTCCTCACTGTCGAACTCTGTGCACTTTACCCCTGCTAAACAGTAATAACATGCCTGTGCTCCCCCTTTCAACACATTGAAATTGCCATTCCCCTAATTGACATACTTAACCTATCTGTACGTCCCATGGATGTGGTACAAAGGGTACCCAGGGCTTGTACATTAACTATCATTTATAGACTGTAGCACCCTTTATGCCATCTACTACAGTGACAGTGGAAACCATCGTTTTTGTATCCCAACCTGGTGATGTCAGTGACCCCTCTTCCTGGGTCACGCTGGGCAGAGGCGGCAGGCAAGCGGCCGAAACCAACAGCGCATTCCGCTCCACGGGGAATGTCCAGCACTTTTGTAGCGCGACTTGGTGACGTTGGTGACCTCTCCTCCTGGGTCATGTTGCGCAGAGGCAGTAGGGAAGCAGCCGAAACCAACAGCACATCCTGCGCCACAGGGACAGCCACTGCTTTTGTAGCGTGACCTGTTGACATCTAGGACCCCTCCTCCTGGGTCACCTTCAATCAACTAATGATTTGTAAATCGCACTACATACCCGCGAGGGTCTCATGGCGCTCGGGGGTGGGGGGCACTACTATTCGAACAGCCAGGTCTTGAGTATCCTCCTAAAGGTCAGCAGGTCTTGGGTCTGTCGTAGGCTCAGTGGGCAGGTGTGCCATGTCTTGGAGGTGAGGTGGGAGAAGGATCTCCCACCAGTGGCTGTTCTTCGGATGCGCGGGGCGGTGGTGAGAGAGGTCGTTGGAGTGTAGCGTGGGGGCTGATGTGGCCGTGGCGTGGTACGTCGAGGATCAGTCGTGCCGAGGCGTTTTTGATGCGTTGTAGTCTTTTGATGAGCTTGGTCAGGGTTCCCGCGTAGAGGGCGTTTCCGTAGTTGAGTCTGCTGCTGACGAGGGCCTGGGTGACTCTCTTTCTTGTATCTGTCGGGATCCATCTTTCGGGATCCATCTGTAGATCTTGCAGAGCATGCAGAGGGTGTTGAAGCAGGAGGAGGAGACGGCGTTGACTTGCGTGGTTATTGAGTGCGTTGTGTCGAGGATGATTCCCCGGTTGCGTGCGTGATCGGTGGGTGTCGGGCTGCCTCGGTGCCGTCGGCCACCAGGAGTCGTCCCAGGCTGAAGGGTTGGAGGAGAGGATGAGGTCCTTCATCTTGTTCGAGTTCAGCTTCAGACGGCTGGTCTTCATCAAGTCGGCGACGGCCTTCATTCCTTCGTGGTGCTTGCCTTTGGCGGTGATGGGGTCTTTGGTGAGGGAGAGGATCAGTAGAGTGTTGTCCGCATAGGAGATTATGTTGAGGTCGTGCTGTTGTGCTACGTGTGCGAAATGGGCCATGTAAATGTTGAACAGCATCGGGCTGAGGGAGGATCCCTGGGGTACGCCGCAGATGATCTCGGAGGCTTTGGAACAGAATGGGGGGAGGTGGACGCTCTGGGTTCTGCCCGAGAGGAAGGAGGTGGTCCAATCCAGAGCCTTGTCTTGGATCCCTGTGGCGTGGAGGCGTGTGCGTAGTGTGCAGTGGCAGACGGCGTCAAAGGCGGCTTTTGATACTGTGTCCCATAAAATCCTGCTGAGCCGGCTGCAGGGAGTGGGCATTGGAGGTCAAGCCCTTGCATGGTTGGAAAGTTTCCTCTCCGGACGCTCACAATCTGTCAGCCTGGGCCCCTACCGTTCCATCTCCAGGGCGCTCACGAAGGGGGTGCCACAGGGCTCATGCCTAAGCCCCACATTATTTAATGGGTATGTGGCCCCCCTTGCTGAGATTGTGAGGAAGTATGGATTCACACCAGTGTCCTACTCCAACGACACTCAACTCCTCTACCCTTTCCATGCCCTTAACTCTAATGTTAGGGAAAACTTTGCTGAAGGCATGAGGGCTGTTTCAAATTGGATGGCTTCCAACTGCCTCCAATGCAATGTCGGGAAGACAGAGGTAATGCTCTTTGGGAAAGCTAGCATACTCTGGTCTCCCGACTGGTGGCCTCTGGACTTAGGACCAGTACCCTCCCCAAAACTGACTGTCAAAAATCTGGGTGTGAAACTGGACCAAAATCTAACCCTAAAAGAACACGCAAACGTGATTACAGGAGCTTGTTTCCGCACCATTGGCCTGCTCAGACGAGTTTTCCCTCTCTTACCGGACACCTACAGAAAGACCCTTGTACAGGCCCTGGTAATAAGTCGATTAGACTATTGTAACGGGCTCCTGATACTAGCTAACGAGGATGCCATTAATCGACTACAGGTGGTTCAGAACACAGCGGCCAAACTGATTCTGAACGCTCCTACAAGAACACCTTCTAGACCCCTGCTGAGAGAACTTCACTGGCTCCCAATACGCCAAAGTGTCAAATTTAAAATCTGCTGTACTGTCCATAAGTGCCTGTTTGGAAACGGCCCCAATTACTTAACCCAAAAACTACAGCTTTACAAACCGGACCGCGATCTGCGGTCAAGCAATCAACTTCTGTTAAAACCCCCTTTTATCAAAAAGACCAGACAAGGCGGCCGAGCCCTCTCCCTAGTGGGGCCGACCTTGTGGAACAATCTGCCCCTCAGCCTCAGACAGATCACAAATCACCTATCCTTTAGAAAAAGGTTAAAAACCAACTTGTTCGTAGAGGAATAACTAACTGTAGTTCCACTATTGTAACCTCAGCTCATCTGTAATGCCCTTGCTTCTCACCATCCTGGCGAGCAAAGCACGGAGATACCCCGATCGGGGTCGATTCTTGCGCTATACAAGAAATTCAATAAAATAAATAAAGAGGTCTAGATGGATGAATGCTGCCGGCTCGCCGTTGTCCAGGGTCCTGATGTCATTGGTGGTGGCAATGAGGGCAGTCTCAGTGCTGTGGTTGCTGCGGAACCCTGACTGGGAAGGGTCCAGGATTCTGTTTTCTTCGAGGTATCGGGTTAGCTGTCGGTTGACGGTTTTCTCGATGACCTGGACGATGGAGGGGAGCAGAGAGATGGGCCGGAAGTTCTTGAGGTCTCTTGGGTCTGCCTTAGGTTTTTTGAGTAGGGCATTGATCTCGGCTTGTTTCCATATCTCTGGGAAGGTCACGGTCTAGAGGGAGAGATTGATGACGTTTCGCAGGTGGAGTGCGATGGAACTGCTTGCTCTGTTGAAGACGTGGTGCAGGAATGGGTCTGATGGAGAGCCGGAGTGGATTGTGCGCATGGTCTTGATGGTGTCATCGATGCTCACGCTGGCCCAGGCTAGCAGGGGATCGTGGTCAATGGTGTGCAGAGGGTCTGTTGTGTTGCTGTCTGTTGGGGCTATCTGGGTGTTGAAGCTATCGTGGAAGTCTGCTATCTTGCGGTGGAAGAAGCTGGCGATGGAGTCGCACAGGGCTTGCGACGGCGGGGTGTCGTTGGTGTTGGAGCTGGGGTTGGAGAGTTCCTTCACGATGTTGAAGAGTTCCTTGCTATTGTGTGCATTGTTGTCGAGGCGGTCTTTGAAGGAGGTCCTCTTGGGCGCCCTGATGAGGTGGTGGTGGTTGCGGATGGCGTCCTTGTGTGCTGCGTGGCTGTCTGGAGTTTGTTCACTGTGCCATTTCTTCTCTTGTTTCCGGCTGGCTTGCTTGGAGGCTAGGAGTTCTGGGGTGAACCAGGTCTCCCTCTTGCTGGTGTCTCTATGAGGGCACCTTGTGCAGAGACGGCAGGCAAGCAGCCAACACCAATAGTGCGTCCTGAGTACCGATTTCAACAGGTCAAAACCCTCCTTTTACATATTTTTATATCTCCCCTACATATGTCCTATTGCCCTTAAGGCAGGGTGCATGGTATTTAAAAGTAGCATATGTAGGAATTTAATGTTAAACATGTCCTTACAATGACAAAGTCCCACAAGCTATTTTGACTATATCTAGGCTAGCTGTTCAATGGGGAATCACTGGGCTACATTATTACATTTGATATTGATACCTTTTAGTTAGGAAATAGCTAGAAAATGAATGAAGCAACTATTTGTATAGACATTCAAAATCAATTTGATGGTATAGTTAGATTTTGGATGAACATTATGGAAATTGTACTTTTTCCTTCCTAAAGCCTCTGGAGGTCCATTTACATTTGATCTTCCACGTATGCTTGCCAGAAATTAGCACTTGAATAGGTGTGAATAGGTCTGAAATGCCTCTCTGTGGCAAACAATAGGCTGAACAGAATGGAAAAGATAACTGCTCCAGAACAGACGGAGTATGCAGTATGGTGCTGTGAGCATCCTTTTGGACATTATCGTATCAAATTGTGCTTGAAAGTCATACTGTGCTTGACAGGTCAGGAGTCATTCTAACCCATTAACTCTTGGCAGGCATAAATGTGTAACCTCCACACACCCACTTCAGAACACTCCTGAAACTGAGGAAGGTCAGGAAAGGACTGAGCCTATTTTCTGGTGCCTGAGAAGAGCCCTGAAAGGAATGGACGTGCTCTCTCTTCTACACAGGACTGAGTAGTGGAGTCAGAAGGTCATACGGCTGACCTTCTGTTAAAGCAATAGGGGTCCAATGCTCTACAAGAGGCGTTTTCCTTCAACTGGTCAGCCAATGGCAGCTGAGCCTGGACTGGACCTTGCTGTTTGGCCTCTAACTGACACCCTGTGAGCCTCTAAGTTCTGCACTTGAGGTCCTCTGGGGCTCTAGAGGTGTATCCTGTGATGGATTGGCACTTAAAGAATTAAAGGCATTGACCAGGACAAACCTAGCTGGTGTATCAGACCCCCACTCCATTTCAGTAGGCCTCATATTGCGCCTAGGTCCTGGCCTATTGTGACCATTGACTATCATTAACACTTTATGCTTCTTGGCCCTATTCCTACTTAAAACCTAAATTTCATATCTATGGTCCCCCTTATTGGATTTTTTTTCATTTTGTTTAGTACATTTTACTTTTCATTTTGGGAGTTTTATTGTTCTGCATTTCGACTTTAATACTGTTTTGGTACTGCATAAATACTTTACACATCGCCCTAAATTAAGCTTGTCCGCGCTGTACCATGGCTACCAGGTGGTTGAGCGCAGGTTAATTCAGTCACTTTAAGGGTTCACCCTGACAACGGTTGTAATTATTCCCGGGGTTTGGGTAGTCACCCGCCCCAGTTAATATTCCAACTTCCTACACCACCCATCATTGTTTTGCTTTCATAATATTTTTTACATATTTAGTTTTCTATTACATAAGTTGTGAATTGGAAGCAGCTAATGTCCACAAAACTATGTTTACAAAATATATGTAAGGGAAAACAGAATAAAAATGGAGGAATGACAAATATGAAGAACATAACATGTTTCATAGTGGAATACATCAACAAAGATCAGTAGGGCTATGGCAGAACAGATAAAGGGATAGAAGGACTGATATAAAGAGAGTTCACCGGATGGAGAACAGAGTGGAGTGTCGGCACCCATTATATTCTGACCTCTCCTTAGGCAAAAGATGATGGACTATATAAGTCTTTGTAGACATCCGATAGTCAAAGTCCAAAAGTATAAAAGTAGTGGACTCGTAAGCAAAACAAAATTCATGGAGGAAATAGCAATGAGTGGGGCTTCCTCACAGTTAGTGTATCTGCCACCTGTCCCTGTCAGTTTGTATGCACTAGAGATTATCTCTTAATCTCGACCTAATACCTAATGTTCCAACTATAAGGTATTTTTTTACAGAGTTTTATATAGCGCAAACCTGACCTGAATGGGGTAGCAGAGCGCTTGACATAGCACCTGTTGCAATACATGAGGACACATTCATTTTTCTTTTTTTAGGCACGGGGAGATTAAGTGATTTGCCAAGAATCACAGGATGTTTAGCGTCATTGCTGAGACTCGAACCCAGTCCCCACATTCGAGGTCGACCACCCTAGCCGTTAGGCCAACTCCTCTCCCCTATTAAAAAGCAAAAGATAGGACTGACTTACAGTTTGGCAGAGAGGGTCCACCTTCCCAAGTATGACAGATTATCCTGCCTGCCACACCCTCAGTCCACCCACCTCATTTAGAGAGGGACTGACCTTAGGCATTCCATCGACGGACACCTGCTGTCTCCATCAATGGTATATTTCCTCTGGCGGCCCCAGAGAAACCTCCTATGGTGTATGTGGAGTGCCAAAACCTATTAAATCTTTGGCCTCCATCTGGAGAAATCATTTCCATCTAGTTATGTTCACCTTCCAGTGCACCATGACGCCTATTGTGATTCGACGATCTATACACAAATTTTAATTTAACATAACACAGCATATAATTCCATTTGGAGAAATCATTTGTACCGTATGGTGGACGAATACAGTCCCTACTCTAATGAAACCATTGACCTTTTTGAAATAATCTCCAGTAGATATCAGTGCAATACATTCTGCTTGTCCATTTTATTCTTGGCCTCTTTTTCTACGATCGTGCATATGTAACTCTGCATTTGGGTGTCTGGGGCTCTCCATGCCAAATTCAATTCAAATAACATCTTGTTTTTAAAGTCCAGTCTATACTGCACTATATCACACTTCTTCCACTCCTAACTTCTATGAATAACACGTCATTAGGTCTGTAAATGGTGCTCATTAGTGACCTTATAGGGATGGAAGGCTGGAGGTGCCTTGAGAGGATTCAAGCTAGTGACACGTTTAAGATTATGGGATTTTTTGTGTTACCGTACAACACGCAACCCACTCAGTATTAATTTTCACATTCACTTTTTTCAAGTTGGCTAGTTCAATGTAGTCAAATAAAGCAAACAAGTCTAAAACCACAAGAATGCAATGGATTGTCATTATGGAACGTAAGGCATGGAAAAGAGCTTTGAATACAGCGCCTTTTACCATGAGCAGTTGGGTGCACGGAGACTGCAAGACTTTTCTTTGTTTCTACCAATATCTGACCAATGAAAACAGCAGATGTCATTTGCAGAGTGGGATCATTCTTGAAGTGTGATGCTAGCAGACGTCAAAGTCACCAGTTGTACCCACCACAGTAAATTCCCTTTTGCTATACCTCCAACAGGATATGACATGCGAACCCATCGGTAACATCCTAGGAGCCAGACCTAAAATAACAAGCATTAGCATAGCCAATAGGTCTCGCCTTTGGGACCTTATAAGTGTTTAGCCATGCAACAGTTAATGTTGCTGCAGTGGGGATATTGTGCTGCATAACTAAATACTTATAAGGTCCCAAAGGCAACACCTATTGTCTATGCCAATGCTTGTTTCTTTTACTGGTCTCTTCTTTATTCCCATATGTCACCCGGTGTCCCCTTCGCTCTTCGCTCAAGATGGCAGGCAAGAGCCTTCCGATGCAGGGGAATTTGCTTATTGAAGGAGGCACCGGAAGTGCGTCTAGCAGTAAAGAGATGTACTCATTCATGGATGCAAGAGGAGATGCATTCATCTGCTTTCTTCAGACAGATTAATCTCCATAGCTGTTTGACTACATTGGCTTTGTAGTGGTTTTGTGGATCAAAGGAAGGATGAAAGCAGCTTTTTTAGGGATGGTTGGGCTTGATTGTGTCACATGCTCTTATTAGATGTATGGTAGTATGGAGGTATTTTCATATTTTAATTTTTCAGTCCTCCCTTGCCACTACCCAACATCTTTCCATTTATTTTGCCCACATTCTGCAAAATCCTATCTGGGTTTCATTGTGATATCTAGTTCACGTTCAACAGCTCGCGCTGACACCCCTTTCCACACTAATATGGCCGCGCAAATTGCAGATGTCCACATAAACAAATGACAGTGGAAAAGTGCAAAACCTAAAGCATATATCTCCAAAGAACATGACAAACAAAATCTTCATTCGTTTTGTGCGTAATTAAGCAAAACTAATCTGGCTTCTTTGTATTTTCTCTATATATACTATAGTCATGATGGTAAATCATCACTCAATTGGACGAATTTCAAATGAAGCGATTAATATCCAGCTACGTTTCCAAAGATTTTATGAGCTCGTTTATCAAGGTCAAACCATAAAGTAGAAAGGAAATATAAAGTTAAAAAATGATCTATATTTTGACAGTGAAGTGATTCTAATTAACCTGCGTGGAAATGAGATCAAATTCATGCTCCAGCACCAGGAAGGACTCAGCTGGGTGACCAGCACCCTCCACCATAGAGAACAGTAGGTCTCCAAACCAATCAACGGCAGCATGCAATGATATCTCCGCCATTTTAACTACAAGGCACCTTTGTCATTTTTTCAATTAAAAAAGGAACACCGCTCTATTAACCTCTTGCCTTCCATGTCATGCCTCGCAAAGTCATTGAGTTGAGATTGTGCGCTTTGATTAATAAAATGCATAGATTACTGTGAGGCATTGCCAAGATTTTTAGCACTGCAAAGACAAAGTATCATTTTATGTTTTTTTACCAAAAATATGAGCCAGTGTTACAAATCACCGACCTCAGGATTCCCGGGAGGTCTCATAAAAACCAAAAGCAGCTGAAGGCAAATTCTACTGCGAAACGCTTCAGCGACAAAATGGCCGTACTGGTGCGGCGCCAAACTGGAAAGAGCAACGTCGCTGTTTTTTCTCCTTATTTCCTTAGGTTGTCAGAAAAATATTGACTTCCTTGACAGCTGCTCGTACGTGAGATCATTTATTCTATTTTCAAAATACAGCAACAAAGCTTTGCTCAGCTGTAGGCGGTAATGAACAGGACAAAAAAATCCTATTTCCAGAAAGCCAAAAAACGTAACTGGTAATATTTCAAGATGTGATATGTATTTCTGAATTGTTTTTTGGCTCATAGGATTTTTTGTTTTGTTTGGCACTCTGTGTACAGAAGTGGTGACTACATTGCATTGTGAGTGGTGTAAAAGAAGTAAAAGGACTAATTCTAGTTTGAGTGCAGTTAGTAGCATATGTGTTAAAAAGCACAAACTACCATTTTTTTCACAAGGATTAATGCACCAGCCATCACATGATTTATTTTTAACACAAGGGGGCTTATTTACAAGGAGCTTGCACTACCAATGCATCTTCATTTTTGATGCATTGGTGCTACAGTAAGTACTCCATATTTACAAGGTTACACATTTAGGCCGATGCGTAATTTTCCGGAGTCCTGCGTCGAAATGTATGTGCACCAGGACTGGCTACGTCGTGTAGATATTAATATATGCAAGGTAGGCGTTCAATCGTAATTTCCAGTGTAAAACCAACACATTGATATTTGTGAGTTAATTGAAAAGTGACGCATCTCCAGCAAGTGTCGCACAAAAGCAAAAATGTGTAAAAAATTCATGCGTTTTACTAACCCAGGCGTAGGAAATGAGGCATTTATTTATGGGTTTATATCGCGCTAGAATAAACTCCCGAAGGAGTATCTCCGTGCCCAGAAACACCAGAAACACAGATTAGGAGAGCAGTCGCCTATAGAGAGAGCTAGTTCTGAAACAAAAAGGTTTTCAGCTTTTTCCGAAAGCTCAGATGGTCTGGACATTGCTTGAGAAACAGAGGAAGCTTGTTCCATAATCTGGGGCCGACCACTGACAGAGCTTTGCCGCCCTGTCTTGCCTTCTTCACAATAGGCACTCGAAGGAAGAGCTGGTTGCTGATAGGAATATAAGGTACAAATTTATCCCTCATGTATGAAGGTCCAATACCGCTAAAACTCTTGTGGATTACACAACTGATCTTAAATTTGACCCTTTGGCGCACGGATAGCCAATGAAGTTTGTCCAAAAGGGGTTTGGATGGAGATCTAGGGGGGGCATTCAGAACCAGCCTAGCAGCAGTGTTTTGTATTACTTGAAGTTTGGCTAATACTCCATCGTTGGCCGATGCCAACAGTCCGTTGCAGTAGTCAAGACGACTAAGAATAAGGGCCTGCACCAAGGTTTTCCTGGTGTAATCAGGGAGTAGTGGAAATACTCTGCGGAGAAGACCTATACCATGAATGAATGAATGAATGAAATCCGATTTGTAGCGCGCTACTAAGCCCAATGGGCGTCAAGGCGCCTAACCAAAAAAGAATGCTCGATGGAACAAATATGAATCCTTACTGGTAGGCCTTGATAAAGCACCAAGTTTTGAGCGCTTTTTTAAAGAGGGCCAGAGACGGTTGGCCCTTGATCTCCTAGGGGAGGGCATGCCATAACTGAGGGGCAACGATGGAAAATGCTCTACTACCCCATCTGACCTTCCTCGCGCGGGGAACTACAAGCAGATTCATCTCAGAGGATCGGAGAGCCCTACTAGGGACATGGCGGGTTAAAAGGGAACCCAAGGGATCCAAGGGACCAGCCGAGAGAGCTCTATAGGCCAGGCACAGGAGCTTAAATGAAATCCTCTGTTATATGGGAAGCCAATGCAGGCTCTTCCTGACCATTGTAGCAGAGGATGCATGAAAGCAAGACCCCATAATGTTGTTCCCATGCTGCTTTAGGGTTAGCTCCTGATCCAAGCGCACCCCCAAGTTCTTAACGATCTGCTTAGGATCAGGGACCGGACCTAGATCTTGCGGCCACCGGTCGGGGGTCCATAAAAATTTGGCCTCCTCAAAGAGCATAACCTCAGTCTTAGCAACATTGCATTGTAGGAAGTTCGAAGACATCCACTGGGCAACTGTCTTCATGCCGTTAGAAAAAGCTGTTTTAACCTCGGTGGTGAGGGATTTGAAAGGAAAAAGGAAATGTGTATCATCTGCGTATGATACCGGAATGAAACCAAATGATCTCATGATCCTAGCCAGGGGGGCCACATAGATATTAATAAGAGTGGGGCTCAAACAGGAGCCCTGTGGCACCCCCTTTGTAATCTCTACCTCAGCCGAACGGAACGCCCCCATGTTGACACATTGGGTGCGATCAGATAAAAAACTCCTCAGCCAGGCCAATGCCATCTTCTCAAGGCCAATCTCTGCAAGCCGTCCGAGCAGGATACTATGTGATACGGTACCGAACGCAGCTGATAAGTCTAACAGTACCAGGACCACGGAGTAACCCTTGTCCTGGTACATGTGGAGATCATCCATGACTGACAGTAATGCTGACTCCGTACTGTAATTCGGCCTGAAGCCGGATTGAGAATAACCAGGCTACCTGACTGTTCGATGAAATTTGAAAGATGTTTATTCACATGCTTCTCTGTGAGTTTTCCAAAAAATGGGAGCAGAGATATTGGTCTGAGGTTGGACAGATCCGTCCAAGGAATTGCGGAGTTTTTGCGGATAGGTCTCACCATAGCCTTTTTCCACTCTAGCAAGACTTGGCCTTTCGGTCAGCGAAAGATTGATAAGACGCTGAATCCCAGGGCCGAGTGTGCCGCCCACCACCAGCATTAGTCTAGCTGGAAGGAGGTCAGATGGACAGCCACTCTTAATTTGGCTCACTAAGCTTTCTACCTCTTCTAAAGAGATAGGAGGAAGCACAGTGAGCGTCATAGGGTGTGCTTTTTCCATGACCTGGAGCAAAGGTACACGCCGACTTATAGATAGATTAGAGATGGTGATTTTCTCATAAATCTTATCTATTTTATTTGTGAAGAAACCTGAGATTTCATCACATAAATGCTGTGACGAAAAATCCGAACTCTCACAGGCAACTGGTTTCAAAAAGGACTGCAAGATCTGATAGAGCACCTTCGGAGCACCACCGGCTTCTGAGAGTTGTAACGCAATGTAATTTTTATGAGCGGCTCTAATGGCTTTATGATAGATAGTTAGAGATCTCCAATAGCGGTTCTTGTCCTCATTCAAGTGGGATGTTCTCCATACCTTTTCGAGCTTCCTGGAGGCTTGTTTCAAGGACTGTAAATGTTCAGAAAACCACACTTCCTGCTTATGTGCAGGACGTGGTTGGAACACTTTCAGGGGGGCAATGGAATCAACTGCTGTGTAAATAGCACTTTCATATTTAGTTAAGGCCACCTCAATGCCCTCCCCAGGAGTGATGTGGGGTTCTACAAACCTCTCCTTAAAAGTCTCTTCAGTCATTTTATGCATTGTCTCCTCCTGGTGGGTAGCTCCGATTGTTGGGGGGGGGGGGATTTGTAAAAATTAGGTATATAAAATTCTAGAATGAAGTGATCAGTCCAATTTACCTGCCTAGGAGGAAGGCAGTTGATCGTGGGGGAATTAGTAAAAATTAGGTCCAGTGTATTCCCTGCCTGATACGTAGGGCCACTGTTGACCTGGGCTAGACCCAATGATGAGAGGTCGGATAGTATAGACTGAACCTCCCTACAATTTTGCAATTCTCTATGAACGTTAAAATCCCCAAGGAGTAGAAAATCGCTATCAGGGTCAACGTACAGGGCCAGCGCCTCAACTAGAGAAATAGAAAAATTCATACAAGGGCCAGGGGGACGGTACACCAGAGCCCCTTTTCGGCTAGCCTTGGTTGAAATGTTAATCTTAAATATCAGTATTTCCAACTGCGGGGTGTAGCATTGGTCTAATATGGTGATCTGAGTATCGCTCCTATATACAATAGCTATCCCACCACCTGTCTTGATGGGGCGGTCTAATCTGATTATTTTATAACCACCAGGAATCCCTAAGGTGATGGCAGGGACCGAATGGGGTTTCAACCATGTTTCTGTTAAGAAGCACAGATCGGGTTGTGATGATGAGATAAGACCCCAAACCTCTGTATAGTGCTTGGGTAATGATCTGATATTACAAAGCAGATTCTTCCCACCTGGCTGAGTGTTAGGGCCCGCCCCCGTTACTGATGCTTGATGGTAGAAGGCATGCTCATCGTATTGTGCCTGAAAATGACAGTGACAACAAGAAAACGGGCCCTCTGGGAGAGATTCCACCTCCCTTATGCAACCCAGCTGAGATGTAATCTGCAACCCCATGAGAGCCTGTGAGGAGTAACTCACCCGGGACATTGAGTAGCCGTCTGGGTCATTTGATTTGGCATATAAAGAGAAGTAAGACCGAACAGTGTGGCAAGCACAACTACGCCATAGAACTGCTGATTTTGTGGTAGGAGACAACGACTACCACTTCAACCACCCACCCCTCGCCTTCACCATCACAAAGGCAACAATGAGAAGGGAGCACATTTATTGCAGCAGACTTCCCTCATTGATCTCAGGGAGGATTAGGTTCTCACCCACTGCCAACTCAGGAGAGAGTGCATCGTCTAACTGCTACACCAGATACCACCAAGGCTCCATGCACCAACTCCCAGGTCCACCAACATCCACCAGCAGGTCAAGCTCATAGCTGTCCACATGTTGGCATCTTGGACATTCTAGATTACAACAGCCAGAGTGGCAGGAATCTCTCAGCCATCTTTCTCGGCTTTCCTACTCTCTGTCTTGGATGTCATCATCAACCTAACACCACAGTGCCTCTTCTTCCCCAACACACAACTGCAGCTGGAGATCGCGCAAGACTTCTATTCCATCGCCGGTTTCCCACATGTGCTGGGTGCCATGGACTGCACACATGTGCAACTGGTCCCCCCTGCAACTACATCCAATCTCTACAGAAACTGGAAACACACATACTCGATGAATTTCTGGACCATCGGGGCATGTTCACCAACGTGCTGGCCAAAGACCGCAGAAGTGTGCACGACACATACATCTTTAGGCACTCCATCATTAATGAGCATTTCCAGAATGGCAGATATGGGAATAACCTCCTGGTTGGTAAGTACATCTGAAGTAAATGACAGACCTAATGACAGTAAATATTCCATGACCTAATGCACATCTGCTTTTGAGTGCCTGACCTCATACTTGCACCATTCATCAGGGCACATGTGCAATGCAAACCTCCAAGTTACACACGTCTAGACATGCTAAGCCGCTGCATGTGTCTAGCATTAGTGGGAAGAACTTGAGTAATACAATGCTTGGACAAATGCCTTATTGCAACACTATGCAAGGAAGAGCTGCCAGAGCATTGGCTGTGTCTCCAAATGTAACATGCACCACATGTACTCACCGCATTACACTTCCGAAAGGAAGTTAACAATTCCAAGGCTCTTTCATCGGTAGGTAGTGCAGCAACAACATCAGTGGTTCCACAGGGACAAGTGAATGTGTGTGTGTGAAACAGGTTTGTACTGGTGCAGCCTACTTATGGATGACGACAAACCCCAAACTCTCTCTTACAATGGCAATGGACCTACAAAACACCTATCATCCTAAGCCACATCTCAAATGTGTGATAAGATTGGGTTTGGGTAGGGGACAGGAAGAAGTGGCGCTCTAGCGGGTGCGATTGTGAGTTAGATTGATTTTTGCGAAGATCAGATGGTGCAAACAGGTCAGGGGAACAAACTCAGAAAGAAAACAGCCCCTGAAAAGGTAAGGGACACGTCCCATACCATATACATAAGAACAAGTCCTGTACACACGTATTACAGTTATGGGTTCTAGAACCAAATGGGTTAGGCAAAATTTCAAATAAATATGGTTGAGGTCCAGCGTTGTTTGAATCGTTATTTTATAGTTCCATCTTGATCAGTACAAATGGAAATACAACTAGCCGACACGTGTTTCGTCACACCGTGTAAAAGATATGACTCTTCAGGGCTGTTGGTGTTCAGAAATGGGATGTTGGCACACAGGTACGGTGAATTAACAGACCGGCTGCGCTGCGGGATGAGGCAAGTACAAGTAAAAGGACTGTGGAGTTCCGCTGGACTGTGAATGCCGGTGAGCGGAAGAGATCTAGGACGGGTATGTCCGAATTAAGCAGTCCACGTACAGTTCTAGAATGTCAGGCAGAGCACGGGTACGTGCGGCAGGTAGAACGTCGGGATCCTGGTGGTGGATCTCGCGGCGTGTTAGTGTATATGTCTCAATCTGACATGGAGAACAGGAATAGAAATGTGGAATTCATTGTGCTAATCTTAAAGTAACCATTTGCGTGCAATAGTGGTAGAAATGTAGAAGAGTCTTTCAGTACAAATAACAGACACGTACTTGAATGTGGGTTGATCAATCACCATGAGCATTGAGTGGATTTTGCCCTTTGTCTTTTCAGCTGACCCAGGATATGATCTGCAGGCATGGGGCATGACCCTGTTTGCACATCACCAGACAAGGCAGAGATCACCTATAGCAATACACTGGGCAAGACCATGAGTATTGTGGAGAGGACTTTTAGGGTACTGAAGTCTTGCTTCCACTGTTTGGACATGTCCTGGGGTGATTGCTTTACTTCCTCCTACAGTTTGCAAAATTATCCTGGCTTGTTGTATATTGCACAACATCTGGGTGCGGACAAATGTCCCATGGGACCAGTGCTATGAGGAGCAGGAAGCAGCGGATGGGGACGAGGATGAAGATGTGGGCAGAGGGTAAAATTATGCACAATTGTTGAGACTCGGCGAAAAAACACCATTGGACAGAACTTTTTCAGTGAAGCCTGAATCAGTTTAATGGCCATACATTTTTGTTATGAAAGAGTGTTACAAAATGTAAATAAAGGAATGAACACTTCCTTTGTGTAAGCACTTTTATTTTACAGTCACTATAAACATCAATACACTGACATCTCACCTAATTGTATTTGGCCCATCACAAAGGTTTGTAGCTAGGTGTTATTCTCACCCCAGGGCAACATTGTGTGATTCAAAACATGTGTCTCTATCAACAACATGAGCCAAATGCATATGTGTGTACAAGTGCACCAAACAATGGTAGCAATGTGGAACAGTGTGCACGTCGTGAGTATGTGTGGTGCATGTGTATTGACTGTCACACATCCTACCACAATCCAAAAGAGGTGTAAATCTAAACAGTGGGCAATGGCTGAGTGTATGTGTTGTAAGTCTTTACTTTTTCCACTGCTTTGCACTTGTGGAGGCCAGTATACTGACCTTAATGTCCTATGACTGTGAACAAAGGCACATATGACGTGCATGGCCACACAGTGTAACCCATTTAGTCTACATATGCTACACAAACGTTTGCAAGCCCATACCAAAATCAGTGTGGCATCTCACCTAACACATAGCAAAATGGACTCCAAACCTGTGCAGGTGCTAGATTGGCTATCTAACCACACTGCAGCCACACTTGACCCACTAGGCAAGGATGAACCTGAGCAGGAATGAATGTGACAGTGTGGCTCTGTCTTACACCGAAACAAACAATGCTGTGACTCCTACAGCTCCATCTATGTGTGCTAATTTGTTCAGGACACAAAGCGAATCTAATAGCCAAATACATGTCAAGGTTTACCTACATGAGATGTCACTCTTGGCAAGATAGCATGCACTGACGTATTCAAGGTTAGAGTGGTGTAACCTGTCAATAAATGCATAAATGACCATCTGGTGCGAATGCCTACTGACATTCTACCTGCATGTAAACCCTCTCTGTAGCCGAATATTGTGATGCATGGAAATGCTAAGCGTAGTCCTACTTGGAAGTCATTGCGCTTGTTAGGCCTACTCAAGCATGATTCATGAAAAAAAAGATATTTGCTAACAAATTTTGGCTGGCACTGTTCTGCATGCGTAATATGCATGTGTCACACATATAGTGGCAGATGCCAAGCCCAGACAGCAGACGTTTGTGTACCCCTATATCATATGCTGGTTGTTGTGTGCTATATGATTTATATTTATATCAAAGTGGAGGGAAGAGGATTAGAGGTCCATTCAGTTCCCCTGGACAGATATGCGGTAATCAAAAATAGAATGGACACTGGTATCTACAAAACCTTTGGTTTGTATTCGAAAACCCTCATAGACATCCTGGTTTTATCGTTGCGGTGTATCTTTTATCCGCCCCCTCAGGAGTCATGGCATATTCATAGGGTAGTCGATTAACGTGCTGGATGCCTGCCTCACCCGAGGCTACCTCCGGTATAGGTAGAAGTGTCCAGAGATACTGGAAAAGGATAAAAATGGGATAAAAATAGTGTCTCACCTAAGAATTTATTTATTAGAAAAAAGAGAGGGGTAGGCACTATTGCTAAATGAAGGTGCGATATGATGGTAATCGTGTTACTGGATTACTTCATGTCTTGAAAAATGTGTCAACATGTTTCAGCTCGCTAGGCCCAGCCGGGTCTACAGAGCTTTCGTCAGGACAAAACACAAACGTAAAAAGGATAGGAAGTTATTAACTCACACCACTTGTGTAGTTTTGATGATAAGTATAGACGGCTTATACTTAGATTTCCTGCGCTGTGTCCCCTGTGCTGACTCTGCCCCTGGCCAGGGGCAGAGTCAGCACAGGGGACACAGCGCCTAACCTCGTGGCAAAGACCACAAGCGACTCTCCGACCCCTGTTGAAGCTACCATTGAGCTCAATACAGCACATATCTCAGAGTACTGCATATCGTTGACATGTGAGATGGGGTGACAGAGGATCAATTTGCAAAATGCCATGGTTGTATAAAGCATGTTGTCACGAAATTCTATGTAAGCATAGACTTGAAGGGATGAACTTAAATCTGCCTGTCTGATGCACATTGCTAGTGTAGGCATCCACATGGATATGTATGGTCAATTTTTTGTAGCAGTTCCACACAAGCTGTGATGATTCATATCTCAGTGCAGACAGAATAGGTATGAGTCGATGTTACATGTCACAAGTGGACACATGCCAATGCAGTTACATGCCTGCCTCATGCTCTCAAATACCCAATACCTTATAAAAGACACGTGTTCATACCTATGTAGCTTTTTGTGAGGAATAGGGACCAATGTGTAAAGTACCACGGGCATGTATGCACTGTGTTCTCAGCATAAAGGCCATTTCACAGTCCACCTACTGCTGCCTGTTTCCCATTCTGTCTCCCCCAGGAATTTTCACCCTTGAACCTTTTCGGGCTATTACCTGCAAGTTACAGCATGATATACTCATACAAATGAGATCTAGAGCATGCATGCATACACACATCACATAGATAAAGTATGAGCTAATGTACATCTGGTAACAATCTGTACTGAAATGTAAGGTTAGACACTTGGATATGTAAAGGACCACATGCAATTGCTTGAATTTCATGACGTAATCTATGTAAAAGAATTACAGGTATGTCCATGAGTCAATATTGGAGAAGCATCCAGCAGGTCTGTTGATTTGGAGGTGGCTAGCCAAACTTTGTCTAAGGTTCATCTACCTGGCACTGAGTAATTATTTGCTGCAATGTGTGTGGCTTTCTGTATTTTCCATAACAGTTAAGCATTACTGAGGCACAATACGTGCACTTGCTATATATTACTAATTTCACATAGATGATTGGCCGTAAATTCTACACTCTTACATGCTGCATGACAATTCCCAGGGGGGACCTAGATGAACCATGTGTACCATTCCATGTATACACAACATCATTGTTGCAAATCATGCTTACTATTCACATGGTTATACTTTTATTAGGGATGTACCATGTTACAACGCATACCATTACAACTACCTACTATTACAACGCGACCATTACAACGCATACCATTACAACGCATAGCGCTTTGAGGTGCTGGATAGTGGTAAGTATAATTTACTATTCCAACTCCAGTCCCCGTGGACACTAGGGAAGGTGTTGGATAGTAAATTATACTTATTCCCTATCCTAGAGCGCCCCCCAGCGCAATGTGTTGTAATGGTATGCGTTGTAAAAGTTGCGTTGTAATAGTAGGTAGTTGTAAAAGTTGCGTTGTAACAGGTGTATACCTTTTATTAGGCAACACACTGCCATTTCATGTACTTTTGCATTGCTATTTTACGAGAAGTACATGTTTCTTATGATGGTTACCAGGGAGCAATGCAGCGTTTCACTCTTAAACAGCAGGGCTAAGCCTATAAACATCAAGTAACAAAGAAAATGCCAGTGCTGATACAATCCTCAACACCTATTTGCAGTGCTTTGAAAGAAACAATGTCACGCCAACCACTTTTTCCATTGGATTTAATCACAAAGCATTTTTTCAAAAACTACTTAGCAATTCATCAAAGACACAATTTAATACAAACATCTTAGAATTCTAATTTTGAAACTACAATATCCAATCTTTCATTCACCCTCACAAACATACAATACAACTGTTAGACTTACATACTAGTTTAACTTAAGTGCATTCCCAACATACCATACACTCTGTCAAGTTCACTACCTCAATCATTCTGTCATTACACACCCCTCACTACACACAACACATCCTATCATACACAAGCCCAGGAAATTTGTACAACCTATTTCCTAAACATAATACAAAACCAAAAATCAAACAAGGCAAAGACCATCAACTTCATGAATCTAGCCAAATTCGAGATGTACACAAAGTTTATTTTAGTTTGGCCTAAACGCTGTGGTCCACGCGCCTCGAATCCCTCCCAGTGTGGGGATGCTCATCAGGACCCAAGTGGCTGAAAAACATAAACAAATAACCTTTTCTTAGTATTTGCTCTTAAGGACCCCTGTCTCTATACACCTCCTCTGTGCGCGAGCCCTTACCTTAATTAAAGCTTCAAAATCCGTCCTTCCTGTTCACAAAGCTTGTCTCACCTGAAACAACAATCATCATTCTGTCACAGTCCTGTCATTTTAAAACAGCACAAACTGTATTTCAATGGTGTGAATGAAATGGACGGGTCTTACTTGGAACACGCTGAGGGCGGAGTGCAACCGATTCTCGGTTATGATAATGTTGCTACATCTCTGTGGAGCAAAATTTATGTCATTAGTTGTGCACTTGTGTTAACTTTATAGGTCCACATAAATATACATAAATGAGGTGCATGCAGGCTCTTGCACCTGTGTTATTGTCCGTCTTCTTCAATATTACTTGATCCAAAGGTCGGGGGAAGGCTCTCGGCACCAGTCTAGAGAAAAACACGGTCTAGCTTGATTAAAGTGGCCACATAATTGCTGGGCGTGTAAACTATAAGATAGCAGGGACTGAGGTTTTTAGCTGCCCTGTTGCTCTCTGGTGTGCGGTTTTCGATCTCAACGCTTACCTGAACAAATTGCACATGAAGTTCAAAAGGGGAGTCTCGCTGTTACTGCTCCCGGCAAATTAGTTTACTGTAGGGGCGTGAGTCAACTACTTAACGCGTCATTCATGAGATGTTCCAGCCTCCTTGGAATTCTGGGAAATGTAGTCCACAGATTTCCCGAGATCGAGATAGTAAATATTTTATGGATTTCCGCATTTTAAGACACTGTAAGTTGTCTATAATGTCTAAAATGTGTTCTTAAAATGAGAATCCTTGCTTTTCATCATAAAGAGGACCCGTGCATTTCCTCTAATAGCCGGAGTGGATCATTGAGCTTGTTCTGATTGGACTTCAAAATTTGGCTCCTACTCTGGTCAGAAGAATCTATCCATATATCACTATGCACACTTTAGGCTCGAAATTCTAGGGGTTGAGGTAGGCTGATGACACAATAAATGTGATACACGCCTATTTTCTTTAGAGGCGACTGTTTGCCTTGTGTTTTACAATGTTCCTTCTTGCATGTGGAAAAAACCCTCATTGCTAGATATACATACATTATGGGGCACATTAGTATGGCGGGCGGAGTGGGAAATGGGACCGCCCGCTAGTGGGTGCGGCGGTCCCGCACATCCCATTAGGATGTGCCCTCCACACTGAGGGGCGCATCCTGCATTTTTAACATTGCGGCTGGCTACATTATGAGCAAGGACTTTTCCCTTATGTTCACCAAACTCGTACTGTGAAGTATGATACTTATTAAATCTTGCAACCATTCTTTCCCTGAATACCTTTTTAGCAGCCACCCTCAAATCAATTAGTTCACGTAATAGCTCATCCTGGTTAGATAGTCCAAGCCGGACCGA
Source organism: Lissotriton vulgaris (assembly GCF_964263255.1). Taxonomy (NCBI): domain Eukaryota; kingdom Metazoa; phylum Chordata; class Amphibia; order Caudata; family Salamandridae; genus Lissotriton; species Lissotriton vulgaris. The sequence goes on along the minus strand of NC_141689.1, from coordinate 283,642,342 downwards.
ATTCATATGCTCTATTTCAGCCTATCTGATAGTCAAGATACCCTCCTCTATTCAGTTTTGCTTTTTTTATTTTGCTGTAATACATACTGCAGTGTCGTTCCTTGAATAACTGCTTTCCACGTATCCCATATTATAATAGGTGTGGCTGATCCTATATTCTCCTGGAAAACAACTTCAAGTTGCCTCCTAGTAGTTTTTATTTATGTCTCATCTGTAACTAGATATTTTGGAAATGTAAAAAGGTTTGCGTGGCTTATCTCCTACTATAGCCTGAAATGTTACCATAAGAGGATTGTGATCAGAGGTGATACGTGGGCATATCATTATATCAGCTGTTGCAGAAATCCTGTTTGAAACCCAAGACATATCTATTCTTGAATATGAATGGTGTGAAGACGAATAATAGGTATATCCTGCAATATTAAGATACAAGTATCTCCACAAATCTTTCACCAGTAAACGGCCCAACTCCACTATCACAACTCTTGTTTTAGACATTCTATGGGTGGGCGTTTGTCTACTTGTATCTATATTATAATCCATAATACAGTTGAAGTCATCCATTATCAACTTCGTTCCCTCCCAATTAAATAATTCCATATTTAGAGCATCAAAAATTGATGGTTCATCTACATTAGAGCCATATATAGCAGTTATGACATACTTTTTACCTCGTATTTCAACATGTGCAACCAGCACGATCATTCATAGTTTTTTGTATCACGCACAAGAAACCCTTTTGCTTCAATATAGCCACTCCTCTAATGGAACAAGACTGCGAAGTACAGGCAATAGTTTCATAGCCCAATTCTACTAAAAGTTTATGATCTTTATAAGAAAGATGTGTTTCTGTTAACAAAACGAACTGAGGGTTATGTATCTTTAACTCTTCCTGTACCAGCTGCCTCTTAAGTTTACTATTTAGACCCGTGACATTCCAAATTATACACTTAATTCTACCCATCATCAAAATATTTATTTTTCCCTTTCATGTAGCCCATTGTATTTAATTTCCACCTTTTAACATTTGTTCTTTTCCATTCGTTTTCCTCCTTCCCTGCTATAAACAGATTTATACTTTCTTTAAGCGGTCTTGTTGATTTTATTTTCCGTATTTTCACCCCTTGCCCCCTCCCAGGAAACTTCTAACCCGCCCACCCCGTAATTTAGGAGAGGAATTACCCCTCTTGAAGAAGCTGCTACATAGGCAGCCAAAGGAAGACAGGTCCCCGTAAACACACCCCCACACGCCAAAAACCCCGCACCCAAAGCTGTGAAAGTTTAACAATCTCTGCCTAATCATTCATTTAATATTCTTTTCCAATAATTTCTTCCCACCCTTTTCATATTACCATTTACTGATAGGCTCCTTAGCCTCTTTCACAATAGAAAAGAAATGTGTTTGACCTCCTCTCAAAACCTTCAACGTGATTGTTCTTGTAAAAACACTTGTGCATTTAAAGACTTCATAGGTTCAATTAACTGCCGCATTTGCCATCTCCTATCCATTGAAGCTTTACACAAATCTGATCGTGCAAAAAAAGTAACAGCATCAATATTTATAGGAGAACTTGGGTGGACTTTTAGATATGCAGCCTGGTGCAACAAAAAGTTACCAAAATAAATTAACAGAGGCCTAGGAAACTAAGAACCTTGTCTCTGAGGCCTAAGAGGGAGTCTATGTGCCCGTTGTATCTGGCTATCCCAGTCAACCAGATCTGGGAAAGCCTTCTGAAAAAGCAGTACCAAATACACCCGGGGGTCTGCACCCTCTTTCCCCTCTGGAACACCAAATAATCCCAGGTTGTGCCGGCGTTGACGATTCTCTAAATCCTCCACCTTGAGCTGCAATGCTCTAATTGAAGTGTCATGAGTATGTGTTTGTTCGATTGTTTGTGACACAGCCTCCTCAGTGTCTGCCACATGCTGCTGGAGGTCTACAATGTCCTTTACAAGAGTGTCGACCTTAAGTGTTGCTGCCTGTAAGGCCTGTTGGATGCCTTGATTGTCCGTTTTAAGTTGCGAAAACTGCTCCTGAGCTTCTTGCCTCTGATCTTTTAGAGCTTGAAAGATTGAAGCCAATGACGGTTCTGACTGGAAACTAAACTGCTCTGTTGACATTAAATCACAGTTCCCAACATGAGTTCCAGAGGCTTCTGTGATATCAAGTGAAGCTGATGCATAGAGGCAGTAGAGGCAGTAGAAACAATAAATATGCCTTTTCCCATATCGCCCACTACAGTATCTTTATTCTGAAGTAGTCCAGTTGGGCTACTCCCAGATAGTCGAGAGACCAATGACTTCACCCTACCTTTTGTTTGGACCCAGCGACAGAGGGAGGTATCCTTAAGTATCTCTTTATTACGTGACATGCCACCTTGTTGGTCAGATGTGGTCAGTGCCTTCTTATTATTGATCATTGAATGCATAGATGTTGTGTTTACATTCTTTTTCTTGGCCACAGTCTTTGGTGTTTTCTTTGTATTCAGTTCTACTTTTTTCCCCCTACATCATTTTGAGGTATCTCCCCTTCCTCCGATGTGCTCACATTTGACGGGATTGAGAGTTCATTTGCACTTCAGGACAGTCATTACTGGATAATGAGACTAAGCTAGCCAGATGATTATCACCATCTCCTTGTTCAAGTTCAAAGGTCTGGTGCTGAGATTGAGAGCTATCAGCCATATTAACCATATCATTCACACTACCTGGGTCAATTGCACCAACTGTAGCAATTGTGCTAACAGTCTCCACCATTGAGTCAATCTGAGGGATAGTCCTGTACATATCACCATCAATCGGCTCCAAAGTTTCCTTGTTTGATTTATCTACCCCCTGCACTAGCATGCTTCCTCCTATAGCGGTTTCATCTCCTCTCTGTTTCCTGGCAGATTCTTCCATGCATACTTGCTGGCCAGGAATAGCCTCATCAGAATCCCCGCAATATCTCGGCTACCGCCATTCTCAATGGGCAGATTTAGTGAAAACAATTCTGCAGCCTTCCCTGATCATATCACCTGAAGTATAGGCTTACCAACCTTGGAGCTGTCAGCCCAAGATCTCATGCTTGCCACCCCAGCACCGGCGTCAACGTATTCAGTCTCCTCCATTTCCCCCATTACAACAGGAGTTAGCTGCCTTCCAGCACGCGTTGAACGAACCGGTACCTTCGGTGGTACCTTCAGCGGAGCCATCCTGAATTTGTCTCCCCTATCCAAAGCCACAGAATTCCAGCTGATTGCCGAACTCAGCCAACGGATCAGTCGAAGTCTATGAAGCTGCCAGAAAGCGCCGCCAAGAGTAAGCGCCAGCATGTGTTGCAGGTATGTCTGGGCTTAGTTCGTTTGTAGTGAAACTTCTTTCTTCTCCGCTACTGTAGCATTGAGTGGGAAAATCTTGAATCTCAGTTCAGACTTAGTTCCGCCACGTTAATTCCGCAGATTAAACAACCATCCGGCGGGGTTTACGAGAGCAGCTCAGGGTGCCTGTCTTCCCATCGGCGTCAGCCCGCCATCTTGCTCCTCCCCCTCGAAAAATAATTTTACATTTCTCTCGAGTAGACTTTCACGTGGCGTCTACCACGCTATCTTCATTGCTTTTTTTTAGAAGTTTTTTGGGGTATACGTGGTTAAGAAGTTTATCCTTTAGGTTATTGGAGTACATACTCATCTTGAATGAACAATTCCGTCTTATCCGTAGAAATTGCACATAGGGCAGGTTCTCTTTTACTCTTCGTGGGTGGTTGCTTGCAAAATGGAGAGCTTTGTTTCTGTCGCTTTTTCTTCTTACATAGTGTTGTTGCCAGCCGTCCTTCTGTTGCATACACTTCTACATCTATTAATGCCATTTTATGGTCTGAGTTGTTCATACTGAATTTGATATCAGATGTTCTATTGTTTAGCCAATCATGGAAGGAGTGTAGTTTTTCTTCATCTCCTATCCATACCATAAAAATGTTGTTGATGTACCACCCCCTTTTGTACCGCTTTTGGCCGCCATAAGTGTGGGAGGGTATGCTTAGACGTGAGTCCCTTGCTCACTTTGCCACTGGATTCAAGCAAGCCAGGCTGAAGATGGCTGGAATGCCAGAAACCGGTCCTCGGAAGCTTGTTTCCGGTCCAGGGAAGGCATGGCTTGGCAGTTCGGGCTGGACTGTTCCCATGAGGCACAGGGTCAGACTGATTTGCATATAGCCATGTCTGAACTGGGGTGGCAGAGTGGGCTAAAGAACGGTGATGGATTAAACCCAGATCTTTTGACTGGGTGTGAGTGTTTGATTGGTTCAGATGCTCTGTCCATTACACCCCCCTTTTGTACCACTTTTGGCCGCCATAAGTGTTGCAGGGTATGTTCAGACGTGAGTCCCTTGCTCACTTTGCCACTGGATTCAAGCAAGCCGGGCTGAAGACGGCTGGAATACCAGAAACCGGTCCTCGGAAGCTTGTTTCCGGTCCAGGGAAGGCATGGCTTGGCAGTTCGGGCTGGACTGTTCCCATGAGGCACAGGGTCAGACTGATTTGCATATAGCCATGTCTGAACTGGGGTGGCAGAGTGGGCTAAAGAACGGTGATGGATTAAACCCAGATCTTTTGACTGGGTGTGAGTGTTTGATTGGTTCAGATGCTCCGTCCATTACCACCCCCTTTTGTACCCTTTTGGCCGCCATAAGTGTGGCAGGGTATGCTCAGGCGTGAGTCCCTTGCTCACTTTGCCACTGGATTCAAGCAAGCCGGGCTGAAGATGGCTGGAATGCCAGAAACCGGTCCTCGGAAGCTTGTTTCCGGTCCAGGGAAGGCATGGCTTGGCAGTTCGGGCTGGACTGTTCCCATGAGGCACAGGGTCAGACTGATTTGCATATAGCCATGTCTGAACTGGGGTGGCAGAGTGGGCTAAAGAACGGTGATGGATTAAACCCAGATTTTTTGACTGGGTGTGAGTGTTTGATTGGTTCAGATGCTCCGTCCATTACCACCCCCTTTTGTACCGCTTTTAGTGAACCACTGGCATACTACGACACATACAGAAAAAGATCTAAGATGGACTGTTATTTCAAAAGTGGAACAGGACTGTCGAGGTGAAGATCTTGATACAAAACTTCTTAAACGAGAAGCTATGCTCATTATAAAATTCAATACAGCGGTAAATGGGCTGAACGAACTCTCAGAGATTTACAAACTCTGAGATGTCCTTCCCTTCATGCATATTATTCAGCAACGAGGGTTCTTTTCATATCTATGAGAGAACATTGTAGAACATAAGGTGAGCAGTCGCCTCCAACAATACAGGTGTGTGATATGCATTTGGGTCACTTCCACCTCTGGACACTAAATGTATGTATATTTAGCAATGAGGATTATTTACACATGCAAGAAGGAACATTGTAAAACAGCAGGCGAGCAGTCACCTCTAAAGAAAATAAGAGTGTATCACATTTATTGTGTCATCAGCCTACCTCAACCCCTAGAATTTCTAGCCTAAACTGCGTGTAGTGATATATGGATAGATTCTTCTGTCGAGTAGGAGCCACATTTTGAAGCCCAATCAGAACAAGCACAGTCCTCTTTATGATGAAGCACAAGGATTCTCATTTTAAGAACACATTTCAGACATTATAGACAACTTGCAGTGTCTTAAAATGCGGAAATACATAAAATAATTACTATCTCGATCTCGGAAAATCTGTGGACTACATTTCCCAGAATTCCAAGGAGACCGGAACGTCTCATGAATGACGCGTTAAGTAGTTGACTCACGCGCCTATGGTAAACTAATTTGCCGGGAGCAGTAACTGCAAGACTCCCCCGTTGAATCTCATGTGCAATTTGTTCAGGTAAGAGCTGAGATCGAAAACCGCGCACCAGAGAGCCACAGGGCAGCTAAAAACCTCAGCCCCTGCTTTCCTATCGTTTACACGCCCAGCGATTATGTGGCTACTTTAATCAAGCTAGACTGGTGCCGAGAGCCTTCCCCCGACCTTTGGATCAAGTAATATTAAAGAAGATAGACAATAACACAGGTGCAAGAGCCTGCATGCGCCTCATTTATGTATATTTATGTGGACCTATGGAGTTAACACAAGTGCACAACTAATGACACCATATTTTGCTCCACAGAGATGTAGCAACATTATCATAACCGAGAATCGGTTGCACGCCGCCCTCAGCGTGTTCCAAGTAAGACCCGTCAATTTCATTCACACCATTGCAATACAGTTTGTGCTCTGTTTTAAAATGACAGGACTGTGACAGAATGATGATTGTTGTTTCAGGTGAGACAAGCTTTGTGAACAGGAAGGACGGATTTTGAAGCTTTAATTAAGGTAAGGGCTCGCGCACAGAGGAGGTGTATAGAGACAGGGGTCCTTAAGAGCAAATACTAAGAAAAGGTTATTTGTTTATGTTTTTCAGCCACTTGGGTCCTGATGAGCATCCCCACACTGGAAGGGATTCGAGGCGCGTAGACCACAGCGTTTAGGCCAAACGAAAATAAACTTTGTGTACATCTCGAATTTGGCTAAATTCATGAAGTTGATGGTCTTTGCCTTGTTTGATTTTTGGTTTTGTATTATGTTTAGGAAATAGGTTGCTACAAACTTCCTGGGCTTGTGTATGATAGGATGTGTTGTGTGTAGTGAGGGGTGTGTAATGACAGAATGATTGAGGTAGTGAACTTGACAGAGTGTATGGTATGTTGGGAATGCACTTAAGTGAAACTAGTATGTAAGTCTAACAGTTGTAGGTATGTTTGTGAGGGTGAATGAAAGATCGCATATTGGTGTTTCAAAATTAGAATTCTAAGATGTTTGTATTATATTGTGTCTATGATGAATTGGTAATGTAATTTTTGAAAAAATGCTTTGTGATTAAAATCCAACGGAAAAAGTTGTTGGTGTGACATTGTTTCTCTTATGACGGTTAGTCATGATTCGTTCCATAGATGTCTTGTTTTGGCTGGATAGGCCACTTGTGCTCCAATAATAAATAATGCATGTAAATGATGACAACTTGGACAAAGTCAGCCTGGTCTGATTCATATATCCTACCTCTCCAACCGACAACATGAGCCCTGAACAGGAGAAGGCCTACCAAATTTGCTTGCAGAGGTATCGCCACATCAGGCACATTGCCAAGACCTACAGGGGCATGGGAAGGAAGCACGAGGATTGGAAGGCAGGGGGGACCTGAAAGTCATCATAACAGAAACAGAAAGTGCTGAACAGGGCAAGTACCATGCAGGACGTGAAAGGGTCCCTTGGTGGTGATCCAAGGGCAGTCCCGAAACTCTCCTCATCACGGCTGGCAGTGCCTCCACAGGCAGTCCCTAGTACTCCAGGACATCAATTAGACTTTGAAAAGCAGTTCCTAAAAAATAAAGTTGAGGCTGCCATCCTTCAACTGCAGGTGGCCACACTCAAGAGAATGGTTTGCACCTTACAGCAGTCAGTGGACATGATCGCTGACCAACTGTAGGCCTCCCTCTGACTTTCTGCTCCTCCACAGCTTATATTTCTTGTTTTTATCGATTAGTAGTTAAGTGTAGGTTAGGATAGGTTTCAGCATAGGAATAGCTATAGGTTAGGTTAATTTAGTGGTTTAATAGCTTTTAATATTTATCTGTTGTTATGTAGGGATATGAGTGGGTGGGATATTAAGTTAGTGGGGGTTAATGTTTAGGATATGTATGTAAATTATTATTTTTTTATCCCAAAAAAATAAATCATTTACAAAAAATAGATATTTGTTTAGGTTTTAATGTTTAGACAGTTTGTGTATACATGCAGTTTATGTTTGTCTCGTGCAAGCAAATGTGTATTAAGGGGTCAGGGAGGCTGATGTTCAAAATGTTTGTTGTGATATATGTGTAGAGTAGGATAAGTTAAGGTAAGTTAAGTTAGGTTAGTTTTAAATTTGGGTTGTGTAGGTAATTTTGCATTGGTTATTTTAGCCTTTTCGATGCGTCGGACGGCCGTCTGATGTCACAGTGGGCATATGCCTCGGTCGGCTGGGGGCCATCCAAACTGTGCACACGTCACATTCGGCTGCACTCCAGCGGAATGTCCGCTATGGCAAAAAAAGCATAGTTTCGATTGGATTAGTTGATGTAGATTAGTGACTTTTCAATTTTAAGAATTTTATGATGTGTTAATTACATTTTCTTTTGCACTTTCACAACTGCTTACTTGTTAAGTGTGTGGTAGTTAATAAGATATCTGCTTAGGTTGGGTTAAGTACATGCCGTAGGATTTCATTGCAGGGTTTGCATACATGTGTCACTAGGTGGAGCACCTAAGGAGTAGATTATCTTAACTTTGCAATGGAACATTAAAAGGATATTTAAACGTGATTGTGCACTGTAAGTGGCACTTTTGCTGTGAATGGCTACTATACATGGAAGTATCCACCATCTGGGCAGAAACTTCATTTAGTCTTACCATTGAATGATTGCTAATTGTAGCACTTCAGTCATGTGTCGTTGGGGAACTATGTTCTGGTTTAAATGCACATATGGATCACATAAACTATTTTCCTTGGCCTGTGCAAATTTACCCATGGGTCTATGAGACACAGTTCCCTTTAGATAGTAGGTAGTGTCTTTAGGGTCAGCACATGCACCATGGTCTGCTTAGTCCAGTCATGAATAGACATGCAACACGCTGGTTTCGGTAAGTGGTTTTATTAACACGTGAACCAAGGAGCTAGTGGCAGTACTTGCGGCAACAAACCCAACATAGTTTGTGAGACATTGGATGTCCAGACAGAGTTCATGGGGGATACATGTCATGGGCCCTGTGGAGTAGAGGAGTGTTCAAGTGAGGAGAATACCATTAGGGAAGATAGACCACATCAACAGTCCACAAATAGGTGAGATTACCAGGTGGAAAACACACAGAGGACAGTTCCAGTTGAGAAGTACACTGGCATGGCCTTAAGCACAGATCAAAATAGAACTGGCCATGTGGCACAGAAAAAATGCTGGCAGACAGTTTTTAGACAGAAAGAGGTGAAGTCCACATCTTCGCCCTCTGATGTGTGTGGGGCCTCCTCTGACGGGGATGTTGTTGTTGCCAGAGGCGATGGAGGCACACAAACATCATGGGATAAAGAAATGGATCCCCTGTCCAAGCATAACACTTTTGTGCCAACAAGTAAGGCAGCACAGCACAAAAAAGTGCCTGCTGGTTTACCAGCACAGCAACATCATCACGGTGTAAGACACCCATTGATGTAATGTAGGAGTCCTACTTCCGTTCCATGAATTACATGATGTTGCGGTTCACCCCCAGCTGGTTGGCAACCTCGCTGGTGCCACTTTGACGGGGCAGTTGTTCATGCCTCTGCCTCATGACCCCAGCTATGTCAGGTAGGGACTGATCCAAGACATGGAGCGGAGAGTAGGTGCCTCTTATGGCCTCCGAGGTGTCCTTATTGGGACTGATGCACCAACAGACTCCCTCCATTGTGCCCGCCACATGCTCCCTCCCTATATTGCAACACAGTTACACAGCTCACTGGGCCTGCCATTCCCTGCATGTGTGATATAAGGTAAGGTGCACATCTGCCTTGGTGATTTGCATTTAGGGCCAGATGTACGACACTTTTTGGCAGTCGCAAATGGGAAATCTTGTTTCGTGATATGTATAAACCCTATTTTGCGAGTCAGTAATTTATTAGTGGAGAAGTGTGGCTTAATGCTTAGAGCGGCAGACCTTGATGCAGAACGCTGGCCAGGGACCAGGGTTCGATTCCCGCCTCGGCGGGTTTCGGGCTTAAATTCCTCTGACCGGATATTCTCGCCTCAGTGCCGATTCTAAGCATGGGTCCCACGCTGCAACTCTGGGCAATAGCTTGCTTAGTCTCCACAAAGGCCCCCTGATACACAAGGGATGCCTGGTTTCACCATGGGATGCCCAGGAGTGGACACCCCACAAGGAAAAGCCAGGAGGGGTTCCCTTGTGGTAGGAGTACAAGCGCCGGGATGCCTCCGTGTCACTGTTCGCGCTATACAAATACGCCACATTTACATTACTGACTCGCAAAATATGGTCTGTGAGTCGCTATAAGGAAGGGGCGTGCCAAGGGTGTCCCTTCCTAATAGCGAGTCGCATTGGCGAGTGGCATTGGTCGCATTGGTATGTGCAATTGTTTTGCGACCACTAATGTGGTCGCAAAACAATCGCAGTTACCACCTACTTCAAGTAAGTGGTAAGCCAGTCGCAATTGGGCATGGGTCCCTTTCCCCTTTGTGATTGGCAGCAAAATACATTTGAAGAGATCCAGTGGTCGCATGGACCACTGCCTACTCTTAAAAAATGAAACAGAACTGTTTCACTTTCTTTAGGTCGAGCCTATACAGCGCGCATGCCATATCTGCAAGACCTGCTGTAGTTGATAAATGACTTTGCTCCCGCCTGCTGACTTCTCATTGGTTTAGCATAGTGTCACTCTCCTTTGTTGCTTCCTAAATGGTTAATGCAGCTATATGTCACTTCTGTTATTTTTCACAAGAGCACCACCCATGTACAGTTTCCTTCTGCTTTCATTCTGTCTGTGGTGTTTCGGAGAACTCTTTTTCATATTTCCGGCACGCCACTGCTTCAAGTACATCCATTTTGCATTCTGTCCGTCCATACGTCCTCCAGTAAAACGCTTTGCTTTCTTAATACTGGTTCGGAGTATACATATCCGCCAAGTCTCCTATAATACTGGTAAAAGAGCTTTGTTGACTCATGCACTTACTGTAGTTGAAAAGTGTGGGCAATCTGCTGGTGTCAGTTTATTGAATCTTCATGAATTAACTTCATCACATTAGTGCATAGGATTACAGCAATTCATTGAAACGTGCCCCTCCCTGATATCCACCAATCCATACCCTTCAGGTCTTTGCTCACCACAGTTTTGTTTACCTTGGATGCAGGAGCAAGGACGTTCCTGTGCGTGGTTTTCCTGACATACTTGAGTTTCATGTATGCCAATACATGCAGGGATCCCACGTCACTGAAAGTGGACGCCTGGGAGAAAATGGGGCGGTCATTTAATGTTTTGAATGTGCGGCTGGCACAGGACGGTTCTTCCGCCTGCTCACCACCGTTCACCGGATTTGTGCAAAGTCAGCTCGACAAAGGCACCCTGAGGAGGAGACTGGAGGACAACAGACATGTCGTCTGCACAGCATCTGCTTATTACCATTTGTTTGCTAGGGTCATTCGTGAACAGGTAATCTTTTTGTGAGTGACTGAGTTCATTCAGACAATACTTCTTTGCGTTTTGTGTGCCAAAAACATTGCCAGTGGGTATTCATATTTGTTTTTCTCTAGCTACTACAAATGTATAGACAGAGCTCAATAACAGGACAAGCTCCCCAGGGAGTGCCTCAGGCCTATGTTGAAAAGCAACAATGACTTGCTGGAATTTCCTTTTTTTTAAAACTCTTTTGATAGTGTTCTTTAGAGGTGCTGACTGCTTCGAGGGCCCACCAGAACCTTCATGCAAACTAAGGCCCAACGCACAAGTATTTGCTTTGCCCACTACGAGGCTCGACCCCACCCCTTTGATATGTACACAAACGTCTGCTTACGCCCTCGGTAAAAAGCAGTGGCGGCTGGTGGAATTTGAAAGTGGAGAGGCGTAAAACCAGTGAATTATTTATTGTGCGAGTGAGGCCAATGTTTATGAGGGTAGGGTTCGGGGGCTCACCCTGAGAAAAATTTTGAAAATAGGTGTATTTTGGTGCTAGTTTCAGCAATATTACTGTCATAAATGGACAGAAAAAATAGAGCTCTTATACTAGATTCAGCCTGTCATCCTTCCTCTACCCAGGATGTAGTGTTATGGTCAGAGTTGCCACCTTAGGAACTGGGGAACTAGGTTTAATACTCAGGATGACTATCCTGTGTTTCTGGGGAAATCACTTAATCTCACATGTGCCTATAAAAAAATTAATGTGACCTTGTGTAATGTAATTAGTACCCATGAAAGCACTAAATTACTTTAGGTCAAGTTTGCACTGTACAAAAACTGAACAAAGAGGTTAAAAACAAAGCCTTAACATAGTGAAAGACAAATAGATACCAATTTAGTGGTTATTTTTGTACAAAGTGAAACCAAAAAATATGTATAAATCATGGCTACCACACTTAGGCAAATATTTTATTTCACCAAAACTCAATTTTCTTCCTTATCATGTATAAAAGCACTTTTAAATATGTGAGTTCAGAATATCAGTTTTTCAAAAGGTGTGGCTAAAAATCAAAACAATACAAAATATTCTGTAACTATTGGATAACTAATCTCGTAGCTGGAAAAAACAAATCTTTGAAATGATAAACAACCATTGCACAAAGCTGACTGCCCTATAACTGACCAGGAGTAAGTGCCAAGCGTAACTACTAGAGATTAGAGAATATGCTTTCAATGGAAGCTTATTCCGGCAGTTTTTGCTTTATTAGTCATGCGGCTGACCTATTACTATGAATGATCTGTTTGCTGCATGCTTAGAGTAAATACAGAGCACAGTGGTAACACAACTGGATGCCGCCAGGATGAAACATTGCATTAAACCAAAAAGTGAAAATATAGCAAGATGACTCTTCACGGAAAGCATTGCATCATTGACTATTTACACCTCAGTTGTTTCAGCATTTATTAAACTATTGGAATCAACCGTCCTGGCTCTTAAGGACCCTCGCACTTTCGCTATTTAAATATTTAAATGTAAGCCAGAGCAGCTTATTTATTATAAGTAGTATTGATTGCATACTTTTTTAATGCACTCTGCACTTTTCTCTCTACCAGCTGCATTCATGCTAGGACTGTATGCCCTTTCCGTTATATTTTAAACTTTCGACAGGCCAAGGACAGGGAAAAGGAAGATGTAATAGAAGAAGGGGGTTAAAGGAAGGGAAAGTGAAGATACAGAAAATCTAATACCACTGACCACAGGTGTCTGCATGGAAGGGAATTGGCCACTTTTAGAGACAGGGCCGTCACCCGCATGTTGTTTCTTCCACAGACCCTACAGATTACTCAAACTGCTAGGAGACAGACAGACAGCAACAGTGCTGCGAAATGCAGGTACTTTCCCTTTCAAATTCAATTGAAGGCACTCTGTACCGGACAGTACATACCTAGTTAAAGCATTGACCCACTAAAGTTTTAGTGTATCCCATTTGACCAGGCTTCACAGCCACGCACAAAGCAGCACGCACATTTCAATCGAAAGAATGTGGCTTTAGGGATAGGGTACAAAGAATTTCGCAGCTAAGGCAGGAAGACCATCCTTATCACTGATATTCGTCCCATTTTTTAAAGCGACAACGTTTTCCAGAGGTCCACCGCTCTACTCAGTCCGACCTGAACATGTGCGCATTATTTTAACGAGTGTGAGAATTCTTAGCATATTGTTTAAAGCAAAAGTGGCAACATTACTGGACGCATACCTTCTCAACTGCGCCGCATGCACGTTCAACACAAAGAGTTTTAAAGAAGGAAATACATAGAAACAGGCCACAAAAATATATATCAAATAAAAAAAAAATAAACTCACCATCCGGAGACTCCGACTCCCGCCTTCCTACTTTTGAAGTCCTGCAGCACGTCATCACAGGAAGGCGGCAGGCAGCCTCCCTCCCCTCCACCGCCGCGTTTTTCATTGGTGCGGCCGGCTGCCCCAGGCTACGTCATTTTCTCTCTGTATGCTGCTGCAGCAGCATACAGAGAGAAAAGGGAGAGTGAGTGTGTGGTGTTACACGAGGGCAGGGGGGAGTGGCTTGGGGGAGTGGCTTTCTCACTGTAGTTAATACTGTCTGTTTGGGCGGCCTCAGGCTGCCCAAACAGTCAGTATTAACAACAGTGGGCAAGCCACTCCCCCAAGCCACTCCCCCCTGCCCTCGCGTAACACACCGCCCACTCTGACTCTAAACCACAGAAGTTCTGCTTTCTCGCCGTGCGAGAAGGCAGAAACAAATCACAAATGGTAGTTATATTACGGCAATAACTACCATTTGTTTCTGCCTTCTCGCACGGCGAGAAAGCAGGGGGGCGGCGCCCAAACGCCCCTATGTAGAAACCGCCACTGGTAAAAAGATAAGCTACAGCCATGCAATCATGGTTAGCCCTGAACATCAGTGACCAATGAACGATCCCTATGAGCCAACCATGTTTCTTCAACCAGCTGGAGCTTTTTCTGTTGTAATGCCACGGTTTCCTGCTGATGGTGCGGGCGGACTTAAATTACTGCCCCATCTGGAAACGTCTGTGGCACCTCCGGTTACTCTCTGGTTTGAAAGCCAAGCCCGATCTTGCCATAACATCTGCAGGCATGTTTGGGTGTCTGGTACCCAGAAGACTGGTGAGAGACCGAGGAAAGCAGGATTGGAGGACTGGGTTCGTACAACCAACAGTGACAAGTGACCAGCAGTGACAAGCGCTGAGTGCACAACCAACTCACACACACCTAGTTACTGACTGCACAGCAGCACAACCACGATCAGAAACACTAACTGGGCCAACATCACACTGCTGTTAGCAGAGTGACTTTTTGACAGTTGTTGATTCGCAAACAGTGGTGGCCTTGATGGGAGCTCTGGTTTCACTTTACCATGTTAGTGCAAGTCGCAACATGCTTAATCCAGTGTGCTGGACACTATGACTAGGTATCTATTTAGCACTAAGGACATAAACCCTGGGGGCTTTTTCATAGATAGGCAGCCATTGACTGACTCAACACAAAAACAAGGCAAGTCCTAATGGGACCAAAACGCACATCAAGCCAAACACTGAATGGATAAATATTAGCTGCACTTTACAAGTGACAGCAGACCAAGCTCGAACTGCACTGGCACAAAACACCTGAGCAAACGCTGATCACAACTCATTGCACACTAATCGAAAGACTGCAACTCTCTGAGTGCATCGGGTTCTTAAATGCAAGCCCAGCACTGAATGCCTGGTGCCATGCTAACATGGGGCTATTTGGCAACCCCGCCTAGTGGCAGAGGCTGGCAACCTCACCCAGTGGCAGAGGCCAGCATTTCATCGCGTCTGTGCATGCCTTTCATGGGGTTGAAGTTACGTAGGCTCGTTAGCGCTCTCAGGGAATGTGACTGACCTCGTGGGTGATTACCAAGAAGTGAGCTGGAATGCTGCACAGAGGTGCACAAAGTTCACTAGTGCTAATGCATTTCACTGCTGATGAGGAGCGAAGGAAAGTAACAGAGCCAGACTACGAGAAACCACTGTGTACATGGTGAGACGTGGATTGCTGGTGAAACCTAGTGTCACCACATTATAACAACTATAGCGCCATTTAAAAACAAGCATTGGCATAGCCAATAGTTCTCGCTTTTGGGACCTTATAGGTATTTAGTTAAGCAGCACAATATCCTTGGTGCAACAAAATTAACTGTTGCATGGTAAACACTTATAAGGCCCCAAAGGCGAGACCTATTGGCTATGCCAATGCTTGTTGAGTGCTGTGGTTCAGTCTTGTTTCTGGTATAACGCTTAGATTCTCTCCGGTTTAATGCACTTCAATGTAATTTTCATTCATTTCATTTCTTTCATTTCACTTCATGCTAGCCTTTTTGCCTAAGAGTTCAATGGCCCTCCGAAGGAGCAGTGCAGCTTACTGTGAGCCACCTTCTCAAACATGGCCCAGGTCGGAGCTTCCTTCACTCCATGCAATGCCTGCTGGTGCAAGCCAGAATAGATTTTAAAATGCATTGTCTGTTTTTTAATTGTCAATCAAGGAATATGGTAGATGAGACCAATGACACTGACCTGCCAGATTTTCCACCTTCTGACATTGCTGGCAAGGGATAGATAATTAACTATATAGGCCAATGAAAGTCTGGATAAAAAAAGCTAAATGCTGAAGTAAAATGTAACTGCAATTTTTGAAATTGTGAAAAAAAAAGTATGTAGTACGTCTGAGTTTTGAAAATGTAGCTGTCAAATAGACCAAATGCTAGCAATATAAACAAAGGAGGCTTAAAACCCCCACTTTCATTCATCGGCTTTCTTCAACCAGCCTCTTTCAGCCATTGACTTTATCCTTTGATAATCACGTTTTGGTTGAGTCCAATAGAGTACTGATCTCTCAATTCATTGCCAATTTGAAAAATAGAAGTACAGGTACTCTGTACCAGAGTACCTGCAAGTGCCGATACTCTCCAATTAAAAATATTATATCGCTCGTGAGAAGTGTCGCTACTGTCCCGCTCAATATAAAAAAAGTGCCGGTACACAGTACCCAGCAGTACTGGTAGGGCTCGAGTCGGGGTACCACGCGGGTGGACGGCATCCCCCCACTTATTTTACTGGGTGGACGCCGTCCCCCTTGCCAAACAGCTGGACTTCACTCTTTGGCCTCTCAGGGACGAGATCGGAGCTCACAGCGTGCTGCTCACGCGCGCACAATCAGGGCCACAGCTCAGCTCCTGCAATTCTTCCCACAGTGGACATCCCCTTGTGCATCACAGATACAGGAAAGGCATGCCTTCCGCATCTAAGGGGGGGAGGGGAGACAATGAGCCCGATGGTGCAAGCCACCTTTCGTGGACTCACCTCCTGTCGTGACGTCACTTCCGGTGACAGCGTCCCCCCACTTCTTTTTTTAGGACTTGTGCCCTGAGTACTGACCCATTTAATGCACTGTCTATTACTACGTGCATTTGCATATGAAAGTCAGAACAAATTCCTTTGCCAGTGCTTGACGTTTGTTCTTATTTGCTGCTGATGTATCTTTACTATTCGTGTATTTGCTGCTGTCAGATTTCTATGGTGTGCACGTTACTGTTAGATTTGTATACTGTTTTATAATGACATGAATTTCACTGTTTTTGATATGCTTTTAATGTTTGGTTTTAATTGCTCGTGGCTGGGTGCTTAGAACCACTTAAGCGGGCACTGTAGAAACCAAATAAACACAATGACACTGCAACAATGAAACTTTGTTTATAGACCGTGACCATTTTGTCTCAGATAGGGTCAGTGCTAGGATGTGTGGCGTCCGAAAATAAAGTGACAGTTTTGTTGCGTTGTTGACCTCTCTCCCCCCTCCCCCTTTTCGCCGTCAATAGGGCCAAATTTGATTCCAGGGACAATCTGGCACCCCCTGGTTGTGGCTGCTTAGAGTGTCTGGCATAGATATCCCATCTCCCTTAATTGATAATATTGTGTGCAGCTGGAGCAGGCTTGTGAGTTAACTAAATTGTCATCTCCTGAGTACAACTATGTTTCACCAATCTCTTTGCCGTCTGAATAATATGTGTTTCACGTCTGTTTAAAAAACACTCCTGGCGCCGGCAGTCATAGCAATTTCGGCATTATCCTCTGCCCCCATCTCATTTGTACTCCATTTCCCCTACCTCCGGGCCTTTACGGAGTTAGGCCTATAATCCGCCTGACCTATCCCCGTCGCAGAACAAAACTAAAGCAAACATGTCAGAGTAATGATGCTAGGATTTTGGTTTATTGAAAACGCAATGTATTAATACCTTATTGCTACAAGCTGTGTCTTATTGGAAATCTGATTAGATATTCTGATGGTGGAAGAGTAATCCAGAGATAAACCCTCCGCCACGTCCTTCAGAGTTGTCATGGCAGGCACCATAAACATCATTTATAACAATCTCTCAGCGGCAGGCACGCAGTGCGCGGGGCTCTATTTAGCATGCAGGAAATATTCCAATAAGCCGCCTCGGTGTGCAGGCTGCCGGCCCTGCCGAGAGAGGCCCAGGGTTAATGTGGCGTGCGCATCCCTGAAGATCATGGCAGGGAGCCGATGGGTCCGGGCGAGCAGGGACTGCCGTCCAATTGTTGGGCTGCAGGCAGCGCCTTCAAGCCGGAACTGGAGCCTGTGAAAAACAAATGAGCATGCCTCGCGCGGCCGCAAGGGGGGGAGGAGGGGGGCCTGCGCAATTCACTTGTGGGAGCGATAATTGATACTATATGGCGGCGCTCGCTCCCACAAGTGAAAAGCCAAACGTACATGCGTTGCCATTGAAGGCAATGGAACTCGTGCACGTTTTTAGGGCAAAAGCTGTATCAATGGCTAAAGGTCTTTTTGCCTATGCAGCGCATGCGCGGTGCGTAGGCGAGACCTAATAATATTACTGGCACTGAGAGTGTTCTTGCAGGCTGAGAAAATCTCTATTAGTGTTGGCAATGTTTTTTTCCCCTGCCCCAGCTTGCTCCCCACTCACACCCCTGCGATTGACATCGGCCACATGTTTTCTCACCATCGCCCGCTCTCTTATCTTGCTTCTCTGCTGCTCACTGTTAAAAGAACCTCATGATTTACACTGAACAACTACATTTTCCACAAATACACTGTAAAATCTTTATCTATATCTAGATTTTCTCATTCAAAAAAGTTTTATTTTCGCATATTATGCTCACAGTTCATATGAATTCCTGTAACACAAGTAATTTCTCTATTGCACAGCAGCATCGCATTCAACAGTCTATTCTTTTTGTTGTGATATATGACTTCAGGCCACTAGGCCAACCGGTCTTATCAGACTGATTTAAAAATTCCCAAGTCCTGTGTTGCAAATGGTCTGGGGAGGGGTGCATTTTCTCGTTTCTACTCCTTTTCACTAATCCCCCAGTTTTGCTATCTGCAAAGGAGACTATAAATATTCCACTCTCATGAGTCATACTGCAGGTCTCTAACTCTTGAAGTTAGACATTACAATTCTTTCTATTTTTCATAGAAGAAAAGCTTATGCAAATCTAGAAGGACAGCTACCATGTCTTTCAACTTTTACTATAAGCAGTTTCTATACTGCACTTGTCCTATGTTCACAAAGGTGTTGCGTCATATTTCACTCCTATGTTCTTTTTTGGTTCATTGTGAATTAGAATGATGCCTTCCTGCACCCATCTGGGAGTCTTTGTGTCCAGTTGACTCTCTTTCCTTGTAAATGCAACAGTACCTCTTGGTTTCCTCTTCTGCCAGTTCTCCTAGTTGCACAAGTTTGTGCAGCAGAAGTTATACAGCTGCATGTCGTCTGCTGCCAGTCTACAGGCCTGTACTTATTGGATATTGGATATTGGATAGGTATTTCTAGAGCGCAAACGTTCGCTCCGAAGGAAGCATCTTGGCGCTGTAAAACCTGGGACCAGATCACCGGGAAGGAGGTGGGGGGCTAAATGGCTGCTTTAGTCCAGTCATCAGAGAGATTAAAAATCCACGTTTTGAGGTGCTTAACATTGCTTAAAATTACTTAACATTGCTTAAAATTTTCAGCAGTATGTGAGTGCTGTGGCTGTGTATCTGTTGCCAGTGGTAATTCCACATTTTTAGTCCTCTAGGCAGAGCAGCACCTGTGTCTCTGTTCTAGGTGATAATTCATCATTCTTAGTCCTCTATACAGTACTGGTAGCTGCTTCTGTATTTACAGTGGTAATTCCTCAATCTTAGTCCTCTTGCCAGTGTTGCTAGCTGCTTCTCTGGTCCCAGTGGTAATTCCTCATTCTAAGCTCTCTCCACAATGCTGCTACCTGCTTCTCTGTTCCCAGTGGCAATTCCTCATTCCAAGGCAGTGCTGCAGCTGTGTCTCTGTTCATCCATTCACTACACACCAAACCAAAACACATAGGTAAAAGACATTATCATTTACAACACCAATAAATCTAACTATAAAAAAAATGCATGTTGCATTAAAAAAACTGCTTTATTTAAAAAGCAGTCAGAGATATGGTGGTCTGCTGACCCCAGGAGACCACCATCCCTGTGAACGCTAGCCATTCCCAATGGGTCGCAAATTGCTACCTGCCTTATGAATATTGATGAGACAGGGAATTTGTCTCCTCATTAGGAATCGCAAACTGTGTCTCAGACACTGTTGTACATTCCATTTTGCGTCACAAAACATTGCCATTTGCGACTCGCAAAATTGAATGGTCATACATCTGGCCCTTTGTCCCCAGGGTGCCTTCATTCCCTGGGACCAGTACTGAGCCCTTCACTCCTGTGA
This sequence comes from Lissotriton vulgaris, assembly GCF_964263255.1. Taxonomy (NCBI): domain Eukaryota; kingdom Metazoa; phylum Chordata; class Amphibia; order Caudata; family Salamandridae; genus Lissotriton; species Lissotriton vulgaris. The sequence continues at coordinate 283,622,361 of NC_141689.1, read as the reverse complement.
AGGTGATGTGGGTTTGGTCATAAATTAGTTCTGAATGTGCAGTCTGCCTTTCACGTAGTACAGCACTGCCCTTTGCCTAGCTCTGTCTTGCATGCACATTGTGCATTCATATGTCAAAGGGTTGAGTTTTTCACACATTTCCTGCACACCTCTACACATCTTCCAACCTTGCGACACTGCAGGAATATGTGAGGGCATGTACTCACCATGGATTTCCTATTTGTGTATACTCATGTGATTTCACTGCACAACCAGTTGGCTCCATATTTGTGGACAGTGGGTCCTGTGTACCAACTCCGAGGGGATGGGTCCAGTCAAACAGGTTAGATTGCTAGCACTGACGCTCACCCCATTTCATCATTGCCAGAGTTGGTTATCTGCAGAGTATCACACATCGTTTGTCTCAGGCCCCTTTAGTTGTACTGTACATGCCTTCTCTGGCAATCCTCATTTTGAGACAGGAACTCAACCTATTGCCACACACTGATGGAATACATTGACTCATGTGCCTTCAACACCAACAATATGCATGACCATATTCAATGGACGGACATGGCTGGCTGTTTTTGAGGGCTATGGGTCAAGCTGTACCCCACATGATGGTAGTGCTGGAATTGGTGACATGTACCTACCCAGGTTTGCCACTCAACTGGTCCCATCTACCTCAGCCTCCAACCATACCTGACTCCTAGCCTTTGTGGTGGCAAACTAGTTCACCCTGTACCCTGACAGATCCCTGTTTCACATCCTCCGACTTTGACATACGTGGCATGGTGGGAAGATTTGCCTTCTGACTTCCTCCTGACAAGTGCTACATCTTCACCCCGGGCCACATCACATGTAGGATATAGTACCCCAATGGGCACCTCTCTGTCATCCCTTCACAGCTACGGCAAAGGTGTGACACTGTCAGACACAGCAATGCATGTGTTTTGGTCAGGCTACCTTGCAGTACACATATCCCTTCTCACCTTCTTGCTATGCAATGTCTCCCCACCCAGATGGCAGTTCAATGTGCTCAGCCAGCGCCTACAATACACTGCACTACCAGGAGCCCACCAGGGCCACACACTATCTTTTGTTTCAACACACAGGGTCCCCTGGTGTGCATTACTTGCATTCACCACCATACCCAGTCTATTGTAGTACATGACAGGAGTTTGGCCGTTCCCTACCATGGCAGCTAACACCTGCATGCACTCGCCCTACACGTTGGGACAGCTATGTGCTATGTAGTTTCATGCTGATTGCCATACACCTGGCTGCCTGGCTCTTGGCAAGTTCCAATGTGTTGAAACTTCACATGTCACTTCTCAGGTGAGCATTTCCTCCTCTGATAAACCTATTCCGTTCAATTGCTTCACAATCCAGATTTGTGTGCATGGGCTCAAGTAAGACACAGTGGCCTCATGGTGCAAGTGGCCTGCATTGTCACAGTCAGGTTGGGCAGGGTCCACGTGCCCATGCATAATGTGTTGTTCCCGTCCATGTTTTTTGCTTTGTATTTTGGGACTTGTGGTATGAGGAGTCATGTTGTACATTCCGCTGTATTTGCCACTATACAAAGGTGAACCTGCCCTGGTGCTGCACTTCACCCATGGAAAGGATTAACATGGCGGAGATTGACTGAGCTGTTTAACAAGTAACTGGGCAGTGTGACTTCCATTTATGTGATGTTTACCGGTACATGACCCAAATTCCTGCCCTTTGCCCTGTATACAGCATAGTGGAGCACTGGGACATATATAGCTGCACTGCTCAACATGACCTTTTTGCCCACATTGCCCCTTGTTGCAACTTACCCTGTAGGTCTTGGTGTTCCTCATGGTCAGCACTGTCCTGTCCCAGAACTCCTGTCACCAATTACTCTGGGATGACAGCTGCCACCCGCTCCTCCAAGGCATCCAGCTCCTCTTGGGCACTGGGCCTCCTCCTCCAGTCTGCATAGCTGCCTACAGGTTGTTGGCCCGTTTCTCCTTTGTCCTACGCTTAAAGTCATGTCAATGTTTTCTACCGTCGGTGACTGTCCTCTTCGCTTGTCCCACACCGTTGATCTTGGCCACTATGAGCTGCCAAATGGCCTCTTTCTTCCCTAATCGCACTTTTGAGGTGACAAAGAGCTGATGTCGGTGCCCTCTCACCTTAGTGAGCAAGATGTCACCATAACATCATAAATATCAGTACATCTACACCCTGAGGTTTAAGGCCCCACGTGGACTTAGATTTACCCATTTTTGGAGTTCACAAAGGTTTGTTTGCCAGGTTACACTCCAATAGACCACCATTTTCTGGTGTACTGCAGGAGCATGATTGTGAATTTGAAAATGTGCTCATGTGCAAAGTTGTTGAGAAACTGGAAGTGCCCTTGCTAGCCTTATTTGTTCTCTTCATGGAGAAGCCCCGCCCCATGGCCCCTAAAAATTAGTTACGTTTATCACATTTTTTTTTTCCATAGAGCATGCACTAGAAAGTACTTTTCTCAAGACCCATAGAGGAGGAAACAGGTACAGGTCGAAAGCTGTGGAGAAGCACTGGTAATTTGTGGAATGGATTTTTAATATAGTGCAGTGGAATTTGAATAGCACCTCATACCACCGATGAGCTCCCTAATCACGTCTCATGAATGGGTAGAGCACTAATCTGTTCCTTGTGGTTAGTTAGTGGAGTGTTGGTCCTGTAGTGTGGCCTATTGGGAATTGTGGGAGTTGGGCTGGAATAGAATGCAAAATCAACCATCACAAAAAAAATTCAAGCCAACCAAATACCGCAGGAGGCCACAAGAAGAATTGGGCCATCGGAGCATGGTGTGGAGATAGCAATTCTTACATCGCCCTAGCTTGCAGCCTACCATGGAAAATGCCAGTCTGGTTTTGGGTGTGAGTAAGCTACAACGTGAGTACTGGAAAGGTGCCTTTACCATGTTGAGGCAAACTTGTAGCTGCAATTGAGCATGAGCTGGAGCATAAATGAATGAAAGGTGCCTAGATGGGGTTATTGGACACTGATGCAGTAATCATTAACCTACCAACACTGTGGATGATCATTGATGGAGCAGTGAAGACGACAAATACTGAGTCAGCCTGGCATGTTCATAAAGATCAATTCTGAAAATCAGGAAATAAATGTTCTTAGAAATGACATCAAGGTGAGAACTGTTTCAATGAGTGCTGTAAGATTGTTGCTATCCTTAGGTTACACGGAAAAATGCCTGTCATCTTTCCTGCAAAGTAGAGGTCTGGTAGGGTTGTTTTTTTATTTTCTCCTAATTTACTAGTACTTGTGTTTGACACAGAACTAGTCTTTTTATATCAAGTAGAGATGTCCTTTTTGTGGTACGTAGTTTGAATCCTACACTATGTTAATCCATGTGTACTTAAGGTGAAGTTCCTCCTCGAGGTCAGTGGAGCGCCGCCCCACCGGCTGCGAGCGCATCAGGTAAACACAATAATAAAATGGTAACAAATACAATTTTATCATAATTTATCCCAGGCTCGCGCTGTTTCTGCAAGGGCAGAGGGCGGGGCTGATTCCTCCAATTTCACTATAAATGCAACCTCGCCAGTGCACATGTCGGATTGGCCAGCTGTCTACAGCTTGCCAATTTGGCATGCGCACTTAAAAGCCAGCAATCGCAGAGCTGTAAAACAGCAGAGCGATTACAGGCACAGGCTGCCAGCCTCAAAATGAGCACTGGGTTAGCCTGCTCCAACCGCTCTAGGATTGGTTGGATTTGCATTGCACTAGGATAGAAGTCCTTCCCATTCCTTCTGCAGTCACAAGGATCTCTTCCGAGGAACACCTAGGAACAGCTGCCCACCACCGCTTGCTGCCGGGAAGCTGTACTCAAATGGAAATGTGAAGAGTCCCATCATTATCAGCCACACGTTGCAGCGACATACATGATATGTGTTTTTTGGGCATTGTTCCTCACCATATTTTAATATTTCCAGCCGCCACTGGTATACTTAGTAGTATGCTTTCATTGTGTGTTCGGTAGTGTCAGGGCTGCTGTAGCAAGTGATCCTTGTGCGTCAGATAGTCATACTTCCTCTATACTCCTTAGTGCCAGAAGTGATCAGATATTGCCAGGAGCAGTTGTTCAACTGTTCTCCATACTGCCAGATGTGTAACAGAAGATGCAGGGCTATGCGTGACAAGTTTTCCAAGCAGAAATCACTCATATGTAGTACATATGTGCATATGTACACCAGATAGTTCCATTCCTTACACAGCTAGTAGAGACCACCTCTGTGAATAACAAGCTATATGTTGTAAGCTCAATCCGCTGCCTTACCTCTGCTTATACTTTATACTTTGGAGTTCTGAGTGACTTCTTAGACAAATCAAGCTTCATGTCATTGAGAAGCCCTTGATAAAAAAAATTCCAGCTATTCGCTTTTCCTCATCTATAATTCTCTATGTTAAGTGTAGCTCTCACTGAGCCACAATACTGGTTTCGAGATTCTAAATCTAGTTATTCACTGCTATGACATAGCAACAGTGGGAAAGAAAAGTAGGTTCTCACTGTTGATACCTCATGACGAAATTAGACCGCTCTGGCAGAGAGAGTGTCAGTGCGGCGCTGGCTCCAGCACAGCTTTGGGAGCTGGGTTGCTGGGTTGCAGGAGGCCAGGTTTTATTTTATTTTTTATGGACAGGGAGGAGAAGCAGTTATGTATGGCTCCCTGGTATTCGGTGCCATTGCTTAGCAGTGTCAAGAAGGGGCAGATGATTTGGGGTGGGCAATACGTTGGATGAAATTATAGCTGGGGTGATTTTCACCAAGGGGTTCTGAGTGACTCCCTCTTGTTGTCTCTTTGATGTCACTTAGAACACATGTGAAATAACGCTGTAGTTCACTGTTATCCATTAATATTTCTATAAATTACTGATAATTGCTGAAAGAAATCTTTTCTGCTCACTTTGTGGCAGTAGTTAGACATTGCTGCCCTGTGTTTGTTCTCGGCTTATTGCCTATTCTTGAGATCCTTCGATTATCAAACCTTGCGGCCCTCAACCTGGTCCCGACATAATAGGTGGATCCTCTGTTCTCATTGTGAAGTCATGTGCGATAGTAAGTCTTACATTTCTCTTTGCTTTCATTAACACACAATCTGTGCAACAATTCCACAGATCTGAAACAATATTAATGTAGCGCACCTGAACACCATACCATCTTCACTTAGGTGTAAGTCTCCTGGGGCTAACACACACACACTGCAGCATTGTTTTCACTAGGTTATCGACGTGGCTGTAGGCCAACATTTTAGGGTCTGCAACAGAATGATCCATGCCTTGCAAATTGAAAATTCCTCAGTACTCTTGGCAGCGCCTACAAAATGACTAATATTAGGGTTCGCCAGCCAAAACAACAAGTAAGAGTCTTTATTGCTTCATCATAGAGTCCCAAGAGAGTGCCTGGCATGAGATGTGGTGCTCAGGGGATGTGTGACAAAGTGCACCAGGCCCTTCATGTAAGTCTTGGCTGCTTACCCTCCTCCTGTGAATACTATACTTGAGGTGTCCATGTTTCAGTGTAAAAGGAGAAAAAGGGCTCTCAAATGCACTCACAAAACTATTAATTAAGCTATACTTAAGCAAAGGGTGAAAAATGTATCTCTTTGTTGAAATGTGCTATGAATAAGTTATTTAGTCAACACATGCAGAGCTCTCTGTCTAGAGAACACATATGCAGCAGTGATTGCCCTGGCCACTTAGAGGAGTCAGTGCATGGTACTATTTTTTTTAAGGGGGTATAAGTATTTCAACACCTTAATTAGGCTTAATGCCATTGTATAGGGAAATACTCAATATATCATAGAAAAAAGGAGTAAGGTGCTTACTCACTAAGTGATCTCAAAGGGATAGGTACCCTACTATCAGTGCACATGTTACCATGCTGCCATTACATCCTAGTGTGCAGGTTTAGTCTGCCCTTTTGACCTGGAAAAATAAAATAAACCTTTTGCCAGGCCCAAACCTTCCTTTTTACTGCTTATAAGTGACCCTTGGGGTAGGCCCTAAAAATCCTACAGGGCAGGGTGCAATTTATTTTAAAAGTAGGACATGTGCTTTTATGTTTTACATGTACTGATAGTGAAAAACTCATGTTTGTTTTTCACTAATTAACCCCTTCCATGCTGATGACAGAACGGTTCCGTCATCAGCTACGGGTGAGCTGTGCTGATGACGGAACCGTTCCGTCATGAGCCCGTTAGAACCTTAGAACCCTCAGCACAGCGCGAAAATTCGCGCCGCGCTGAAGGGGTTAAAGGCTACCTCTCCCATAGGATAACATTGGAGTTAACTTATTACATTTAATGAGCTATAACTTCCAAATGGGTAAAGTTAAACAGTTCATGTTTGATGTCTTTGGAATTGTAATGAACAATCGCCTGTAATGGTTTAGTCAGATTTGTATTACAATTTTGAAAATTAAACTTTTAGCAAGTTGGCATTTTCCTTCTTTAAACATTTAGTACTTACACCCTGTGTCTGTGTCACATGATTGGGTGTAGTTTGCAGTTAGGCTTTGTGTATTCCTCCAAGATAGCCACACACAATAGAGAGCTCAGGGATGCCTGGATAGGCCATCACTGGCAGAAGGGGAGGGCAGAGCAGGGAACAGCCCTACTTATGCTTGAATATGCTGTGTCTTGTCTTCACACAAAGAATTGCATACCCCCTGTAATTAGTCTGGAACCAAGGCAGGAGAGGCAGGAAACCTGAGCACTTCAAAGGGAATCCTCTAGAAGTTTCCTCCAGATCAAAAAAGGCACAGAGTATACATAATGCAGCTCAGATACAAACTCTTCAGTAAACTTTCTGACTTATGGAAGACTGTCAGGAAGAAGCACTGCTGCGCTGACCTGCTGCCCTGTTGCCTGGGTGATATTGTCTGGACCTGCAACCTGAACCCAGGCTCACTAGAGTAACTCCAAGGGCTAGTCTCTTATAACCAGCACCTGGACTCTGCAACTGTGAGTCCTTCCCTGCTTTGCGGTGACACCCCAGTCCTGGGCCCTTGGAAGTGGGTCTCAAGGTGCTCTGCCAGCAGAACTGATGCATCACTTTTGCTGTGTGGCGCAAGCCTGAACAGAACTGATGCATCATCTTTGCTGTGAGGCTTCTTCCAGCGCAAGAACTTGCAGCTGCCTCTGAACTTTTGCTGCATGACACATCACCAAAGTAGTCCCTGGCCACGAAGCCTCTTATCGATGGCAGCCTCGATGACAAACGAAAGACATCACAAGCCCAGCAGTCTCTTCAGAACCAGCTAGGTACGCTACGCATCCTCAAAGCAGGACTTTACGTTGCAAGCTTACCTCATTGATAAACTCCTTGACGTTGAGGCAGGATCTCTTTTCGCAGGCTCACAGATTCTCTAAACCAATGAATCGCCTCGGTTGAGTGATGCATCCTCGACGAGGAACCTTGCAACACTCTGCAACCAGGATTTAGGATACTCTTGTTCAGTGGGCCTCCTGTAGCCGACCTGTGACCCGTTGCGGTCAGCCTGAGCTTGTGAGTTTGTGCCAGTCTAGCGTGAACAGATATCCACAGTTGGCGCTTTGTGCTTTTTTGGGCACTATTTTCACTTAAATCTTTAAAATTGCATATCTCCTGTTCTACTGATTAGATTTTTGTTGTTTTGGTCTTAGTTTATTTATTAAAATCTCCTCTATTTTCCTAATCTGTTGTGGGGTCATTTTGTGGTGCTTTGTCACTGTATTACTGTTTGAAGTGTTGTAACAATGCTTTACACATTGCCTCTGAGCTAAGCCTGACTGCTCTTTGCCAGGCTACCCATGGGATAAGCACAGGTTAATTTAGAGTTTGTTTGTGACTTCACCCTGACAAGGATTGTTGTTCCTGCTTGAGAACGGTTTCACTCCCCTCAACGAGTAACCCAACTTCTTACACATATCCTCAAAAATCTTTTTATTAGTTAAATCATGTCAAACTCATTAATAGCAAACCAATGTTTGTGTAATCATCACCATGTAATAAATATTGTTTCTTTCTTAATCAAAATTACACATGCAATGATACTCAAATAGTATGGTTAAATTTGATTCAAATATCTGTAACATGATGATGAGAGAAACATTGATTTGGTAATGATGCACAAAGAATAATGAGAAATGTGATTCAAATATTTATTACATGTTGAAGACTACATATACATTGGCATACTATAAATTATATTTATATATTATAACTAATAACATTTATTTTGAAAGCACACAATATGAATTTGTTCAATTTGTCTCATTGTTCACACACAATTGTACAACAACACAAAGGAGGCTGGTTATCTGCCAAACACAGGACACAATACATGCTTCTCATCCTAGTTTGTTTTCAAAGCCATTTATGGAACTACACTTCCATAACTGTCACAATTTGTTACTCATCAGGAACTTTATTGCTCGTCCAACCTCCAGCTCCTAAAAATATCTTGTCGGATTGCTCTATTTTTTTTTTAGTCTACTAGGGATGGATTTACTAAGATTTGGTGTTGGGTTGGGTCATTGTTTTGACACTGCCCAACCCACAATTTATTTTAGTATTTACTTAGCCAAGCTAAGCCTGATTTGTGCAGTTTTACCACCTTGCATTACATTGTGTCAGGTAGGTGCTCCATGGATGGAGTTGGGCCTCCACCCTTGGATTTAGGAACATCACATATTTCCTAAAGACTTGTAACATGGGTTTGCGTCAAAATGGTGTGTCTACCCCAGGTTTGTGTACTGACAAGAATTATCTGTATTTCTTCTTGGTACTTAATTGTTGGCATGTGTGGCAAAGAGGAATAAGCCTAAAAAAATACCCTGACCTTAACGCAGGATCCCTTGGAATATAATGCAAGGGTGCCTGCATTGGCACTGGCTAAGCAGCCACAAGTGTGCCAGCGCTAGGAGAGAGCAGAACTGCAACATATCTTTGTAAATATGGCACAGTTATTCTATCTCCCTTTCACGCAATGCAGTGCAGCAACTTTAAATGCTGCGCTGTGTGAAATGTTAGTAAATATACCCCCTGGTGTTCCTCATTTTTCTCTTCCCCCGTCCCCCCTCATTGGTAGGCAGGCCGCAAAGCTCTAATTTGAAAACACCACTGTTCTTGTTTTGCAAGCAATTATTTAACAGTTTTTTTAGCGCAGAGAACAACCCTTGCAAACAGAGACTGTAAAAGCATAATTGATCAAAATATGGGTTCCAAAACACACAGCCAAACTCTACACCCAGGGGCGTAGCTTGGTCAGTAGGATTGAGGGACAGGGGGTGATTTTCAGATTTTCCAACAACTATGCTGGCATATAATGTTCAAATACATTATGTGACTAACAAGGTGAATGAGAGGGGCCTAAGGGAAGTGAAAGGGAGAGGACTGTGGATTGATAGGAGTACTAATTGAGACAAAACAGTATATGTTGTCACTAACTTGACTTGACTTGAATTTTTGCGATTGTGTGTGTGCTAGTAAAATCGTCCTGAGTTGGAAAGCCGGGACTTACTGAGTGTACTTGACTGTTATTTTATATTCGCCGGATTTTAAATCACTTTCGAACACTTGTCAGGAATTACTCACAATTCATCACTCTCCTGCCTAAATACCGCCGGACCTTAGCGGTTTCATTGCTCCCCAAAAACGGACCAGTTTTAGAAATATTTGGGCTCATCTGGCTGTTGATCTCTGCCTGATCATACCTCCTGCAGCCGATTGGACGCTGCCTGGGGGGCCGCCATCTTAGGTGAGGAGCTGGAACAGGGATAGCAGTCTAGTGCTAGGCCCCTCCCGCCCTCCTGCCCTCGGTCACTACAAAAACCCCTTGTACCCACATCCCAATGATTGCGATTGTGTGTGTGGGATGCTAGTAAAATCGTCCTGAGGCGGAAAGCCGGGACTTACTGAGTGTACTTGACTGTTATTTTATATTCGCCGGATTTTAAATCACTTTCGAACACTTGTCAGGATTTACTCACAATTCATCACTCTCCTGCCTAAATACCGCCGGACCTTAGCGGTTTCATTGCTCCCCGAAAACGGACCAGTTTTAGAAATATTTGGGCTCCTCTGGCTGTTGATCTCTGCCTGATCATACCTCCTGCAGCCGATTGGACGCTGCCTGGGGGGCCGCCATCTTAGGTGAGGAGCTGGAACAGGGATAGCAGTCTCGTGCTAGGCCCCTCCCGCCCTCGGTCACTACAAAAAGCCCTTGTACCCACACCCCAATGATTGCGATTGTGTGTGTGGGATGCTAGTAAAATCGTCCTGAGACGGAAAGCCGGGACTTACTGAGTGTACTTGACTGTTATTTTATATTGGCCGGATTTTAAATCACTTTCGAACACTTGTCAGGATTTACTCACAATTCGTCACTCTCCTGCCTAAATACCGCCGGACCTTAGCGACCAAGCGGACCAAGAGCAACAACATTGTGGTAGGGTCACCAGGGCTTTAATTAGAAGCTTTTTCAATATTATATGTAACAAGATATAGTTGCAGCTTATTTATCTTATGCAACTAATAACCATTGACAAAGCCAATAGTCCTTACTTGTGGTAGGTATGGTGTTACTTATTGTCTCACATATCAGGATGCAATGACAGAAACAGCAAAATACAAGTTGGGCGGCACACTATACTAAACAAAGATTTTTAGCACAAGTGTTTAAAAGCCACGCCCCTAATTAGTGGACACGCCCCTTTGAGAGACCCCCCAGTTATTTCATCCTACTTAAAGCCCTGATCATACCTGTAGTATTGCGGCCCTAAACCTGGTCCCGACATAATAGGTGGATCCTGTCATATGCGATAGTAAGTCTTACATTTCTATTTGCTTCCATTAACACACCGTCTGTGCAACAATTCCACAACAGCTTCAGATCTGAAACCTGTATAAAAACAATATCAATGTAGCACACCTGAACACCATACCATCTTCACTTAGTTGTAAGTCTCCTGTGGCTAACACACACTGCAGCATTGTTTTCACTAGGTTATCGACGTGGCTGTATGCCAACATTTTAGGGTCTGCAACAAAATGGTCCATGCCTTGCAAATTGAAAATTCCTCAGTACTCTTGGCAGCGCCTACAAAATGACTAATATTAGGGTTCGCCAGCCAAAACAACAAGTAAGAGTCTTTATTGCTTCATCATAGAGTCACAAGAAAGTGCCTAGCATGCGGTGTGGTGCTCAGGGGATGTGACAAAGTGCACCAGGCCCTTCATGTAAGTCTTGGCTGCTTACCCTCCTCCTGTGAATACTATACTTACAGTGTCGATGTTTCAAAGTAAAAGGGAGAAAATAGCTCTCGAATGCACTCACAAAACTATTAATTAAGCTATACGTAAGCAAAGGGTGAAAAATGTATCTCTTTGTTGAAATGTGCTATGAATAAGTTATTTAGGGCTAGATGTATCAAGATACACTTGTGCGATTCTCAAATAGCGATTTTTAAGGAATCGCTATTTGAGAATTGCAAAATAGTATGTATGTAGAAATTCGCTATTTTGTAGCGATTTCTTAAAATTCCTTAATTGTGATTAGCAAATTGCTAATCGCAATTAAGGAATAATTTCCCATTCATTTCTATGGGCCAGGAGGCCCATAGGAATGAATGTGACAGTTTTCTCAATTTGCGATTCGCAATTTGCTAATCGCAAATTGAGAATAATTTCAAGGGTGCAAGGGTGTCCAAAGGACACCCTGTTGCACCCTTGAAATGAGCATGGGTGCGCATCTGGTGCACATACATGCCCTAAGGGCATGTATGTGCATCACATGGCACTTTGAAAAATGCAAAAATGGGCATTTTTCAAGAAATTCGCAAATTACCACCAACTTGAAGTTGGTGGTAATTTGCGATTCCTTAGGGACAATTAGCAATTTTTTTTTGCATCATACATTGCATTTAAGAAATCGCAAATTTTGCGATTCCTTACATGCAATCGCAAAATAAGGAATCACAAATTTGCGATTCCTTATTTTGCACGGAAATTTGCTACATACATACCATTATGCAAATGTTGGCGTTTGCGAACCTATTTGAGCTTCATACATCTAGCCCTTACTCAGCAAATGCACAGCTCTCTGTCTAGAGAACACATATGCAGCAGTGATTGCCCTGGCCACTTAGAGGAGTCAGTGCATGGTACTATTTTTTTTAAAAAGGGTATACGTATTTCAACACCTTAATTAGACTTAATGCCATTGTATAGGGAAACACTCAATATATCATAGAAAAAAGGGGTAATGTGCTTATGTCCGGCACTGAGTGATCTCAAAGGGATAGGTAACCTACTATCAGTGCACATGTTCCCATGCTGCCATTACATCCTGTGTGTGCAGGTTTAGTCTGCCATTATGACCTGGCAAAATAAAATGAACCTTTTGCCAGGCCCAAACCTTCCTTTTTACTGATTATAAGTGACCCTTGGGGTAGGCCCTAAAAAGCCTACAGGGCAGGTTGCAATTTATTTAAAAAGTAGGACATGTGCTTTTATGTTTTACATGTACTGATAGTGAAAAACTCATGTTTGTTTTTCACTAATTAAAGGCTACTTCTCCCATAGGATGACATTGGAGTTACCTTATTACATTTAATGATCTATAACTTCCAAATGGGAAAAGTTAAATAGTTCATGTTTGATGTCTTTGGAATTGTAATGAAAAATCACCTTTAATGGTTTAGTCAGATTTGTATTACAATTTTGAAAATGAAACTTTTAGCAAGTTGGCATTTTCCTTCTTTAAACATTTAGTACTTACACCCTGTGTCTGTGTCACATGATTGGGTGTAGTTTGCAGTTAGGCTTTGTGTATTCCTCCAAGATAGCCACACACAATAGAGAGCTCAGGGATGCCTGGATAGGCCATCACTGGCAGAAGGGGAGGGCAGAGCAGGGCACAGCCCTACTTACACTTGGATATGCTGTGTCTTGTCTTCACACAAAGAATTGCATACCCCGTGTAATTAGTCTGGAACCAGGGCAGGAGAGGCAGGAAACCTGAGCACTTCAAAGGGAATCCTCTGGAAGTTTCCCCCAGATCAAAAAAGGCACAGAGTACACATAATGGAGCTCAGACACAAACTCTTCAGTAAACATTTTGACGTATGGAAGACTCTGCCAGGAAGAAGCACTGCTGTGCTGACCTGCTGCCCTGTTGCCTGGGTGATATTGTCTGGACCTGCAACCTGAACCCAGGCTCACCAGAGTAACTCCAAGGGCTAGTCTCTTATACTCAGCACCTGGACTCTGCAACTGTGAGTTCTTCCCTGCTTTGTGGTGACACCCCAGTCCTGGGCCCTTGGAAGTGGGTCTGAAGGTGCTCTGCCAGCAGAACTGATGCATCACTTTTGCTGTGTGGCGCAAGCCTGAACAGAACTGATTCATCATCTTTGCTGTGAGGCTTCTTCCAGCGCAAGGACTTGCAGCTGCCTCGGAACCTTCGCTGCATGACACATCACTAAAGCAGTCCCTGGCCACGAAGCCTCTTATCGATGGCAGTCTCGATGACAAACGAAAGACATTGCAAACCCAGCAGTCTCTTCAGAACCAGCTAGGTATGGGACGCACCCTCAAAGCAGGACTTTGCGTTGCAAGCTTACTTCGTCAATAAACTCCTTGATGTTGAGGCAGGACCTCTTTTCGCAGGCTCACAGCTTCTCTGAACCAATGAATTGCCTCGGTTGAGTGATGCATCCTCGACGAGGAACTTTGCAATACTCTGCAACCGGGATTTAGGATACTCTTGTTCAGTGGACCTCCTGTAGCCGACCCGTGACCCATTGCAGTCAGCCTGAGCTTGTGAGTTTGTGCCAGTCTAGCGTGAACAGATATCCACAGTTGGCACTTTGTGCTTTTTTGAGCACTATTTTCACTAAATCTTTAAAATTGCAAATCTTCTGTTCTACTGATTAGATTTTTGTTGTTTTGGTCTTAGTTTATTTATTAAAATATCCTCTATTTTCCTAATCTGGTGTGGGATCATTTTGTGGTGCTTCGTCACTGTCTTACCGGTGGAAGTGTTGTAACAATACTTTACACATTGCCTCTGAGCTAAGCCTGACTGCTCTTTGCCAGGCTACCCATGGGATAAGCACAGGTTAATTTAGAGTTTGCTTGTGACTTCACCCTGACAAGGATTGTGGTTCCTGCTTGGGAACGGTTTCACTCCCCTCAACGAAAAACCCAACTTCTCACACATATTCTCAACAATCTTTTTATTAGTTAAATCATGTCAATCTCATTAATAGCAAACCAATGTTTGTGTAATCATCAACATGTAATAAATATTGTTTCTTACTTAATGACAATTACACATGCAATGATACTCAAATAGTATTGTTAAATTTGATTCAAATATCTGTAACATGTTGATAATGAGAGAAATATTGGTTTGGTAATGGTGCACGAAGAATAATGAGATATGTGTTTCAAATATTTATTACATGTTGAAAACTACATAAACATTGGCTTACTGTACATTATATTTATATATTGTAACTAATAACATTTATTTTGAAAGCACACAATATGAATTTGTTCAATTTGTCTCAATGTTCACACATAATTGTACAACAACACAAAGGAGGCTGGTTAGGTTATCTGCCAAACACAGGACACAATACAAGCTCCTCATCCTAGTTTGTTTTCAAAGCCATTTATTGAACTACACTTCCATAACTGTCACAATTTGTTACTCATCAGGAACTTTTTTGCTCGTCCAACCTCCAGCTCCTAAAAATATCTTATCTGATTGCTCTATTTTTTTTAGATTCAAGAGAGCTCAGCACATACCCATATATTTAGAATATCAAGAATGATATAGTACATTCCATAATTTTCAAATAGGAAACAATGCCAATCACAATCACAATGAATAAACTGCCAAAGAAAAATCAATTTGCTGGAGACCTCTGTTTATGAGAAAACTTTCTTCTTTCTTTATTTTGATAGGTGAAATTTTCATTCAATTATTAAAAACATGATACATGATCATAGCCGCCGCAGCGCGTTTCGTCTCCACGAGACTTCTTCAAGGTCTTTTATTCGTACTGTCAATTAAATTCTGCATCAGTGAGCATCCAGTGTTTGCATTGCATATTTCTATCACTGATTAGATCGTGCTTGCCAAAAAACGAAAGGAGATGGTCTCCCAAAATGATGTAATTCTGCCTCAATTATCATTTGTAGAACGAAGCGTTCCATCCAGTGTCCGAGTTTGTGGGAATACAGGCAACATTTTTAGTCTACTAGGGCGGGATTTACTAAGATTTGGTGTTGGGTTGGGTCATTGTTTTGACACTGTCCAACCCACAATTTATTTTAGTATTTACTTAGCCACGCTAAGCCTGATTTGTGCAATTTTACCGCCTTGCATTACCTTGTGTCAGGTAGGTGCTCCATGGATGGAGTTGGGCCTCCACCCTTGGATTTTGGTACATCACATATTTCCTAAAGACTTGTAACATGGGTTTGCGTCAAAATGGTGCGTCTACCCCAGGTTTGTGTACTGACAAGAATTATCTGTATTTCTTCTTGGTACTTAATTTTTGGCATGTGTGGCAAAGAGGAATAAGCCTCAAAAAAACCTATCCTGACCTTAACGCAGGATCCCTTGGAATAGGATGCAAGGGTGCCAGCATTGGCACTGGCTAATCAGACACAAGTGTGCCAGCGCTAGGAGAGAGCAGAACTGCAACATATCTTTGTAAATATGGCACAGTTCTTCTATCTCCCTTTCACGCAATGCAGTGCAGCAACTTTAAATGCTGCGCTTTGTGAAATGTTAGTAAATATACCCCCTCGTGTTCCTCATTTTTCTCTTCCCCCGTCCCCCCCTCATTGGTAGGCAGGCCGCAAAGCTCTATTTTGAAAACGCCACTGTTCTTGTTTTGCAAGCAATTATTTAACAGTTTTTTTAGCACAGAGAACAACCCTTGCAAACAGAGATTGTAAAAGCATAATTTATCAAAATATGGGTTCCAAAACACACAGCCAAACTCTACATTCAGGGGCGTAGCTTGGTTAGTAGGATTGAGGGACAGGGGGGGATTTTCAGATTTTCCAACAACCATGCTGGCATATAATGTTCAAATACATTATATGACTAACAAGGTGAATGAGAGGGGCCTAAGGGGAAGTGAAAGGGAGAGGACTGTGGATTGATAGGAGTACTAATTGAGACAAAACAGTATATGTTGTCACTAACTTGACTTGACTTGAATTTTTGCGATTGTGTGTGGGCTAGTAAAATCGTCCTGAGGCGGAAAGCCGGGACTTACTGAGTGTACTTGACTGTTATTTTATATTCGACGGATTTTAAATCACTTTCGAACACTTGTCAGGATTTACTCACAATTCGTCACTCTCCTGCCTAAATACCGCCGGACCTTAGCGGTTTCATTGCTCCCCGAAAACGGACCAGTTTTAGAAATATTTGGGCTCATCTGGCTGTTGATCTCTGCCTGATCATACCTCCTGCAGCCGATTGGACGCTGCCTGGGGGGCCGCCATCTTAGGTGAAAAGTTGAAACAGGGATAGCAGTCTAGTGCTAGGCCCCTCCAGCCCTCTCGCCCTCGGTCACTACAAAAAGCCCTTGTACCCACACCCCAATGATTGCGATTGTGTATGTGGGATACTAGTAAAATTGTCCTGAGGCGGAAAGCCGGGACTTACTGAGTGTTCTTGACTGTTATTTTATATTCGCCGGATTTTAAATCCCTTTCGAACACTTGTCAGGATTTACTCACAATTCGTCACTCTCCTGCCATAAATACCGCCGGACCTTACCGGTTTCATTGCTCCCCGAAAATGGACCAGTTTTAGAAATATTTGGGCTCATCTGGCTGTTGATCTCTGCCAGATCATACTTCCTGCAGCCGATTGGACGCTGCCTGGGGGGCCGCCATCTTAGGTGAGGAGCTGGAACTGGGATAGCAGTCTATTTCTAGGCCCCTCCCGCCCTCCTGCCCTCGGTCACTATAAAATGGAGCCCTCATCCCGGAGGCGCAGCGGACGGGCACAGCGGGCGCGCTGGCAGTGCGCCAAAGGCAAGCCCGCCTTCGCCCGTCCGCGCCCGTCCGCGCCCAGGGGCCAGGAACCCTGGTCAACTCACCACCTATCCAGCAAAGATACTCAGAGAATTGCAGTTCTCAAACCCTCCATTATTGCCAGGTGTGCTTGAGCGTATTGTACACCTGGAGATTTCCAGAAACTTACCGGGCCCATGTACCCGGACTGATCATGGTACCATCCACCCCCGCCCAAAGGCGCCCCCACATGTATTAAGCAATGAAACGCAACTTCGAGTGCTCTACCTAAACACTCGCTCTATGGTGAAACGCCAGCTAGACCTATTTCTCCTGCTCACTACGGTTAAACCTGATGTCTTGCTATTAACCGAGACATGGCTCACCCCGGACTACCACCCGGATGTTCTGGCGGCCCTCCCTCCGGACTACTATATCCTTAACGTAAATTGACCTCTGAACCGCCCCGGAGGAGGAGTAGCGGCCATCATACATAAAAATGTTAGATTCCTCACCTCCGCCGCCTCGCTTACCTTACCTGGGGTAGATAATATAGTCATTAGCTTGGAAACTGAAGGTGGTGCCCTCCCTCTTGCACTACTCTACCGCCCCCCTCAGTCGATGCCATCGTTCCCCCTTTCTCCGAGCGAACAGGTAGCTGACCTGCTCACCCATCACACTAGAATCGCCATATTCGGCGATTTTAATTATTGGTTTGACAACGACCAAGCGGGGCCCCATGCTTCTGAACTTTTTGAAATTCTGACCAGTCTTAATTTGACACAACACATTACCTCACCCACCCATATTAAGGGTCACATCCTTGACCATATTTGGGCTCACAACCTCGCCCTGTCTCGTCCAATTATCTCCCCTTGTCTCTGGTCAGAGCATCACTTGATAGAGGTCACCATCACGATCAAAGGGAGGATCAAGGCCCCTACCCTTCCTGGCAGACTGTGCCGCAAATGGAACTCCTATGACTCCCAGGGGTTCCTTGACTTTGTGGCCAACACCTGCCCCACTATTAACCCGGAATCAGGCATTGACTCTATGGAGGACGGGATAACCACCTGGCTGCAATCAGCTAGTGACAGATTTGCCCCTCTCACTAAATTTGCACATAACAGACACGGCAATTCCCATCACTGGTTCTCTGAGGAACTCAAAGCACTAAAATCAAAGCTACGACACCTAGAACGCAACTGGAGACAGGGCTACTCCAAGGAGCACCGCGTAGAGTTTGTGAGGGCCCGCAATGAATACAAAAACGCAATTACCAAATCAAAGGCCTCAAATATCTCTGAAAGAATTCACTCAGCCCGCAACAAATCCAAAGAAATCTTCAAAATCATGAATGATTTTTCATCACAGAGTACTCCCACTCAGGCCCCAACCCAAGAAACCTGTAATGCGCTTAACACCTACTTTATTCAGAAAATTGCAGATATTAAGAATGCTATCTCTCCCTTCATCCCCGCCAGCCCATTAGACTCCTTCCCTCTCAACCCCTGCTCCCTCACCCAGTTCCCAGCCATCACTTCCAGTACTCTTTCTGAGCTCACTACCCGCATCAAATCAGGATCCCCTAAGGACTGCTGTCCTCCTCCAGTCCTCAGGGCGGTCTTCTCAGCTTTACCTCCCCCTCCTGAACACCTCCCTGAGCACTGGCACGGTCCACAGTGCGTTCAAGGAGGCCATACTAGTTCCCCTCCTAAAAAAAGCTGGAGCTGACCCCGCCAACCCTGCCAACTACAGGCCCATCTCCCTTTTGCCTTACACCTCTAAACTCCTGGAGGCCTATGTGACCACTTGCCTGTCGACATTCATAGAGAGTTCTGGTTTCTTGGAACCTAACCAAGCTGGCTTCAGACCAGCACACTCTACTGAAGCAGTCATCCTAAAAGTCCTTGACGCTCTCCGGGAGAATGCCGACAGAGGGTCCCCACAGGCACTGGTTCTCCTGGATCTATCGGCCGCGTTCGACACGGTGGACCATGACATCCTTCTCCACCGTGTCGGACAGGGGGGCATCCAGGGCCCTGCCTGGGAATGGATTAAGTCCTTTCTCTCGGGCAGAGTGCAAACAGTCCATCTAGGCCCCTTTACATCAAACAAGGTACCCACTGCCTGTGGAGTCCCTAAGGGATTCTCCCTCTCACCATTACTGTTTAATTTATACCTTCGGCCGTTAATCCATTCACTGCGAAACTGGAAATGCACTGTCCTCAACTATGAAGATGACATGCGGATTATCTTCCCCTTAGACACCCCTGATGTCGCATCTGATTTTCAGGCAGTAATGCTCCACTTCCAACAATGGATGATATCCAACCAGCTCAAATTAAATCCGGAGAAAACGGTACTCATCTTGCCTGGCACAAGCCCTGCACATTGGGGCCCACACTTCTGGCCAAATGAGCTAGGTACACCTCCCAGCCCGTCGAGCTCTGTAAAAAGCCTCGGCGTTACCATCGATACCGACCTCTCTCTTAAAGCCCATGTCGTAGCCATCATCTCATCCAGCATGTTCCAGTTATGAAAAATTCGTAAAATCTCCCACCTGCTCTCCCATGAAGCATTGGTGCAAATTTTCATTTCCCTTGTTCTCTCCCGCCTTGACTTCTCCAACTCTCTTTACTGGGGCCTACCCAAGTCCCTGCTCCATCATCTCCAGATGGTGCAGAACCAGGCAGCAAGGCTCATTTGTAAAGCCCCTAAATGGCAATCTGCTAGACCCCTTCTGTCCAAGCTGCACTGGCTGCCCATCGAACAAGGGGCTGCTTTCAAAATCGGCTGCCTAACTTACAAAGCCCGGCAGACCAAGTGCCCGGCCTTTTTGAAATCTCTCATCAACTCGCACTGCCCGGCCCGTAACCTCCGTTCTGCCCATCTCCACCTCCTCACCACTCCGGTGGTTAAACTAAAGAAACTGGGTGGTCGCAGATTCAGCTATCTGGCACCCAAACTGTGGAACTCCCTCCCCTTACAAATCAAAACCTCTGACACCCTGCTGAGCTTCAGAAAGAGCTTAAAGACCTGGCTCTTCTCGAACTCCCACTAGCCCTCTGCCATCACCCTCAATCTCAATCTCAGCGCCAGGAAACCTCCGGTGTCAGTGCGCTTTATAAATGAAGCTTAACATAACATTAACTAACTATACATTTTTAAGACTTTCTTAACAGGGAGAGGGTGAGTGTGTTTGCGTTTTTGTCTGTCTGTATGATAAAATCCGACAGACACCTCACCATACTCGACTGAAAGCCCCTACACCCAACTATTTCTCATAAAATAGATTTACAAGGGGGCTGTAACTCCACTAACACCCCCTTGAAGCTACATGTGTATACACCTCATTTACACATCTAACTACAAACTTGTGAACTTTAGTTCATTCCTAATGCACTTTTAATATAAGCTAGGACTGTGTTAATATACTGTTCTGACTCCAGTCCCAGCCCATGTGGGGGTAGTGGCTGATAGTGGGACGAGATGTAGGTTAAAATATATTTAAGTGGATATTCATTTATGGTTCAAGTTTGGGTAGTTTTTTTTGTAGCCATATCTACCCATCTACAGATGTATTTTCATCAAAAACTGATCCTTTCAGCACAGCTACATCACTCTCAGCAAATGCAAGCTGGCCCCCATGCCATGGGGTGGCCAGTACCTTTTTTGATTGACAGAACCTAAGTCCCCAAAGCTGTTATTTGTTGCTAAAAATTAAGGACCTTAATGCACTGGGAGTTTTCTCTCAGAGTGTGGGGATGCCATGGTTTAGATGTGAGTCGTGACCAAGAAGAAAGAGCACCAGATGACATGTCCTTAATAAGACAGAGCTCGTTTCAAACGTAAAAAGTGGGGTGGAACCACCTTTTCTACCTTAGCTCCCACTTTCTGGAACTCCCTCCCCGATCACCTTCGTTCTGCCACTCATTATCTTTCTTTCCGTAAAGACCTAAAAACGTTCCTTTTCAAACAGGCCTTCTCCGTGTAACTTCCCTTCTTCTCTACGACAGGTTTTATTTTTGCCTCAGTTGCCGAACTCTCTACTAGCGCCAAGAAACCGTACGGTGCACGTTGCGCTCTATAAATGTTTTAAATTGGAAATTGGAAATTGGGTACAGCCATTGGGCTTGTTGGCATTGGCCCGCTGGCTAGATGTTACTGATGGGAGAGCATCAGAGCTCCAAAATCTGAAACTGTGCCTAATTTGTAAAAAAAAAAATAAGTGCAGGGCCCTTGTCAGTTGGCTGCAGCAGTTTGCACCATACACTGCCACTGTACTTACACAACTACTAACCATCACACTGATGCAAGTGTGACAATTCAGACTGTTCGAGGCCTATACAGATTAAAAAATTGCTTGGTTGGCAGGTATTGAATTACCAAACAGCTGCATTCCTTCTCATCTTGAAATTGCACAAACAGCACCACCATGTGTCAGCTATCTTAAGTGTAAGTTCTGGCAATTAAGTGAGGGTGCTAAGCACCTGAAACCACCGGCTCAATTCAAGCACTGATCAGAAAACATTTCTAAACGAGGTGAGCTAACCATGGGACTGATGAATAGGACCTGCCCTGATTGTTGACAAATGTCCTCATCTTCCAGTCTCTGAATGAGGCTCTGAGTAAACTGGAAACTGAGCAATGCGAAAATTTCTTCGAATATACAGACATTTGTGAAATAATGAAAACACTCTTTTCTGTTATTCTGCAATGGAAGTAATTAAAGGTAATTAAATACTTAAAGTCCCTTACTAGAGGAGAAATAATATATTTATTCTAGAAGGGATTCTTCGTTCATTCAAATTTATTTTGCCAATCGTATGTCCCATCAAAATCACATCTCAGTCTGCTCTTGCTTGCAGTCCCAGTACCATGTGATCTCAGATGACAAAGCTCCATTTCACATTCTTTCATTAATTAAGTGGAAATCAACTGTATACATAAATACACAAAATTCGACCCTTGATACCAATAACAGAGACGCAGAATCATGTTGTCTCCGTCAGCTGTAAACTGTATTCCAGTAGAGGGCTTGTATATCTATGTATAAAAAAATATAAATTGCAAAAATTGAATTAAAATCTTACAGACTGGCAGGACCTTTCAGTTAGGCGCATTAGAGAACTTCTGCGCATCTTTTCCAAGGTATGTTCCGAAAAGGATATGAATTTCCTCATTTTATTTATACCTCAGACCAGAACAAAACAGAAGTCATCTATTTTTCATCTTCCCACAAATCAATACTCTATCAAGCAGTTCTCGGCTCCCCAAGGAATCTGCCCACAGAAAAGCTCACGTCAAGATGAGGGTGTTTCTAGCGGAATCGAAGAAATTGTGAGATCATATTCATCAAATATTGTATCAGCGTGTGATAGAAAAGATAAAACGACTTCAGGTAAAGGTATCACACAGAGACGTGCACACATATGTGTGCGTATACTGTATACACATATATTGACAGGCACTTCATATAGAAGTATATGCAGGGTCGTAGCTTGGTCAGGAAGATTGGGGAAGTGTGAAATTCAGAATTCTCAACAATCACGTTGGAATATCTCGTGAAAATTCTTCATATGAGAAGCAAGGTATGAGGGGGGCTGAAGGGCAGTGCATTAGGAGTACTTAAAAAAATATTTTTAAACGAAATCATATTTTTTAAGACCTTCAAAAGAGACAAGACAGTGTGTGTGAGAGAGAGATAGTGTGTCTGTGTCTGTCTGTGTGTCTCTGTGTATATGAAAAATCCCAAGTGAAATCTGAGACACCTCACCATAACCGACTGCAAGCACTTGTACCCAACTATTTACTACAGAATACAATTTTTAGGGGGGTCTAACACCCCAAACACCCCCTGAAGCTAAGCCCCTTAATATATGCATATTGATTCATATCTTTGCACACAGCGATGGAAATCAAGAACTAGAATTTCAGTGCGTGGCAAAGAAATCCAAGGTTATATTCCATGCAGAGTAGGAGATTCAGAAAGACATCATTTTGGTCAAACAGATCAAATATGGTGAGTCGATGGCTTATGTGGCGAAAACCTTGTACAACACTAGAATAAAAGGAGTGACGCAGAGTTCGCCCAATGCCCGCTGTACTTTGGTGTGAAGAGTGAGAATGAGGTCTACATCTGAAGCCAGACACAATCTGCACCGCAGAGCCTGCTTTCCTCTCTCTCGGGGTAGGCTATGGGAACATTTAGGATTGTCAAAAAAAGAAACAGAGGCCCCTGAACAGGGAGTGTGTTTTCAATCACTACCCCCAAAAAAGTGGAGACACTGAGGTCCCACATGAGAGAGTGGGGGGGGGGGGGGGGGGGGGTGAGCTTGCACATAAACATGATGTTTTTCGGCACTGCTGGGTTAGGAGGTCAGGGTCGCTCGCCGCACCAGCTACTGTGGGTGGTGTAGCCTGTACTGCACTATCGTATGGGAAGTGGCTGGAAGGTTGTAGGTTTATTCGCCACATTGCTGTACCCCAATATTTGATTTGTTTCTAGTCTGTGGGGCCTTTTCACAAGGGCATTTTGTAGTAGCAAAGTTGTCTTCCTTTAGTGCTTTTTTATTTACTCAAACTTGCCTTTGTGTGTGGCCCCAAAACATCTAAAATGAGAATAAAACTGTAATAATAAGGGAATATGCAAATACCATTAGTACAAATAGAATGAACTCTGCCCTTTTTCTAACTTCTTGTAGTACTCTCTCCCCTGCTCATAAATGCTTTTGTGAAGCAGGCCCATGGTCTACCGTGTTGTAGGCGAAGCCAATATCAGCTTTTTTATACTGCTATCAGAACCTTTCAAGTTAGAGATTATAATGAATAAGAGAACCTTTGTGAATGTCCAGACACCATGCAACGTTGTCTTTTCTGTGCTGGAGATATCCATGTTTGTATCTGCAGGGGAGTGGTCCTAATACTGCTCCAGAAAACACCTAAATCTGAGGGACACAAGCAGTATAGGATATTCATAGGCATCTTGGCAACATGGATGTTTTTTCAACAAATATGTGGCCTTGATGGTATCACAAGGTGGACCCTGTCTCCCGCTAAATCTCCTGAGAGACTAGAGAAAAAGCAAGGTGTGGAAACAACAGAAAGTAAAGCGGGGTCTAGATCGCCTCTTCACTTTTTTATGTCTTTTCTGCTCCTTCATGAACCCTTAAACCTGTGATGGCAATGGTAGGATAGAGGGTCACCAATGAGGCAACATAGGAGTTGCAGATGGTATCCCTAGCTGATGCTCATGTCTGCTCAAGGTGAGGTACCCTTTCAAGCAAACAGATGTCTACCGGGGAAAGAGACAGGGCAAGGCACACCGCTGGTTCCTGCCCTCACAAAGTCACGCAAAGTGAAACATTGTGGAGTAAAGCTTTCAAAACGAATTTACTTTCTTGCTCAAAGGGTATTTTGCACCGAAAAAGTGTCTTTTCCCAGAGCAAATAGCGTTTTAGTCAGCTTTGGCCCCATAAGAAAATGTACCAACCAATGTAAAAGCGTTTTTCAATGAAAACAAGATGCAGGAGCCTATATTTATTTCTTAGTGGTACTTTTAAGTATGAACAAGATGCAAGAAGGTTTAAGACCACAGTATTGAACTTGAGAGAAAATAATTCGCTTTTTTAACTGGGACAGGAATTGTAGCATGGTGATATGAAAGATGGGGATAGGGGATGTGTGCAAAACGTCTAGACATTTTGCTCAGACAGCTAAGGAGCACAGGGAGTTATACCAAACTCATTTAGGGGCACCTTCTCAAAACTGCTGCACCCACTTTCAAGGTAGAGGGTTTCCTGGAACAGAAGAAGAGAAAAGGACAGATGGTTGTATGCTGGAAGAATTCCTGCTTCCTGATAGAAGGTCTCTGGAATGTCTGACGCCAGCTGTTTAATGAACTGTTGGACCTGAAAGGCTTCCCTGAGAACCAGGAAAGGTGCTTCTTGTAGATGCACAAGAATTGAATGGAATTATACTGAATAATATGTTTATTAAGACACTTCTCCATAAGACAAGTGCATAGTAATAATAATGATATTCAAGGATAAAAAGGTCCAGGTCAGGCCTTAAAGACCCTGCGTAAAGTGGACCTTCTGTCCATCTGGAAAGGAAAGTGCAAAAAGTCCAAGAAACAAAAGGAGTTCTTTCCGCTTGAATGAAATCAATACACCTGGTGGTGACTAGATAATTGGCTGTGACATGATTGGAAGTGGGGAGAAGCTTTTTTCACGCTTCAGCTCTGGCCTAGTGTACAGGGAGACGTCTCTGATAAGGGAAGATTTGTCAGAACCAGCCAGCTAAATCATAGCTCTAATCATGTATCCATTGAAATATTGAAGCATCTTGAAGTGTAACAATTTGGTTTAATATTTTCAAGCCTGATTTGCAAAGCTTTTTTAACAGGAAAGTATTACCTTGGTGTACAAAAAGTTCAATAAGTGAGGACACTCCATATGTCATGCTTCACTGCGCCTCCTTTACTGCCAGCCTTGCTTCGTGTAAGCAAGGACTATAAGTACAAAGTGCATGTTTATGCACTGCTTGCAGGTTTTCAAAATATATAAAGAAAAGGCACTGTCATTTACAATGCCAATAGCTCAAACTCTCGCAAATGCAAGACCTATTGCATTGCAAGTGCTTGTTATTATTTCCCTGTTGCAGGCATTTTGTTTTGGTGTCCTTCTGGCGGCTGCTAATTGACACGTATCAAATGTTAGACTGGTGCAAGACGTCTGACTAACGTATAAGTCTTGTGAAACCTTCAGCTGAAAGGTACATTGTTGGCCTACTAGTCTAATGATACTCTACATGTTGAAACTAGATCACCACTGGGAAAGAAGGGATCATATTGAATAGGAAGGCTGCGATTAAGGATCCTTGAGGTTCTAGGTGATAAGGGGCGAACTTAGACTAACTGAAAAGGCGGCCGAAAGACTTCATGGATGGGCAGAGAGCATGGTAGAGATGAAATGTGAACACTTGGATGGACAGGATGGAAGGTTGGGTAGACGGACAGACAGGAGTGAGGGAACTATCATACTTGGGTTTCGATGAGCAGAAAAGAAACACATAAGACTAGAATAAAGAGTAAAGGAACAGATGGGCACCAGAGTTGGATTGGGTGGAGAAAATAGGCCACGGCATAAAAAAAAATGGTCCCCATTAGAGCATGAAGTAGCTAAAAATGTACATGCACAGACGGAAAAAAGGGCACTGAAGAAAAGAGCAGGGAACATATAATAATGCATTTTACAGCTAAAGATAAAAGCAGGTGCTGTGCTGAAACATAAAGTGTGGTGCCTGTGTTGCAACTATGAAAGCGGGCGCCGAGCTGAGCATAAAGTGCGGCACCCATGTTGTAATTATGAAAGCGGGCGCTCTGCTAAAGATTAGTGCCTCGCCCATGTATGTAAAGTTATGTGCAGCAGCCCATAAAGCTCCTGCTGTTGCTAAACAGTACCAGGAAATAAAATAAGTAGTCCCGAAAGGAACTGATGAACACCTACAGCTTAAGTTAACTAGAATTAGTTGGTGCTGTCTTGGCATAAAATGGAAATGCCGTGTGGGACTACCAACCAATATGGAGCCAAGACAGAAGAGCAACGTAGGAGTGAACCAATCCCAAGCAGCAGGTGGGATTACACCCCTTACAGTGATTACAGCGAGTCTTTCAGACCGTGCATGAGCGCTGCTTAGGCTCGACCTACAAAGAAGCACCAGCTAACGTGCATTGCATAAAGAAAGTAGCTGGTCCACCTCCAGAAAATTTGACACTTTCGATTTGTACATATGAACATTAATATTTCATATTTGTACATTTATGTGCACAGGGTGTGATTTTTGTGAAAGGCATTAAATGAGTTATGCTACCAAAATCATCAGTAGAATCCTACGATTGGGATAGTTTATGTTTTCTTTCTGAATTGATACACTTGAACCATCCTACAGACCAGAAATGCAATTGTTTTGCAATATTTATTTTTATTTTTATTTTTACTACAGTTTGCTAGGGTTACAGGTTACAATAGAAGAGGGGATTTACAATAATTTTAGGAGTCGGACTCTCAGCGTGCACCTCTTACGAAATCAAGAATATTGTCTAGAGTATTCCAATCTTTCCTCTTCTCTAATGTTCCAACAATCCCCACAACTTTCCAAGTGGTTGTCGTCCCATCCCTCTTATCTCACCCCACAGGCCCTCGCCAACAGCCAAACAAGTTAGATATTTGTCTGTTACTTTAGTTTTCCCCCCGTTTGTTTCTCATTGTCTACTGGATATTCTACTCCCAGTACTTTCAAGAACTCCCCCAAGGTATGAAAAGAAAGGTGTGTGAGCACCCGAAATGTATAACTCAATATGAAGGAACAACAGATGTGTAATGAATAATACAGTGTACCACTTCCATGCTCATGTGTCATAAATACACAGAATATGCCACTTTAGAGTTGGAATATGATTATTAATCTCTAATTATCGGAGGTTTATGTGCAAAGGATATGTGTTTTTTTACAGCTATCCAATAAGTCCTTTTAACAAAAACCGAAGTAGAACCTGTGAGTGGTACAGTTCCTGTTTCCTTCTGAACTGACTCACTTCTAATATTCGTAAGAGAACACCCTAGTGCCCGAAATTGCAATTTTTTCAAAATAAACACTTTCTATGCGTTGTTTTTTAATTTTTTTGTTGCTCCTCACATTATACAAAGTGCCCCTTTGAGTACAACAGTGATGCGTGCCTGGACTTTGTAGTTACAGAAGGGGAAGAGTACGCTTGCACAAGGGCGAGATCTCAAGGGAACAGTCCCTGATGTGCACAGGGGCGTGGCCCCATTCATACCAGGGCATCCTTTGCCTTTCTACCCCCACCATATTAAAGATGCGGGCTCAATGGCAAAAGAAGCAGTCTGGGGGCTCAGTGCGCGTGCGCACACAGAGGTGGCGCTGAGTCACTCTTAGTATCTCACCATTTGGTATTACTGCATTCAGATCATGCACCCCGCAGAATGCGCGCCTACATGGGACACAGTTGACCTTCATTCCTATGATTATGAAACAGATTCACTTCCCTGTTCTATATTTTGGGAGAGGTGAATGTAAATGGTACTTAAAGGAGATGTTGCTTTCAGAAACTGACATGCTTGTTTAGTTTTTTTTTTTTAAAACCTTCTCATTTAAAGCAGATGGCTCTCCATCGCCTTGACAGCCCTCCTTTCGCGGTATGGGAGGTCGATAGTGATGTGCCAATAGTATTTAGAGAGATCGGCTTTCTGCCTAATAGATCACACCCCTCGAGCAAGTTAACAGAGGTAATGTGGTGTCCTCTCCCGAGATCAATGCATCTGAAGACTTAACACACAGCCACTTTCTAACTTCTGGTAAAAAACAATGCATTGCCCTGAAAAATGTCACAGTGAGAGAGCTCTGACCTTCCGCATGTGCTCAGCTCTTTCTCAGTGTTTTCTCAGTTTGACCAGTGTTGCTGCCAAACAGCAGCCTCTCTAGAAGTGTATTTTAGGGGCAGGAAAACATTGGTCCACGTATAAAACTGATGGGCCCTATAAACTTTCTCTCTCTGTCTATATAAATACATATACATGCTTACAATGTTTAAATCTGACTTTGTGCATATATAACTATACATGTATATTTAGATATAGATATACACTTAGATTTAGATATTTTTAGCAAATAAGAATGTTTTGCCACAAAAGGGATTTGGACAAAATGTCTGGGGCAAGGTGGTGCCTGCTCTGTGTCGCCATCTAGTACATTTAGCAGCTGTGGTGGTGGAGCACAAGGGGTGGGGGGGGATGGGGGGGGGCATTCGAATATAGCTGTGGCACGGGCCCTATCTGCCCCCCCCCCACCCCCTCCGACCCCTCTACAGTCGCCCCAGCTGTCGAAGAGGAGAGGAAGACATTCAGGGCACGAGTCGGGGTACCACGCGGGTGGACGGCATCCCCCCACTTATTTCCGAGGGTTTTTCAGGGTGGACGCCGTCCACCCTGCTAAATCAAAACCGCGTCCACCATTAAGAAACGGGAGCGCGGCGCACACAAAGTAAATAAAGCATTTCCGGGTGGGCGAGTGGATGGCTGAATTCGGAAGTTACCAAGCACGCCGGTGGTCACCACGCCCCTGCACCTACCATTTGTCCGTAATTTTAACCGGGCACAGCCTGCCCACACCTCCCTTCTTGACTCCGATGCTGTATGAAAGCTCAGACCCCCAGCAGCACCGTAGAGGCACAGCGGGATGGCAACCCTCACACCTCCAGCCCTTGATGAGCTGTTAAAAGGTGCTTGAAGGTGACTGAGAGGGAGGGGCTGCAGGTTCAGGAGCAGGAGGCATCCATTCACACGCAAACAACCCTGAATGCGTCTTGTATCTGCTATTAGAGGGGGGCTCACACATTCCATTTCTACCCAGGGCCCCAAACATCCGAGACTCGGCCAGATTACACCCCTGATTACACCGAGGCAGCACCTGCTTCTCTTCACCAAGCTTAATTACTGTCACTAATTTGTAAGCAAACCTCGGTTCTTCAAACATGCATAATGTAATACAATAAAGAAATGGCACAATCGCACCCACACTGATTAACAAAGTATGGAGGACAATCAGTTCAATCAGTTCTCTCGGAGTATCTCCTGTAAGTACTGTACATCACAGTGGGGGATGGCATTTTGGACAGAGAGCCTGTCTTCTCGTTGTCTTGTGCAGGAGGGGGCGAGAAGCCCAAGATGATACTAGAATACTGCATGCCCACCCCTGTGCCCACCCTGGTGGATCACGTTCCCTCTCCTGTGATGACTCCTGCTCCTGTCCCCCCATGTTGTGGCTCCAGTCCACCCCCGCCTGTGATGGCTCTTGTCCCCCCCTGTGGTGGATCCTGTCTCCGCCCTGGGTGGCTTCTGTCCCAGTCCTGGAACGGCCCCTGCAGCGAGGGTGAAGTTCTTGATGGGCCTCTTCTCAAAAGGGCTCAGCTCAAAATTAATATGGAAAGGTGGGCGTGTAAGTAAGTGAAGGGATGTGTAAATGGCTGGATGAATTAGTGAAAGGGTGAATGGATGAATGAAAGATTGAATAAATGGATAATGAGAGAGGATAGATGGATTGATGAGTGAGGGGAAGGATGGAGAGAAAATGTAAATAGCTGGATGTATGGGTGGAAGGGTAGCTGGATGATTGATGAGGGGAAAGATGGATGAGGGGAAGGATGAGGGATGGAGGGGAAGGATGGATGGATGAGGGGAATGATAAATGGATGAGGGGAAGGATGGATGGATGGAGGGGAAGGATGGATGGATGAAGGGCAGGATAAATGGATGGGATGGATGGATGGGTGAGGGGAAGGATGGATGAAAGGAAGGATGGATGAGGGGAAGGATGAAGGATGGATGGATGAGGGGCAGGATAAATGGATGGGATGGATGGATGGGTGAGGGGAAGGATGATGGATGAGGAGAAGGATGAATGGATGGATGGAGGGGAAGGATGGATGGATGAGGGGCAGGATAAATGGATGGGATGGATGGATGGATGGGTAAGGGGAAGGATGGATGGATGAAGGGCAAGATAAATGGATGGGATGGATGGATGGGTGAGGGGAAGGATGGATGAAAGGAAGGATGGATGAGGGGAAGGATGGATGGATGACGGGAAAGGATGGATGATGAGGGGATGGATGGATGGATGGATGATGAGGGGAAGGATGGATGGATGGATGGATGGATGATGAGGGGGTGGGTGAAAGGATAGATGATGAGGGGAAGGGTGGATGGATGGATGAAGAGGGGATGGATGGATGGATGATGAGGGAATGGATGGATGATGAGGGGGTGGGTGAAAGGATGGATGGATGATGAGGGGAAGGATGGATGGATGATGAGAGGAAGGATGGATGGATGATGAGGGGAAGGATGGATGATGAGGGGAAAGGATGGATGGGTGATGAGGGAAAAGGATGGATGGATGAAGAGGGGAAGGATGGATGGATGATGAGGGGAAGGACAGATGGATAGATGATGAGGGAAAAGGATGGATGGATGATGAGGGGGAGGATGGATGGATGATGAGGGAAAAGGATTGATGGATGATGAGGGAAAAGGATGGACGGATGATGAGGGGAAGGATGGATGGATGATGAGGGGATGGATGGATGGATGATGAGGGGAAGGACAGATGAATGGATGGATGGATGGATGGATGATGGGTGGGTGAAAGGATGGATGGATGGAGAGTGGATGAAGGGATGGATGGATGGGTGGGTGAAAGGATGGATGGATGGAGAGTGGGTGAAGGGATGGATGGATGGATAAGTGGGTGGGTGAAAGGATGGATGGATGGATGATGAGTGGGTGGGTGAAATGATGGATGGATGGATGGATGATGAGTGGGTGGGTGAAAGGATGGATGGATGAGTGGGTGGGTGGATGGGTGAAAGGATGGAGGAGTGGATTGGATGGTGGGTGGGTGAAAGGATGGATGAGTGGGTGGGTGGATGGTGGGTGGATGATGGGGGGGTAGGTGGATGAGTGAAATGATGGATGGATTGATGGATTGATAAGTGCAAGGGTGAATGAATGGACATATGAGTGAAAGGGTGGGTTTAAGGATGGATGAGTGAGTGAAAGGGAGGGTAGATGGACAAAAGGATGAATAGATGTGTGAAGGAGTGAAATGATAGATGGATGAGTGATAGGGGCAATGGATGGATTCATGAGTGGATGAGTAGATGGATGGATGGATGGATGGAAGGAAGGCTAAGTGAAAGGGTCGATGGAGAGAGAAAGGGAGGATGGATGGATGACTAAAAGAGTGGATGGGTGGAAGGATTAGTAAGTGAAAGGATGGCTGGATTGGTGAAAGGGTAAATGGCTGAATGGATGAGTGAATGGATGGATGGGATGAAGAGTGGATGGATAAGTGTACAGATGGATAGGGTGAAAGGGTGGATGGATGGATGGATGGATGGATAATGGAGGATGAGTGAAAGGATGGATGAGGGGATGGATGAAGGGATGGATGAGTGAATGATAGATGGAAGGATACATGATGGATAGGTTTGCAAATGGTTGAATACTTTTGGAAATGGCTGGGCTTACTTATATACTATTGCACGACCTCTGTTGTGTCTGTAAAACGTACCAATTGTCCTGAAGTTTTGTCCTGAATTTTGACCTCCTGTCCTGAATTTGTGTCCTGAATTTTGACCCTTTGTCCTGAATTTTTACACTCACCGTCCTGAATTTGCACCAATGCCAGTTGGTCACCCTAATTCTTTGTGCGGTAGAACCGAGGCTCTTTAACACAGCAGCATGAGAGTGACGAGAGAGAAACCTGGCAGAGTGCTGCCAAAGAGCTCTCCCACTCAGAATATTTCATTATTCAAGTGATCGGGAACAATTAAGGGTAAACTGAGATGTGAAAAACTAAACACAATGCGATGCGGCTGCACGAGACTTGAGGAGTTAATTAAGTATTAGTACTAGCAAGTGTGCTGTAAGTTAAATTAAAACATTTTACATGCACTGTGCGCCTCGTGTGTGTAGAATCAGAGTCCCACTAGACCCGGCCCTGCCAATTAAGTGCCGGCGCTAAGCACTGGCACAAATTAAGCCCTGCATTGAACAATTGACACCAGGCTACAAAATGTAAGTAGTATGATGGTGTACCCTTGTGTGTTCTTCTGTGTGTCGCTGTTTCCACATGGAATGTTTAATGATGACAGCAACGCCCCCTTCTAGTTTGTGTTGTCGGTCTGAATTGTATAATTTTGTGGAATGGGTAGGTGTAGGATGGCGCTGGATTGTTCATTTAAACATGACTCCATGATGACGTCTGACTTGGCATTACGTATGTCAGTATATTTT